>NC_044269.1:600000-1200000 GCF_003957555.1 Calypte anna
GTGTGAGAAATCCTTCCTTCTCCTTACTAAGGGGAAGTTCTTAGCATGGGGAGATCCCTCTGCTTTGCAATGGGTGTGTGATAGAAACCCACAGGGGTTTGGAAATTCATCCTCGAGGTTGAAATACAATTCCTAGGTGTGTAAGAGGATGGGTTCTGGCATACAAGGATTACAGATAGGAGTAATCTCTGGAAAGGATTTGGCATCTCCTCACTCAGAGCATCCAACCAGTGCTTAAAGCTGGGAATGCCATCCTCTAGACTCTAAGCAGTGATCTGGTGGGGGTAAAACATCTCTTCACAGTGTAATTCCAAGCAGGTTCTAAACCTGATGTCTGTAATGAAGCGGTATGAATACCTTCTCCCATTCTCTCATATGCAGGCATGAGACAGGAACATCTCAAATTAGAAACAAAATGCCACAAAGATCCCAACTGGAGCTCAGAGACTGTGATGCTATCACCATTTCTACTTTATATAGAATCAATTCATAGCAGGCAAAATGCAGATCTAATTCAAGTTTGGGATACTTAAGCTGGATCCTGTTCAGTGTTTGAGCTTGGGGAGAAGAACAGAAGTACTGGCAAACATGAGATCACTAGAACTTAATAGCTCCATTACCAGTGAACTCAATGAGAGCAGGGCTTCCTGGTGAGGTTTGGATTCTGAACTTCAATGCAGAGAAGATTCTCTCCTGTCCCTGCTGGCTCACAGCTCACAACCATGTGATCCCAACCAGCTGTTTGGTAAACTTTCTGATTTAAGCCTGAAATACTTGGATTCCATCTGCCTTGTCCTCCTGGGAAAAGCAAAAAGTAGCATTAGTACTGTCAAATTCCTTGTTTATTTTCTCTCAGTGTGTACCAGAAACTTGGGTTGGGAGGGAGAATCCCTCCTGCTACAACCCCCCAGAGCTTCCAGCATGGCAAAATCCGGCAAATACTGGGGAGTCCAAAGGGGCTACTCTGATTTGGGTGTCATTACTTCTTTTCCTGAGGAATGTAGATGTATTGAGACCTTAGGAAAACACCTGGGAAGTGCCCCACCAGTCTGAGGCTCTCTAGGGCACTGGTGTGAGGTTTCTTTACTCCAAGTTCTTTTTATTCCATGGGAATGAAGCCTCCAGTGGGTGGCAAACTCTGTCTAAAGTTAAATATTAGCAAATACACTGGAGAGAAGGATGAACAGAGGCTGACAGTACCTGAGCTGTGGCTGCTGATGATCAACTTCCATCTCAATCTCCTTTAAAGTGTTGCAAGTTGGACAGCCAGAAAGAGACAATTCTTAAATCTTTTTTTCAAAAGCCACTTTTTTTTCCACCAAGGATCCTGCTGACTAAATTTTGCTATCAAAGACATCTCTGTTCTCAGATAACCTTCACACTCTGCCTTTAGATGTTATTTTTTGTGCAGCCTCAGTCTTCAGACTTTCCTATTCCTGGCAACGGGGCAGGCACGCTGTATGAAAAGAAAACCCTTGCATTTCTCTTGATGCATAGCCAGAATGCATCTGGATTGCAGTACAGTGAAAAACAATAGAGAAAAGCAAAACCACACGTGCTCCTATGACTAAATTGAGCAACTATGGGTGAATACACAAAGGGAGCAGCTCTGTGGTGGCTGAGCACACACTAACATCTCTCAGTTTCAAAGCCCAGCCTTGCTAATCAAGCTGGTGGAAGCTATTGTACTAGAGACTTCCCAACAAAAGGTTGTGTGTGGAGGAAGGAAATGGTGTACTTGTGCAGCTATGGATTTCTAAGGGTTTATCAAATCAGCAGAAAGATCAAGCTATCTCTCAGGACCACCGTGTGTCTGCAAAAATACAGGAAGTGCCTGGGCCTGACCTTTATACACAAGCAGAAGATTCCTTGGCAGCCCTTGTTTTTGCAGCCTCTTACTCCACCTCAGGAATGCTTTGGAGCACTGGCTTTCCCTGGGGCTTGGGGATAGGTGAGAAACACGAGCAGGCTGGTAACACAGACAGCATTGCACATACCTACGTTCTGCCAACGACTCCTGAGTACCCTGAGGAGCAAAGAGATGGAGATGGTGAGGAGGCTGTGGTGGGGAGGGAGGCTGCGTGTCCTGGCATCACTGGGACACAGGCAAGGGGCTGCTCCCAGCTCTGCCACCATCCTCCTGCAAGACACTTCACCTCCTTCAGCTCTGGCCACTCTGCCACTTTCTCTCTCTCTCTCCATGGATGGAGCCCAGGTTTCTGATTTAGACGCTTCAATGGCTACATTAGGTCTGATCAACCCCAGCTCCAGAGACAGAAATGTGCTAGGAGGTCCATACATATTTTTTATAGTGATAAGGATTAGGATTGCCACTACTGTGGAGCTGCTTTGTTTTCCTTTTTAGCTAAATTTAATTCAGAGGCAACGTTCATGCTTTATCTGTAGGCATGAGAAGGGAGGGAGAGAGTGGGACAATATGATACCTTAGAGAAGAAAACCATTTATTTTGTCACATTTTTTTTTACATCATCCTCTTCATACAACAGTTTCATTGTAACACTTAATACATTTTTTAAAAAACACCAAGATTACTTGCAAAATTATATATATTTTAATATCCAAAAAGTACATTGCATATATATAGTAGCAAAAGCCCCATTTCCATGGGTAATTTCTTCATACTTAAACTTTGTGATTATTGCAGTAATGTTACTTAGAAACATCCCAAAAGCACTAAGACCTAAACTGGTTAGCTTGATCTTATTTTTTTTTTCCATTTTGTTAAATAATGGCATCAGTGCTTCTGTTTAAAGTTATGAGCAGACTAGAATGTTCTGGTTTCAGGCACTCACCCTGCAATCGGATGCACATGGACCAAATCTTGCACTCACCCAGAGTCCCAGAGGTTGTGTCTAGACTAGATATTTGTGATCCTGTTAATTGGTTGCCAGTTAATACAACTTAGCTAATGGAAGTCCCATCACACTCCCCCCCACCCCCAACATCTGTTCTAAAACACAAATGCTTGTGGTTTACCCTTCTGTTTATGGCAGCAAACCACCATTTGTGGATCATCAAATTAACATGTGCAAAATTAGAGATGGCTGAGGCTTTTTGGATGTTTAAAATGTAAATAAAAACCCCTGGTGAAAGTTTTTTTAAAATGCTACAAGAAGCATTCAATAATTTTCTCCATGGAGTGGCAAAGATCTTTCCAAAGTTAAAGATTCTGGTGAAAAAGAATCCTAAAATGTTTCAAGAGTTGCTTTTAAAAGGCTGGTGCCTGTTTCCAATCAGCTAGATGCAAACATGTTAGCTAAGTGTAGTTAATTTGCAGACTACTATGACAGGCTAATACAAGGAAAAAACTCTACTCCAGACAAACCCAGGGAAATCTGGAAGATTTCTGGCTACTTTGGGGGTCATTTAGGGATCCAATTGCAGGACCGAGGCTATCTCCAACCGATACATTACTCATGTCTTAGTTTTTAATTTTTTTTTAAGCAAAAAAGTACAAAGCTACAGCCCAAATGTACAGATTGAAAAGATGTACAAATTACATTAAAGAAAACAAAAACAAAACCCAAAACAACCCACAAACAACTGAGCTGATAGTAAAAAACAAACCTGCATTTGTGACCGAGGTCAACTCGTTTTATTTAATCTTCCTTTTAAAACTGTGAAATATAGGGAAAAATAACTCTGCATAATTTATACAGTAATTTGCCTTCTGATTTGTTGACCCTTGGGATGATGGTCTGACAAACGCACAGCGTTCGCGAATCCGAAGCATGGAGCTGTCCCTCAGGCTCTGGCAGAGCTCAGGGATCTGCTGTCATTTGTTTTACTTCACTTTTGCTTTCAAAGAATGTCCGTGCTCAACATTAGGTTACTTTTTGTTCTGGTTTCTGATGTTTCTGGAGTTAATACCCAGTCTAACGAAGTTGTACGCTCTAGAAAAGTTCCTTCAATGCCCTTTACTTCTTAAAACATACATGTGCATATATATATATGAATATATATATATTTAATTTCCAGTTGGGTGAAAATCCTCATCTGCCTTAAAGCTAAGATTCCAGTTGCAGTCCCCTGCAGCCCAGCGTCCTCCACTTACTGATCAAATGGCCTACCCTCTCCACAGTGAGAATAAACTCCGTGTAGTCATCTTTTCCTACGACCCACAGTTGGATCTATGTCTTGTCAAAAGCCTTTGAATCCTTAAAAATTTCTCTCATCAAAGAGCTAACAATCATTCCAGGTAATGGTGAACAATCTTCATCATCAATTCCTACAGAGGACAGAAGCATTAAAAAAACCAAAGAAAATGCAGAGTACTGGCCCAAAGAAGCATCCATCTCTCAGTCCAAGACACAAGAGGCAAAGTTACAAAAGTAAAAGGTTTGATCCAGGAATAACCAATATCCAGTTTTAATTCTTCCCCAGAAAGGCCACAATTATCCATTAAGGGTTCCCTAAAACATCATAAAAATCCCAGAGGGAAAGAAGAAGTCCAACCAGACTGGTAAAGGCCACTTGAAGATAAAAGCATCTAATAATAGCTGCCCAAGTGCGGCGATACGTGGGCGTTGGGGTGGCGAGGGACATTGGGGTTTGGATAAATGCTTCCTGCAGGGGGGGTCCAATATGGTGAGGCTGCTCCAAAGAAACTGGATGACGTGACAGGCATGGAAGAAGGGTGTGAGGGTACAAAGTTCACCTTCTGCTGGTGGGCATGGTAAGATGGCATGTAGGGGAGATCTGACGGATACTTGTACATTGACGACTCAGTGGGGTGAGGCTGGAGAGCCTGGGCAATGCCATGAAAGTCAAATTTGTAGGCATACCTCTTGCCATGCACTTTGGTCATAATGTTCTTATCGTAGTAGTATCGGAGGGCTCTGCTCAGCTTGTCATAATTCATGTTGGGTTTGCTCTTACGTTCCCCCCAGCGCCGCGCCACCTCGTCAGGGTCCGTCATCTTGAACTCCCCGTTGGTGCCTTCCCACGTGATGCAGCTGGCGTTGGAACTGTCCGACAGCAGCTCCAGGAGGAACTGCCACAGTTGGATCTGCCCGCTCCCTGCCAGAAGGGAGCCAAAGAGGAAAGGAAATGACATGGTGTTTCCTGCTCAGAAGCAAAGACAAAGGCAGGAAACAGAAGGGCTATCTCGATCTGGACTGGGAACTGCTCCTTCAAGCCTTAGAAACCTCGCGTAGGAATGGATAAACTGTTCCCAGCAAACAAGTTAGTCAACCCTTTGTTCTGTTCCTGAGTCTGAGGTCAGATTAGATTTCATAATGGTTGCCTTTGGCCTTAAATTCTTTGGGCTGTTCATAAACAGGCTTTTTCCCGAGCATACTGTTCTGCACAGTTTTTAACTGAATGGTTGACACAGTGTATTGCAGCTCTCTATTGCTTACTGTTTACCATGGATATTGTTTTGGATACCTACAGTTTTCTTTCCAGTTGGTGAGCTGAGTTACATAAGATTATTTCTTCCCCAGACTGAATGACTCCTAGTTTTATTCGGTGTGGTTACACTAATAGTAAAGAGCCTTATGAAGATGCTTCTTTACAAGCATTTTTTTCCTCCAGATCTTATTCCCCAAAGTCAGGGATTGTTTTCTGCAGAACTGGTAGGGGCAGTTATTATTTGGTGACTTTCAGAGATGTTTTGTGCCTTCCATTGTGCTAGTCCACAGCAGAGAGAGAAAAACTGACCTGTACTGCAAATCTGAGACCAAGGTTTACATCCCCTACAAAACTCTCCTTAGAGAACACTGGTTTGGGGTAAGATCTTTCAGGATGGTGATTTTGTCCTGAAAAAGGTGCTATTGCACCACTTTCCTCATTTTTTATGTGAGAGCACAGCTCAGGTCCATGGCTCTCACAGCCTACCCCAATGACAGAGAACAGCAGCTCCTCATCCAGCACAGAGTGGGGCAGGAGAGCAGAAGGAAAGCAAACCTTGCTGTTAGTGGTGGTCTGAAATGTGAGGATGAACTCACCTGGATTGGCAAGACGGCTACTGGTGGGCCCCAGGATTTGATAGGGATCTGAAATAAAAACCCACACCAACAAAAAGCTGTTTAAAAAAATGTTTTATCAAAAAACCCAAACAACAATTCATTATTGTTTATTCTAGAAACCACTTTGGATTTTAACTTCCTTTCTTTACTCATACTGCCTCTTCTCCCAGGGCCTGGAATAGACTCGATGTGTTCCATGTTTCTTTTTTTATCAAACAACCACCAATTATTTATGGAATCCAAAATGGCAAAGTGGTTCTGGCATTGGTTTCAGACTTGCCTGCTTTCAAAGATCATAATCTCTTCAGACATACCCTACACTTATGTGTCAACTACAAAACACAGAACGTGAAAAAGAAATGTGGGACAGTAGAGCAGGAACAACTTAGGAGCATGTCTATTTCTCTTAATAAAAAGAGTGGGACAGCAAATGAGGTTTTGGAAATTTATTTGTTAGCAGTGCAGCTTGCTTCCCCCAGAGGTCACTGAGATGTTCACCCACCTCTCCCTTACTGAGTCAAGCAGAGCATTAGACAAACGGGAGTAACAGGAGCTTTGTCACTGGCTCCAATGAGGCTGAGTGTTTCTCGAAAACCCCCCGATGCATTTATTAGGAATGAATTCTTTCCCTTTCTGTGGGGCCTCTTCAGCCCTAATCTCTACACTTCTCTTTGCTTCTTTCTGGTTTTGGTGATTTGGATCTATAGCATTTGCTCGTGGATTGAATCCGTGCCAAAAGAACCAACCTCTTAAAAAAAAAAAAAAAAAGGATAGAAAGCAGCTGTGCAAAGCAGAGAAGGTGGTATTTAGCTTTTCAAAGGCCCCTTGGGAAACTAGCAGGAAACACTACTGCTTGCTGCCCAACAGGGTTTGCTTTTTTTATTTGGTTTTCTTTGACGCAGGGGAAGCCTTGTTGGTTCTGTTTGGATCTCCTTCCCTCGCACATGCTGCAGCAGAGGTGAAGAGGTAACCAGCAGACACTCCACTGCTGCAGCACAAACATCTCCCTGCCCCTCACTGCTTCCTGACCTGTGTCACAGCACGTCCTGATGCTTCAAAGGAGATGCAGCTGAAATGGGGACGCTGCTTTTGGGCTGGGAAGGTAAAACAGGACTGGTTTGGAACAATTGCTCTCAGTGAGTTGTTATTGTCACCCTGGAGTCATTACTGAGACTTCCCTGCAAGGCTCTGCCCGTTGGTTCTGTGCCACATTTATTCACCCTGCCTGGTACCAACCCATTAACAAATGCAGTGGGGACAAAGCCAACTGTACCTGGCTGGGGCCTCTGCTGCTCTGTTGTCTTATTCACATTTTGCGTCCCTGCGACGGGAGGGCCTGTAAAGACAGAGAAAGATCTTAGATGTGCAAGGACAGAGGGGGAGGAACAAACAGAGAACAAGAGAATTATGAGATACGTTGAACAGGAACAGTAGTGACAGGGAATGGAGATGTTTTCTAAGCCTAAAAGCTGATAGCTTTGAAATCACACCATAAACCAAAGAGATTTCACTAGAAATCAAAAATCTCATTGGAAAATGAAAGCCTGCAGATGAGGCAGTACAACCAGTCTGTATTTATTGTTATATATAGTATATACTGTTTTGATTTTCTGTCCTTTATTGCATCTTCCATTCTAGTTTACATCCATGTTTTGAACCAAATACTGGATTTTTTAACTGTTTGAGTTCTGACCTTCCACACTGGAACTTGATTTTTACCATTTTTTTGGGAAATGAAAATTCTGCTTTAAAGCAATCTTGTTATGCAAAATCTTTGGGGTTCATCAGATCAAACATCTTGTTGAAAACATCATGGTCATTTCTATAAATGACTTCAGCATATGTGCCTTCTCTTCATATCATTTCTCCTAACAGCAAACTATAAACTTAAAGAGTTTGGAGCGTGTATAGCTCCAAAAGCTGCAAAGCAAAGGAAATAAAACACAACAGCCAGGTTCTGGGTTCTGCTGCTTTTATTTGCACCTGGTAGTACCTTGTTGAGAGCCAAGTGTGCCAGCTTGCCCTGCTGCACAGGGATGTGCCCCAGCTGTGGGAGCAGGGCAGAGGGTGGCTGGGTGCCAGTGGGTTATTTTAGCTAAAACATGGTCTTTAGGAAGAGGGAAAGGAAGTTTCTAGTGAGATGTCACCCAGAGGGAATTCAGGGACACTGTAAAACCAGTGTAAGAAACAAGAAGTTGGGTGAGTAGGGCTCCTGCAGTGGGGGCCCTAGCTGCCTGCTGGGATTTGTGTGGAATCTCTCTGAAAGCAGTAAGAAATGTTCAGAGTCTGCCCAAGCTGTCGGTATCTGTCCCTAAAATAATGACACCTGACTACACCTGGGTGGTTAACATGGAGGCTGTGTTTGTATGGAGGATTTGCTTCTGGTCTCTTAATCAAATCCTGAAAGTATCAGAGGTTTGTGCCTTCATCTCCAATACACAATGCAGTAATAAAAGTATTCGTGTCAATTTCTATTTCTTTTAACAGCATAATTCTAGCTCTTATCTTCCTGACTCTCCCCCAATCTTCTGCCCTTCTGATGCTCATTACAAAAGCCAACCATGCCTGTCTTCTCCCACAGTCTCATTTTGGTTTTCCATTGCAGAATTTGTGCTTCCCATTGGGACAACTTACTTTTGGTGAGGCCAGAATTCATATTATTGCCCCATCCTGTTCTCCTGACTGCATCATAGGAGGGATCTAATGACAAAAGACAACAGGCACAGAGGGGTTGAAATCAACTCTTCCCAGAAAAAATCTTACAAGAATCTAGTTCCACATCTTGGTCCCCACTGACATGCAGGTTATGTATCTCCTGTGCTCCTTGGGCCTCTCACAAAGGTCAATACAGGCTGTGAGCACAAGGGTTGGGACTGGTTTTTTTGGGCAATGCTCAGTGATCATGAAGCAGCAGTCAGAGCACTCTCTAAATCTGGCTCCTCCTACCCCAAGGAAATCCCTTTGCTCTTATCCTAAGATGACCAAGGGCAGAAAAGGAGGATGAGAGGAACCCTTTTGTTATTTCACAGAAAATCAAGGGTGACTTTAAAACCCAGTGTGGCCAAAGGCTTGACACACACAATTAAAAAAGCTATTTTAAGGAAGAAGAAAAGAGGAACAAACATCCTTTCAAGTGAAATTCAAAGTACCCCTCTGCCTCTGCTGCTGGAAGGGGCTGAGCAGTGCCTCTGCCCCCCTGGGCTGCAGGGCACAGCAGGGCTGCCCAGCTCCCTCTGCAAACATCCCAGGCACTTGCACATTCCTCCTGGTGCTGGGAAACTGCTGCAGCTTTGAAATTACAGCCTTCTAGTTATTGGCATGAAAAGGAAAACAGAGAGGGGATGAGAGAGGGAAGGGGAGGGGAAGAGATGGAGAGAAAGGAGGAGGGAAGAGAGGGGACAGAGGGAAAATAGAGCTCATATAATCTGCCTGTTTTTATTTTTGTTTTACTTATTTGTTTTTTTCTCTTTTTACTAGAAACCACAAACCCCACTGCAACCAGATCAGGCTGAAAAACAAACCCCTATGGTTTCAGCCTGGTACATAGAGTGCACTGGGACATCTGTGAAGGAGGGAGCTGGCAGCCCTGGCTGTGCTGTCCCCAGGAGGAGAAGGAGAGACAGGGCTGGAAGCTGGCTCACAGCCTGATGCTGCAGGGGAACTTTATCCCCAAGTTCAGTCCTCAGCAGTTGTCATTGTTTTAAGTAATGTGCTGCTTGCATGGGTGGCATTTTCCTTGCAGGAAACTCGTTGTGCAAATCCAAACTTCATCAGTGACTGAAGTCAGGAGAGCAGAGATGAGGTCTAAAGTAACCATTGGCTTTTCCCATGTCCTCTTTGCAGCCAGGCTCTGACTTTCATTTCTCCCCTGGGATATCCTTCAGAAGTATTACAACTTCAGCTATTAGAGCAATGTTTTGGGAAATACTTTGAAAAAACCCCAAGACTGGTGCAGTGAGAGAGAAAAGCAAAACCTCAGAAATTTCACAGAGATGTGAATGCAAATCCTGGTTGGCTCCATCAGAAACTGTTTTACCAGGATGCAGTTTTAAAGGAAATGTCACTTACATGGTGATCCTGTTAAAAAGAAAGGTAGCAATTTTCCACCAGAGAAAAAGTATTTTTAAAATGAGGGAAAATATTTCCTTTCCAAACAGTAGCAGAACTCATTGAACATTTTCAATATTATCTGTTTTTTTGGGGTCAGGTACTTGGCAGCTACAAATGGGTTGGTTGGTCCAGATGCATCAGCATCTTGTGAGTAAACAAAGAGGCCATCAGCTGGATAGATGCTCATCCTTCTCCTTCAGATGGAGAAGCTTTGTCACAGAAGAGAAGCCTGCCTTGCTCAGTGCCACAAAACCAGTGCAAAACCCAACTCCTGAGGGGGTTTTTAACCAATAAGTGGCAGTATTACAATCAGATGTGCTGACCAGGTGTGCATTGCTGTGGCTGCTTGGGCTTTGCAGGCTAGAGGTTTGGTTCTCCAGATAAGTTTGGCTAAACCTGGTCCAAATTATCACTTCAAATCTCTCAGAATGGGTTTCCTTGTAGCATACATTCAGGTTGCCAAGGGCCAGTTTGGAAGGATGGCACACACGTGGCTCAGCCCAGGTTTAACCCAGGTTTTGCATCCCTCAGGTGAGTCCCTTGGCTTCTCTTTTCCCTGTACAGCATGGCTTAGGGTTGAATATCCTAGTTAGCCACACAGGCATTGCTATTGAAACGTGTTCACTCAGTTAGTGCAAGTTTCCAACCCTGCTACTTCAAAAAAAAAAAAAAAAAAAAGAAGTTTAAATCCACTAAGCTGCTTTTGTTTTGTTTTCACACAAATTCGTGCAACGTGATAGAACCACACCAGCCCTCCCAGCTTCCAGGCTCTAAAGCTGAACGTGTTTAAAACAAAATGGGAAAGGCAGAGCCAGGGAACCTATCCAGAGCCTCGGGTTTCTGCAAAAACAATATCATTCCCAGGACCTGACACCCGGTGGCTCAAAGAGATCCTACAGAGCCCAGCCAGATGGTTACAGGGAGAGTCTTCTCTGTCATGAAACCCACTTGGATTTTACCAAAACTTCCCCCGCTATGGAAATTCAATTAAAAGAGTTGGGCTGAGGTCCTCTTCTGGTGTAAATCAGCAAATAGCTACAGTGAAGTTAGAAGTAAATTTGTATGAGGTAAGGATCAGGTCCCCAGGTCTGGTTTAGGCTTAAAAGACCCAGTGGAGCAAGAGCCCTATGACAAATGTGTGTTCAATACAAAATGGAATTAAAGAGCAGAAAATAAATCATAGATGCTTTCAAGAAATGTCATTCCACAGCTGTCTGGTTTATGTCCAGAAATTCCCCAGAATGAATGCATGCTCTATTATGAGGAAGGTAAAGGGTATTAATAATGCTTTGCACTTTCACAGCACCTTTCAACTGAGGATCTCACAGCTTTGCAAACATTTGCACTCACAGCACGCCAGAGAAGACAGTGAAATATAATTTTATTTATTTACATGCATAAATGCACTTTCCTCAGGCTTTAGCTGCCTTTTCCAGATGAAGTGGCTTTCAGCCTGTGTGGATCAGATTGTAGTGTTGGTCTCTGGACCCTTTCTAACCTTGCTCTATGCTTTCTCACCCTAAATCTCCCTTGGTTCCACCTCACCATCTTCAAGATGCTAAATTATCCCTCTGCAGATTCTTCCTCTAAAGAGAGGAACAGGCTCAAATATGGCTTGGGGCAGATGGACAGACACACACAGGGGCTTTTTTTTGCCTAGGAAACAGGGCTTAAAATCCCCAAGCAGATTTCTACACCACAGCAAAGAGCATCCCAGATGCCCAGCAGTCCCGTCAGCTGGAATGCACTGAACAAGCCATTAGGGGATTGTGTTTAAGATAAGATGTATTAGAGAACAAAAAATCTCCCTGGTAAGCTTTAAAAAGTTCTTGATTTTTTTTTAATGGTCTTTTATGAATTTGAAAGCTTGGGATGGAGGGGAGAAACAAGGGGGGGATTTTAACTGAACAATAGGCTCACAGTCCCTGGGCTTCCTGAGCTGCTCAGTGAGTGCTGACAGCCCCTTCATCCTCCTCTCTCCAGAGCTTTTTCAGTCAAACCAGAATCAGGCACAATTTTGTGCTCCCAGCCTTGATAAGGCTTTCCAGAAGAACACAATGGGTGCTGGGCCTGTAATATCCTCATTTTTCAGGCTTTTTTTTTTTTTTTTTTTTTCCTAGGATGAGTACAATGGGGCTGGGTCATTTATGGCCTAAATGTTTTATAGGTATAATAGGGAAATGCTATTTGAAATGCCACCTGTGCTGGCACGGTGCCCTCGATTCCAAGCAAGGCTGGGAGGGAGCAGCATGGTGTAATGATGGGATTCCTGGCATCATGGGCTGTTCTTTTCCAGCCTTCCTGAGGAGCTGCTGGGGCTGACTCTGCAGCCTGACAGGTTTGAACAGGAGCTCTCTCTGTCAGACCCATGTCCCAGTCCAGCAGTGTCCCCCTGCCATGGAACACCATCCATGATGTGTCCAAATGCTGAGCTCTGCCTAAGCACATGTTATTATCCCCATCACATCTCCCTTAGGCAGAGCACTGTTGCAGAACTGAGTGTGGCTTCCAGCCTCCCAGGAAGCTTTCATCCCCTGAGATGGGCTTTCTGTCTGGTGCCAACTTTTGTAGAAGACACCTGGGGGAACACATGTGCAGCAAGCCCAGGGGAGCATCAGGATTCCCCTTAGGTGCTAAGCAATAGGAAGAGCCCACTAATCTCTGCCTAACAGAGCAGATACCTCCAAGGAGTGAGAAAACCAAAGGATGGGAAGCAGCTTGTCCTTCTGTCATGGTGACAGAACCAGGAAGAAAATAAAGGTAAGTTTCCCAAACCTCAGTGAATTGTCTGGGCTCTTACTAATGCTGCCTCCTTTTCCCTGTGAAACACAGTGGTGGCTCTGATCCAGCCATAACAACAATAATGACTCTTGGGTTCCTTACCACAGCATCTGGGGTGCTAATGACCTCAGTTCATGTGATGGAAACCCCCCCAAACCTGAAATACAGAAGGAACTTCCCCTGTCTTACTCAGTTAGGGAACACAGACATTCCATTTCCAGACAGGACTTGGCTTTACAGACTTCAATGAAGCAAAGCAGGGAAAGGAGAACACAAATTTGAAGTGGGCTATGGGATCCATGGGCTATGGGATCCATGGGCTGTGGGATCCATGGGCTTCTCCATGCAGAACACAGTATGGTTTTTGCAACGAGTCCTTCTGCTTCAGTAGGAAGAAAGGATGCTGGCTTGGTGGCTGGAATTTAAATTAGTTTCTCTAAATGGCGAAAGCAGAACCAGGTGTCCTAGGGGGATCCAAGCTTGTGATTAATCTAAGTGGTCACTTGAGGTCTATTTTGTGGCAACTACTTCATAGGGAGAGAAAGGAGGGTGCAGGACCTCAGTGCATTTCCTCCCAAGGCAAAGCTCTATGTGGTGGCACTACTCTGGTGTCCTGGAAAAGTCCCAGCATAGGCCCATGGGAAGAAAAACCACTGCTCCTGCAAACCAGACATGCAAAGCTGCTGAGCATCCAGCCCTCACACTCCTGTCATTTAACCTCCTGGAGATCACATTGAAGAGGTGGGGTTGTGTTTAAAGCCAGTTGGAGAGAAGAAACCTAGACTGTGGGTTTCTGAAGGGGCAAGGAAGCCAAAAACACTTCCACCTCCTCCTAGAAACATTAGACATGTTATTTTAAGTGATGGCAGCAAACATAAAGGTTCTTCCCAGGCCCACTCTGACTCCAAATATGAATCCTAAATGCTCAATCAACATCAAATGCAGAATAGGAGGGGGTCCTCTGGCCTTCTCAAACAGGTACAAGAGGTGATTGATCCAACCCAGTCATCTGCCTGATGGCACACACCCAGGGACAAGTTGCATCTGTGTCCTGACTGTGTACACCAAAGCCTCAGAATCTCACCCACAGCACCATTTGTTCTGCAGTGAATTACTTTTCCATTTACTATTTCTGTTAATTAAAACAATTACTTAGCACATATGCCACATGCCCTGCTGCATGTCATTCATGGCCACTATTACTGTGACTGTTCTCATGCTTATGTAAGACTTTCCAGTGCCTTCAAGCACCAAACTCATTTGTTTCTGCTTCAAGACCACAATATCCTGCTCCCTCTGATAAAGAATCAGCAGTACAGGGATCGTATGTGGAATTAAGTAATGCTGAGCCTCACCAACAAGAGGGAGCAAGCAGTTGCGTGCAAAATAATTAAAAAACACCATTGTTCTACAGTATCAGACTATTATTATTTCACAATTAAAAATAAAAAATAAAACCCACGCATCTTTACATTGCTGTTAATCTGTTTTACAGGTAAGAAACTGACACAGACACCAAAGTCCAGCCTTGAAACATCATTGGGTTTTGATCTGAAGGCAATACAAACCAAGTGAGTGCTGGGTTTATGTAAGAGATCTGCTGCAGAACATGGACATGAGGAGCAGATTTAGCTTGGGGACCCTCAGCAAGCAGCTGAGAGCCTGGTTATGTGTTGCTGTCCTTATGGAAACACAGGTCAGACTGCTCAGACATTTCTGATCTAACTCCTCCTTTAGATCCAGTGTTGGAGTAAAGTGCTGTGGCTGAAGCCCCCTGATTCCCAGTGTCACACAGGATCTACAGCTTAACACAGCACATGCACAGAACTGGAATCCAGGATTTCCAAGGGGGATTCACTCAGCTTCCCCAGACAGGGGCATGCTCAGGGCAGTCCCTCCTGAGGGAGGTCACCAAGCTGCAGGGTGACATGAAGGAGCTCCTTCACACCACAGCTCCAGAGCCCAGAGCTCTGCTCCCCAGCTCAGGGGAGGGCTCTGGCCTCCAAAATTTGGAGTCACTCCCTGTTTGCTTTGAGCCACAGGCGACAGCCCCCAGTTGTGTGAGTGAGGCTGGAAAAACATCCCTGAGCTGTGCAGCAGTGGAACTTCCTGATCCATGTCTGAGTTACCCTCTGCAAGGCTTACAAAGGCACATTATGAAGAAAAGGAAGAAGTAATGAGATTTTTTTTTCTGTTGTTGTTGTTACTTTTTTTTTTTTTTTTTTAATTTAATATCAGCAGCAGAAGTCCCAATGCACAGCGTGTGAAGACTGAAGGATGTGTCCTAAGAATCCCTCCCAGAGCCAGCCTGGAAAAGCAGCCACTTCCCAGCCCAGACAGCAGCAGGCAGGCAGTCCACCCAGCAGAGACCCAGGCACACAATTCCAGATTCTCCAAGGAATTGCTGAGCACCCTTCACAGAAGCAGAGAGAGCTCCATGCAAACCACACACGTGTGCACAGCCCTGCCCACAGCACCCTGCATTATTTTACCTGTCCCCCAACACAGAGGGAGGGAAAATCAGTGAAGGTGCTTGCAGCTTGCACTCATTGAAAAACCCATAAATGCAGAAGTCAAGAAAAAGAAAGGCATATTCACAGAGAGGGAAAAAAAAAAAAAAGCTAGACACAGCAATGCAGTGAGAGAAAAGGGAAGGCACACACGTGCAGACGTTGCAGCATTTTTCCAGCTTTTGCCTCTTTAACTTGTTATCAGGAACCAAATTTACTGTCCTCTTAGGCAAGAGCCAAAGCCCTTCCAAGAGCTTTTCACATGAGGGAGTGCACCCCAGCAAACCTGTAAACCCCCCCTCCCCATGTGCAATAACATTGCTTGCAGTGCACCCTAGGCAAAAAAATAATAGCTCTTTTGCTGGGGGAAAAGGAAGGATAATGGTTACTTAGAAAGTGCTCCAGACAAGCTGTCAGGTTGAATTCAGAGAACTGGAGTCTACTCTGGGACAGCGCTGGCTCGGGGTGATCCCTTGTGAGTTGGGTTTCCTGCCTGCTACAGCTTCAAGACAACGATTCTTTGTTTCCAGTTTTTCTGGTGAAAAAACACACGCCTGCCTCTGAAGAGGGTCAGGGAGAAAGCAGACAAAACACCAACTCTGGAATTTCAAAAGAAAACAATTAAAAAAAAAAGAGAGAGAAAGAAAAATCCAAGAGCGCTCGCTACTGTCTCTCCTGAAATCATAAATCCCCGGGTTGGCCACACAGTCACAATAAAAGAAGCATCAAAAAAGCCTCCTCTTTTTCTGCCACGGAGCTAAAAATGGAATATTTCATCACCACGCACACAAATCTCTTCGCCAAACACTTTCACATGTACAGAGAATTCAGAGGACATAAAGCTGCAACTGCTTTTTCTCTGCCTGGCTGAGTGGGGGGTTTCTAAGCTTTGCTGTGAGCCAGGGGCCTTCCTGAGACACTCGAAAGAAGACTTTACTGAAGCTGGTCAACATTTTTCACATGACAACCTTTTAGACCTGAAAAACGGCCTTTTCAGGGGAGGAATTTTATGCAGGAATTTGAAACTCTTTTCCTGTGGGAACGGGGCTTGTGCAACCAAGCTGCCTGTGGTCTCTTTGCCCCTCTTCTCTCCAGTCCCCCAAAACTTTGGAACCCCTCACCCAAAATTGTCACCAGGTTTGCCAAGCAAGAGAGAAGAGCTTTAAAAAGCTTGCATCACTTTATAGGAAACTGCTGAGGAAAGAGAAGGGAGGCTGTGGCCCTGATGGATTGCCCTGCATGGGCTCATATTTTGTCAGGTTCCAAGGAACCTGTGTAGAAGAGATGTTATTAATGCTCCAACATCAGGAAACTCTTCCTGAGGGGCTCCCAATGAACAAATGAACATGGGTTCAAACCCATGGGAAACCAAGCTGTGGGAGTTTCAGATCTCACTGATTTGTTGATCTTAAATTTGCTAACAACAGTACAAAACACACAATCCAAGGCAACTTCTACCCAAACATCCTTGATGTTCACACAAACACTTCTACAGTGCAAACACAAACATGTGATAGCCACAGACTAAGCCCTTACAATTCATCTCCTACCCCCACACTCATGTATTCACTTACAAATATTTTCCTTCTTTGGTAACACAGGTAGCACATCAGTTTATCCTGTGTTTTGTTGGAATCTTGGTTGGATTTATAAGTCTTGGGGCTGGTGTTGGTTTACCACCACTCCGCAGAGCTTTTAGGCTTGAATATTAATTGAACACAGGAGTTGTGCAGGCCCCTTAAAAATAAGCATGGACTTGAAGAGTGTGTTGGACCGAGGCCAGAATGCTCACAGCCCTTTGGCCTCCAAGTTTTGCTGTATGTGAATATACTTTCCATTTCCCCATGGAAACCTCCTTAAAATGACACCATTCTGGAGGCAAGGAATTGGAAATCTCCACAGAGTTGGGCAGATCCTGGAGGCTCAGATCCTTCTCCCATGTCTCCAGTACCTACAGTAGGTCAGTCACTCATTGCTGCAAACAGTCCTGGAAAAGGAACCAGACCTTCTCTCCAGTGGAGTGCTGGGAGTGGGACACAAATCTTTCCATTCAGCAAGGAGTGCAGCCTCGTTTCATTTTCCAGAAAATTGTTCTCTGGCCAAAAAATACTGGTGATTTTCATTACAGCAATTTGTTTCTCAAAGGCAGCTGAAGACAATTTGTCCCAATGACGCTAAGTTCCATACATTGGAGTGTTTATGAGGCTGAGAAGCAAAGAAGCTGGGGCAGCAAGAGTCCTTTGAACACCACGAGGTTTCCACCGATCCGACCCGAGAACAAAACGCGTGTGCTTTCTGCTCAGCTCTATGAGTTTCCAGGATCTCTTTCTGCCCTGAAAGCATTTTAATTCCCTGAAAGCAGTGCCACGGGCTCTGTGCACAGAGCTGGCAGCACAGGAGAGAAGTGAGAGGGGCAGAAAATAGAAGGGGAAAAGGGAGTGGAGGCTGCAGCTGCCAGCAGCCAAGGCAGAGCCATCCAACCCAGTCCTGTGGCACCAGGGCTGCCTTTCCCTCTGCTCCTGGGTGCTCCTGGGTTCTGTCCCAGAACATGCCCTGTCCATCACACACTGGAGAAAGATCAGATTTAAAAGATCTGCATCCCTCTGTGTTGCAGCCACACCTTTTTTTTTTTTTTTAGCCCTGCTGGTTTTTGGGTTTTTTTTTGGTTTTTATTTCCTCATTGTGAGGGCAGAACGCACTGGATAAGGCATAGTGTTAGTGTATGCACAGAGCCTGCATTGCTCCCTGGAATTTGCATAAGCAAGTTAATTGCATCAGCTCTGTGATCTTGGACGATATGTGAGAACAATTACTGGAGGAGTGAAGAAAACAGTCTCTTTTTTCCTGTCTCTGACATGTATTGTACTGTTTCATCACCTCCCACTTTTGAATCCCCAAGGGAAGGTGGTTAGACAAATCTGTTTGTTTTTGTTCACAGGCATAGAGAAAAGAAATATTTACAGGACAGTAGATTCAAGATGCATTAACACGAAGAAAAAGTTTTCATCTTTTGAGATGAAACTCCTTAACTAGGAGACAAGAAAATCCTTACTAAGAATTCATGATTTTTAACCTGAAATTCCTTTTGCAAAAGAATATCATCTTCCTGAAGCCTGCCTATTAAAAAAGCCTTAAAAAGGAGCAGGGAAAATCTCACTGCCTACCAGACTAGGGTGAGGAATTCCAAGTTCAGCTTTATGTCTGTGCTGAGTTTCTTCTGTGATATTGGACAAGACACTTGACTCTGCTCCCCTAATTCTTTCTCCAGCAGCCTGTCATGCTCTCGTGCCTCTTGCCCTGTCCTCTTACCTCACAGACAGAATTTGGAACACGATGTGGGGCATTTTCTCCTAGCACAGCCTTCAGACACCAAATGACTTGCAGAGGAAATTTATGCATGGCAGGAAGAAATGGAAAAGGGATGGATGGGATTTCAGCATTTCTGTCCTAGTTCTTAATTTTTATTGGACTATCCCCTGGGTGTGTTTAGTCCTTTATTGACATGTGATGAAAGTACCATGTGAAGTTAAAATGCCGAGCTGACAGGAATCAAACACAAACTTCTGTCAGCTGCACTGAAGAAACACACTCGAGGGCAGTAAAAAATGGAGAGGGAGGAACGTGGTTTCCCTCCAGTTTCTTTCTGCCTGAGTGACTCTAGGCCTGACTTGCAAAGCTAAAGGGTATAAAAAACACAGAGGAGTCCAGTTTCATGCAGAGCATTGCTCTTTAACACAAAAAATTTGCAGCTTTCTTCCCTTTATTTTTAGCAACCACCTGGCCTGAGACAGAACGAGCAGTCTTGGATGTGTGTGTGTGTGTTTAAGTTGGGAAATTGTGGGTTCTGTTTTATTCAAATAGGAGCAAGCCTAGCTTTTATTAATTTTAAATAGATGACTGTTAGCATCAAAATAGGGGCAGAAAAGCCTGCCTGGCTTTGTCTCTGTAATGCACCATGTTGTATCAACTATTGCCTGTCTCATAAACAGGGAGCAGCATGCCAGGGAACAGACAGCTCAAGTGGAGTGTTAGATGCTGGACAAAAGAACCTGCTGTAAAAAAGCAGCTCTGATATTGAGTCCAGGGTCCAAGACAGATGTTGGAGATGAAACACAGCGTGGTGCAAGGGGAAAGAAGTGCTGGCTCCAAGAGCAGTGCTCCTCAATGAGGCAGCCAGACACACCATGCAGAAGCTTGTTAAATGTGTGATTTCAGTTTGCTGTAGCCTCTTGGTGAAATGGGGTTGGGGTAATTTTTTTTTTTTTTTTTTTTTTTTTTTGTCTGTCTCACTCTCCAGCTGCTTAAATAAAAGACTTTCTGCCTTTCCCCACTATTCTTTGAAACAGGGCTCTCAGTGTAGCTTGGTTCTCCTGAAAAGCATAGAGATGTTTATATATGAGGTGAGGAAAGTGTTTCAAAAGGAGAGCAGACTCCTCCTAGGGGGGTTATCTCCTGTAGCAGTCAACTGCCTGACTGTGACTTAGGGTTTTATCCCTTAGGTAAGGGATTTCCCTCATACCCAAAACACCAACTCTCAGAATTTTATCATGACTAAGAATCTAATTTTCATTATAAATAAGAATAAGTAATCCAAGTGTAGCTGCAGAAGAAATCCTTAGAAACCTGACTGAAGGATATTCAATCAACTCAAAAACCTGAAGGAGCCCTAGGTGTGTTATTAACTTTTAAACTTAAGGGTTTCTAATCTCCATCTACATGATCAGAATTTCTAATAACTTAAAAATTAGAGAATATTTGAAAAAGAAAATGAAAATATTTCAAAATGAAAGCATCAAGAAAACAGACTTGGTTGTCTTTGCTGGCTGAAACTGGCAGACAGATTCATGAAGGGTTTTGGAAGATCTGAGTGTCCTTTTTTCATTAATGATATTTAGTGTGAGGAAGTGTTATCCTTTCAAATGTGAACTCATCCATAGGGAAAGTGTCTCAGTCCTTGCTATATATGTGAGATTTCAAGTTGCTTCATGTGAAGGACAGAAATATGCCATCAGCTCCTCAACTCAGGAATACACAAGTGTGAGAACAGCAGATGTACATTTTATGTCACAGTGGTGGTTGGAGGAGCAGAGATTTGATTTTCAGGATGGCCAGGGCAACAAATTGTGAATGATTCCATTTTAACAAGGCTCTACATTTGTTTCATGTATGGATATTATAAAAGGATATTATAAAAAGGATATTATAAAAAAGGTGTAGTTTGAACCCAAATAAAACCATTGTGAGAGCACAGGACAGCAGGATATTTGTATGCAAAAGACTGACCTTCTTTGGTGGCAAGACGTGAGGAAGCTTCTGTGTGGGATGGAGTATTGTAGACCAGCAGTGAGCTACCTGTAACAGAAAGAAAAGGAGTTATTGCAGTCTGAATGTGCTCTGCCAGTGGGGAACTGTGTAGGCAGGTAGAAAATGCTATCACTAGGATCTAAAGACCAAGTTTTTCAGAAAACTGGGCCCATATTTTCTGTGATGGAGATGAAAAGCTTGGCAGCTGTGTGTCACACGTGTGCTCCTGTTTCTCCAAATCAAAATAAAAACATTTGCCTCCTTCACTGAGCACCTTGGTGAACACCTGATATAAAAGGGTGAGGTTGGGTGGTATAATTAGATGGTTACAATATTTATCACAGCAGAGCCTCTAGAAATTTCTGTGGCACAGATTGTATCACAGGATAAGGAAGAAGCTTTTCTCTCTCTAGCTGTGGGAGAGAACTTTCCTGTTTGAGGAACATAAAGAAGCAGTGACACGAATTGCACTGTCAGGATCTGAACATTTTTAGAGTGTCACATGCTTGGTTTTGAGCAGACAGCTGCAAAAATCTCACTGATATTCCAACATCTCCCATGCTTTCTGGAGTTTTGAAAGTAGCTTTCTTGGTTCAGAGTGGCCTTTCCATCCAGCCCCACTTGAAACAAAACGACTCAAGGGGAGCACAAAAAAAACCCCACCCAACATTGGAAGGGCCTGTGCTTTGTGCTCTGTGGTGGAAATATTCCTTTCTATGCTTTCTACTTTGATTCTCCTGTAAACTCCTCTGGAAAGGGAGGAAGAGTCCCTGTGAGCTCTTGGAAGCCAGCATGTAATACACATTTCATGCTTGTCTAGTTATATGTTTATCCTACAGAATCTTCCAGGCTCACCTTTCCTACAGCTCCTTGGAAAATTTCCACTCCATCAGGTGGTGACATGGATAAGGAGGCCCAGGGTCCCTCTTGGTAGGGAGCAAGGATGTGACCTGGAGCTGGGGAGCAGTCTTTCCACGGAGGGATATGGATGAGAGGTGCTTTTATAGGCACTTTCTGCTACTCAGTCCTTTATCAGTGAGGTTCATTCAGTGAGATTCTGCCCCATTTAATACACTTGGATTCTGGATCTGCTCTGCTCTCCCTGAGGAACCCCAGACTCCTTGGCAGGGCTAAGAATGCCTCTTTTTCAGGTACTGTAATCCTAACTGGTTAGGATCTGTCCACTAAGCCTTGCAGTCTCCACATTCCTCTAATCCACATGATCCCAAATAACACTGACCTCACTTGCCCCTCAGCAGTAGTCACAGTCTGTCTCATTTTCCTCTGAGAGCCGAGGCTCAGGCAGTTCCCTGCCAGCAGGAACAGCCATTGCAGGTGCTGGATCTTATTAGCCCACTGCTCCTATGGATTCCTTTTCTTCCCCAAGTGCGACCAAAGCCAAAGGTATGCAGAAGCCAGCAAGACACAGAAATAGAAAGGGCTGGAAAACAAAGCCTACTCGGAGGGTGTGGAGGATGGATGCTACCAGATGCTGCAAGAGAGGAGATGTTTCAAAAGAGCAGGATGGAAAACACCGTAAACTAGGAGGGAAAGAATTCCAAGGGATCCCAGGAGTACCCTGATTGTGAAAGCTGCAGATAGCCAAAGTGATTGGCTTAAGTATTTAGAGTTTGTCTGGTCTATTGCTGATGCTGGAGGAGGAGGAACTGCAACAATTTTGTCACCTTAACTCATCTTTTCATCAGATGGTTTTTGGCTTTGGCATTTTTTTCTTGGATATCTGTAGGGCAACTCAAGCCCACCACTCTCTCCTTTTCAGGTTATTTGAAGTAGATCCTAAATGCACCATCCAGCCTCACTTGCCCCAGACAGGGACGTGCTGGGGAATTCAGCAACACAATTTTCTGTGACTAAGTAGGCTGCAAATGCCTGGTTGCACTGCCTGGCTGGGGAGTGGGGGTGAGGGGTGATGAATGGCACTGAACAAGCCTGGCTGATCAACCTATAGCTACTTTACACTAAAAAATGCAGCCCAAGCCACTGGAAAGGGACGGTGCCTCCCCCAGTTTAATTGCTAAAAGTTCTCACCTTTGCCCGACAGTCTGAGGTTTCTGGTGGGAACACCACAGAAAAGGAAATGTGTTTCCTATTAAGGGTTTTGAATGAAAGAGGAAAAGAGAAAAAGCCAGAGACACAGATCAGGACAGAGAGAAGCAGGCAGACAGAGAGCAGGCTGCTCCCTCCCTTACTCATTCTGGGGTAAAACTTTGGCTGTGATGAATTTTCATTTTGTTCTTATTCCCTTCACATCTCACTGGGTCAGTGACAGCTTAGATTGAATCAGCTCTTTCTGGAAGCACTGGTATTATTAATAAAGTGCAGGGCTATTCTATAATTAATATTAAACATGCTATTTTATCATTCCTTCCATCTTTTCCTTTCTTCTTTTATTTCCCTTGCATTAATTAAAGAGGAAGATGCAAAAGCACTAGAAAACAGAGCAGGAGAGACTTTTTTTCCACATAAAGCCTTCATTTCACAAGGCAGCTCATCCTTCTGAGATGTAGGAACATCTTGGTTCCACAATCTGGAAGTCTATTTAACCTGGAAGTCTTTTTTATCCTGACCCTCTGAAGGCCACATGGCCTTCCCTCCACATCTCCTTGTAGAATTGGGGTTCTGCTGCATTTAACAGTGTTTTGTTTGGCATCACGACCTGATTTGGAACCACAAAGCAGTTTTCTGCTTCTGACCACAGTCTCATCCTTTCCCCTTCAGGCTCTTTTCATTTGTACACATCAGACACAACTGACCCCCCCATTACCAGAGAGGAAAAGGAGGGGAGGTGACTGCTCAGGCTTCTTTTGATGTTCATCCCAATCATAGCATGAAAACATTGAAATCCCCTTTCCCACTGCCCTGGGGCTGGCTGGAGAAGATGGATCAGGCAAACTGTGTTTGAAAAAGATACCAGCAGGGCAGCCAGGCAGTCTGGAGTCTGAAGGTGCAAGGGGAAGAACGAGAAGAAGAAAAGCTAAGGCTTCAAAATTTTGGAAAGGACACTGGAAGAAATACTTCAAGAGAATTCTTTGAGGGGTGTCACTGAGTTCCTTGAATAAAAACTGGTGGGGGTTGTTTGGCGAGACTCCACAGGGTGCTGCAGAACTGGGTTCTGCAAGGCTGAAATCTCCTGAAGATCCAAAACCTCTGAATTCCTGGCTGCTTCAGTAGGTTGAGGAAACAGGAAACAACTGCACAAGTCTGATCCAGACCTAAGCTCTGCCTGAAGACACAAGGTGCAGTGATATGGTTTGGTTTACTCTTGTCTATTTTAAATAACTCCTCTCAACCTTCTATCTCCAGAATGAAGATGCAGCTTTTGTTGAGGTCTTGCAGACATTACCAGTTTTTGTTTTGGGTTTTTTTTTTTTATTTGGACACAGATGTGCAGTCTAAAAGACAGAATGCTTTCACCCTGATCAGGACCTTCTGAGGAAGTTAATATTCAGGAGTTCTCCTTGCCTGGCTAGCAAACAGGCTTCCAAAGTTCAGATCAGCTTTTTTTTTTTTTTTTTTTTTTTTCTCTTGGAGAACAAACACCAAAGTTCAGGATTCATTAATCCATCACATCAGCTTAACAGCCTGAGAGGACCAGCACCTGAGCAGATGTAATTGAGCCTCTAGATCTTCAATTTCCCCAAATTCTTTTGTGTTTTGCTGCTATCGAGAGTTCTCCACCCTAAGCAAGAACAGAGCTGGATGCCTTTGAAAAAAAAAAACAACCTTGCAAAAAAGGGGAAAATTCCTGAAAAAAAAGACCATCTCCCTGTGGCACTGAGCTCAGAGGCTCAGCACTAAACATCCGCTGGAAATCAGTCTGGAAAAACAATAAGCTCCTTTTGGAGGCGTTACTCCGTGAGGGAGTAACCAGCAGGCCAGAAACCAGACTGTCATCAGCAGCAAGGAACAGCTGCAGGGGAAGGAATGCTCCTCCCAGCCTGCCCCCAGCTCCACACAGACAGGAGCTTGCTTTAGTAAAGACAGCACTGGCATGATGTCTGACATGGCCCAAGGGGCTGAAGGGAGGGAGAGTTAGAGGTATAAAAACTGGGGATGGATTGGAATTGAATTCTCCTTTCGTGTGCATCCCTGTGACGCTGGAATAACTCCTCTGAGTGGATCCTGCAGAGCTGCTCAGGTTTTGGATTGGGTTAGTGGCATGGAAATCACTGGAGGCATTCCCCTGGCTGAACAGTGAATTTTAATGATTATTATTCAGCATGCACTGCAGCAGAACTTGAATGTTGCATCTGCTCTGGGACTTCAGTCCCAGTTTTGCTCAATAGTAATTAGGACTCCCAACTCAAGCTCTTCTAAGTTTGATGTAAAAGATTTCCCAGGTACTCAAGATTTCTAAAATAAAGTAATACTTATGTTTGCTTTTCACAAGTTGAGAATGTACAATGTTTTGTTCTTTTTTTAAAGGTTAAATAACTAGCTCCTAAGAATGATAAAGTTTTAGAGGTATTTTTGAGTATTTTAGAAAGTAGTTATCTTTTCCAAATATTACTCAAAACTTGAAAGCTGTGCTGGGGCTTGAGAGGTGTGAGACAGAATCCCACAGATTTACTATCTCAACAGACAAACCTGACAAGCAGGCAGGATTATGAGCTCCATTTTCAGGAAACTGAGGCAGAGGTTTATATCTCCTAATTTCAGGTCTTTAAAGACAATGAGTCAACTAGGGGACTGAATTTCAATACACCCTGTTGATTCTTTTCTTCAAGCAGTGTGACCAGGCTTTTGATTCAGTCTTATCTAAAGGAAAGTAGGATCAGGGAGGAATTTGCTCCTCAGCAAATGCACAGCAGCAAATGGTAAAGGTGGCAACTGAATCCAGGTCTTTAGGCTTGTGCCATGAGAATAAGAATGCAATTCCCCTGATACTCTTTGAACATCCCAAGGAATGGGATCCCTGAGGCTTGAGACTCACTGGAGATGCTGTCTGGAGCTAAAGCAGCACAAAAATTCAACCCTTCTGCCAACCTTTTCAAATCCAGCCTGGTTCTTTGATTCCAAAAACATACAGCTCCTTCTCCATCTCTTTCTGTCAGTTCTCAAGTCTTATCAAGGAGACAATTCAAGTGTCTCACTTGAGTATTTATCTTGTGGGAATTTAAAAACATTTCCGGTTACAAAGCCTCTGATTTGCCCAGCCAAGGTCAGGGAGTTTGGCCAAAGCAGCACTGGCTTCACAAAACTGCCTCAAGTCCTGTATGCAAGCCTTAGCTAGAAAGTAATTTGCATCTGCAATAATCTTCAAGTGTTCTGTGAACCAGCAGCTCTTTGCTGATGAAACAGGATGAAAGTTGCAAATTATTTTGAACAGGAAATTATTTTATTGTGAGGTGACAAGGGACAAAAACTGTTCTGATCCAATCCAGTTATTTGTTGTGGATCAACAAATAACTTGGGCTTTGGCTCAGCTTTTGGCTGAGCTTCTGAAACAAAATAAAGGTTGGGCTTCCAGAAGCACCCATCTGTGATCTAACTCTTGTCCCACTGTAATCTGTAAAGCTCCCACCTATTTTAGCAGAGGCAGGGAGAGACCAGTGCTGAAGAAGCTTTGAAGAAACACCCTGAGTAAATTCTGTCTCACTGCTTTATTGCACTGGCCAGCTGAGACACCTTCTGCTGCCTTTACATCAGAATTTGATTTACCAGTGAAGAAAATGTACATTTTGCTTTCTCTCCCTGCCCTCCCACCTTGCTTTATGGCACTTTCTCCTGATTTTGCAGTCCTTAAATAGTTATACACCTATAAAAAGTGTTTCACTTGGAAAAAAACATTGAAGCATGTGGGATTTAGCTCCAAGCTCCTCATTTAAGGCAGCTGTACTTAGCACACCTTTGTGGAGAAGGGAAATGCTTTAATCTCCATTTTATAGATGAAGAGGAGACATTCAGAAGCTATGGACATGCTCGTGGTCACACAGAGAATCTTAGGAAGGGCTGAATCTAAGAGTCCCAGCCCCAAGAGCAGGTGCTAACCAGAAGATGATCAATCCTGGGCTTCTGGATTATGCTTTTCCTTGAAGATTTCAGTTGACTGCTCACAGCTGCTGCCTTAGAGCACAGCAAAAAGGGGTACTGGACCCACTAGCTCCAGTCTGGGAGAGAGCAGCAACAAAGGGGTTCAGAAAAACTTGTTCTTTGGGCACTGGGTCATTTGCACAAGGTCTGCTTCAGCACACTTACATTTGGGGTATCACTCTTGTAGTTTTTCCTCTTTTCAACAAATCTGAGCTGCCAGGACCAGAGGTCATCTCCAGCTCTGACCAGTTGTGGGTCCTATTTTGAAACAGTCTTTCCCAGAAGCCTTAGGAAAAAGTGCACAGCCCTCTAACTGCCAAGTGACAGAATAATTTGCCTGTTAAACATCAGTTAATATTCGGTTTAATCTTCACAGCATATTTATGTGTTTTTATCATATAGCCACAGATGTTTTTTATTATCTGTAAATCTATCTAATCTTAAGAGTCCTACTCAGTTCTTTGCCTCCCTGATAGGCCAGTAACTCCATCTCAGTTAAAATTAATTTTCCAGCCCACTTGTTATTCCTCCCTTCTTTATTTGCTCTTTCTGCTTGCCTTTCACAGTTATTTTTTCCCTCACCCTTGCTACTATTTATCCTGCAAGAAGAGCTCTGGAAGGTCAGTACTCATGGCAGCTCCTCCTCTCAGGATGGCAGGGATGGGTCAGGACAATACTTACTTTCCCTGAGGTAACTGAGGTGAGACAGCAAAACTTCTGTGTTGTAGAGGGAGGTGGTTCGGAGGAAGTCATCCTTGTTCATTTTGCAGAGCTCTTTGCCATCCATGTTCTGGAAGATGGTGGTGTCAATCTCCATTAATCCATACTCCTTGATAGCCCATTCCAGCCACTGGCGCACGTGTTCCTGGGTCCATAGGGTGGGATCTGGCAGGAGAGCACAAGGATGTCAGCACTACACACCAGCCTGAAGCCTGGCACTCTGTAAATTAGTCAAACCATCAACCTCTGTTCCCACAACACAGTGGGTTTAACTCACTGGTGCCAAAGCATTTTGCCAAGATGAACAGGTACTGCCTTAGAAACTGAGCACACTAACCCTCTGGCAGGGAAGTTCTCTTTATCATCTCCCACCTGCTGAAGGTTATGCCTGTGTTTGATAACATTAGTAGTGACATTTAACTGGGACTTTTTTCCCTCTGGAAAAGAGGCTTCCAAAAGCATCAACTCATCCCTCTCTGAAAGAGTTCACTGGTCCCAGTTTTGGTTCTGCAATACTGTGTAATTACGTTGGTGCTGCACAAGTCACACCACTCCTTGCAAGTGCATTGCAAAGTCCCAACAAATGGCATTTGAAAGTCTGAGGATGGTGGCATTTATGGTCAAAGGACCAATGGAACTCTGAAAAACAAGTATTATTGCTTCAACAGTAGAGCTTGCCATGTGTCTCTGAGTCACATTTGTTCACCCTGCTGACAAGAACACAATTCCACCCCCTCCAGCCCAGCTATTGGAGGGCAATGTGGATTTCATCCTGTCTCATGCATCATTATCAACTGCCAGCAAAGCTCCAGCTGTGGAATCTTTATTACTGGTGGTGACGTAAGAGAGAGATTGAACCCTGCTGGAGCTCCAGGCCCCATGGTGCTGGTTTGCTGCAGCAGTAGTTAAAAAAAGAAATCATCCTTTGAGCTTCGAAAAGAGCATTAGATCAGAAAGCCCCAGCAAGGGCTTGTGCCATGATACCATTTTTACAGAGTCATTTTCAGAGCATATCTGCGTTTTCAGATGTTTCCTGTGCTGCTTCTCCCCATGTATCCCATCTGAAAACTTAAGCTGCAAATTCCTGTGCCTTTGCAGCTGGAGATGGTTGCAAAGTCAAGCCTTAACTTTGGAGATGTTTGATCTGTCCATCCCAGCTGGCACATTGCTCTAAGCTAAACCTCAAACACTCCAGGTGCTGAAGCAGTTGAGAAAATGGATCTGAAACAGGAGCCATCCCCCAGCTGGTAACTTGTGCTTTGGGTAGGGACAAGAAATGCTTCTGCTCTGTGTTTTATTGTGCATAAAGTAATGTTTTGCAGGCTCAGGACTGGAAAGTGTGTGAGCCTGGGATGCAGGGATCCCTGACACTAAAGGTCAGGAGGTGGCTGTACCTGTACCTGGGACATTCCTGGGCAGCTGAGTTGCAGAATAGGATGAACTGGAGCAGTAAGACCAAGGAATATTGAAATTATCACTGTGCCATTGCCTCGCTGGATTTCTAGTAAAGCCAGGTAGCCTAAAGTTGAATTTCAAACCCAGAACATAAAACCACATATCTTTGCAAATCTGCTTTGGGAAAGGCAGATGGAATGCCTTTGAATTTTGGCAATTTAAAGTCTGCTCTCTAAGCATTGACAAAAGAGTGCAAATTTTACAATGCAATGTTCAAGGGAGATTCTTTTTTTCTTTTTAATTGAAAGAATGATTTGTTTTGAGTTTTGGAATAAAAACCACAACAAAACAACACTTAGAGGGTATAGTGAATTTGTGGTCTCCCTTTAAGCAAATGCTTTTGAATTTCAGATATTAAGTCAGCCTATTTATCACTGCCACAGACACTTGAATGGTCTCAGAAAAACTGCTTTTTGATACATGGCTTAGAGTTTGTTATTATTACTATTGCAAGCCTAATGTGACATTATTCTCGCCTCTCTTCACCCTCACACACTATAAATCTTTACTCTGGATTACATTAAAATTTCTAAATGCCTTTCTTGGATGAATTTGGCCTCATATCCTACAGCCAGAGATCTGGGATGATGTTCATTATTGTCTTCCAAAGTCTGGTAAATCGCTGCTATTTCACAAGTACCTCAAGGTTTTTATTTGTGATTTCTCATGAGGTGAAAAAAAGGACTTTTTTTTTTCCCCACTTTCTTTCAAGGAGGAGATTTTAAATCTTCTTTTCCACAGCAGGTATTTTTTCCTGTTCCTACAGTGCTACTCTTTAGCTCACCCTTGGTCTTTATAAATATGCATAAATGGTGAAGGGCAGGATAAATCATCCACCTGGGATATCTTTGATAACATGACCAATGGGTGTCAGTAACACCTTTCTGGGCAATGCTGACACTGGAAATGTTTCTGGTGGTGTCACCAGTTGGGTTATCCAGGCTCTCCAAGCAGATCCCAACAATGGCTTAAGTGAGACTTGGAGATTTGCTGTCAATCTTTTCTTGGCTTCCCTTCCCTACATTTGGTTCAAGCTTTTCCTTTTCATCCTAAATGGCAAACAAATGCTTGGGAATTGTCATCTGTTCATGGTCAAGCCACAATCAGAAAACAGAGCTAAATTCCACGAGTACATTTCTTTCTGCCAGCATTTCATCTGCTTGAATCAGCTTCAACTCTCAGTGAAAGCCCCACAAACAGGGGGTGAAAAGCTGCACCCCTTGTGGAAGTTTTGGTATGGAAACTGGGCTAGAACTTGGCTCACAAGATCTCTTTTGCTGGGAAGTTCCTGGGCTAGCCTGTTTACAACTGTTTAAAAATTTTGCAGGGAAAAGACTCCCTCTTGTTCCAGGTTCAGGCTTCACCAGTTGCCTCCATGGCAGCTCTCAGCCTTGGCTATCCAAATGCACCCTGCCAATTCCAGAGAGCAGATGTGTGTACCAAGTACAAACAGAAAACTGGACAGGAATGTTTCTGTGTAACAATTTCTGGAAAGATAATTGAGTTCCTGCAAAATAATTTTTTTCTGGTTTCTACCTCTAGCAAACAAAACCAAAAAACCCAAATAAACCCCGAAAACAAAATAGCTCATTTGGATCAATATGACATGAAAATGCATCTGGATCCTGCAGATCATCATGGGAGTTATAATTTGGGTCCACTTCAGGCTTAGTCGTGCCTACAAACTGCACTCCTTGATCATAGCATGCATGGCCCAGGAAGCACTGCAGATTCTCTCCTAACACATGACAGAGGATGGATTTGGTTCACTGCACAAAACCAGCACTTCATTCCAGAAAAGGAAAAGGGAAAGAAAAGGAAAAGAAGAGAAAAGAAAAGGAAAAGAAAAGATCAGCAGCAGGAATTATCCACTTCTTATTCTGATTCAAGAAAAGATACACTGGGACATGGGAAATTCCCACTAACCAGAAACTGATACTTTCCTTACTTTTTACATGGTGTTTAAGCAAGAGAGTTCCTCAGAGAGTGGATAACCAAACCTTATCTGTTCAGCTGGGTATTTCAGACCATGCAAGGAAAAATGACCCAAAGTTGAGTTTGGTGATACCTGCTGGGACAATGACTCTCCTCTCGTTGGTGGTCATGTTGGGAGGGGGCCCGTTCTTCTCATCCATGTAGGTGCTGTAACTCATTGGGTTGGACTCTGTCCCTGCTCCAACGAGTTTGCTGCATTTGTTCACACTGCAGTCTACAGGGGACTCCCTGGAACATGAAAGGAAAGAGATGACTGGTCAGCATTGTGCAGCTTTTATCCCTGCTGCAGCAGAAGGAGGTTTGGGTTTCAGAAATGGCGAATATCCCAAAGGGGAAAAGTTGAGGGGAGTTTTTCACATGTGGGAGAGGCCATTCCTGGCCTGTCACATGAGTGTCATAAGGTGATCTCTCTGATATTGAAACCAGTTGGAGGAAAGAGAGGTGGAGGTGCAAAGAAGAGTGACTTTCAGCCAAAGGCAATAGCTGTAAGGCTGCACTCGATACCTCTGAAACAGCAAAATTCATGAACCAGGTAAAAAGCAAGTGCCCAATAGATCTGTGGGTTCCACCCCTTACTCCTCCTTCATCCTTTGTTGTTCAGCTGCATTTTGGCCATCTTTCAGATCCAGCCTGATGCTCCTTCTGGGACTGCTTCACTCTTGCACTCTGTTCAAGACAACCCTGCACACTGTCTTTTTCTTAGAGTTCTACCAACTGACAGACAGGCTGCTCCCCTCACCTCCTGACCTGAGCCCTTTCTGCAGAGCTAATCAGAAACACAGATCCCCCTCCCTTCATCTCATTAACAAAGAACTCAAAATGCCTTTGCCAAAATGACAGGATAGTCACAGGAGAATGCTACATTATTAGTGGTATCTAAAGAGCCTCATTTCTGCAGGGCTGAACGTAACTGATCTTGTCTGTTCTTACAGTTAACAGTCCCAGGCTTGTCTGTTACTTGGATAGGAAATCTAGAAATCTTGGTCAAGAACTGCAGACCACAGAAACTGTGTGTGAGAAAGGGTTTGGCCCCACTCTTCCTTCTGAGGTGATGGAGTGATGAGGAGGGAACATTTAGCAACTCAGGTGGCACTGTGCTAAGAGCTGGACTGCATGCAGAGCCTTGGCAAGCAAGAGGCTTTCTCAGTCCTGCTCTGGGAGAATTCTGAGCCTCCAAACCACAGACAGAGAGCCCAGGTTTTGTTTTTCTCCAGCTGCCGTAGTAACCCAGGCTTTTAGCTCTGGAGGGCACTTCAAATCCCCAGTCCACAGCCTGCCCCAGGCACACAGCACATCCCAGCCCCAAAGAATGTGCCAGGGAAGGGACAGCCTTGCTGCCCTCCCCCTTGCAGGGGTGCATTAATCTGCAAGCCAGCACAGAGCCCTCTGCACTCTGGATTCCTCCTCTGCCTGAAGCTCAGAGCCATCCTTCTGCCCTGCCAGATGCAAAGGGGCCTGGGAGGAAAGCATTGGCTGAAGGGTAGGAGCTGTGGGAGTGCACCAGATCCCCCCCTCTGCCTTCAGCTGGCAGGACTTCCAAGTCTGGACACTAAACAAATTTGTTTCTTAATCTGAATGGGGTGGGGGGGGGGAAGGAGAAATTACTGAAATTCAGTTATCATGGCTGGGAGATAAATGCTCCACCGAGATACTGGAAGGCAGATGGTAATTTTTTCCTCATGTCTTGCTGAGGGAATGTTGCTTGAAAATGGAAATAAGATGTATAACTTACACATGTTTGAATTTAAGGTTTTACTATTTCGCCTACTGTTTTTCCAGGCAGGGAACCAAAATCTGCTTTCAGAGAGGCAGACTGCTGAAGGTTTAATGTCCCCGTGGCAGTCAGAGGAGAGTCTGAGCAACTGCAGGGACACCAGGGCTTTCACAGGGAATGGGATCTTTTCTAACTTTCTGCTGAAATACTCCATGTCAGGTGTTAAATGCTGCCTGTACTGGCAGAGAAAAAGCCCTGAAGCAGCACAAAGGCTCTTATTCTTCCCTGAGGTCCAGGCTGTCCTGAGAAGACTTGTTGAGACATCCAGAGCATCCATCTCATGGTGTCAGACTCTTCACCTTAGTGCTCTCCGTCCCCAGGAGGTACCCAGCCTCCTGCCCTGTCCTGCCTGGACACCAGTCACTGGCTTTAACTGGTGTGGGCAGCCCCTGGGCCCCTATGGATCCCATCCCCTTTGGGATGAAGTTCTCTCTCCTTCAGCAGAGATTTGCTCTGGGTTCCCTGCAGGCAGCATGTCCCAGCAGTTCTGGCACAACTCCCTTCTGAGGGGCTCATCCTCAATCCCCCTGCTCTGTAGTTAAATTTCCCTGGAAAGGAACCCCCGAGCTGAGGTTGGAGGTAAAACAGTTATAGGTATAATTCTCCTGCAGAACTATACTATATATATCCACACTCTCAGATAAAAAGCTCTCTGCCCAGGAGCAGGCATCCACTGCCATGAGGTGACACACAGGAAAACACCACATGAGCCTTGGCTGCCTCTCCTGGGTATTGTGCACATCCCATGACTGATGCAGCAAAGTAACAGAAATAACACCAGCACTGTAAGATACCTCCTTGGTAGTTTTGTGATGATTTTTCACCAAAAGCCCCTTGCCTTGGTTTTTAGGACCCTGCCTATGCTCTGCCTTGCTCTGCATGTCCCAGCACCCAAAACAGAGAAGCAAATACCAGAGACAGAGCTGAAAAGAAATTCAAGGGACTGAGGTGCCCTTCCCAACCACTCTCTGAGTCCTGCAGGGGTTAAATGTGTTCTGTGTTCCTCACAGAACTCTGTCTGGGTGGATGCCTCCCTTCCCACTGAGGAAGTTTCCAGGATCCAGAGCTGATCCTGAAGCAGAAGAGAGGTAACTGGGAACAGCATCACCAAAACGTAACTGAGCAGGAGGCCGAGCTGTCCTTAACCATGAAATCTTTAGTGTTCTCATGGAAGGTCCTTAATTGTGTGCCCTCTGTAACCCAGCTTGTCCTGCCAGATCCCAGTTACTGGGAAATGAGGCAGCACTACTGGACTGAATCCTCTCTGAAGGCTTTGCACATCCCTCATGGCACTGCCCAGGCTGAGGGATTCAGGAGAATCCCAGCAGAAGGTGTAGCTGTGGGCAACACAAAAAACAAAATTCAGGAGAACGACTGCAGTGTTGAGGGAGGACAGAGAGCTGTGAGCCATGAATGGGGTATTCACTGAATAAAGCTCCTTTCTTAGGACATGCACTACCCACAAGCAGCCTTGGGTAAAGATTTCCTCATTATTTGAAATGGTTTGTGTGAGGGGATTGCAGACAACAGAGTGATCCTTGAATTTTCAGAGATTTCAGACTTTCAGGTGGCTATACGTGCTGACTTTGCTCAGTTTCTGGGGCTGAAAATGCTGTAGAACTACTAAAATAAATGGATATGGGCAGCTTAAGTACATTCACTGTGGCAGTGAGGGAGTCCAAGGAACACGGAGCAGTGCTCATTCCCACTGCCCATCCAAAGGCTCTTGGATCCAGCAGCTCCAGCAGCAGTCTCTGGGGATGCCAAGAGCTTGGTGTTTTGGGAAAGTTTATGCTACCCTGGCCAAAAAGGACAAGCAGCAAGCCTGGCATTGCCTAATAAATCCTGCACAGCTCCAGCCTGCCTTCCAGATACCCGAAAATAAAGCAATTACTGTTCCATGGCCTCTGTCTAGGAATCACCTCTGGCTTTCATTAGAAAGAGCCAAAGAAAGGATTTCAGTGATTTCTGAGCCTGACTCAGCTGTGGTGTGTCAGATATTTCCTCCTTTTTTCTATCCTTTTCTTCCTATCCTTCCACTCCTCCTCTTTTACCATCTTTTTTTTTTTTTTCTTTTTAAACTTTGGTGATAGTCCCTGTTTGGTCATCTCAGTTTTAACCTTTACACTTGAAATTCAGTTTTGTTGTTATGTTTTGGTTTTGCTTTGCTTTTTGTTTTGTGTTTTTCTGTTTGATTTGGTTTGGTTTTTGGGTTGTTTGTTGTTTTTTTTCTCCAGTGAAGGCAGTAAGAGCAGCCACACTGTGACTCTGCTCCTGCTTCCCCTGCCAGGCAGGGCAGAACCACAGCTCCTCCAAACTACCTGCACTTCAACCCTGCCTCTCATCCTGCTCTCAGAAACTCCCCAGGGGGAGATAAAATAAAATAAAATAAAATAAAATAAAATAAAATAAAATAAAATAAAATAAAATAAAATAAAATAAAATAAAATAAAATAAAATAAAATAAAATAAAGGAAGCTGTAGAAAAGATGGAAACACAGGTGACAAAACTCCAACTGGATGAGGAAAGCCCAGAGGCTCAGCAGGAGCTAAAAGAATTGTGTGTCCATCACCCAGAGGTGGGTGCACACAGCAGGTGGACAGGAACAACCCAGGGAATCCCACTAGAGGGCTCACACACCACTCAGAGGGGATTTTTATTCTTTCAGGCACCAGAGATGCTCCCTTTGTTTTGTTTCAAGAAAATGATCATGACATAAAAATGTTCTCTGGCTTCTTTTAAGCCAGACAGAATTTGCAACACAAGTCAGCACTACACAGCACTGTTTGCCTGCATCCAGCCCCTTGGAAATGTTCTTTCAGACTTGAAGTTCAGACAAACTGTGTAATGTCTTTTTACAAAAAACTCTTTGAGTGATTTGTAAATTTTTAGCTACAAGTGCAGCTCTGTAGCAGCTCAGTAAATACAAAATACAGAGAAAACAGTGCCTGCTGTTTAGCTCACTCTTTGCATTTGGAATTTACATAAAATATAAAGAAAAACCCATTATTAAATGCATTTTTTTAAAATTTTTGAATTGTATTAAACTTTTTCTAAACAATCCTCCTCCTATAGAAATGGAATTTAAAATGTGAAAGATGTCTATTTTTATTTTAAATAGAAAATATTGTATTTCTATCTCAACAACATCTAAAGATCCCAACAGAAATCCAGGCCTAGGATGGTGGGAACTCTGCAGGCACATTGTAGGAGACAGATCTTTCCTGAATGAGCTGTAAATGAAACAAAGAAAAGACACAAACCCAGCAAAGAACAAAGATTGCAAACCATGCTGCCAGTCCCCAGTGAACAGTCCACAGAACATTTTGCAGTAAACCCCTGGAAAAGCTGGATTTGTGGGTTTTGCCTGTAGCACTTTTGTCAGTGCTACAACTACAAGACCATTTTTCTGTCCTAAGGAGGTGCAAGAAGCACAAAGATTTCAGTTTTTCTGTATTAGATTTTTACTGCCCTGTATTTGGACACAAATCACAGGTGGAACACTGGGGTTTGCTGTCTGTGAAAGCAAGGAGAGGCTTTGGGGCCAGATGCTGCATATGCCTGAGACTACTAGAAACCTGCACAAAATTTCTGCTTCTGAAAAGTACAATAATGAAGTGCCATCTTCTCCCCTAAAAGATTTCTGAGCAGCTACAGCTGCTTTTTCCTGCAGCTTTTCCCTACAGCTTTTACCCCTCCCTACAGTACACAAACCCTCCTCTCCAGCAGCTTCAGGTAGAGGTGAAGCACAGAATAAAGGCTGCTCCAGGCAGCTGGAACCTGGTGAGTGTCCTTGAAAAACAAGAGGAGAAGCAGAGGGAGAGGAGGGGGGAGAGGTTTTGTTATTCCCTTAGCAGGTCAAGTGAATCTGTACTGGGCTTGGTGTTTGCCACTCAGCTGGGGTGTCAGTCCTGCCAGGCAGCTGATGGATGGGCAGAGGAGCAAAGAACCTGAGTGGCCCAACCTGTGACAATGAGCTGTAGTGGGCATGCAGGGAAAAATGACAGATTTTTAGCCAGGAGCAAAAGGAGAGGAAGGGTAAGTCAGATAAATGGTTTTGTTTCTGGGGTGGCTTGGAGCTCTTGTACTAACAGGGAGGGGTTGGGACTGGGTGATCTTAAAGGTCCCTTCCAACCCTGACAGTTCTCTATGATTTCCTTTTTGCCCAGAATAAACACACTTCTGGAGAGCCTTTCTCTGCAGGTATCAGAGAACTTGCAGTTGTTATTGTCACAGCAGTGTTATTTCCCTTTTTATCTGAGCAGATGAGAAAGCTGTAACACAGAGATCACAGTGGAAAGACACCCAAAGGATTTTAGGGATGGCTTAAGCAAACCAGCTTTGGTAGCCACAGGTGGTCCTTGTGACTATCAAAAACCCCAGCCTGCTGGTTCTTTCAAGATCCATCCCTTTGCCTGTGTTATCCAGGGATGGAGTTTTCCAGGAAATAACTAATTTTCCTATGTTTTCAACTTAAATTTTGAGAATGGAAAAACTACTGCAAACATCTGTGTAGGTCTGCTGAAGTCCAGAAATGATACTAAGGTACAACTGAGGCAAGATCAAGTTGATCCTGCAAATGATCACCATCAAAGCCCAACTGACACAAAGACTTCCATCTTGTAGTCAAATCAGCATCTCCTGTCTACTTACAAGGAAAAAAAAAAACCATGCTGCTGTTTGAAGTCTTTAACACCATCATCTCACTATAGAGGTCTGAAAGTGCAAGGCTGCTTTCTATTTCAGACTCTGTACTTTGCTGAGTTCTCAGAAACCAGGAAAATAGGCTGTTACAGGAGCCCTAAACCAACCTTAAAGAAGAAAATCTGTAGGTTTTTTAGCAGCTTAACTGGCCTGTATTAACATTGTCCAAATGTTAGAGAAGTTTGTGACTTTGAAATTAAAATTTTAAATTAATTTGAACTCTCCAATCTAGTGATAAAAATAACTTTGGTTTTGTTTATTGTCTGTACTTAAATCTGAAATAACTTGAAAATTTTACACATACAGTTTTTGTCCAAGAGGGTGCATTTTTTTCCCTAGGCTTTTGACTTGTAGAACTCTGAGCTCTGATGATCCAGTAATGTCAAGACTTTGAATTTCTCATTCATGAGGGAAATGATTCAGCTCCCCCACCTCTGACTGCAGATGCTGAGGGGCCAAACTCCTCCCTCTTTGGCTAAAAGCTGTTGGAGCTGCATCATAACCAACGTTCCTTTGGTGGTCAACATCACTGCTCAGATCTGCTCCTGGACTCTCTTTTCACCAGTGGTCACATATATTCACCCAGAAGCCATGGGCTTTGTTTTGTTGCACCTCATGGACTGCCACAAAGGACCTCAGTCTCTTTTTTCCTTCTCCATCAAGCTCTCCAGCTTCATTTGATTGCTCCTGCCATGGCAGAGCATGAATTTGGTTACAGATGGAAAGAAAAACGCCTTCCTGTGAAGCCCATACAGCCCATTAGTGCAACCCTCACCAGCTGCCCTCTGGAGCACTGGTGTAAACCAGGACTATTCCTGCAGGACCAACTCCATCTTCAGGCACCCCTTGATCCACAGCACATTTGTGGGGTGCTGAACTAAGTGATGAAATGTGTAATTTGCAGCAGTGTTTGCAGCCTGAACTCTGGGCTGGCAGTCTCATGTCCCAGTCTGTAGAAACACATCCTGCAGACCTGCAAGATCCTCAGCTACAGAAAACTGGGCAAGGAGCAGGGGCAGCAGGCTATGGTCTGACAAAGGGCTGAGTTTGTTGCTGAGCACCAACAGATGATCTGTGCTCTGCTTTTATTTCAGACTCAGCAGGTGTGGAAAAAGAACTTTCCTTACCTTGAGCCATTCATGTGGTCATATTCCCTTTTGACATTGACCCGGACGGGCTGGTTAATCCATTCCTGCTGGGGGGGCAGGGGGTTGATTTTGTGGGGCTGCCCATAGTCAGGGTTCCCTGAGGCTGTCATGTCTGCCTTGGGGAGCTGCGTGGCCGCGCCGTACGTGGAGTCAAAGAGGGATTGGTCGTCGCTCACCACCGACAGAGCCTCCTGAGGAGAAAAAAGTAACAGTGCTCAGAGTCATGACTAAACCAGCAACTCCCTTCTGATTCTCTCTTTGAGCTGGTGAGCACCTGCAAGGGCCTCCCAGCTGCCCAGCACTGTCTGAAGCACCCATCTGCCAGGACTGCAGGTTGAGTTGTGTTCTTTGGGGTCCACCGAGCCCTGTGCCAAAGCAGGGGGGGTTTGCTAGCTGCTGCCTTGCTCTGGGGGGGGAGGGTTCAGGTTAACTCCACTTCTGCAAACAGTAAGGGTGGCTGGTGGGTGCTAGACCATTCCCCTTGCTTGCTGGAAGCAGCTTCATCTGCAGTGTTACCTGCCCACCAGCCTGCAGCTGCTGGCCCAAAATCAAGCAGAGAGAGGTGTAGTATGTAACGTTTCTGGAGTGTCATTTGGAGGTCTGTGCACCTTCTTTCAAAGGGTTTCATGTGGTGTTTATATTTTGAGGTTACCAGGGAAAGTGTTGCAGTCAGTACAGGTCAGAGTTATGGGTGTTAGTGGTGGGATAAAAAATGTATTTAAACTTTTTGTTTATTTTGTGGGAAATGTAGAACTGGTGAGTTACCAAACTGGTGCATTTCTAGAAATGCTTAAACCCAGGAAACTGCCCTTTTTTTTTCCCCCCCCCCTCCCCTGCTGAAACTTCAAATGTCAACCCCAAAAATGTCTGACTATCAATTTCCTTGCACTGGGCTTTCTAAATGAAGCATGCCAGGCTCAGAAAGGCTTTGGCACAGTCCTGCCTTATTTAGAGTGCATCTGACAGGGTCTGCATGTTCTTTCTGGAGCTCAGTTAAGCACACACAGCACAGCTGCCACTGGGGCTGGCAAGCCAGAAACCCAACCAGGAACCTCCCAGACTACAAGCACACACAACTTGGATGTGAGTTACTGGAGGAGACTTCTGAAAACAAGGCAGGGACAGACCTAAAGCTGCTGAAGTCTCAGTGCTCCAGATTCACAGCACACAGCCCAAACCATGAGCTTTTAAAAACAAGAAACGATTGCTCTCTCCCCACCTCCCCCCAGCAGTCATTTCTGAGGTGAGTTTTGCAAATGTTTTGTCACATTTCAGGGAAACTGAAATTCTGAAAATGCAGAAAAGTGGAGCTGCTGGAATGCTCCAATTGCATGAGTGCAAATCAGGTGTTTCCAGGCTCATGACAGCATCAGGAAAAATGTCAGTGCTTAGAGTTTACTGGGGAAAGCTGAGAAATGAACTCAGGTCAGTGCTCTGCAGTCACCACTATCAGCACTGCTCTGCCTCAGGTGTCTGCAACCAAACCTGGAGTCTGAGTGGGCCTGACTGAGCCTGAGTTCAGGAGACCCCTCAAACATCTGCATAAGTCCTGCTGAAATTCAGTGTTTGGTAGAAGATTTATGTGAGCAGCCTCTCACACTGCTGAGAGGTGAAAGCTGCAGGTTTTAAACAAAAAAGGGAGACCTTTTACCCCACACTGCCTAAAGCTGTGGTGTCAAGGGGCTCAGACTGCCCCCATCCATTCCAGCAGCTCTGTCTTGGTGGATGCACAACCTTTCAAAAATACCCCTTCTCTTTTTTCTGCTTTAGTTAGAGTAAGGTGGGGAGTGGAGGGTGCCCCTCAGAAGAATTTCCTTGTGGTGCAGTCCTGAATGATCACAGCCTTGTGTCAGAAACTCCTTACAGGGACTGAGACAATCTCCAGGCTAGAAACTCTGCAGATGAACACGAAATCTGATGACAGCTCTTGAAAGAGAGCAAACCTTTCCCCCAGAGGTGAGGATACAGTGACTTGCTGCTTCTCTGCCTCTCTGAAGTCAGGATGTCAGGCAGGGGTTCCCAAATGACACAACTTCTATAAATCTCTGCTTCCTCTCAGCACAAAAACTGGGGGTTCCCTACCTTGTGGCAGGAGGTGGTAGGTGAACCCCAAATACCTGGGGTGCTGGACTGATTTATGACACTCTAGACCCATATGTCTTACTGCTCAGAGGCAAGGAAACCACTGCCAGTTCATGAAATAAATTTTTTAAATGCTTGGCTTTGGACATTTCCAGTCTGAAGACACACACAGAATTTGGGTTTTGTTAGGGAAACAATATCCAGGGAAATTTTTTTTCTGCCTCGAGGCATTTTTCTTGTGAAGATGGAAAAAAAAAAAAAAAAAAAAAAAAGGAAAAGAAAAAGGAAAGCAGTGATCTTTTTGGCTTCTCCCCAGAAAATAACACAGAAACAAGAACCCAGCAACACCCACCCCAAAGAACAGCCTCGGGATCAATGATTAGGGCTGCATCTAAGTACAACTATCTTCATGAACACAGGCAAGAAGCATGCTTTTCTCTGCCACACAGAACATCTGATGGAGATGCCTGCCTCCTCGGATAAGGATCTGCCTTGAAAAACCAAGATGCTGCTGGCCCCTGCCTCCAGCAGCAACTGGTGTTACTGGGGACAGTGAGAATCAGCTGGGCAGGCAGCAGTTGCACTGAGAAGTTCTGCATTTTCCTGCTTGACTGCACACAGACCACCAGCTCCACCATCTCTAAAACCCTGTCACACCCAGGAAAAGAAATTCAAATGTGGCAGCTGCCAGCAGAGCAGGCCCAGGCTGTGGAATCGTTTGAGCTAAGCCCCTGAGTTAGTGCCAGCCACAAAAGCTGCAGACTGAAGGCTCTGGGGGAACTGAAGACACCAAGAGCAGATGAGGCAGAGATAGTGGCTTGTAACACCTGCTTGAGCTGTGGGTCCTGCATGCACAGAGCAAACAGCAAACAAACCTTGCTGGTGACATGCAGGGGAAGTTGGGTGGTGTGCTGCCAGCCCTGGCTCCAACCACCTCCTCCCTGCAGCTACAGCTTGAGAGAACAGCCAAGGAATAGCAAGCAGCAGGTAGGCTTTAGCTGGCAGTGATGGAATGTGGGGACTGCTCAGATGATGTCCAAGCAGTGAGGACCACCTGGGATCCAGGTTCAGTCTCTTGGCTTGGCTGTGTCCATGTACAGCCTTCCTTGTGCTCACTTATCTGCCTGGCTGGATTCAGTCCGGGAGCTCTGATCAGCTCAGAAAGTGTTTGGCTTCAGTTCTGGCTGAGGAAGAGCTCAGCTGAATAGCAGGGGGTGAATTTCTACCCCCTGGAATGGAGAGGGACTCAGTGTTTGGTGGAGGTGTTAAAGGTGCTAACATAACCTAACCAGACAGACCACAGCTCACCAGGGTTCCCCCCCATGCTGCTGCCTCCCGGGCTCTGTCCTTGAGCTGCCCAGACTGAGTCTGAGACAGGGGTCTTGTGTGTATTATTCTGGCATATATGTTACATTATATTGCCTCTGGGAATAGGCTAGCTTCAGTTTTTCCAGGTTTTAATCACATTCCTGGCATAAATGTGGCAGGGCTTGTCTGCAGCAGCTCGCAGCACGGCAAGGGGAGAGTTGGGCTCCCCAGGAAGCTCAGCCCCAACCTTTGCAGGGTGAACAGCCCCAAGTGAAAGGCTCCCATTGCTGAACCAGCTTTGCACAGAGCTGGCACACACTTCTGGATCCCCCAGACATGGATGTGGGATATTCCTGTTGTTAATAACTCTTTCCAATTGCATGAGGTTGAATTTTTCTTTTTTTTTTTTGGAAGATCCATCTAGACCCAGGTCTAAGTGCTTCAGTAAGGTAATATTCACTTGGAGTTTGGCCCTGGTTGCTGCAGGAAAACAAGTCTGTTCTGGTCCTGAACTGAGCAGGACATTGGTGCCAGTATAGGAACAGAAAGGGTCTGAGAAACAACCCTGAGATAAAAATCAGAGGAAACTCTGCCATGCAGATAGGTGGTGTGAATCCTCACCATTCACCTCAATACTCGGCTGGCTGGCACAGTCTCTGTGGCACTGGTGACTGCACCAGGACAGGAGCCATCCCCAGGTTAGCCTGATGTCCTCACTAACCCTGAAAGTTCAGGTTTTTAACCTTATCCAAAGGTCACTGGCAAGGAAAGCTCACTGGGAGTTGCCATTTCCCTAAGTTCAGCTCTGGGATAAAGGTCCTGAAAACAAGAGCTGGTGAGATGGCATCAGCCAGGGCTCTCATCCCAGAGATAACCCAGTGGCTCCAGGAACAGCTCTCCCCAGGTGCCTGCAGTGCCTTTCCAGGCACTGAGTGTTGCCTTGGAGCTCTTTATATTCACTTCTCTGGCCATAACCACATTTAAAAAGCATGGCTAAAGATCAAAGGCTTCATCCTCCTCCACAAAGTCTGACTGACAAGGGAAGAAAATGCTGAGTACCTGAACCATCATGGAAGGGTTGCTTTCACCTCTAGAGGGGTGACTTTTTTTTTTTTGACTTTTTTTTTTTAAAGAGAATGTTCCCAACCATCTGACAAGCCCAGAGGTACAGAGCAAAGCCCCAAAGTATGAGGTGACAGCAGCAATGTGCCTTACACACACACGGCCTGAGGTTAGCTCAGAGGATCTATTCCTCCAAGAGAAATTGCTTTGGCACTGCAGTTTTACAAGTCAGCACTTCTGCTGCCAACATCTCATACAAGCAGAAAAGAGATAACATCAGATTTGCAAGAAATTGAGTCAAATATAAAAATTTAGAAGGAGCAGAGCCCATGTTCATCTTGGGGCATCAAAATCAGATGGATCAGGCACTGAACTTGGAGGCAGGGTGTTATTCTCATCCCTGGCCTTGATCCTGGGCATACCCTTTAGTGATACATTTCCCTCTCTCCCTTTTTCCTCCCTTTTTAGCTCTGTTGCCCTGAGCAGTGCATCCTATGAGCTCAGTGGGGCACAGAGCCTCTTCCAGTGCTGGAAAACAAACAGGAATCCTTCCAGTAATTGAAAGCAAAGCCTGGACTGCAAGTCCACACTCTAATGCAGTCAGTCTTTACAACACACCTCACCAACACAAGAAAGACCCCTGGAAGGTTTTCCAGCACACTTTTCTGGGGGTTTGCTGATGCTCTTCCACCTTTCTTACAGCACATGACATGGTTGGTGCAAGGACCCCACATAACTCCCCCTGGAAAATCATAATCCCAGGCATTTCCTTGCTAACAACCACAATCCAACCTTGTGCCCTTCTCAATCAATTTAAGGGCTGCTTCTCCAGGGGAGGATTTGTGGGCTGGAGCATCCAAAGGCTGCAGGGGAAGCATCAGCTGCTGCTCCACACCTCCTCAGCCTGCCTGCAGCCCTGCACAGGGACAAGCAGCATTCTGCTCCCAGCCTTTTCCAGCTGAGCCCCTGGAATTTGCCTTGTGGCAACCCAAAAGCTGGAAATCCCTGTCCCAGGGCTGGCAGGGATGGGAGGAAATGCAGCCTGGCTTTCCCTGGGCTAAGGATGAAGGAGAAGGCAGAATGTCTTTAAGAGAAAGTCTCCGCAGATTGGAGGCTTTCTTTTTGTCTATCAAGGAGGGATTTCATTTAGTTACTTTGATGACATCCCACACTCCAATAATTTTGCTCTTTTTCTGCACCAGAGACTTGCTGAAAGCTCCAGAGCAGGTCAGCTACCTGGAGGAGTTGCCACACAAGCTGTGCTCTGCAGCTCAGGCTGCCTTTACCTTTCACCTCCCACCCAGAGCACTACATCAGAGCTGGAGCCTTGGGATGCTCCAGCATTTCTTTACAATTCACAGGAATGGGAAACCACAGCTCAGTAATTCATGCTAGGGGGAAAGAAAGCAGGAATAAGATAGGCCTAGATAGCAAACCCACACTGCAATTAGCCAGCTAAAAAAAAAAGGGGTAAAATGATTTTGCAAAATTTATCATTAGGAAAGATATATATTGGGTTTTTATTTTTATGTTTGCTACTTCCACAAAACAACAAGGGGGTAAAAGATGGCTGCTAAAATGAATGTTTCATTATTTTGATCTAGACACCCTCAAAACATGACTTGAGGAAAAAACCCATTAAACCATGGTCTGTACTTCACTTTTCAGAAGACAACTTGACTTCGTGCACACTTTTTATAGGACACAGAGTGATGACTTTGTTTCTCAGCCTTTTCTTCACATAAATAATTTCAAAGCCTATTTAGGTTTGTTTCCAACAGGCTAAATACCCAGTGGGAATACCCAGGACACAACACTCCTTCCCAACAAGCTGCTGCATTAGCCCCAGACATGGCAGCTCCAGGAGGTGCAGTCTGAGCACAGGACCAGGAGAACAAGTGGGAAAACAACCAAAGAAGAACCTGCCCAAAGTACTGCTGAGGCCTCTTCATCTTTTAAAAGGACTAGGATGAAATCTGAAAGGCTGGACATGTCTGACAGATCACACCTCAGTCATCCCTGTTCCTAAATCCTGGAAGTGTACTGCAGCTCCTCCTTGGAGAAGGGCAGCTGTGCTCTGGGGCAGGGAACATCCCCACCAGTCTCCAGCTGGCTTTCCCACACCCCTGGGCCCACAGAGGGATTCCCCCAAGATCTCCTGACACCTCAGGTGCTCCACACCCAGACCTGAGATGTCTGCCCAAAATCACAACTTCTGCCTTCCCTCCCCAGAAGGTTTGGGAGAATTCCTGTCAATTTCTGCCATCCCAGACACATGAGATGATTCAGAATGAGCACTGAATCTTGGGGATAAACTGTTAAAAGTGCTGGAATCTTTGTCACTGGCATGCATGGAGCCAGGTTTCATTTTCTGGCAGCTAATTTCACTACAAAAGGATTTGCCTCCATGAATCCATCAGTGTAACCCTGCTGGGGCAGAACTCAAGGTCTCCCAAGACCTTTTCAAAGCCATGCCACAGAAAATCAATCAGCTTCTGCCATGCACTAACACTCTCCTCAGCCAGTTTATTGTGCTTGTATCCCCCTGATCTCTGCCCACAGCTTTTCTGCTCCAGAGTTGCCCGTGCTCACGTGGGGGATTCCTTTCCAGAGCTGGGCAGTCAAATCTGCCAAGCTCTACTTCACCTTCCTTTTAATTTTTTTTTTCCTCACTCTTGTAAAATAATTGACTTGCACCGAGCAGATGTGTTTGTAAACAGAGACACATGGACGTAACTGTGAGCACACACACTTCAGTAAATATTATTGTAGCATTTTTATGGTCTTTTCTGCTGTAGACACATGAAGGGAAACTTCAAGATGGTTTCAGGGTCTGGCTTCCTGACAAACCCAAACCATCCTGCAGAATAAATGCAGAAATTGTGTGCTGACCTCAGCTTTGTCCTGAAGAACCCACTGCCCGACTCCTCTCCTTGATGTAGTGCCAGAGGCTGCTTTGCAGGGGTCATTTTTCATCACAAGTCTGCAGACTGACCATGCAATTTGTTTCAGAGGACTTGAGCTCACTTTAAGCTGCATTTGCCTGTTGCAGCAGTGCCACCATCTCTTTCCGAGGAGAGCTTTTTTGGTGGGATTTTTACTCGTACCAGAAACCGAGACAAGGTAACAACCTGGCTACTTTTGTTTTCCATATGCAAAGAGCAATAGACTCTTTTCAATATACATAATTCAGCCTAGAATGGGAAACAATAAATTGAGAAACCCAAAAGTTCTGGGGGGTTGTCATGGGAGAGGGTAAGTCACGTCCAGGTAACAGGCAGCCTTGGGAAGTGGCAGGGAGTGGAGTCTTTGGAGCACAAAGGAAGAGGTGCAAACCACAAAACCTTATCCTTTCAGTCGGGCTCCCCCCTGCCACAGCCCTGGAAACTGTAAAAGAGTGACCTCCCAGGAATCCAAGATCAGGGAGGTGGCAGTTTGGAGAGACACAAATATTTCAGGATTTCAGGTTCCTCTGAGCTCTGACTCACTGCTACCCCAGTGCCCATTCATTATTTTGCATTTGACTTTGATACCATTGTCCCTGTTACATTCACAAACACCACACTCGTATCCTGTTTTGTTCCCTGACACCATTCCCATCACAATCACAGGAAGCCCATCAGGAAACATTCATCGGGTGCTCTTGTGTTTCCATCCGCAGAGAACAAAACATGCACTTGCAGCCCAGGATGACTTATTCCAGACTAAGGAAAAACAACAGCGTGAAAGAATCAAAGCAGAGTTTCCAGGAGAGAGTGCAGTCTGTGAGACAGGGGCAGGAGCCTGAGCCTCTTACCTAAGGGAATGCTTGGGGATGGAAAGGTTCAGGCAGAAGGAAGTTAAAGGTGTAATCCATCACTGCCATCCACAGTGCAAGGTCTGGACACTGTAGCAGAGGGGCAAAGACAAGTCCAATGCTGCAGCTGAATCCTAAACCAGATGTGGCTTGAGATTTCAGGAGTTGGGGCTCCAATCTCTTTGTGTGCTGGGTTTGGCCCTGAGTCCCTGAGCTATGTTTGGTTTAAATCTGTGCTCAGGGTCCCAGTGCTGATGAGATTCAGAACATCAATTCAGTGTTTCAGCCCAAAGCTGGTTGCTCAGGTCTGTTGTCAAACGTGCACCACATGAAATATGGAGAGATAAGAGGAAATGAGGGAGGTGGCTCAGCCCTGGAACCCCCAGAAGCACATGCACACCCTAGATACAGAGCTGTGGAACTGTTATCTGCCTCTTCACCAGAAAAAACACAAAACCAACCCAACAAAAATCAGCATATCCAGGGACAGACAAACCCTGAGGTTGAGATTTTTGAAAGAGCCCAAAGTTACACAAATCACACTCCCAGTTAGCAGGACCTGGGAGCCACAGCCCCTTGAATCCCTCGAAAATACCAGCTTTAATCCCTGTAAAATACCAAAAAAACCTCAGGGGAGTGGCCAGCCAGAAGAGGAGCAGTCAGCAACAATACCCAGAGCAGGTTTTCCACTTCCCTTGCCCACTGGCTGCAAACACAGGTGTCATCCCTGCCCAGCTGAGTGCTCCATAAAGCCCTGCATTGATGCCTTGGTGCATACCCAGCCTCTGCTGGCTCCTGAGCCAGTTCCAAACTGGTCTCCTCCACTTGGCAGGGGAACTGAGGGCTGCCACCCTGCTGGGATGGCAGGGAGCTGTGTTTTTCTTGTGCACAGAGCCCAGCCCCTGTGGCTCCAGTGAGGAGATTGTTTCTGCATACGCCTATAGGAAAAGCAGAGATTTTGTGAACAAGGCTGCTCGTGGCATTCCAAGGAAAACAGCTCAGCAGGATTACACTGAGATATTTTCTTTGTCAATCTCAGTCGAGATATTTGAACAGGAAAAGCCAGTTTACACCACTGGAAGTTCTCAGGGGCTTTTCATTTCTTTGCAAAGGAAGACTGATATTTTAATTTTGGTGCAAGAGAAAGGCCTGGGAGGATGCAGGGGCAGCCATCACTCTTGGACAAAAAGCTGTGGGGCCAAGTCCCACACTGGCACCTGGGCTGGAGCCCAAAGGTAACACTGCAGCACAAAAAGGAGCTAACAAGGTGCTATTTTTCCTAGTGATACTGAATATCAGAGAGAAAAGACTACCCTAGCAACACTTGTGTGTCAGGAAACTGAAATACTAAAATAGCTTCTGGTGCCTATTGCTGCAGACAAACATCCAGACTAAATACATCTAACTCCATCTCTGGTGTCCCATCCACTAAACTCAGCCAGTGGATGCTGCCTCTTGGCTAACTCAATAGCAGATGATGTCAGAGTAAAAAGCAAAAAGTCATTGGCTCATTTATAGCTGCTTTAATATCCCTGTGCCTCAGTTTCCCTAGCTGTATGGTGCCTGCCCCTGAAAGAGCTCGGAGTTTGGAGAGCCCAATGTCCTTGGAACAAGCAATGTCCCAGAACTAGAACTGCCAGACAAAAGCAAAACTTCTCCTCTGAGACTGAGCAACAAAAAAAAAAACCTTTTCAAAATCTCTTATCAGTAACAATTAACAGAAAGTCTGTTGGTTTTATCAGCTTGGTACTGAGAAGGGCTCTGAGCCTTGCTGAGATAAATGAGGTCTCTTGTGCCCAGGGCTGGGTTTCCATACCTCTGAGAACCAATGTCTTCTTCTCCCCAGCTCCCCCAGCCCTGGTGCAGCAGCCCAGGGAGGCAGAGGCTGTGGATGGGTTCCTGGCAGGGAGCTCAGAAGGTTTTGCTGCAAGGGATGGAGGGGAGAAGCAGAGCACAGGCTCACAGGGTGTTCGGGAGGGAGAAGGCTGGGAGCCAGCAGTCAAATCCCAGCCCTGAGACCCGTTCAGTGCTACTGCTTTAGATAGGTCACTGGGTTCCTCATCCCATGTTCTCCTCTGCTGAAGGGGATGCTAAAAGCACACAAACCCAAGGGCCAATTTAGGGCTGATTCCACCAAGTTTCTGTCATCTCCAGGACCTCCACACGATGCCTCCACTCATCTGCACAGCCCCACCTGCAGCAGTTCATGTTATGACTTTGTTTCACTTGGTTTTTATGAAAATCATTAGCTCTGGTTTGATTACTGTGAGTCTGGAGCTGTCAGGCTGCTGCTTTCAGAGCTCTGTGCCAAACAGAGTCTGGGGGTACCATGCAGACACCCATGGCAATGTTACATTCATTGTGCCCCATGGGAACCAAAGTGACCAAACCAAATGCTCCAAGTCGTTTGGTAGAGTGTTGCTAAACTAAGATTAAAACCCATCTCCCCCCCCCAGAATCTCACCTTCCTATAGAGAAGGGGACTGCCTTCACCAGCAGCACTTCGTGATCTTTCCTGAGCTGATGGAAGTGCTTTTTCCTTTTACTGGAGGGTTTCTTACACTCAGATCACACTAAAATAAATAAGAAGCAGGCCCCTGGGCACATCTCCATGTTCTTAGCAGAGCTGATAGGGCTGCTCTTATCTCCAACAGGGCAAGTCCCCTGAGCTGTGTTGAAAAGCCTTTTATCAGATGCAATTGAAAGAGAGCTCTGAGATGCAGTTCTGCAGCTCTGGCAGGGAAGTGGGGCTTCTGTCTCAATCTCCTCTGCTTTTGTTTAGCATTGGGGTGAGGGAATAGGACAAGGTCCTGGTTTTGGGGCCAGAAAGCCAGGGCTGCTCCTTGCTCCTTCCCTGCAACAACTCTCCCCTCCCTCAGCCAGAGGAAAACCCTGTCAGAAATGGCTTAACGATCTTCTAATATTTCCATGCAATTAAAGGCCACATCTGTCTCCCAGACCCCGTCCTCCTTTGCTAATGTACAGACATGAACTAAACAGTCTGTCTTGTCGACCCAGAGGGTAACAAAGGAGCCCATTCATAGCACAGGCACTGGGGTGATGCTGTGTGTGCAAAATGAAATAGAGTTTGCATTTGGAGAATAACCTGTGCTGGAGCTAGCAAGAGATTTCTGCTCTAATAAATCAATCAGCTTTACTGGCTAATAAAATATTCCCCCCCTCCTCCTCCTAATTCTGACTGTGCTAACCAGACAGCCACCCTGCAGAGAAACTACAGGTTCTGGGCAAAAGTGAGAACCTGTGCTAGCTTGTTATTAAAACTAAAAAAAAAAAAAAGAAAAAGTATCAGCTTGGCTGGAATTTTTCAAACAGCTTGAGAGTTATCAGCAGGCCAAGGGCTTTGGGTGTCACCTCTGCAGCCTCAGCTATGTCACCACTGACTGCAGCAAGCTCCCAGGTTCTGCTCCTGCCTTTGCTTGGTTCCTCCTGAGGAAAATGGGAGCATTGCAGAAAAGAAAAGAAAAAAAACAACAACCCATGAGACCAAAATAACAACCAGCCAGGTCCAAAGACCCATTTTTGATTTGTTAGTGAAACTGAGGGCTAAAAAAAAAAGAAAGAAAAAAAAATAAAGAAAAGAAAAGAGAAGAAGACAAGGCACATTTTGGCATAGTCCCAAACCAATACCAACACCATGTTTTGCCCTGACTCAGAGTTTCAGGTAATACCTGTGTGTGCATCCAGATGGACAGGGCAGCTCAAGGGATATGATATTATATATATTCCTTCTTTTTTTAACATTTCATTTGTAAATGCCTTGGGGGACTGGGCTGCTGAGGGGTTTTTTTACACTTTCTTGAGCACATTGGCATTCTGGCCCATGTTGGTGCAGGTCTGTATCTCTGCTTGGTGCTTCACAATACAAATACACTGCTAATGTTCACACCTCAACACAGCTCATTTCCTCAGCTTTCAAGCTATCAGGAAGAGTGCAGGAAGCCCAGAAAAGATGGTGCTGTGGTTTCAGTACAGAGTGATATTTGGGAGATGGGGGCTTCTATACCATCTGGGCAGCAAAATTGCTTCTTTAACTTGAAAGTTCCCTGTGTAAAATGAGGGGCAAATGTGGGCATTGAGACCCCAGGGTTAGAGATGGACAGCCCTAGGATGTAGTGAGATATTTTTCAAATCCTGAGAAAATGAGGGAGGCTGTGAGAAAGCCAAATGATTCTCCAGAGGAGTCACCTTAAGTTAACTGGAACATTTTCAGGTATTCTGAACATTCCACTGCACTTTTAACCTTTTCTGTTTTCTTACAACTTTCTGTGATGATTCTGAAGCATCACAGCTGGCTGATCTTTCTAACAAAACCTGGAAAACCTGAGAAAACACCAAGTAGGGCTTTCACCAAACTGTCCAGAATCAGCCTTTCCCATGACTAGGTAGGGCTGCAATAGATCTGCATCCTTCTCATGAAAAGCCACTAAGCTGAAGAAGGTCAGACTATAGATGGATCTTCTTGTATACATCCCTGCTACAAATACAGTGAATTCTTTAACTGTTTGTGGAGATGGGGCCAAATCAAGCCTTGTAGGGCTTGCTAATATAGCAGGAAAGCCAGCAGAAGTTTTGCCTTTGTCTTTGGGGTGATGCTTGGCTGAATCTTCAGTGTAGCTCTCTGCATATTCCTGCCCTTCAGTCTGAGTGCCCGAGTGACTCCAACCCAAATGCAGACTGAGGGCATGATCTGTCCTGGCAAAATCTCAATATCTAAGCAATCAGAGCCTGCAGACTTTTAATGGTATTTTTAAAACTTTATACAGACATGCAAAGAAGCAATTTGAGGCTTAAAAATATTTCTAAGGAAATCTGGGTAGTTCTTAACTGGTTGGTTTCAGTTGCCTGCACAGGAACCTCATTATCTTTCAGCATTCTGACGTGGTGGCAACTAAAAGTACACCAGATTCCTACCCTGAGGAGAAGGGGAGGTCTCTAAGAGACACAGGTAAGGATGAAATAAAAACTGAGGCCCTGATCTGGGATACCTTGGGATCCCAGATATCTTGGGATCAGACCTCCCCTGGGGGTCTGACTCTCCTGCTGACTCTCAGCTTCTCCAGGAGTCCAGGGTAGCAGAAGCCCTTCCTCATGGTCTGACAGTCACTCTCCTCATCAGCATCCTCTCAAGAACAAGTTTTTTGCTGGCCAACACTCAGTAATTCAGCAGTGCCCCTTTGTCAGCTGCCCTGCCTGTTCCTCTGAGGTTGTGGTGAGGATTAAGGACTAAGTTTCTCTTCCATGGGGACAACAAAGAGATTTGAGACCTTGCTTCAGATGATGTTCATAGCACAAACAGTAAGGCTGAAATCAGCTCCTCACAATTTGAGGAGACCTGTTGGGTGACTTGGGGACAAAACACCAAGTTAGAGAGCTGCTACAAACTAGCAAAAAGGCCTTTTCATAATTACTGGGTGCAGAACACTGTGTGTGAACTGGGTATGAACAACCAGAGAGCACAGAAGAGGGAGCTCAGAGGAGCCTGGAAGCAGATTTCCACATGCAGCAATTGCAGTTCTCAGGAGAAAGCTACAAAGTGGAGATGCTGGTACTGCAGCAGCACTCCAAGAGGTTTTGGGACACAACCAGAGGCTCTCTTGTTGCCTCAGAGCTCTACACATTCGTCTCTCCCCCCAGACTCAGTGCTTTTGGTTGGGAAGGAGAAGGTAAGGAAGGCAGAAAGCCCAGGGGCTGGCTGGCAGTGTTCACTGAGTGAAGAGGTGGGCACCCAGTGTTTGGTGACTGCTGCTACTTCTTTGTGTCACAGGAGATGTAACGTGTCTGGGGATGGCAGAGGACCCCAGGGTTAATCATCAGGGAAGCAATTTCTTGAGATCATCAGAGAAAAATGTTAGGTGGGTGTCAATAAACATGGCAAAATATTGCCTTGCTCCTCACTTCCTAAAGCTCACGTTGTGGAGTAGATTTCAAGCCACATTTCCCATCTATGGAAAGCTTTTCTTCAACATGCAATGAAACAAAGCACAAACACATCATCCAGTGAAGACCAAGCAGTAAAATCAGGCTGAGAGCCCAACATTTTGGGTTCTCCCAACACTGCCTTAGGTGCTGAGCTGTGCCATGCAGGTTAGGTGTTTTCCTCAGGGACACCTTCACAGTGAAAGGAATAAATAGGAACCAGGCAAGCAAAACACATTTTATCCCTCATTTAAAGCTTTTGAAAACCCCACTCTCTGCCTTATAACAGTTCAGATAAAAGCTGCACAGAGGTAAGAATGTCAGTGAGCAGGAGCAGAGCACTCTGTCTCTGTTTCATCCATCAGGCCTTTCCCCTGCTATTCCCATTTCCTTCCTTGCCTTTCACATGAAACGTATCCATTGCACACACCCACTCAGCCTCACTTCTTCACATTCACAGGCAAATCATTTTACAACCAACTTTTTTAAAAATAGGCTTCTTCTCAGGCTTTTTTGCTTCTCTCAGGGACAGCAGCCACTGGATTAGTTATTGGGTCCTGGCTCCTTCCACAGAAGTTTCTCTCCAGCCTGTCCACCTCACACTGCCTTAGCAAAATCCTCTTCTTGCAGCACTTTCTCACCTAAACTGAAGGAATCATTTCTAATTGCTTTTGTTGGCTGAAGGTGGGATTGATCACATCATCAGAATTCAGACCCCAACTTAGTAAGCCTGAATAATGCAAATCCGAGTTTATTTTTCACTTCAGGAGGAAATTTTTGAAGGCTTAAGCAGTAAAATACCTTCTTTGGGGGGGCCAATGTTCTTTTTTATAGATGGCCCTAAGTTTTTGGCTTAATTTAGATGGAAAGTCCAAGCCATTCAACAACTATTCATGACCCAGGTTTGCAGTTTGCTCTGTGTAGTGAAAAGCACATTGACAACACCATTAACAAAACTTATGGATTTGATTGAAATTTCTGAGTTACAAATGACAGTTACAGGCACTTCCAGTCTCATCCTCTAAATCTTCACTCAGACATGACAAGGCAGGGGCCTCTCTGCAATTTATTTGCTTTCTTCTCTCTGTGTTTATGTAATTAACAAGCAGATGTAAGTGTAAGTTTTGCTTCTGTTTTTCACTAAAGTAACAAATCCACTTAAACAAAATAGACAGTTTGGTAAATAGCAAGCATAAAACACTGAGGGAAGAGTTTGCTGATTTCAACTCATGCTTCAAGGCGTGCTTAGAATGAGAGTTAAAATTAAGAATGTGCAGAAACTGAAATAACCTGGCATGAGAAACGTGCATGGCTGTGATTTATTGTATTTGGGTCAGCTCATGGATTTACTACCACTGGAGTTACCATCTTGCTGCCCTAAATTCTTTACATAAAGAATATTTCTTGAGTCATTAATGATGAGTGTTGCCCTCACCGAAACAAATCTCAGGCTGAGTGACAAATAATGCATTTCTTTAGAAAGAAAAACACATTTCTAGTCGAGCCAGTGACACAATCAGGGAGAGAAGCAGAGAAAGAAGGTTAATGTATGTGTTACTATGTGGAGTATAGTCACACCCTCACCCAGACACAAACCCTGAGCAAGCTGCAGTAAAAACAACAGGAAATGGCCTGGGGTATTTATAGCATTATTGTGTTTATCCCCAAGTGATGTTCTGCACAGATTATTATGAAGTTTTTCATGGGAGAGGTTACAGCTTGTGTCAGCTGGAGATTTGCATGCACCTCACCCCATCTGCTCCCTGCTGAACCTGCAGGGTCCCCCCCTCCACCTCTCTCTGCTTTTCAAGGCTTGCTGTGCATGGGGACATCTCTGCAGCTGGCAGGAGGGGCCACCCCCAGCAGTGCAAACAGCAGCCCTGGCAACCAACATGTTGGGCCTCAATTTATTTCTTTCCCCAGATTTACAAACCTGGAGTGATACATAATGAGACAAACCATCCTCCCCTCTCCCTGCCCACAGGTCAGTGGTCCTGGATTTCTGAGCAATGCAGTCTGGGCTGCACTGGCACAAAGATTATTCTGTGCGTTTTGGGTCCTTTTAACAAAGACACTGATGACACCAAAACCCTTGACTCAGAACCCAGGGCTTGCTCTTCAGGAGGGCTTAGCCCACTCCTGAGATTCTGCTTGTTTGGAGAATCATTTCCACGTCCTTTATTTTCAGGTAGGGTGACGAAATAACTCCTCATTTATCCCTTTAGCCTGAGAAGGCACTCAGCACAAAGTAATAATATTCATGGAAATATCATCTACCTATTCCCAGCTGCAGCCTTGATGTATTTCTGCTGATTTGAACATTGTAAAGAGAGTTTTTCTAATTCATTCCCATCATCTAAATTTGGTGTGAAGTTTGACAGAGAAAAAAAAATCCCCAAACACACATACGGGAGATGAAATAGATAGTGTAACAAGTCGGTATCTCTGCAGGGTAACACAGCCTCCACCCACTCACAAACCTATGAAACACGGATCCATCTCTGCAGAGCAGTTTATCTCAGTGAGAGATAGAGAATAAGGAACATTAAAATAATAATGATAAAAAAATAGTGTAACTCAGGAAGCAAAGAACCTGGTATTACTTCATTGTCAGAGCAGTTCTTTCCTTATCTGAGTCACATCTCCTGAGGTTTGCTCAGCTCATGAACAGCTCATGGATGTTCAGCTCATTTCTTTGTTTACACCCCATGATGCCCAAAAACCTCGATTAAAAGCAATCAGAAAAATCCATCATATGATACTGGGGCCGTTTACAGCCCGTGACAGTTATGAGCAAATGTTAACCTTTCCTTTGAGAAAACAGAAGGAAATCCTGCTTTAATTTAAGCTTTCAGCCATCATCCCCCTCTATCTCGGCAGTAAATCAGAGCATCTCCCTGATGCCATTGTTTGCAAATACAATAAGTCCTGGGTTTGTCTGTTTAAAAAACAAACAGCAACCGAAAAGCACCAGGAAGTCCCTGTGAAGGGGAAGGAGGAGGCATTTCTGGATCCCCACATTAATTAATGCAATTGAGGCAATAGCCCAGCAAACCTTGTTCCTCTGAATACTGTTCCAACCATTATCAGTTCTATTAGAGCTTCATTATGGTTGTACTGATCAAACCAGATTTCCCGGGCTAATTTGCATCATATTCTGACAGGTGCTAGTCCAGGTGTCTTATTGTCATTCAGAATTAATAAACATGATTCCACTCTCTTTATCATTTGTGTGATAGAGGGAATAATAGAAACTGAACAGGCTGGGGGGGGTTGGGAATAACTTATCTGACTTCATTTCCCAAAAAAGGCCTTTCCTAGGGTTTTGCCAGGTTTAATTTTAAAATGAGGGGCTCAGACTCCACTTCCCCTGCATCCCCTACCTGTCAAATAACTTCCATGCTCTTCCCTCCCTGGTTTCTGCCTCAGCCATCAGGCAGGGCTGCCCACAGGGCAGGTTTCTGCACAGCACCATATTAAGGTGGTTTTTTCCCATCAAGTCAACTTGATGCCATCCCAGTTCACTGCCTCTGGTCTGTGGGAAGCACAGTCCCTGTTTGTGCAGTTTTCCTGCTTTATCATAAACCCAGCCCAAGGCTCCTCACATCAGGCTTCACACTCGCAGGGTTCAGAGCAGCTGGGAGGCACATTCCATGCAGGCACATTCCAAGGGCCTTTTAATTGCTCCTAATTTTCATTACATTATAATTGCATTTATAGAATCATAGAATTGGCTGGGTTGGAAGGGACCTCAGAGAAGGGACCAAGTCCAACCCTTGATCCACTCCCCCCGTGGTTCCCAGCCCATGGCACTCAGTGCCACATCCAGGCTCTTCTGAAATATCTCCAGACACGGAGAATCCACTACTTCCCTGGGCAGCCCATTCCAATGCCTGATCACCCTCTCCAGAAAGAAATTCTTTCTCATCTCCAACCTAAACCTCCCCTGGCACAACTTGAGACCCTGCCCTCTTGTCTTGCTGAGAGTTGCCTGGGAAAAGAGCCCAACCCCCCCCTGGCTCCAACCTCCTTTCAGGGAGTTGGAGAGAGTGATGAGGTCTCCCCTGAGCCTCCTCTTCTCCAGCCTCAACACCCCCAGCTCCCTCAGCCTCTCCTCATAGGAGGTTCACCTCATAACTGGGGTTTTCATCTTTTTTTAGAACAACATTTCTATCTCTTCCCTGTGATCCCAAGCAGCTCACTTTTCTTAAAGAAATGCTGATATTCTCATGTAATTAGAATGCAATTCAGGCTTTCCAGATGAAAACCAAATGCCAGATGAGCTGGCAGCAGCATTGCCATGTCATCCAGCATTTCTCTTTCAGTCCTTCTGCACAAGTTGATCAGCCCCACACTGCCCATGTGGGATCCAGACCCAAATGCCTCCCCCTGACACCTGCGCCTGTCCCACCCCGAGTGTTCATTGGCAACATCAGAGCTTGGTGACACCAGAGTATGCAGAGTATTAATGCTGACAACTGCACTGCCCTTCTTTGCTGTTTTCACCTGCCTGGGAACTCTCATCAGCTGAATTAATCCTCAGGTTTCTCCAGGCTCTTCTAGCAAAGAGGAAATTCATTGAAGCCCAACACCAGGGCTGCCCTCGCAGCCTTTGCAGGGGTGCACGTGCTTCCCTCTCACTTCCTGCAGGAGCATCTCACTTGCTTCCTTCTCTTACTCAGATCACACACTTCTTTCCCTACAGGTAATTTACCCCTAATCTCCAAAAAGCACCATGGAATTGTTCATCTAAAAACACAAGAGGCAAACCCCAGCCTTTCTTCACTACCTGGATTTACGGTTGAAGCTCTGGCTGTTTGGGTGCAAAGATTGGATCAGAATTTCCTAATATGTCTAGAAATTCACCCCAGCCTGCCTCACTCCACGAAGGAATGACCAGAGAGAGGAAACCCTGACTTCATGGTACAGTTCTCAGCTCCTGCACTAACTCAGGTCTTGTGTGTCTTGACCAGGTAAGATAAGGAGCACTTAGCTAAGATGATGGCTATGTCCAGCTGAATGATCACATTAGGAGACCAGGCCCTCTGTGCCTCAAGTTGCCTGTCTGGCTTACCTTGTGCATCTCTGTATTTATCTTGGGCATCTTTTTTATTAGGGTGAGTAAAGAGGCAGCCTCTCTAAGTGAAACATTTGCATCTGGAATCAGGGTTTCCATCCTGCAATGCCCCCACACCCAAACCCTCTCTGCACTTCCATGCACCAGGGAATGGCTCCCAGCTTGCTCAAAAGGCAAAACTCATTTTAACTGCATTTGCTCTCCTCTTTGTTTTTTAAGAACCAGCTTGCAACAAATGGCACTTTCTAAATGATTGTCTAACAAGAGAAAATGGTGCAAACCTCCCAGCATGCTCCCCCCTCTCTGGAAAGCACTTGTCCTCAGCCCTGCTCGCAGCCCCTGTCAGGTGCCTGCAGAAGAGGTTCCCAGTTCTATAGAGCATTGAGAGACAAGAGCTGCTTCTTGTTATTGCAGCCTCTAATGAAAATTTATCCAAGTGTGATCTGGAAGCAGATTTGCACCTGTCTCAGAGGGCTGAAATCAAACAATAAGAGTGCTGAGTGAGGGAGTTGGTGAGCAAGCAGTGAGGGCAGAGCAGGCGAGTGCAGCCCCCTGGGGACCCCTCTGCTGCTGCTCATCAGATTCTTTTCATCACATCTTTAGAGAAAGGATTTTTTTGGTCCTTTACATGCATGGTATATACCTTTTTGCTCAGGAAAAGCGACTCACTGTGACCTTTGCAGCTTTGATTATCAGGGCTGGAAAGGAAAAAGTGATCATGAGTGTGTGTAGGGCTGAGCAGGTGATGGGCACTGCTCTGCCCCAGGGTTCTGGGATCACAGCTACAGCCCCTCCTGCTCGGGCTGAGGGGCTCAATACACAGTGTGGCATGTGGGGTTTCTGTTCATGCAATTGTTTCAGGCTATACAGGCTTCAGAGCAAACACTGTTTTTGTTTTTCTCTGTTTCATAAGTGACGAGAACATTTTTGATCCTATAAATAGTGTCTTACCTTTCCTAGTTGCAGAAAAACCCAAATTTTGCATCCAGCTGCCTTGAACTAGAACTTTATTTCAGGGAGGATTTTCTATCTGTGTTTCAGGTACCTTCAGCACTCTATCTGAGGCTTACAAAGCTCTCTATGAAGGTCTGTCAGTTTTCAGCCTCACCTCAGAAGAGCATTACCTGTTATTATTTTACAATTAGGCAAATGAAAGCACAGAGAGCTCAGCTGGCTTGCTCAGGGTGTCTGAGTGAGAGAGAGGAATAAAGCCAAGGAGACTCCACTTGCAGGCTTCCTCTCTAACTACTGAAGAGCATTCTTCAAGAAGTCTTGCTTTTTTGCAAGAAAGGACATGTGAGCATGATTGTTATCTGCTGGGCTGCACAGATACCAGATGGGTCTATTATTTAGCAAAAAGATGACTGATTATGATCTCAGATGCTAAGAGAACTTTGTTGCAGATAATTTCAGGTTGCTGAACATGCTTCTCTTCTAGAAGTATCCTCATCCATATACCCCATTAAGTTAGTCATAAGAAAGAGTGAATAATGAAGGACACATCCTGGGGCCAGTCCCTGGTGTAACACTCCACAGCCTGACTCAGGATGAGTAAACCCCAAGTTGCCCTGGCTAATGCTGGACAATTACACTCTGGAGGATGCCTCCTGTTCCAGAGAGCTGAAAGTCTGGGTAGGCAAGATAGAAAAACAGGGAATGATGAGTCCTGCCTGGCAGTTCTTGTGGCAGTACAGAAAGTCACTGGCAGAGGCATCATCTAACCACAAAACAGCTTTTTTTTGTTGTTGTTTTCTTCTTCTAATATAGTCATTACTCTTCCAGTAAAACTACCTTTCAGAGCACCTTTGTAGGAGTTCCCCAGGGTGTGGGAGATGGTCACCCTGCCCCACGGCAACACCTTATTTGTTCCAGATGAAATGTCCTGCAGGTAGCTGCACAAATCCATGGCACTGCAGTTCTGGGTTCAGCATGAACTCAGGTGAAAGCCTAGGGCTAAGCACTTCACCTCCAAAATGATTTTTGTAGCATTTGATGCTACAGAAATCAGCAGTGATAATAATTTAGACCTGCTCATCTCCCTGACCCCAGTTTGGATTCAGGTCAGTTTTGGTGGAGTCTCAGGAACAGCAAAGGTGTAAAAGCTGCATATTTACATATATATATACATATACATATATATATATATATGTATGCCTGGTTTTTCAACAGTTTGCTTAACTCCACCAGTTTAACCTGCAATATATATGTAATTTATGGGAAGAACTATGATCCTTTTATCTACTGTAGCTGATGATTCTCAAAAGCACTTTGTTTACTCAGTGTATTGCACATCCACAACACCTTGTATGCATAAAACCTGACACCACCTGTATCAAACACCACTTCACTGACAAAGCTCAGTAGCAGACACACCTAACATTCAGGGATGGTCCATTCCACACACTTATTGAACTAATTGTAGTTGTATGACTTGCTACCTGGATTAAAACTGTGGCAGACCTGGTAAGCTCTGATAAAAAAGTATCATATGCACATATTTATACTTGCTGTTAAAGAAATGAGCTGACAGAGTGTGTCTAGGAGCATGGGTGGTTTTATGGACATGGCAGAGGAGGGCTGGGAGAGGCACATTTAGCAGCAGTGGTGTAAATGTGAGGGAACCAGAGGGTGGTTCTTGTGTGGCTGTTACAAGAGCGTGCACCTCCCTACCATGGTTGTCCCTGCAGAGCTGAGCCCCCGGGACCTGCAGGGAGCTGGTGTCACTTCTCATGACCTGGGTAAAGAAAGACCTGTGCAGCATTTGGGAAAATGGTCTGTCAGGACCCAGAGGGGTTTCTTTTCACAGCTCACTTTCTGCTCCTTCACTACACAGACCTGTGACATGTGTGTTCCACCTCTCTGCTGATGAGCACACACCTTCCACAGCACACGTTTCCAAACCCAGCTGCATGTCAGCCAGCCTCCCTCAGGCTGGCACAGAACAGCGTGTGGTGAGAGAAGTGCTGCTCACAAGATAGGGTTTCTGTGGTTTAGGATGATGTTAATTAATTAATTCTTTTTTTGCTTGTTTGTTTTTGGAAGTCTGCAGCTGCTAGTTTTGGAATGGCCAATCTGCAATAGGAGCTGCAAAAAAAAAGAAATCAATGGAAGAAATAGACAATTGGAGTGGGGTCCTGACTGAGGACTTGCTGCTATTTTTAAAAACACATGAAAGTTTGGCTTATGTAAGAAACCATCTGGTATTTAGGCCTAGCTGAAATTGTAGCTGTGTGCGTGTGCTCGGGGTATGAATCAATGGAGCCGCTTCCCAGGCGCATGCACGTACTCTGCAGGACTGCTCCAGCCAGCCCGGGACACTTGTGCAGAAAATCTGGAAAAACTATTGGACTGCACACCCTTCTGGGCAGCTTGGGATGATCCTGGGTCTAAGGAAAACTGTACCTGCCTGTCAGAGCAGCAGTGCTACAAACCAGGTTACAGTGATGAGCCAGAGGGCTGCTGGCTGTGCCTGTGCCTCGGGAGCAGGGCAGGAGGCAGCTGAGTGTTAGGGGAGAAGAGTGTGACAAGAATCATGGGGGATTTTATTCAGTACATTCTGAGCTGAGATCCCTGGAGCTGCTGCTTCATGAGAACATCTTCTCCAGACCAACAATACAAGGACACGTTTGCTTCTACAGGTGTGAAACTGAGATACAGAGAGATGAAGTGAAGTGCCTGAACGCACACAGGAAACCTATGGCACAACAGCCAACTGAACCACGCTGGGCACTGCTGCAGATGAAGGCTGGAGTCCTCAAGTTAACTCTGCTCACAGATTGTTCTGACTCACCAGAAGTGAAGAAAAAAAAAAAAAAGGATTGCAATCCCAGGATTGCATCAGGGAGTTTCAGTGTGTTTTAGTGCCAAGCACCGGAACAGTGTGTGCCACGGCAGTGACTGCTGCTGAGAGGAGGCACAGGGGAACAGGTGCAGCTGAGGAAGAACTGGAAAAAGGGAGGTTTATGAAAGAGATCAGAAGATTTTTGTTTAACCCAGCAGAGCAAAGCCAGAGAGAGGTCTGGCAGTGGCCTCTAAATACATTGACAGGACAGAGAAAGTGCTGCTTCAGTTGGTAGTGCTAGTGTGAGAAAGGGATAACTCAGTCATGAACAAATGTCAGTCCAAAATCAGAAGAAAGAGTTCAAACCTCAGAATGAAGAAGTTCTGGGGGTTCTTTTCAATGGGGAGCAGTGGTGGTGAAAAGAAAATCCACCCATCCTTTACCAAAACCTTGAAGAACTGGAGAAAGGAATAATAGAGCATGGTCATGTCTGACAACAGAGAGCAGAGCTCAAGAATTATTTCCACTCTGGAGTTCAAATTAAGTGCCTTAACTTTTCTTCACTCCTAAGGAATTTAGAAGAATATCTTGTTACACACAGTGCTTAGCACAACAGAGACCTCTCTGGTCTCTAGGCACTACTGTAACACAAATAAATCATAGCACTAACAATCAAGCATAACTACATCCTTCCTAAAGTAGAGGTGACATAGAGGAATGAAGAGCTTGCAACTAGCTGCAGGTTTATTCCATCCATTAATGACCACTCCCTGCTCTGTGAGGATGAGAAGTCTGCTCTCAGATCCAGTGCTGCAAATCCAGAGGATACATTGCAAGCAAGCTTGAATTTCAGAACAACCTTTTCTCCTTTTAAAGGGGATAAACTCTTTCCATTTGTTATAACCTTTGCCCACTGCTCTGGAAGTTGTCTGAAGGCAAAGGATTCCTGTGACTGCACAGCTGGGGTTCAGATACCAACAGAAACCAGCAAAGGGACAGAGAGACCAGTCTCATCTTCCATGCCAGGTTGCAGAAACTCCGTGTTCCAGGCATGAGTTTGCTGGGACTCAGAGTTAAACGTGGATATACTCTTTTCTCACCAAAAAAGTGTTAGATGCACACTGGGTAAAGTTTTCACCCAGCCTTCCGTATAACACTTCTCATAATACAGGAGAAAAACACTAGAAGGTACCATGGCAAAGGCCTCTTCCAGATCCTCCTCTGTAAAACTTCTGCATGAATAAGAAGTGACTTTTCAGTCAGGACCTGTCCATGCTCCTTCTTTCACTTTCTGCACCACAGAAGGCAGAGTGCAGCACAAACCCCATGCACTGTGGTGAGATTCTGCAGAGCCCCTTGGGGGATGGTGAGGAGCTGGAGTTGGGGCCCCATGGCACTGGAGTGGCAGCAGTTTGCCTTTGGTTTTATTAGGAACAATTTCAAGTACAGTCTCAGTGCCATAGGGGAATTCACCATCAGTCCCATCAAAGGTGGCACACACAAGAGCTGCACGCACACTGGTCTGGGGGAAAATGGGATTCAGAGGAAAATGTGTGCAATTAAACCCCCCCAGATCCAGATAATAAGACACCCTGGGTTTCTCTGGGTGTTACATCCCCACTTTACATAATAAGATCATTCTTCTGTCACAGTGGAGCTGTTGTAGACAATTTTGGAAATATTTGCAGGATGATACTGATAACAAATCATTTCAGTGCATGCTCATTTAAAGCCTGGTTGGTTCTAATGAGGTTAGATGGATTGGTTTATGGCTGTTAGAAGCAGCACCACAATATAAATACTTGTGCTGTGGAAAGATAGATAGGTGCACACTACATCTAATGGGGGAAGGATGTTACCATTCATGTCATGAGAATTTTGGAAGCAAGTTTGGGTTAGGAGTGTCATCATCATCAGAATTATTCTTGCTGCAGCAAACCATCCCTGAAGGACCATGAGTTGCACAGACTGTAGTCTAGATTTTCTTGACACCCACAACAACTGTGATACCAACTGAAAATAACTTTCAGTCTCTGGGGATCAATTTACAGATGGTGATCCAGCCAAGTGTTGAGCTTGTACAGGTATCAGTAATTTCTGGCTCTAGTGATTTTTTGGTGTAACTATGATAAAACTCTTGTAAGGGTGCTTAAGATCCACTCTCTGCCACAAATCCCCAGACTTATGAAGAGCCACCAGGACTCCTTGTACCTCTGATGGTGTCCTGCTGAGTGGCCAGCTGCTTCCTGCATTTCATCTCCTACATTTTGGGGTTTTTTCTTTGCCTGCTTGGATTATGGGCTTTTATTCCACCTACGTGCCATACTTCATCTTAGTAGGAGCCTCTAGGGACAAATACCATAATACAAGGAATTAATCAGAGGAGTCATGACTTCTGGTTCTAATCAGGAGACAGTCCTAAAGGCTGATCTGCAACACGACCCTCATGGACAAATCCTCAGACTTTAATAGGGATTAAGTCAATGAAGCTTTTATGGAAACTGAATTATACTGTATAGAAGTTATCCCAATAAACAGAACACAGCAGATAAGGCAAAACTTCCTGGATTTTCCCCTAGATTTTACAGAAGGGATATAAAGCTCTCATACCTTTGCCTAGGTATTCCAAAGTTATTTAATTTTAAAAATTACATTTTTCAATGTAAAAGCTCAGGATTTTGTTATCACATGGAAAAACCTCCAATCAGGACACTGAAACCTGCAGGCTCTGGCCACCCTTTCAAGGTTACACCCACCGTGTATTAAGGTGTAGAGAGAAAACAGCCCCAAGTCCAGAATCTTTTATCCTCCTCCGTATTCTGCCACTCCTGAATTTTGAGACTTTGTGTAACTGACCCTTGGAGATGCTGACATTGCAGCTTCACTTTGCCTGCAGCTGGCCCCAGGCAGCACAGGCTGCAGTTTCCCCTCTCCTTTCTAACCCTACTGAGCTCTGGTGGTTTGGATCAATGGGTGAATTCTGTGACTGCACTGATTTATGGGGGAATTTGCAGATATCCAGGGTAATTTTTCTCAGAACATTTATGTCAGTGCTAACACTCAGCTCCATACTCCTGTAGCTGCTTTTAGTGGTGTTCAGAAGCACTTTCCTAGGCATCTGCTCAGTCCTGAGCTATGATGCTCCTCTATCTGAAGAAGAAAGCAAGTGATCCTTGTCGTCCAGGGCAACAAGAACTTGTGATTCTTATAAAGAAAAAGCATCAGCTCTGACTTGTGGAGATTATGAAGGGATGGTGCATCTCAGCAAAACACTTGGTAGCTGGGTGGGGAGGGCAGTAGCTGGGGATAAATAACATTTTCTCAAGGGACAGGCTCTTTGCACTGAATCCTCCACATCCCTGACCTCCCATATTCCTGATGTGTCTGACAGGACTGAAATAAAACTGCAGCCCCATGACTGCTGAGGGGAAAATAGTTTTAAGAAGAAAGGGGCTGCCATTCAGTGTGGTGGTTTAAGAGAATAATTCCTGCTGAAACGTGTAGGGCTGCCAGTTCCAGGAGGTGCAAGGGCAGTGCCATTCCTGCTGGATGGGTGTAACCATTCCTGCCAGTGGCCTACACATTTCAGGACACAAAATTTCAGCTTCAAGTAAGTTCACACACACAACCCTGCGCAAATCAGTGTGATCTCAATCCCTGACTTACTAGAATAGTTAAATTCCTGTCACTTTAGTAACATGCAGAGTCTTTGGTCAAGATTTTTCTGCTTGATTTTTGGTAGAGTAGAGCTTGGTGGTTGCCCACTGCTCTGGAAATGGCTTCATCTCAACAAGAAAACTGTTGCTGCCCCGCTGGAGTTGGCAGTGCAAAACCCAGTGAGATATGAAGAGGGCACTATCACTCTGGGCAGCCTGACGAGGGGGCTGGGTAGAAAAAAAAAGAAAACCACAACAAAAACCAAAAGGAAAATGTTCAATGCTAACGTTCTATGAAGTCCCAAGGAGATTTGGAACAGGAGCAGTGGAGGAGTTCTTTTCCTTTGTTCTGCTAAAAGGAAAAAGGAAACACATCAGGAAACCAGACTGTGGAGCACAGGAAGTCTCACTTTGGCTGATAAAAAGGAACTGATGTGAGGTTGGTTCGGATGCAGTTATAAGTCAATCAAGCTTGGAACAACAAGAGGAGCTGTTCAGAAGAAACTAGAGGGCCAAAATCTGCTTGTAGCTTTAAAAATGGTATTTAAAACTTCTCCTAATCTTTTCCTTATTTTTTTATTTAAAAGAAAGCTGCTATAAAAATGCTCAAGTAAAAATCTTCTCATCAAAGAAAAATCAGTTCCCCAAACTCACCACACCTTCCACTGCCCCCTTGTACTCCAGTTTCTTTTTTTCACTCATCAACCAACTTAAAAACCTGTATTCCTGCTGATTTACCTCCTCCCTTCACATCTAACCCAGCATTAGTTAAGAAGAGGGAGTTCAGTTTTTTTCTTTTTGCTGAGTGAGAAATCAGCAAATGACTAATTAAAGGCTGCCCTGCCCGTTATGTTATTTTCACTCCCTCTGCATGATTGACAAGTGTGCTAACGTTCAGTTCCTGGGTGTGCAGCTTTGTCAGGCTGGGGGACAGGGCGGGGGGGTTAGATGTGTATTTTTAACTTGTTACTTGTTCCTTTATAGCCCTGTGGTCAGCTGAACTCTGGGTCAGTCTATGTTGGAAGCACACAAACAAGATATATGCAAATAAACCAGTAAGCTCAGCTACATCCATGGCCTTTACTACAGAAGCCTCAGCTGAGCTGCATTTCTGATTATTCAGAGAAAAATCAGGAAAAGAGAATGCTTGATACACAGCCAGAGTAATTTTCTTTACAGCATCACCCCAATGCTGAAGAGAAGCAAAGGCTGAGATTTTGCAAGATGCCTGTGGGATTTAGCCTTACTTCTCCCATCTCCTTCCAGGGAGGGCTGTCCATTCAGTGCCTCTTGGCCAGTTTGGGGAATCTTAATCACCATGTTTACACACAGTGTAAAACACTTTGTGAAGCACCTAGGAAGCAGCCTGCTTGTCAGAGGGAACTGTTCCATGGAGGACACTAGAATTAGGTCTCTGGTATCAAACACTGATGGTCCCTGCCAGGTCATGATTCAAAATTTTTGCCTTTGGTGCTATTTGTCACTGGAGGAATTGGAGGTTTATAGATAAATGTCTTCAGTAATAACACCCAGCAACACACCCCCTGTCTGTTTAGGTCTCTGCCTTGCATGTAAAGAAAAAGCTTTTGGTAGCAGAGGTGGGGGAGAAGGGAGGCAACGTTTGTGGCTTCCCTACAAGTGACAGGTTTCTAGAGCAGTGTGACTAGCTGTGTAGATATGCATCAGTAATTATGCAGCCTGGGTAATGAGGAGAAGAAAGAAAAGAAGCAGTAGATGCAGTAAACATTTTGAAGGCTTTGATATTTGGAGCTCAGTAAAGCAGATTATACATTGTCCTGTGCCACATGGCACTGGGTGTACAATTTAGGACACTTGCCTGGCACCCTGCCCAGGTGGCTGTGATGCACACAGGTTAGCAAGGACTCAGGGCCATCATCAGTACTCCCAGGAGGAGGCAGAAAACCACTTTTGTGGTGTTTTACCTTGAAACCACCTATAAATATGCAAGAAAACATTCGTTCCCTCAGAAGGTGTTCTTAGGTATCAGCCAGAGAAGTGTGAGAGGCACAGACACTGGGAATAGATTTGTTGTTCAGTTCAGAACAAAAGATCTAAAGAGAATTTTGTATTTGGGGTGGGGCAGGGGGCAGGGTTGGCTGCAGACCAGAGTGAAGTGTGGCTGTAGAGCCACACGACACATTCATGCAGACTGTAGGAGTAGCCCCGTGCTCCTGCAGCATTAGGTGTTCAGCAAACCCACAAATATCTGAAATTCTGAAGTTAAGACTCCCTTGGCTCCTTTAATTTTCCTGCTTGTGCATGTTTCCACTGAGGTGAGACATAGGGCCTTTCTTTAAGTGGTGAAGTAAAGTCATGCAGAATGAGAAACTTTCCTTTTTCAAAGGCACCTTATAGGGTGCTGTAAAAGAGCTTCACACACTGATGTTTTATGGGGAGAAAAAGCATGGAAGGTGCTCCATGTCATGAGGTTTTATGTTCCTAAGTTCTAGGCCTGATCCTTCTGAGAAGATGTGAAGTGAAATCAAGAAGAAAGCTTTCTGTAGGACCAAGAAGAAGAAAAAAAACCTCTGCTTCTTGCAAAAATTGCTATAAATGCCCTTCCCCCAGCATATCTCACCTTATCAGCATATCTTCTGAGACCTCTCTTCAAGGTGTAACCTCACCCTGTGCTTCTCTTCGTTTCTTTCCTTTTCTCATAACACTCCATGAGTGACTCCACTCTTACCCACCAGCACACCACCAAAACTCTCCTTAGCATAAATGCTGCAAGGAGAGATCAAAGCTGTGTCCCTGCCTCACCTTACAGCAGGAGCATCACAAACTTAAAACAAAAAACTAAAATAAAAGCATGAAATCCTCAGGACGTGCAATGCTTACTACTTAAGGTGACCACATCCTGTTAGGGTGCAATCCACAGTGGCAGAGAGAAACTACACAAGGCTCTCAGCACCTCTATAAACCTCTGAGTGAAACCCCAAGTGCAGTTGGTGTTGTTTTGTTGTGTATTAGGTTTGCTTTTTCCTCCCACAGCAGGAAAAATTCTACTTCAGCTTACCAGCTCTGAAAAGACTTTTTTCCTTGAGGAGCAAGGAGTTAGTTCCCAGCTCCTGGAGCTGCCAGGACCCAGCACTGCAGAGCCATTGGAATTCATACCAAGGCAAGAGGCAAGCACTTGCATGCAGGCTTTGGAGGGACAATGAAGTAGCATTATAAAAATATCAAAATTACAAAACATTTCTAAAAGGTTTTGTGCTGCTGGATGTTAGAAAGCCACAGTGCAATATAAATGTCACCTCTATTGGTGTCCTGATATTAGGGTGTCAGGGAATATCATCACTTATGGCCTGGAAATTTCAGATGGTTTTGTTCAAAGCTGCTTTAGAGGGACAGGGATGGGGAAAGTCTCCAGTGAACAGACATGTGGGATTTTTTTTTTTTATTTTTTTTCAATCTGGACATTAAGAGTCTTGTCCTGGGAGTCAATGCCTTTTTACCAGGAAAGGCCATCTCTAAAGGGCCAATTTAAAAACGGCAAAACAGACATTTTTCCACTTGCTGAAAAAGGAAATATGTTCTTAGTGTGAGATCTCAGTGGCCACGTTTCAGGACAAGAGGCAGATGCTTATGGTTCACAAATGATAAGAGACAGGGATTGCAATAGGAGCCCCACAGCTGTCCCCTGGTTGTTGGACACTGGAGTAATGGCAAATGTTCACTGAATGTCCTTCAGGTGGTCTCTCCCTTATGAGCAGAATGAACACATCTTCACAGAATGGAGGCAACAGTTCCAGAAAAATCTGCTTTTTTAAATTAACACTCAGGCTTTGGCAAGTGTATTTACTTTAATTTTTGCCTGCAAGTAAAGTGGAACTGAAACAATTAAACCAGTTTGAAACCACAGCATTTGTTATTGGGAGGAAGTCTATGCATGGGCATCTTGCTGAGATTAAATGTACCCATGTTTGATTTAATTGGAAGCATTAAAAAAACAAACCCCCAGGCCTAATGTACACTAAGTCAAAGGGGGATGTTATACCAGAGATGTGAAGTATCTGGAGGCACAGAATCAAAATGTTACTGACTATTTAAAATTACTGCAAACAGAAATTTCACTGGCCCCCAGTCCTCTTCTGCAAGTGGTGCTCACAGAATATGAAATGAATATGGAAATGAACTAATGAAGATGAAGATTTGCTACACTTCTTTCTCCACAAAAGACCTTAGAGTGTTTCTCTAGAGGGCACCTTTCAAGCCAGCCAGTCCCCTCCCATGTCAGGTGTTAAACAGGTAACTTGAAGAATGCAGCAAAAATTGCTTCCCATCACTTCAGTAAGTGATCTAATTCCCCTCGAGATAAATAGTGATTTATAAAGAAATAAAGATACATCCTAGACCCTATGTGTTGCCTCAGCAGTACCACATATGACCTATGTCTCAGCATGGTGGGGAAAGATGGCTTGGAGTCCTACCCTGGTCCCATAAGAGGTGGTTATAAGCATGGTGTTACCTGAGCTTTGGGCTAAAAAACTCTGAAAATAACTTCAGTTCCCACTTGCACATGATGCCCATAGAGGATGCAAATGTAGCCCAGGATCATCCTGACCTGTGTCCCCAGGACCATGGGACTGTGAGCGCTTAGGACAGCTCGAGGCTTCAGTGGTTTTACCCCTGCACAGCAGTTACCCTGCAGCTGGGGAGGTTTCCAGTTCCACGTGGGCAAAACCAGCTAGCAGAGAATCAGGCATCAAAACTCTTCCTGAATGGCATGAAGTGATTTAGAGGAAAGCACAAGCTAAATATCAGAGACTGCAGGGTGAAGGCAGAAATTTTTATAGTGGACTGGGCTCAGGTTCCTTCTGCATCTGCCAAGTGTGCAGTAAAACGTCCTTGGCTCAATTAAAACAATTAGTCCACAGAACAGCTTTGCATAGACTTGGAAAAGCAGTCACTTGAATTGTTTAAATGGCCCAAGAAGACAGTTCCTATGAAATGCACTGCCCTCTCCCACATCTGTTCTGGTCTGCATAGCACTCACAGAACTACAGAAAGTGAGGGGTCGGAAGGGACCCCAGAAAGACCCTGGAGTCCAACCCCCTGGCAGAGCAGGGTCACCTCCAGCAGGTCACACAGAACACATCCAGGTGGGTTTGAATGTTTCCAGAGAAGGAGACTCCACAACCTCCCTGGGCAGCCTGGGCCAGGGCTCTGTCAGCCTCACAAGAAAAAAACTTCTCCTTGTGTGTATAGAACCTCCTATGCTCAAGTTTATATCCATTGCCTCTTGCCCTATCATAACTGGGAAGAGCCTGGCACCATCCTCCTGGCTCTCTCCCTTTACATATTTATAAACATTAATGAGCTCACCCCTCATTCTCCTCCTCTCCAAGCTGCAGAGCCCCTCAGCTCCCTCAGCCTTTGCTCACCAGGAGATGTTCCACTCCCTTTATCATCTCTGTGCCTCTGCTCTGGGCTCTCTCCAGCACTTCCCTGTCCTTCTGGAACTGAGGGGCCCAGAACTGGACACGACATTCCAGATGTGACTCTTCTTCCAGGTAGATTTCTAAGTTTACAGAGGGAAGCACTTCTTAACCACGCTGGCACACAGATGTTGTCTGCTCCCCCTCCCCCCATCTTCTTGCTCTAGATACTGAACAACCCTTTTTTGTGTTTTAATTACTCTCCAGTCATGTATCTGCATCTTTCTGCCATGTTACTTCCCGACACAAACACACGGCTTTGAGCTGCATCAGTGCATCCCACCTACAGGAGAGCAGACCATAAGATTGCTTTTAGATTGGATCCAGGACAGGTTTGCTTTGCTTTGTCCTAGAAACCAGCAAATCACCCCTGAAGCACAGAGCACATTTGAAACATTGGAACATCTCAAGCCACATCCTCTCCCACTGCCCTTCACCTGAGACCCCTTCCTCTTAGTGACGGACTGCAGCAAAGCTGTCAGTGTGTGGGGCTGATGTTCCCTGGGAACTCACTCTTTTTCTCCTCGAGAAGAAAATGTGCACAAAAGCTCAGATAATCCTGAGCCCTGATCTAAACCCAGGGTGCAGAGAAGGAGTAAATTCTAGAGGTGGCAAACAGGATATGGAGACCTGCAGCAGCTTGCTGGTGGTCCTGAAACTGCTCAGTAAATTAACTAATTAACTCAAGAGGAGACTCTGGTGTCTCTGGATCCCCTCAGTGGGCAGCCCCAGGAGCTGGGGCAGTGACCTGGGACACAGCTGAGTTCCTCCTTTCTGCACAGCCTCCCCAACGTGACTGCAGGCCTTAGCTGCTAGATGGCACAGTTCCTCATCTCCAAGCCATGGGGGCTGGGGAGGCTCAGCAGTAACATTTTGTGACATGAGGGGGTCTGGGGAGAGGAGGAGCTCCCAGTGGGCACCATGAGCTGCATGGGTGATGGGAACACTCCAGCACCTTTCGGATGCTCATTGTCTGTGCAGAGAAGCAGGGGTACACCTCAGCAAAGGTACAGATGGGACAGGTGCTGCACTTTCACCACACAATATTTAGGGCTCCCCTAATCACAGAAGGTTGTGGTGCACTAAATGTCACCCTGAATGAGGCCTGGGTTACTTTTGCTCCAGAGGTGGTGGAGGAGATGTGTCTTATTCCTGCCATACCTCCCAAATGCTATGCTCTCAGTACTCCTGCTCTCTCTCCTCCTTTCTGATATTTCCCTTTCCTTCTTTTTTCCTCCTTCTTTCAATTTTCCCTACCTGCCCATCTCCTTCCCTCCCCCTTCTTTTGAGACCCTTCCAAACAGTGCACTTGCCACAAGCTGCAATCTGCAATCTAAGGGAGAAAGTTTCAGTTCCTGCCTCTTTGCAGCTTCTTTCTCCCCAGGTCAGCAAAAAAAAAAAAAAAAAAAAAAAAAAAGAAAAAGAAAAAAAAAAAAAAAAAAAAAAAAAAAAAAAAAAAAAAAAAAAAAAAGACTTTTAAGAAGAAATCAACACCCCACCCAGGAGATAGGCATCTTTCGAAATCCTCCAGCCCAAACACACCCACAGAGTCTCTGGCTTCAAAGCCCTTCTGTCCAAACTGCTTCTGTACTGTAGTGCTCCCTCAAGAAGAGCCCATAAGAATTGCACAAGGCTCTGAGCCACACAGTGTGAGACACCTCAAGGGGCTTGGGAAAGGCTTGGGCTATCTTTGCAGAGGCTGTTGGGTGGGGGGCAAGGAGGGGGAACCATTCTTCCAGTCCCAGAAGCGTCCTCGGTTGCTCAAGGCCACCAGAGGTTGGTTACATTCGTGGTTTTTTGCCACACTCTTTGGTTCCCCTTCCCCTTGCCTCACCCCAAGCTAGGGGTGATGTTTCTGCTCCAAACCGCCCTCCAAGTACCTCTCTCCTCCCCCCCAAAACAAAAACAAGCCAAAAACTGCTGGAGAAAACACATGGCCGACCACCAGAATCAGCAGCGCATTTCAAGCAGGGCCGGGAGGGGAAGTCAGAGCCGGGGTCTCACATCTGGGGCCAGCTCGGAGCCACTCTCGCCTCTGCCCCCTCCGAGCTTCTCTCTCCGGCGGCCCGAGCCGTCCCCTCCGCTCCCTGGCAGCCCCAGGCGGTGCTGAGCCCCGGGGCAGGAGCTGTCACTGCCTTTCTGCAGCGACCCGCCGAACCAGGCAGGTCCCGGGGCCCCTCCTCGGCCCCTCTCCACCCCTCCGAACCGGCTACGAGAGGGTCGGCCGGGTCCTCAGCGGCTGCCAAGCCCCCCGAGCACCGGGGAGGCGAAGGGGAGAGCCCCGACACGGAGGAGGAGGAGAGACCGGGCTGCTCCGGGGCGGAGGGACGGAGCCGGACCCCATCCCCGCTCCCCTTCCCAGCCCCCCCCCGGCCCTTCTGCCCCCCTTACCTTAATAGTGCCGTCCATCTAGAATAACTTCCAGCCGGTACCAGCAATATTCCACACATTGACCCGGTTTGTCCTGCAACCGAAGCCTCCTGAAGTTTGGTTTTGGCTGTTGAGGTTTTTTTCTTTTTCTTTCTTTTTGCTTTTTTAATTTTCTTTAATCCTTCTCTCTCTTTTCGCTTTTCTCCCTGCCCTTCCAGCGGTTTTGCTTCTCTCTGTATCCCCTCTCCTCCTCTCTCCCTCTCCCTCCCTCCCTCTCTCTCTCTGTCTCTTTTTTTAACTTGTTGCAGCAGAGCGAAAAAGAGACATTTAACCGGATGAAACGTTTTTTTCTGCTAATTTGGGGAAGTGAAGTCACTCGAGGAGGAAACTTTCGTCTCTCCGTTGGTCCTGCCTTCTTGATGAAAAATATATATATATTTTACATACAGGATATTTGCTCCATTTAGATAAGAGGGGGCAGAACAATAGCTACCTCTGTCAGCTCTTGTTTGGCGCTGGGCAGTCCAACGCGGACCTCGCCTTGCACCCCAGCCCGTGTTAGTGACCGTGTGTCATCCCGCAGTTTAATTTAAAATGGGTTTTTTTTTTTTTTTTTCCAATTTTTATTTATTTTTTTTCTTTTGGCTGGAGAGGCTTTAGCCTGACTCACTGAATTTCCGTCTCTTCCCACAGATTTTTTTATTAATGCGTTTTCCAGTCACAGGCAAAAGAAAAAAAAGAAAGAAAATTAAAAAAAAAAAAAAAAAAAAAAAAGGAGGGAGGGGGGGCCGCAGAAAACCGTAAATACGGTCGCGGCAGGCGGGGAGAAAAAAAAGAAAAGGAGCCGATTAAAACGTATTTATACCATACCACCACCCCTCTCCTTTCGCCTCCCAGCAAGGAGCGTGAGACGAGGGTCCAGTCCCTGCCAGAACTGAGCGGTAAGTGCAATAATGCAAGACAGACAAACGAGTCCAGCAATTAAACACAGGCTGGAAATGGGGCTGCAGGGAAGTGGAGGCTCCTTCCCACTTTCACCCCTTCCCTTCACTCCCTGTTATCTCCAGGGCTCTGAAGCAAAGGTACCAAGGTGGGTGGAGGTCCATCCATCTCACCTCCTGTCACAGGGCAAGTTGCTCGCTGAGCTGGTAAAACCCCTCTTAGACGGGAGAGAAATAGAAATACTTTGCAAGCGAAAAATGACTACAAAAATTACGATCCTTGCCCGACCAACTCGTTCGTGTCAGAATGGGCACTGCAAAAAACCCAACCACCAGGTCTTAAATCTCATTTTAGACCTGGCCAGCCCCTGACGTGCATTTCTCTCTTTCATTCAAACTTGAGTGATCACCAGAAAAGAAACGCGCTTTCCTTTTTTTTTTTTTTTTCCGGGAAAAGCTGAAACCCTCCAAAGGACACCCGAGGAAGGGAGACAATACCCGCCTGTCCAGCTCACCCTCTTTCCCGCCCCCTTGCAAAAATAACAAGCAGCGAGCGGCGGAACACATCATGCAACACTTCGGGCGTCCTTTATTCCCCACTTCTGCAAACTGCGGCAGCCCGAGAAGAGCAGAAGGAGGGAGGGGGGAAAGGGTGAAGCCAAGAAAGAAGAATGTCAAGGCAGGAGGGCACTCCTGCACCTCAGATCTCTCGGTGGAGAGGGTTACCTTGTCCAGTGGCAGTTGTGTCCAGTCTTTTTGTGTTCCCCCCCTCAGTCCAGCCACGGGGGAGCGGGGGGAGGGGGTATAAAAATGATATCCAAAGTTATTCTGCACCCGCCCCTTCCAAAAGGGAAACGCAATAATGCCACCAGTGTTTCTACTCGGCTGCGGCAGGGATGCCTTGGTAATACTTTATTTCTCCAAGAGCGAAGCTGGCAGGAGAGAGCTGTAGATCCCCTTTGCCCCTCCCTCTCTCCCTCCCTCTCTCTCTCTCTCCCCCCTCCTCTGAAATTAGCCTCATCAATTCAGCTACAATTTTTTAGTTCAGATGCAGACACGGGACTGAACGTGACCAGACCTGGAGGTTTTGCCTTGCTGCTTGCCAGCGATTGAGGCCGTCTGCAGCCAGGAGGAGAAGCGGGCCGGGGAGGGGGAGAGTTGGGGGGGGGGGGGGGGCAGAGGGGACAACCCGACCCCTTTCCCTCTCTCCCCACCCCCGTCCTCCCCCTGTCTGCTTTACAATCCAGGGGTCTGCGCTGGGGTCCCCGGAGAGCAGCACATCTGGATGCTGCTAGCGGGGTCAGGTCCCCCCTTGCCTAGGGCCACAAGAACTGGAGTTCAATTAAAAGAAATCACGGTTAACCCTTTGCTTTCCTCATTACTCTTTCTTTTTTCCCTGCCTCCTCTACCCTCCTTCCCCCCCCATACCCCCCCCACGCCGCAAATTTTCTCTCCCCCTCTCCCCCTCAGCGTTTCCACATGGCAGGCTGCTGCAGCAACCAGAAAAGCAAGAGGTTAAAGGGAAGAGCGAAACGCATCCTTTCAAAACCCAAATGGTTTCCTCTCTAGACAACACTCTCTCCCGGCCCCGAAAAACAACGGGGGTGGGGGGTGAGGGAGAGGACAAGCTGAGGATCTTAACCGCTAAAGGAAGGGGGGAGGAGGGGGAGGAAATATACCCTCTGTCACCCACGGAGCATTTTGCTTTTAGGCTGCGTGACCGACAGGTCTCAGACGGACGGCAGGGAAAAAAACACCTGAGAATGCTTGAGGATGATGGGAGAGGAGCCCGAGATGTGCAGAGCACTCTTCCCCCAGCTCCGGGATGAAGCCCCAAACAAGCCCTGCACCCGCAGCAAATCCCCAGTGCTCCCCAAGGCTGGGAGATGTCAAGCTAGACCCCCTCCTCCATCCCACCTAGAGATATTTTAGGAACCCAACTCTGCATTTTATTGCCAGACAGGCACCATGACCCCCAGGGGCTTATTTTGCATGTCTGAGAGTGACTCCAGATGAAGAGTGTTCGGGTCACTTGTTAGATCGGGTCCATCAGGGATGTGCTGTGCTTTACCTCCTGTTTTTGATCTGAAACAAGATTTGCTAAAGGTCCAAGAGATAAGGTAATGAGCGAAGTTGTTAAACATAACACCAGACAAGCCGAGCCATCTACTATGTTCCTCCCCAATAACGTAACAAGGGTATCTTTGCTCCATTGCCCCCCGCCACTAATAAAACACTAAAATTAATAATAATAAAAATCATGCTTAAAGTTATCTCAAACTTTTGTGGAAAGGCTGGGATATTCACAAACTCCGTGAGCCAAGCTCTGAATCATCTTCGGTGGTTGTTCAGCGACTTTGGGTATTCAACTGCTTGAGAGGCAGGGAGCGCAGCCAGGCGGGGGGAAGCGAAGCCACCGCCGGGCACCGTGCTGGGGCCGATTCGGGCAACTTTTAATCTGAGGCTCAATTTTTTGGATGCATATGTACATACAATAAAGGAATTAGGAACTGTTTAATGTGGTTACCACCAGACATATGGAAAATCATTTGATCTTGGCAACCACGGAAGATTTCAAATGCTTACATTGGGACAGGCTAGAAGAAATCTCTCTAACCCCCAATTATTAATTTTTTTTCTTTCTCTCCGTTTATGAATGAAACGAACTTTTTAATTACTTCAATATTGATCCCAAGCGCTTGGCGTGTCCCCTCTTCCTCTCTTCTTCCTTATAAATGGGTTACACAGTCTGCAGCCGCACGCAGAGGAGGTGGCAGCGCCGGTTTTGGTGTGATCCGGGAAAGATGAGTAAGGAGGCGCTGGGAGAACTCGGTTCGGTATCAAAGGAGTTAACCCCTCGGTGCAGTTCGATGCCAGTCCTGCTCGGGACTACACAACCTCAAAGATACAGATTTTTCTGCCCGTAATTCACGCGGGATTAGTGGTCATCACTTCATAATTAAAACCGTCTACTTATTCTATAGGAATAAATATAATGAAAACCTTCCCGTGCCTCGGTCGCAGGTCAGAAATATTCTTTTCGGAGGATGGGAAAGGGGTTTGGCATATTTCACCCTCTCCTACCCAAGAAGCATCAGCTGAGCTCTCGTTAACCCCCATCCTGGGGCTGTCGCTTTGACCAAGCAGTAAATCAGGGAGGGGGGAGCCCCAGAAACCATCAGCCGCACCCTGACTTTGTCTCAAGAAAGTGGCTCATTTCCCACTAACTGTGACAAGATGTCTTTTTTTTTTAAACTAGCTTTATAGCTATGTTTATATCTCTACATACTTCACACCATGGTGTTTTATAAATGTTCAAGACTTTAAATAAAACGTCTTATTCATCCTGTCCTCTGAAAAGGTATTCACAACAATTCCCATCACTGTTTGCCCACATCTCTCCTTGCAGAAGGCCGGGGTCTATTCTGCTCCAGACTTTACTAGAGGCAAAATCTCCACCAACTTCAATGAATGTTTAAAAATTCCAGGTCTGAAGTTCCTCCTCTGGCACCGACTCGGTTGCAGACTGAAAAACTCAACGTGTTTTGTTTATTTTCTAAACCCACATTCTTAAAAGCAAAAAGCCCAAACTTACAGCCCTGCGATTTCATCCCCAGAAACGAATTCCAGTTCGAAACTAAACCAGTTGGGCAAACCCTCAGCTTTTCAGCATCGGTGATTTAAAAAAAAAAAAAAACAAACAAAAAACCCAAAACAAACAAACAAAAAAAGCAACCAGTAGTTTTCCAGCTCGACAACAGAAGGATCGGGTCCTTCCAACCTTTCTGTCTACAGGAACAGCCCACGGGATTTAGGAACTCGAAGCCGGAAAGTTATTCCCTGATAATCGTTACAAAGTAAAACAGAATATCTTAAAAGTGGTGTGGAGAAGATGCAGCAGCTTTGAAGCTGCAAGCAGTGTCCTGGCTAGTTTTATTTGAGCTCCATGTCTCAATAAAACAGCCCCTTCCCTCCCCCATTTTGCAATTATTGTAAAGCTATGGCACAAAAAAAACCCCAAAAAAACTGAAGGCAAAAAACCAACCCCCAGACTGCAGCGCACTAGCTCCAAACGTCTGGCCCCTCGCTTGAGGCCATAATTAATTTGAGATTTATTTTTATTGGAGAACCCAGTCTCGTCTGACCTTAGCCAAACAAGACTTCAGCTAGACCCTTGATGCGCTTGAATGGAACAGAATATTTCTCTCTAACTTCTCTTCAGGCGTCCGTGCCTGCTTTGAATTTGTTCCCTCAGACTTCATCTATTTGGAGATTTGCAGGAAAGATTTAAAGTGTTTTTCCTCCCTTAGCATTCTCTTTTTCTTTCTCTCTTGCCCCCCTTTCCATCCACACCTCGCTTTGGAGGCACAGGGGTGGGAGAGCACAGGAAAGGCTGGAATACAAAATTCTCTGGATCCAGCATATTGAGAGGGGAAGTTTTTCTGTAAATTGGGCAAGAATGGAGCCATGAGGAGGTCTCCGAGTCGAGGAGGGGGGCTGGCTGCTTGAACGCTGCTGTGTAAAAACGGGAATCACTGTAAAACCTGTGTCCCTTCTGCCCCAGAGCCTGGTGTCCTTTACAAGGGTCCGACACGCGACATTTCCAGGAGAAACAAAAAGTTTCTCACTTCATCTCCACCTACATTCAAACTGTATCTTGAAGGTAAAAGAGGGTGGGGGAGACGGAAAAAGGTCCAGCCCTTCCCAGGCGGTGGTGGGGTAGAACGTCAGGCGAGATGCGCAGGACACGAGGAAGATGGAAGGGGTTTTTTCTACTTCAAACAGAGCAGAAGGTGAAACAAAAACTAAACCCTTAAGCACCGAGGTGTCTTAAAGCTTTGAGGAGCGACTTGAAGTCTAGCGCCTTAGCAGCGTTTCTGCCCCAAGAAATGAGCATGGAAACAAAGAATATTCTGTGCCTAGGTAGGTGAAGCATCATCAAGTGTGCGAGTGACGGAAGAGTTCACGGCAGCTTCAGCCCCCTCTGCCCCTGCACACAAGGCTACTGCAGCTCCCACCTTCTCTGGACGTGTCTGGTCCTTTCATCCCGAGTCCGGGAGGAAGAAACTCAGATTCTGGGGGACGTCAGGAATTGGGAAAAGGGGGAAAGGAAGAGGGGGAAAGGAAGAGGGGGAAAGGAAGAGGGGGAAAGGAAGAGGGGGCAAGGAAGAGGGGGAAAGGAAGAGGGGGAAAGGAAGAGGGGGAAAGGAAGAGGGGGAAAGGAAGAGGGGGAAAGGAAGAGGGGGAAAGGAAGAGGGGGAAAGGAAGAGGGGGAAAGGAAGAGGGGGAAAGGAAGAGGGGGAAAGGAAGAGGGGGAAAGGGAAAAGAAAGAAAAAACACAACACAAGCCCCAGATTGCTTCAGAAACGGGTAACGAGCTAGAGGATGCTCTCAGGATGCTCTCAACACGACCTGAACTTGGGGAAACAACAGTCCTTGAAGGCTTTGAACTGCTGTTTCCTCCAGGCTAAGGCTCCCCACCTCTTCTGAAGAGCTCGGTGCAGTTTGCCTGCCCCGCAGAGCCACGCTCCCAGCATCCCCGCATCCCTGCGCACCTGTGGGATCACCCGCCCACAGAACCCTCGGCACCGCCTTCCCCTCGGGTCGAGGCATCTGGCGCCATCTCCGCCGCGAGATTTCTGTTGTAAAAACCCAAACAAACCAACAAACATGAGATAACGGGATGTTCTTTCTTTTCCACCTGTCCCCGAGCAGCCTCTGGCTGCTACCGTGCATACGATGTTTCCCTATTTGTTTACGTATTGCCCTCTTCAAAGAAAATCTGTTTTATCCTTACCAAAAATAGTAATAATACAGAAGCCTAAAAACCTCTCTCTTTATTGCTTCTGCAAACTTTCCAGGCAGAATGAAAGCAAGAACAAGCCAAATATTGTTTCCAGCCCCACAGACTATTTCTCCTCCATGAATATGCTTCTTTGTACGGTACCACAAATGTTATGGCTGCATGAAATCCATTTTTAAAGAGAGAAGCCCCGCGCTTGCACCCTGGCTCCTCTCTGGGAGGCTCCATCTCTTTCCCGCGTCAAACTCCGGGCTGGAGATCATTTTCTGCACAGGGGGAGCACTCTGCAGCTTTGCGAGTGCTCCCAAAAGCTCCCCGGGGGTCGGAACGGGATCTGCGGGGGTCCAACCCGAGCTGCTTCTTAGGATCTCCCCGAAATAGTAAAAAAAAAACAAAAAAAAACTCATCCTCGGGCGCGGCAGAGGGAATGGGGAGAGAAGCAGAGGTGACCCCAGGATCCTGTGTGATGGGAAGCATCCCCACCCTCTCCTTTGACTACTTCAGGGGCAAAGGGACTTTCCCAGCGAGTCCTGCCTCTCCTGGTACCTGGAGAAGAAGGGGCTGCAGGAAAAGGAAGGTTCCCCCGCGCCCCAGGGTGCTCTGCAGGGCCCCGAGAGCTTCAGGCGCTGGGGCAGGGCAGGAGCTGGGGAGCTGAAAGCAGAAGCCATGACTTAGTGCGAGGCACAAGACACAAGAGGAGATCAACCCCAGGGTGTTGCCGACGGGTGAACAACACAGGCATCACACCACAAACTGGCAGTGCAGGAGGGGAGGGAGGGAGGGAGGGCTGCTGTGGCCCCGAGTAACTTGTAGCAATGATAATAATTAAAAAAAAAAATTAAAAAAATCAGCATTCATAGGTCATGTTGCTTTGCTTATAACCCTCATTCTTTCCACATCACCACAGTCAGGATTCCTGTGCTGTCTTTTAAAATTTAATTTCCCAACTATATTACATGTTTCATCCTCTAAAGTCAAACACTCATGTTTAGGTGAGATTAGCACCCTCTGATAACCTGCAAAGTATTAAGTCCTTGCAGATCAGTAACTCTCATAATAGTATAAAGAACAGAAATATTTTATCAGTTCTGTAGAATAAACGAGTAAACAGCAAAAAGTTTTATCATATTTATGATTTCTTACCACTCTGTGGCATTAAGGCCCACAAGAGATTGTCTGAGAGGAATGTGCAGTCCTGCCATGGATCCTCTAGCAGTGCTTTGGATACAGACCCACAGCTCCTCTGTGGCTGTGATGTAAATCAAGGTTACAACACCAAGAAGCTGAACTTTGCCAGTAGGACTCAACATAAACCATTCTTAAGCAAACCATTTTCAAATTAGAATTGTCCTGCCTCCTTCAGCTACACCTTCTGCATTTTGAAATATTTTTTTGAATTTTTGCATACACCTTCAGCTACCTTCCTTTTGCATTTTGAAAGCCATGGCAAGAAAACCAGCATGACCTGGAGGTGGCTACAGGCTATTTTGTAGGCCAGGGCTAGGACAGGGTACTTGTTCCTCCCATGGGACACCCCTCCAGTAGCCCCTTCTGGGTTACAGTATGTATAGACACAGGGAATGTTTCTGTTCAAGACACAGAGCAAACATAAAACTTACATGATGCATTTGCTGAAGAGGATTTGTAGAAGACACTGATCCTAAGCTTGCTATTTCTGCTGTGTAACAAGAGTACTGTAGGCAGCATCAGCTGAGATCCCACAAAAGCAATAAATAAAACACTTCTCCCTCCACATGACAAGATAATAAAATTCTCAGGAAAGGGAATGACATAAGAGAAAATAATCATTAAAGAAAGACCTGGGAAGAGAGAGGAACTGGAACTAAAAATTCCTGCTTTTCAAATGTCCCATTTCTTGGGAGGTTCCCAGAGATCAGTAAGGGGAAGCAGGAAAGGGAAAGCAGGTGCTGTCTAAACCTGCAGAGTGCCTTGTTCCTGCAGAGCACCTTCATCCACACTTTGAGGATAGAGAAATAGAGGAACAGGGAGTTGAAGTGTCTTGCTTAGGAGCACCAAGCCCATCCAGGCACAGCTTGGCTTTGTATTCCCTTTTCCCAACTATGCCTAGTTTATGAGTCCATCCCCTCTTCTACAAATAAACCAGTTGCCTTCTGGATGTCTCTGTTGGTCCTGGGGGTCTCTGAATCAGTGTAACTCTCACTGAACTCAAAGGGGCCAGAGATTGCCCTGACCTCCCTGTTTAAGACTCTGATCCTCCCGAATTTAAGGATGCTCCTACTTTCAAGAACAATCTCACTGACTGGAATGAGCTACCCAAATACTGCTTTGCACCACTGCTACTGAGCTGCCCAACTGAGAACTGTTAGGAGTCAATGGGAGAACTTTCCTTTGGCTTCAGAAGACCCTTCATCAGCCCTAAGAGGCTTGTGACAAAAACCTTCTTGAGTTTTTTAAGCACATGAACAAGTAATTTTCCCAGTGACACTGGTGTGAACGAAGCTTTACAGATAAAATCCCAAGGTCCTTGCCCAAAATAGTGGCAGCCAATGAAGAAGGGTTGTAATAAAAGGCATCACAGAACTGGAGTTATCCTTCCACTGCTGAAACCCTAGATGTAAGTCCAGCCTGAGGATTTTTTCCTGCTGGATAAAACACATTCTTATGTGAAGACAACTTTGTCCAGGCACTTTGCCTGCAGGATTGTACTTAATGAGAAGGCTATCCTGACACAGTTGTGGACAGACTCTCTCAATCCTGCTGGAATGTTAAATTATTTAGGCCTGGATCTTGGTTCCACTTAATTCAAAAGGAATTTTGCTGCTAACTGGAGCAGCAGCTGGATCTAGCCTCACAATAAAGGCAATGATACCCTAATATAGGATGTCAAAGGCCTTCATCTCTTCATTGTAAACAGAAGACATCTCAGAGCATTTCCCACAGCCTGCCTAACAAGTTTCTGTGTTTGAGCTCTGAATTTGCTTTCGTGAGACTTGAATTTCAGTTGTTTTCTACAGTTTCTCTTCTTCCAGAATCCAGCCCAAAGCTATATGAATTTAATAAAGAAAATTAAATCACTCCCATCCCCTGAAAGACTGAGCTGTAAATGTGATTTGGGGGTGTATCAACTGAGTGTGGAGTTTTGACCATTCCTGGATGGCTTTACTCTAGAAACCTGGTGCAGAGAGCTGCACAAGTTCCCCCAATCAGGATATACAAGTAATGCCACTTGACCAGGGTGGTCACAACCTTGCATTTCCAACACTAATGTTCCAAACAAATCACCCCAAAAAATGAGTCAGAGCCTAAGGATTACACACAGAATTAATTCAGTGAAATCATTTCCAACAGTAGGTATTTACATGAAAATCACAACTGGTGCATGGATCATTGACTGGGGGTGGGGAGATGGGGAAAGAGACAAAATTCATATAATAAATTATTCATCACAAATTATCCACCCAGCTCTAGTTAACACCCTTCTGGGTTTCTTTAGCCTGAGAGAGAAGTAGCTTGTGTTTTAGATTTTCCTTAAGTGCTGTTGCATGCAGGGTTTGCCTTAAACGTGTAACCCAGATGTCCCAGGCTTGGTTTATTTACATTCTTGAGAACTGTTGTGGAAAAAACCCTATATGATGTCAAATACAATACATTATTCAATTGAGTTATAAGGGGACAAGGCTGTGCCAAGCCTTTGCTGGTATTTGTTTGAATCTTATGAAAAAGAAAGAGGTAGAAGTGGCCCATTAAAATACAGTCTAAGACTCTCCCCCCCCCTTTTTTTTTTAACTTCAAGAAAGCCATACAAACAACTATTTAGAGTGCAGATCTAGTGGTATCTGTCATCAGCCATTATCAGTAAAACCAACTGAAGGCAGTTTGCCTCCTAAATTGCACGACAGCATTACTCAAGGAAAATCAAAAGTAACCCTGTGAGAAAAACCCCAGTATTATATAGCACTGCCTGGTGTGACAACCCATTTCTTCAGCAACTGAAGGAGATGTTTTGGTTTAACTCATTAGATATTTTTTCCCCTCTAAATCCATTTTGAAACCTACCTTTCAAGAAACCATAACTGCACATATCATCTTGCATATTGAATTCAGTAGCTGGTGCAGCAGGGTAGTCAGGGGCTATTAAATGGAATTTAGCTCTGGTTGGAGGCCGAAGGGTATCGAGGAAATCAGAAAATTAGGAGCCAATTTTAGAAACCACTGTGATATGGCACTGGTAGCACACCACCACTATCATATTAGTTTCAGGGCAACAAACCACTGCTAAAATGTCCTTCAGGACACCCTCACTGTAATACCAGCTACAGTACAACCCAGCAAACCACACAGCACTGCGGTGTCAGGACAAGACCACTTGAACATACTGTTGCTCCCTCTTTGACTCCACTCTGCCAAATGATAACTGGGATAGGCAAGACTCCAGCCTCTCTCCCCCCACAGGCAGAGGGAGGTTGGTTTTGTCCTGCTAAATTCAGTGAGAATTAGATTTTTCTACTAACACAAATTCTTGTGAATTTGGGAGGATTGTAATTTTTGACATTACCTGTTTAAAGATGCTGTCATGTCTTACCTTGACGTAAGACGAAGTGTCAGGTACAGTCTGAAACATCCTTACTTGTTTGATAGATATGTTTAAAGGTCCTAAAATCGACCTGAAATTTTAAAAAATAAATAAAATAAATAAAAGTCAAACCATATAAATATGTATACAGAAACATAAAGAAACGAAGAATAGTTTAGAAAGTAAGACTAGCAATAGTATTTAGAGAGAAGTGATCACATACTCCAGTGGACCCTTGCAAGGACACAGAAACACTTCCACCACAGCAATTAAAAGTCAGGTAAGAGGCAGGACTTCATAAAACGGGTTTATTTCTGTGCTTCAACTACAGTTTGGGTTTGCTTTTGGATTCCCTTCTCCCCTCCAAGGAAAAGAGCCTTCTTCACTTCTGACCAGAGCAGAGGGAGACGTTTGACATATGATTAACTGAATTTCTTAGCCAACAATTAAAAGCCAGCTGAAATACTCATGTTTTCATGTCGAGACTAGTTAACCCTATTGACTTGTAGCCAAGGGTTTCACTTGGCTAAATGAAGGGCAGTTGCGTTTCCTGACTCATTGAAACCATTCCGAGCCATTAGTCTGCCGGCCTGTATTGATTTAAAGAACCTTTCCCACTAATAATAATTAAATAAGTTTTTAAAAAGCGAGCGGAAGTACCACTCCAAAGAGCAATAAACCCCCCCGGGGTTGTCAGCCTCACCCCTCTGTTTCGGACACTGCTGTTACCCAGTCAGAGAAGCTTTATCTGTGTTTTTCTAGACCTCTAAGACCCGATGATCTCCTGATGAACAGGTTTATTGGTTTTTGGTTGCCTGCTTGGTTTTTTGCCTCCAGTTTATCACCACAGAGATTAAAAACGATCGTGAAAAATGTATTAATGTGTAGAAAAAGAAATCTGCAGTCACTAAAATATCCAGCAAGTGTTTTTTCCCCGCTCTTCTCCCGATCTTTAGGACTCCTGGAAGGCGCTAGAAAGCAATTAACTTACTGTAATTAGTGCATCGTTAAGAAGCCAAAACACATCCCCACCCCCTAAGAGCTGCTGTTCTGACGGTCCCGTTTCCCCAGGCTGGGAGAAGTCAGAAATTTACCCAGAACTTACTACAGAGAATTCGAAATCTTACAGAAGAAGAACTATTCATTGGAGTTGCGCACAAGTGGTCAATACTCCTGTTTGTTTGGTTGGTTTTGGAGTGGGTGTATGGGGTTTTTTTTTTTTCTCTTCAGAAAAAGCTGCGGGGTCCTAAATTTGCGGCTTTGAGCAGATCCAGTGCAACCAAGACATCGCTGCTCATTCAAGAGATATCTTTCGTTTGGATTAATGAAGAAACCCGCGCCGGTGGGGCAGCTTTCTGCTCCCTCCTCCTACGCCCCTCCGGTGCAAGCCCCTTCCTCAGCCTCCCCAAAACTCCGAGCTGCCAGGGCAACACCTCCGTGCCCCCAGCCCCTTGCTTTGAAACATCTGCTGATTATAAAAGAGAAAGAAAAAACATAGAGAAAGAAAACAGAAAACTCCCCAGCCCAACAACTCTGGAAAAGAAAAGTCTGCTATCTGCACCTAACACCCCCACACCCCTTTTATTGATTTTTAAAGCATTTATTACGCGGCCAGCTGGCACAGAAGGGCAACCGATTATAAAACCGACAACGTGTTTCTGATAAGTACAATTCTTTTTTTCTGTCGTCCTCCCTCTCCACTTTCCAGTTTCATTTTGCTTCTGAACTCGCAGCGGCGGGTGGAGGTAGACAGAGCTGAGGGACAAGGTAATTCTGCCTGGCCAGGAAATTTTCTAGGGTCAAGGATTCACATCTCGGTTTCCCCTGCTCCCCTCCTTACCCCTGAGGAGCGCTTCCCCTCGCAGCCTCGCTTACCTCTCCTCTTATAATTAGGCGTCTTCATATAAATAAATCAATAAAATATAAAGAAATACATCTGCATATTTGAAGCCGGTTTTAAGAAGTCTGCTGTGGATTTTTTATAGATCGCATTGCCCTGCCAGCATCAGCCGCAATAAAAGGGCCTCTTAAACTACTTTTAGATTCGCTTCTTGCTTATTCGTATTGCTATTAATCAAAGGACTCACCTTTTATACCCTTTCCCCTCAACCAGTGGCAGAGCAGTTTGTAAAGATCCAGGTTGAGACCAAAAATCAAACTCCCCACCAGTTCTGGATTACTACCCTGCCGCTGCAGTTTTGCAAAGAGCAGAAGATTAAACTTGTTCGATCCAAAGCAGCGCTGAAGTTAAAATTCCCAACCCATCCAGACAGACTGCATCAGCCAGGCATTTCCTCAGGGGGCTTCTGTACTGCTCGCAGCTCCGGGACGTGCTTTCCTTTCCCTCTCTTCTGTGCCCTCTACTTTTCATTTGATTTCCGTTTTCCCCCCTTATCAATATTTCAGCTGTTCCCTCAGATTAATCATGGCTATGTGACAGCTTCGCCCACAGAGCCCGCCTGGCGCTACTCGCAGCTTAAAGGGAAAAAAAAAACCCAACCAAAACCCAAAAAGGAAAAAGAAAAAAAATTCACAACTTTCTTAAAAAAAAATATTGCTGAGGAGTCAAGCCGAAAGGAGACGCTGAGTGGAGCTCAAGTGCTACTTTAAACCCCCTTTTTAAATAAGGAAGTTTCAAATATCCGTTTTTAAATCATCGGTCCTTACTCTGAGCCTTTTTTCCTGACTGTTACCTTGAAAATGGTTAACCCATTTCCCCCTGAAGCAGGGCTGAAAACATTACAGGCGACGCTGCAGATGCACAGGGCTGGAAAAGCTAAACGAAGGAGCCTCGAAACTATTTTCTTTCTGGATCAAGAATTCACCCGTTCCCTCTGCAAGCGGAAACCTCCGGATCCTTTCAGCTCTTTAATAATACCCCATCGAATAGTAATGCGTGTAGGAAGGGAAACACATCTTCAGTTCAGGGATATTTCAGCCCCCCCCAGGCAGAGTCACATTTCTTGGGCACACTGTCACCTCGGATAATATTTTGCACTAAGTTGGGGAAGAAACTTCAGGGATTTCAGTCCGACATCAATTTTAATTGTAACCTCCAGAAGGGTTACCAAAACTATTCGGAAAATGTCCTTCCACTCTCTCCTCTCTTTCTCTCCTTCCCGGCTTTGCCCCAAATTCCAACATATTGAAACATTTTTCTCCTTAATAAGAGGAACATATAAAGTGAAGGGGTGAAAGGGCAACTTGGGAGCCGTGCCTAGAGCTCCGCACACAATTTACTCTCTGGTAGACGAGGCGTTTAGCATTCCTCCCAATTTCCAAGAAAAACAGACTCAGACCTGTACCCAGTGACGAGGGACCCCGCCAGAGCCACTTTTTAATATAGAAATTCTTCGGATTCTTTGTTATTATTATTGTTGTTGTTTGCATTAAGGAAAACACTTTCCTAGGCAAGGGAAAGCGGCAGGGATTTTAGGAGGTAGAGCTCGGGAAGGTAACTTCCGATGGAAGGAAAAGAAAAATAAAAATCAAAGCGACAGGAGAGACTTGCGAGGTGCAGAGGAGAGAGGAGATCGGGGAAAAAAATCCACCTTGTCGTAGTAAATGGTTTGCGTAGCTAAAACTGCCGTTTGCAAACCTTCATGTCATTATTCCGTGGGGATGTGAGCAACCCTTCCTGCTCAGTCACAACCGAGCTAGCTAGTGACCGAATCAGATCACGTTTCAAAGTCATTTTTCATTCTTTTCTCACGTTTCCACGTGTGAATTACGCTGAGCACGAAGCTGAAGAGGAGCCCCGAGGGCTTATTATTGTGTTAACAAACCCCTCTGCCTCTTGTTTTCCTTGAGGGGCAGCTAACAGGCTTTTGCATCTCTTCCCCGTGCCTTTCCCCCACGAGTTCCTTTTATATATTGTTGGGTTTTTTTGTGTGGTTTTTTTTGGGGGGGACAACGTGCCCCAAATCTCAGCCCAGCTCTGTCAGAGACCACAGGGCACACGCACCCAATAAGCTCCAATGAAATAAACTTTAAAAGTTGGCGTTAACAAAAAGCTAGGACCCGAAGCACTTACAAGTTCAGGGGAAACGCTTACCCTGAATCCCAAGCCGGGTTTGCTACCCCTTGTAATCAAACCCCACAGTCGAGTCGAGAAACCCATGTGGCTAGTTGCAGTCATCTTGGGAGCTTTACTAGCCCAAAAGAAAATTGCTGGCAAATTGGAAACAGCTGTAGCTTTGGAGACAAAAAAAAAAAGAAAAAAAAAAAAAAAAAAAAAAAAAAATACCCCCACACGCACTCCTGAGCAGAGAAAGTTACAGAAGTTTTGTTTACACAAATAGCCCCAACGCAGTCGTGACATCTCAAGTTTTCATCAACAGCCCCTGGGTGACTTGTATGTAAGCAACATTTCAACATGCAGGGCTGGCAGTGATTTTTAAAAGATGCCTATGAAATCTCTGGCACACAGGCACTTCCAGTTTGCTCCTGGGGCAGCTGCTCTTGCCTCTGCCTATGCCCCCTTTAACAGGGTGCTAGCAACACAAACAGTGACTTAAAACCCACAAAGAATTTATCCAAGGTGGGAGGGGGGGAACCTGACAAGTCCTGGATTCTCAGAAGTCTGTCAGACAATTGCGAGAGCAAATGGAACGGTGGAAAAGCTGAGAGAGTCCTGCAAAATGTGCTCTTTTCATGTTTTCTATTTATTACATACGTTAAGAGAAAACAGACTCATATGAGTCCCAAATGTAGGCAGAGTATTAAAAGAGGCATGTGTATGCTCCAGCAATTACAGCTGAATTTGATTAAAAACGTCATGAGGACTGCAAAAGCAGGAGTTACCTGATACACTAACCCTGAGGTTGCTTTAGGATGAATTATAACACAATTCATTTTATTTTAATAGGTCACTATAAGATTAACTGTTTAAGGATGGAGCTGTGCTATAAATGTTTACATCAAACCAGAAATAAGCAAGCTTTACTTTCTGGTTGTTTAGAAATAATGTTTATTACATTTTAAAATTCCTCAACACTTTAATTAGAAGTAAGGGGAAAGTATGTGAAGTCAAAAGGAGTTTTAGTGCTTGACACGTAACCACACTCACACTTTGGGTCCTTCAGTTTCTCTTTCCTAGCAGGAAAATGTGATGATTTTGAGCTGGCCATCATCACTTCCACATGCTATGGGAAAATAATGACAAACAACATTTTCTCTCCTGCTCCTCTCACCATCTTGCTCCAAAAGCTGAGGGCACGTTGTAGCCCTGGTGGAGAAGTCCCAGGTTGAAGCCTGGGGTGACGAGTGAGCAAGTAGCCCAGTGAAACCAGCCACAACTCCAGCCAAACTCTGTGTTTGGGAGGGAGAAAGCTTGGAGACCCATCTGTGGCTGAGGGGCAACACCTCCCAGGACTGGAACACACCTTCCCACTTTCTGCTCCCAAAGCAGGAGCTGTGTCTTTGAACTTACTTTAGCTGGTACAAACATATCTCACAGACAGCTCCAAGAGATTGAACAAAAATAGCCTCATAAATTTCTCCTTCCAGAAAGAAAGGGTGAAACAGAACCACCATGGAGAGATGTTCATCTGGTGTACTGCTGGGGAGCTTTTGGACGAGATAAGAACCCCTCTGTGGCTGTAATTTTTTTTCTCCCTGCACTATCTTTAAGCAACATCTAATACAATGGGTACTTGTGCATGGCTGGAAGTCCAAGGAGCAGCTGCTTTTAATTATCATTAGTCATAATAGTACCCTAATGCTGAAGTGAAAATATTAATTCTATAGCAAACTCCTACCTGTTACAATTTGGTTTTATTTGCAATCAACAAGAAAGGCAAATTTAGAATTTTAGCATGAAAATAAATTTCTGTCATATTTACTTCAAGGAAAACCAAAGTGATAATCTCAAATAGGCTTCATGCAGAGGAATCAGAAAGCCCCATTCCAGTGAAGATGTTTCATTTTCAGTTGTCAATGTAACTAAAAGCACTGTGATAAATTTCATGGAAAATCAGCAAGCCCACCATAAATATTTTTGGGAAAAACACTTCAGCTTTGCTAAATCACTCTCTACCATGAAAAACGCCTTTGAAATAGAATATGTTTCACCCTGGTCTAATATTAATGATGAATGTGATTAGTATATGAAAATAAATAATAATAAATTATTGATAAAATCATTATCACAACAAAAGGAAAGCTTTAGTTACAGAGATAAAATGAGGGGATAGGAAAAAAGGAATTGCCATAATTGTCAGGTTCTATATTATTCTTGAAGAAGGAATGTTAGGTGAAGGTTCATGTCTGTCCCAGGAATTATAAATTCTACTTAATGGGAAGAAGAACCTTCCTCTTCTGCTGAACTGTCCTGATTTGAGGACATGTTACTCTTTGGACTATTTATTTTGACTAGTGTTTAATGTGGAGTTAGAGAAAGCTTGGGTTTTGTTTTTGAAGACATGATTATTTACACAATGTTGGAGTTTCCACTCCCCGTTGTTTATAAACATTTGAGGCAATTATTTACTGTCCATAGGATGTCATGAAACTTTCTTGTTAAACCAGTTTTGGTTTAGTGGCTGGGATCCTGTGTTTTCCTGTCAATGTGCTTTGCTTTTCTTTAGTTTTCTTACTAGACTTTAGAGACATCCTCTTGCAGGTTAGGCAGAATCGAAACCTTACAACAAAAGGCATTTCCTGACCTAAACAGAGTTTAATAGAAAAAAGGGCAAGGGGGAAAGTTTAAGGACAAGGGGGGTGAGACCTGAAGCTCCATGGGATCATCTGGGTGGCAGCAGCAGGACAGAAATCCCTGCAAACCCTTCAGGCTGTGGAAGCTCTGATCCTCCTGAGGGATCCTCAGCAGCCTCTGCTCTCCTGGGACCTTGCTGGGTGTCCCTGGTGACATCTTCTTCACGAGGACTTTTGTCTCCAGCCCCTTTCTTTGGTGACAAAACTCCTGCCAGGCTTTCCTGAGCCACCATGGCCGCTGGTGACAGGGCTGCCACCACCTCCCCTCTCCCCCCGAGGTCCTCACGTGAAGATGGGACACACCGATGGTGGGGATGCCATGGGGGGTCCCTGGGGATTCTTTTCCCTCATGTCCCTGGGTGGTTTCAGAGCTCCCCGAGGGGATCTTCTGGGGGACAACAACCCTGGAGGACAGAGGGGTCTGTGCTGGGGGTGTCCTGTGCCCCTTTGTGGGGACACAGGGAGGGGGAAGGTGGCCCCGCAGCCCTCTCCACACAGACAAAATGGCGGCAGGCGTCCTGAGGAGAACTGCCCGGTGGGGCTCAGCCAATCAGAGCAGAGCAGCCCCTCCAGGGGGCGGGTCGATGGCCATGGGCAGCCAATGGGAAGCCGTGGAGCAGCTGGCACTGCGGGGTGGGGGCGGGGCCATGGCAGCCGCGCTGCTCCTCAGGGTGTGGAATGGCTCCCGTGGCACCTTGCCCCCAGCACCCAAACTGCCCCCTCAGCCTTCCTCCATCTTGTGCCCCTCATTCCTGCGCCCCGATTTGGTCCTGTTCATCTCCCGTGCCCTGTTAAATAAATTTATCATCCCAAAGCAACCCCTACCATTCTCTTTTGCTTTCACACAACGGCAAAAACAGCTGCCCCACGGAGGCAAACTGGAGAAATAGAAGGAAAAAAGGAAAAGAAATTAAAAGCGAGGCTCTTCCTCTGGCAGAGCTATGCCCCTTAAGAAAAGAGAGGCAGTGGTGACCCGGAGTTCACTGCAAATTGAGTTGGGTTGAACTTCAGAAAGTTCCCTGTTGCTTTGTGTTTCAGCATCCACTTTCCCCCAGGCACCTCGTGTAGAAGAGGAGGTCAACGTCCTTTTTTTTTTGGATTAAACCAGTACAAAACCAGTACAAAAGGGCTCAAGGGTGCCCTTGTCCCCTGCACAGCTTCCCCTCCTCCCATACTCCAGCTCCACGGCTTGAACCCTTTGCATCTGCTCATTCTGGGGTTTCTTCTTTGCTTTGTAAACCCCAAAAGTCTGTGCTGGACATCACTTGTTACATCCAGAGGTTCATTTCTTGAGAACATCTCACCTTGGATTTGAGGCGGTGTGAATGGTAAAGGAGGGAAAGAGAGAGAGAAGAAAGTCAGCTCCAGCAAAAGGCAGTGTAAAGAGCTGAATGGATGAAAAGGGGAAAAAAAATAGAACAAAAAGAACCCAAGGTGAATTAAAGAAAAATAAATGGCTAAAACAGGAGCTTGATGTGATTCCAAGTGTTTTGACATTGAAGCATGTTTCCCATTCCACTTCTCTGCAGAGAAGGTTTCCTTTCGAATTAGATGAACCATAAAATAAAAAGGAAATTTAGAACAACACTGTAAAATGGTGTTTTACAGCCCTTTGCACAAAAGACTTTCCCTTGAAGAGCTCTTTTACCTTGGGCCCTGTCTACGCACTGTCATCAGACAGCTTGGACTAAACCACTCAAATTAAAGCATTTCAGTGCCCGCTCCTCCCCAGGGAGGCTGCAGCCTTTTTGTTGTCAAGGTGCTTTATTCAGGAATAACTATTCCCACATGGAAAGGAGTGATGATTTGGGAAATCTCTCTGGTTAACATTATGAAGTGCTTGCTGGGAGGGTTTGCTGTGTCATGACATGGCTCAATGTCAGGGAATATCCCTGGTCACTGATGGGGTCTCTTGGACATCCCTACCAGAACAGAGGCAACAGAAAGTCATGAACTCAACAGACTTTATTTTTGACCAGCATTTTATGGGCCAAAGAAATTGTCTGGGACAAGAAGAAATTGGTATTTCCGATGCAAGGGAAGGAGATGGGAAGAAGGCAGATTTGCTTCAGACAAGAGAAGTGTGGAAGGGATGAAACAGAGATTTGAAACACGGAGAAAGACGTGTGGGTGAGAGAGGAATTTGTGTGAAGGGGAAGGGAAGGTTCAGTTTCCTTTTATACAAATGGTGGAGAGCACTTGAGGAATGTTCTCAGAGGTGTCTGGACCAGGGATGCTGCCTGGAGCATTGGTTAATTTCTCCAGCCTGAGCACACAAACCCTGGGACACTGGAGCTCACTGTGAAGCTGGATGTGTGCCAGGGTTGTGACAACAAGGGAGGGAACCCTGAAAATGCTGTGGCATGTTAACTACAGAATAACTGCAGCCAAATGAAAGGCTGGACCAGTACCTGAGGGAAAAAACACCCAGAGAAATAAATGATGGTACTGCTAACTCAGGTAGATAAACCAGAACAAAATCTGTGATGGTCCAGGCTCCTGCAGCTGAAGGCTGTTGGAAATCAACGTTGCAATGGTTTCCATCAAGCTTTCTTTCTGCTCAGTAGCTAACCTATGAAAAGTATGTCATAAATTACAGACCTGAAGGTAAACCCAGATCATCTCTCCTTAAGGACACAGTCTGCAAAATTTTTCCTGTTTAGAAAGAGCCCTCAGAGCACGAAGACTTCCTCCAGTTCATCTTTCAGAGAAGGAGTATACAACCTCACTTTTTTATTCCACAGCCATGTTTAGAAACATCTTTTTGAGCTACCTAGAACAATATGAATTACTGTTCTCTGATATAACTAGCCCAGATAGTTTTGTCCTTGAAATACATTGCAGATGAAGCCTACACACTTTTCCAGTTACTATCACAAACTGTGTCCACATGGAGATAAAAGGTGATTATAAAGATATCCTGGTGACCATGTGGATGGCTACCACCTTGTCCTGCTGGTACTAAGCCACGTTGCTCCAAGTGGCATATGAACAAAGACCAGATGATGCTCTGGGCCCCAGAGAGCTTCTAGATTTACACAACACATTATAAAACTCTGTAGTGTGATAAACTGACCCGTGAACTGCTGGTGAAACCAGCATGTGCTCTGCAAGCCTTGAAAATCAAGCAGTTTATTTTAGGAGCCTGACTATGGATAGAGGAGCTTAAATTCGGGCTCCTAATTGGAAAATATTCCAGGCCTGTAAAGAGATCAAGATGTTTCCCTTTTCCATCCCAGGCACGACTCCCCCCCTGAACAATCCCAAGTGAATCCCCTCTCAGCACTCCTGTAGGATGGAGGAACTGAAGTGGTGACACTGAGTCCCACATCCTTGGCTCTCTGGAGGTGTCCGGTTGCTCGCTCAGCTTGTTGATTCTGCTCCAGTCCCTGGCCCTATTTCCTGCACTTATCTCACCGACCAGATTTCCCCTCCTCTCTCTCCCTCCTGTGGCTCATAAACACTTGAAATCTACTGTAAACCCAAATCTAGGCTCACAGCTTGTTGTGAGTACAAGCAGCAGCAGATAGCAGGAGATAAGGAGAGGGGGCACATTGTCTGTTTCCAGCCCGCGCTGAGAATTCGCTTTTAAATCTGAAAATTGTTTGCTTAAGGAAAAGGAAACGAGCTTGTGTGTGCTGGGGGCAGAGAGAGAAGGGGGGATGAAGAGGAAGGGAGCTGGGTTAGAGACCAAATTGGGTCGTACCAAAGGGAGGATTGATGGAGATTGATGGAGGAAGTTCAGTGAAGGTCCTGGTGCAACGGGCACTTGTAAACTCTGTGCTCCTGTTTATCCTGCCCCATTCCTAAACATCAGCCCATTCCCAAAGGGGAAGCCCTTGGATGTCCTGTTGCAGGAGTGCTACCCTCTTGCTCAAGCTGTAGGGAAGGGCTCCAGGCTGTGTCTGCATGAGAGAAGTTCTGCTGAACGACTGTGCTAATGGTGTGACTCCATCACTAAACTGGTAAAAAACCCCAATGTGAACACACTGATACCCAGAGCTCCAACTGGAATGGCAGGAGGGTGGGAAATCTCCATCACCCCTCTCCTGCATGCATAAAAAGTGCTATACATTTCACACCCCAGCAGTGCTGGATGAAGTATTGTCACTTGTCTGTATCAGCTACTGCTCAGAAATAACTTATGTCACTTCCCAGCTGAAGAGGACGCCAGGTCTGACTGCAGGCTTTGGTGGGCACAGCTCTGTTGGTGCCTGTGAAGCAGCATGATTCCTGCCTGACAGCATCCTGCTGCCAGCATTGTGGTGCTGGGGTGGTTACAGTGACAAAAAAAAAACACCAAAAAAAAAAACCTGGTCCAGGTGCAGCTGACTGTGCTCATGTGGTGGTTTTATTGCAGCTCTACAATGCACAGAGCCTGGGCAGCTCAGTCTGTGCTAGGGGGGCACGTGAGTACTCCTGTGCTGGTAAAATGCTCAGGGTGAAGGGAAATTTTGGTGCTGTGTGGCTATAAACACTTTTATACAGCTGTTTCTGTACAAGGCAGGGATGGTGCCCTCAGCTCTATCATTGCACTCAGTGCAGCAAAGCTTTCTAAGCACAGATTTTGGTCGTAGGGAAAAAGCTCCCACTGAGTCCTCCAGGAAGAGAAATCTACTCAAAGAAAGCTCATCCAGCAGCCCCAGAAAGCTCCTCTCTGAACCGTGCAAAATTTCCTTTTGATCTTTGAGGTTCCAAGATATCCCACCTTCCAGGGAGCAGATAATGACCTGAGGCAGCCCAGGGCTGAAGGGAATGATAAAAAGAGTTTGTGCTCCCTGCATGGAAAGTGCTATGTAAATTTATGAATTGATCTCCTGATGGTGCTGAAGTCAATAAAAACTGCTGTTAACTCCACTGGGTGCAAGGTTCAGACCTTTGGTGATAAACTGGGAGTCCTTGGTACACATCCCTTCATAAGCTGGGATAAAGCAGGGATAGACCCAAGGCAGGGAAGTCTGCGGGACTGACCCTCCTCTCTGTGCACATAAGATCCAGGCAGATTTAAGGTGCATGTGCAGGAAGCACCCACATTTTTGCAACAATTTTCAGACTGGTTACCTCTTGGGAACTGTCTTTGGGAACAAAAGCACTGGAAGCAAGCAGCAGCAGGGAGAAGTGATGAGGCATAAGAAAGTAAGGAAGACACTGGACTGGTGACTGGTGCTTTCTTTATCCATCTTTACCTCAACTGGAAAACCTGACTCACTTCCTGGGATCAGAGAGGCTCTGACTGAAGCTCCAGGAGCTGCAAGAGGAGGCTGAGCTGCTGTTTTGGCAGGTGACCAAGTGCTCCTCGACTTGCAGCAAGTCAACTGCAAAAAAGCTGTCTGTCCCTATGGATGTAAAGGGGTCCCAGCGGGACTTACAAAGCTCCCTGGCCCCAGGAAAAGTGGGAATTAAGTAATAATGTGCTCTGTCACGTGCAGTTTAAGAATCCCAGTGCCTTGCAGACCTGTCCTTCATTTTTACTCTGTTTTTAGTTCCCCATCTGCAGACCAGAGATAATAGCACAGCTCCATTACACAAAATCCTTGTGGAGATAACTATGCTGAGATGCTATGGCAACGAGGGATGTGTAAAACTGAAGATAGCAAGGGATGCTAAGGACAAGGACCTGGCTTGTGTCAAGCATGGCCTTTTCCTGGGAAAGGATGGAGCAAACCAGCAGAGCCTCCCTTCATCACTCCTCGTGCAGGTCTCACACACAGGGAGTAACTGAGACATCAGATGAGTCTGGTTTAGGAAGTAAGAGCAGTCAGAATCCATGCAGATGCTCTGCTCCATCACACCTTCTCACCTTCCCACACCACTTTCTCTGACCTCCCTCAGCAAAGTCCTTCATCTTGCTCGTGTTTATGCATTGCCACTGAAGGAGAAGGGCAATGAAAGCAGATGGTGCCTGCAAAACCCCAGCTTTTTATGGCTGAGCTTCAAAAAACAGCCAGAAAAAATACAGGATGGAAACCTGAGAACCTGGGGAGCTGGTAGAATACTCACCCCTGAGTCCCTAGCTGAAGCCAGGTACATTTTTTGGGGGGCTTTTGCTCACCCAGACCCTTTGTGGCAGAGTGATTTCAGGTCCTGCTCTCCATCTTTACCCATTTCCTGGCTCCTGCTTCGACACTTTGATTCATAGGGCCCAACCACCCGTAACCACCCAGGGAAATGGAAGCTAAGCCAGGCAGCTACAGTCATTCATTTTCCCCTCAGGGGGAGGAAAAGAGGCCAGAGATAAGATCGCTTCATTTAGGCCAGAATCCATTTCTCACTGGGCAGTTCCAGTGCCATCCCTCCAGCAGGAATGGCATGGCTGCCACTGCCTTCACTGGCATCAAGACCTAAGCTGTCTGGAAGATGATTCTTTGTCCTCAGAGCCACCTTTCCTTGGCTGCTTCCCCTCTGGCACAATGCAGACATTTCCTGGGCATGTAGCCCTGTCACAGGTACACTAAGTGACTCCTTGCCTCAGTTTCCCCATCAGGAATTTCAAGGTACAAAACTGTCAAGCATCTCCACTTGTCTGAAGAGCCCTGCTGACAGCTCCCTGTCTGAAGGGCCCTGATGACAGTTCCCCCTCAGCACGGGAGGAGACAAGGCTTCAGATGTGTTTCTCTCTCTCATTTCACATCCCATTATCCTCTCCATAAAAATTAACTTTCATCAGGCCTATTTTAAACTCTCAGGGTTTTGTTTGCTACCAGAATCATTAGCCAGCCAGCAGATGGCAAGGCAGCAGAAGCCAGCAGGCTTTCCAAGTTGCTGACTAAGACAATGACAGAACTGAGGCCAAATAGAGAGAAACAGAAGAGCAGAAGTTAAGTGAGTGCAGAGCACCAGGATGGGGGAATCAGAGGGGATCAGCCCCAGAGAGATGATCAAAGAGGCTCCTGCTCTGGCCAGGCAGTCAGTCTCACAGCTTCATCCCTGACCTGGTCCTCACCTGCACCCAGTGGCAAATGCTTCAGTGTGGAGTGAACTGCTGATGGATTAAACAGCACTGTGTGGTGGTTTGCCACGTTTATTTTTTTCCCTTGCCCCATTACAAGAGGTTCTGCAGACAGCAAAATTAATAAAGATTAATTGCTGTGGTGTTTATTGAAGTTTCCAGCATGCTCTGCATGTCTCCTGAACACCTGAGAAAGATGAGACTGACCCTTGAAAGCCCTCCATCCAAAACACCTCCTCACCCAGCAGAAACATTGTCTCTGGGACGATGGCCATGTCACAAGCTGAGTAGCTGGAGGAGGAAATTATTCCTATTACTTAACACACTTCTAAAGTATCAGATACCACTCAGTCTGGGGCTCCCCTGAGGGTCTGGACTGTCACCAGTGGGTGCCACCAAGAGTTGTGGGGAGACCACTGTGAAGTGACTTGCATATCAGGAGTGGTCTGTGAGCCCATGAGGTGGCTCCTGACAATAAAACATCCCTTGTGCTGGGTGCTGGGAATGCTGCATGGTTTGGGAAGCAGTAATTTTGTCCAGCCCACAGGCTGGTGGAGCCTGACCCTCCTCATTCCCCATCTGCATCAGAAATAGGGCCATAGCTTCAAATTCTTGCAGCAGTTTGAAACAGCAACACTTGGCAAATCTTCCCTCCCTCTACATCTGAAATACTTCCAGAGTTTCCCCACCTCACACAGGCACTTTTTATCTGCTAAATTCAGATCCCCTGCCACAGTCATGATAACCATCCCAGCTCCATGGACATTCCTGCCCCTGCACAAAGGCACAGTCAGTTTCTCTGTAATAAGCTGCATCTTTCTCCATACTGAAGAAAATCTTCACCTAGAGAAAGCTGCTGCACTTGGTGCCATGTGGAAATTTCACCAAGGCCTGGACCTCACTGTTCCCTGCTTTAGTCAGAATCCTTCCAGTCACAATGGTTTCACAAGGCACAGAAAGGTTTCCAGTTTTCAAAGCTTGAGGTTATTCACTGCCCTGATGCATCTTCAGATTTCCAAGGGAAGATGCACATCAGGGTATTTCCCTCCTGGCTGGACAACATGAGATGAACTCAGATGGAGTAGAGCAGCCTTGGCAGACAAGGAGAAGGATGCTGAAGCTTCCCATGCTGGCTGGAAACAGGACAGCACCACCCAGAGAAAGAAATGTTATTTGTGCAAAGAAGTCAATTGCTGCTCCCTGAGCTTCCAAGACCTTATTTTCCATATTTATTTTACTTAACCCCTTGCTCCAGAGTACTTACATAATGCCACAAACCTGGGCAGAGCTGCAAGAAAATCAGGTTTGATAGAGTAGTGAAATCTCTCTGTATTTCTGCCTGGATCTTTTTTAAACAACTGCAGAGGAAAGAGCTCTGGAGAGGGTGGCTGAAAGGCACTGAGAGGAATATCTCTCTATTTAACTTGGAAGCAACACTGCTATTGCCTTTCTATTACCTACTGAGGGCAGGGCTGCTGCTCCTCATATTCTCTGACTCCTGGTTGCTGGGATGAGCTGCCCAAGATCTGACAGCTTCTCCATTCAACAGACAACCACCATCAGAGGTGTTTTTCTTTGCATCTCTGATTCCCAGTCTTACTGGGAGCCCTACTCACAAGCCAGAGCCTGTCCCCAAACCAGAGCCCCAAATGATTCGTGTCCTTTGGATTCAAACTTTTAATATCTATATCTATGTATACATTTGCATACCTAAAACCTACCAGAGTGGTGTCTGGGAGGTGCAAGTGTCCTCCTGTGGCATGCTGTCCCTTGGCTTTGGTCCCAGGGATCCCTGTCCCCAGCCTGGAGGAGTGGGATGGGGTCACATTCCTGGTGGGATGCAGCAGGGGCAGTGGAGTTGCAAGGTTGGGTTCAAGGCTTAGGCTGAGGGAGGCAAATCAGAGGTCTGACTACTTCCAGCATCACAGCATGCTGCACAGATGAGGAGATCTGAAAGCTCAACCAAGGTACAAATGTCTCATGAGATGAGCCAGAACCAATTCCCAACCCTTCAGCTGTGATCAATGAGTTTGCTTTAAGCAACCCCATGAAAACTGCCAGCAGAGTCAGGCCCACAGGGGGGCTGGTGCTGCTGTGAGCACCTGGAGGCAGGAGCCAGGCTGGAGCCTGGTGTCCTGGGACCTTTCACTGGCTTGCAAAGTCAAGCTAGGCAAAAATGGGTGTTTTCAATGGGCTTGCACCTGTGTTTCTCAGTGCCTGGCCCTAAAACAATGACATGAAGGCAATGGAGCTGCAGCACTGGGTGTAAGCTGAGAACTGGCCCTGCTGCAGTATGGCTGAGGTGAACCAGAGCAGAAAAGCAGAGCAGGATGTCCCCAGGCAGGATTGCACCAGCCTAGGGGCACTGGTGTAACCCAAGAAGCTTCCCTTTCTGGGAGAATGTGGCCTCCTGCCCCCCCCCAAATGGGTGTTTGTTCTTTTTTAGGTGTGCCAAGGCAGCAGCAGCTCCAGGCTGGGCTGTCAGCAGGTGCAAGGACACTCCATGACACTGGATTAGGGTCAGACCACCAAGTGAAGATCATCCAAGTGGAGCCTTGGCTTGAGACACTTGGGCTGCTGTTCCCATGTGCTCTTCCTGGGTGATCCAGGAGCTCCCAAAGCCCTGCAGTGCCTTGTTCCTGTTGACTTCCCCAATTCCATCTTGGTGGAGCTGCAGAGTCCTGACCACAGCCCCTGGCAGTGCCTGTTTGCACTTTGGGATGAGTTTGCAGCAGGGGGATGAGAACACTTCCTTCCCACCCAGGGACACTATAAATACAGTAAAGATTATGTCATGTGCAGATGAAACAGGCCATAAATGTCCATCAGAGACACCCATACAGCAGGAGGGCTGCAGATCTCCTGGGGTTGCCTTTGGGTGTCCAGATCCCTTCAGCTTTCATGTCTTGGTTCCTGGGGATGGGAGTGCTTTTCTCTGGGAACAGGGATGTTGTTCCCACCTGTGCTGTTCACCTGCCATGAGGTTTTCATGGCAAGTCCCATCATGTCACATCAAAAAGAAAACTGCAACATGCAGGATTCTTCCCTCCTTTCTCTTCCCCCCACAGTTATTTTTGTTGTTGTTTTTGCTTTATTGGTCTGACCAGATGTTCTAAACATCTGGCTACAGCATGCTTATTTCTTAGGCTCTTCTGCATTATGTTAGAGACATAGCAGTGGGGAAAGGAGCAGCAATGTCCCCATCACAGCTCTTGCTGGGTGACTCAGATGTTTTGGCATCTTTGCTGCTGCTCTGCAGGTGCCCAGTGGCACCCTGTGACAGAGGGTGGCTGGCACCATGCTGTCCCCTGGCTCCCCTGTCATGGCCCCAGCTAAACTGGGTGACTTCTGGTATTCCCCAGTGCCAGGAAAACCTAATTTTGAGGTGTGGTACACAAGGAGATGGATAATCATTGGGGTTATGCCTGAGGTTTGGTTTCGGGCTTGATCAGGACGTAGATGTAGTAGGACTCTTGGTGACCCAGGGAAATTGCCTCTCTAATACTCTCTAAGTGCCAGGTAATGAGCCACACATAAAGCTCTGCCTGCAGTTTTTTTCCCTGAAGAAAGGTAATGATAAAATGTTACTTTATTTTCTAAGTGCAAAGATTTTACAGCCTTGCCTCAACAGTAGGATGGAAATATTATCAGAGAACTACAAACCAATGTTTTTTAGTTATCTAAAGAAAAGAGATAATCTCATCTCCAACAGGAATAAATTGGGGGCAAAAGGTAAAACATTTGTTTTTCTACCTTTGGGCTGACAAATCTATTTTATACATGTGTGTGGGGGGGAAAATGGACAAGCTCCATTTCTGAGCATCCCCTGCCTGTCACAAGAGCTCACACACTGTCAGCTCTCCAGCTGTGGTTTTGAACTGCTGGCCTGTGGTGAGCAGGAAGGTAATTACTCTCCAGTGCTGTTTTCACAGCTCTCTTTTATGGAGACAGTATTGTCTGGAAGCAGGGTCTGTCTCACTAAATATTCCCTGATAAAGCTGCAGCTTGCTGCTCCAGAAGTGAGACAGGAAATTTGTCCAACACCTCTGCAGAAAGCAGAATGCTGGAAGACTGGAAAGCTTAAGAATTATTTCAAGGTACAGAAGTCATTGGCCTGGGCTCTGGGTTGTGAAAATTGAGGTTGCTCTGCTGACATCAATACAAATTTGTTGCAGTGAGGTGAGGAATTTCATGACTGCCGAGGCATATTCCCAAGCAAAATTGTCCTCCCATGTTGTGGTCTTAAATAATAAAGCTCCAAACCAGCTGGCTGATCTGTCTTACCTGAAACCAAAAAGGGATTTGTGTTTTCACCATCAACCCATCAACTTCAATTATCTCCTTTTCCCCTCTGCGTGGGAAGGATCCCTGAAACGACACAGAATGAAAAAAACAAAAAAAGAAAAAGGAAAAAATGGAGATACATTTAAATAGAAACAAATGTGTTAATTCTCTGTTAGAGAGGGCAGCTGTTAGAGGTGAGGAGCTGTGAATCAGGGCTGCTGAACCTTATTTTAGAGACAGCTTTCAAGGGATGCTGAGGGGATGCCTTGTGGGTCACTGTGGGTGATGCTTTTGAGGAGTTGCAGAGGAAACACGGAGCCTCTGAGGGTTCCAGTGCTGTGGCAGGTTGCTGTGTCCCATCCTCCAGGTGTCTCAGCTTCCTGAGCTGCTGGACTCTGTTAGTGCCTATCAGGGGATTGGGATGTATTGAGGATTAGAGGAATTACCAAAGGCTTGCTGGAGACTTGCTGAGCTAGCAGGGGGTCAGAAGGTTATCAGTGTGATGGAGAAGCTGTATTTCTTGTATGTCTTTCTGCAAGAGGGAAAAAACCTCAGCTGAGTTGGAAAAGCCCCATCAGCTGCTCCTTCTTGGTGGCATCACCATCTAAGATGTAGGGGACATCAAAGAGGCCCCAGGGCAGTGGCCCCTGAAGGACTGAGCCCACAAAGTCATTCCTCTCATGCTGGGACCTGGTGGAGGGCACAGGGTGGAGTGGAGTCAGAGAGATGGAACGTGAAGAGAACTGAAAGAGAGCTGTGAGCTCCCCAGGGCCGGCCTGGGGAACCTCCCCCAGCAGCAGCAGCCACTGATAGGAGAAAATGGAGAACTGCCTCTTCTGTCTCTGTCTCACTTTGGGGAAGTAAGAGGGAAATCTCCATCTGCAAAGTGCCTGCAGATGCTGGTGGAGAGGCCCAGCAGCAGCATTTGCACAGTCCTGGAGAAGGATGATGTTTGCTTCATGCATGGAAGGAGCCCTCAGCCCAGTCAGAGGAGGTGGTGGTCCCCAGGGGCTCAGTGACCACCAGGATGTGGTCAGAACAAGGGTTCTCACCATGATGCAACCCCAAACTGCTGAGCCAACCAGCACAGACAGGGGTGATCCCCACCTCCCAGTGAAGATGCTTTCTTCCACCTTTCCCATCTCTGCCCTCTAACAAACATGGGGAGACAGAGGGTGTCCAGGAGAGCCTGAGCAGAGCTGCAGAGGAGCTGGTGCAGCAGAAGGCTCCATGCTGCAGGTTTGGCTCCCATCAACACTCTGAAATGCTGGCACCTTGTGGCAGCTCGGGAAAATAGCATTTACGCTCTTTAAAATCCCTTCCTATCTCAGATCCGGCGGGATGTGATGGAAATTCTGATAAGTAAAGAGAGAAAAGGGGCTCCTCAGTCTGTTTGGGGAGAAGGTGGCCAAGAAAGGATGAGAAAATCCTGCTCCTCCCACCATGCTATTTCTGCAGCAGCCCTGTCCTGGCCACAAGAGGCTTTCTTAGGATGTGGTCTTCCAAACAACAAAATTCCCAGATGTATTTTGATCCTGAGTCTCTCTCCAGGCCATATTTTGCCCTCCCTGTGGCACCTGGGCTGGAGTCGGGGTCAATCAGCTGAAGAACTGGGACCACATGAGACACTTTTCCCTTACCCTGGAGAGCTCTCTCAGCTGATCTTAGAAGATCCAAGGGATTTGGGATTTGATGGTGGCTCTGTCCCCACTGGTGTTAGATGTATTGTAGGGGTGGTAAAAAATAGCTATGGGTTTGGCTTAGAGCTGGTCCAACTCTTTTTCCAGTTGGGCCATCAGCTGAGCTCAGCTGCAATCCTTACCTGGCAAGGGAAAGGTCATTTAACCCGTGTGAACAACTGGGCTCCCACAGACGTGGTTTAAGAGGTGCTCAGTGGGTGCTAAAGGTCCTCACCAGGAGTCTGGACAGCCCTCCTAGAGAAGAGCAAATTTTTATATAATTGCATTAAATTGTCAAGACACTGCAGAGCAACTCCCACCCCTCCCACCCTCTCCTGCTGCTCTCCCAGAGCTGCTTTTCCATGCACATCCCTCCTGGCATGGAGACACTGCCTGGGGTGCTCCAGGAGCTCCTGTGGCCATCACTGCTTTACTGCCTGGAAACTGTCTGAGGGACCTGGGGGCCTTTAGTGGAACAGGAAACGTCAAATATTACACGGATATAAATAACTCAGTAAAAACCAGTTACAGGAACATCTGGTTTTGCACACTCCTGTACAGGCTGATGGGGAGAGAAGCAGAGACATAACTCACAGGTTTTTGTCCATAGCAAGAGATTTTTGGGTGTCAGCAAGGCCATACTTCGGTCATCTGAAGCTGCCCAAGAACAAAGTGACAGAGGTTTCCCACCACCGTCAGTTGTGCTGGGAATCCAGGATTAAGGATGTGTCCAAGGCAGTAGGAGAGCAGGTGGATATATGTCCTATCTCCAAGGCACCATCCTACTTGTCATCACCTTTCCCAAACGCTTCCTGCTGCTTACCTGTCTGCCTGTCCTGTCCAGGCTGGGGCCCAGCCTGCTGGCTTGTGGCACTCAGCCACTGGGAGACAGGAACTCAAAAAACCTGGAAAAAGATGACATAGACCCAGGTGTCCACATAATTGCCCTTCTAACCCAGCAGTGCTGTGAGCTGCCACCTCCTCCTTGCTCCCCATGCCTTGCCTTAGAGGTGGGAGGATGAAAAGGTGTCATGGGGAGCCATGGAGGGGTTTTCTGCAGAGCATCTGCTTGTCTCACAGCCTGTAGAGGCAAGGAGGACCAGGGCAGCTGCACACTCCCAGGGAAGACTTCTGGTGCTTGCAAAATGTGCTGGGTTGCTTCTGAGACACATAAACAGCTTATAGCCCATGTACAGACTTGCTGAAGTGAAGCTTTCACAGCCACGATGGGCCAAGGCAGATGATGTCTGTGGAGAAAAAGGCCAACTCAGGATAGATCAGAGGCAACAACAGGAAAGAACAGACACAATTTGGGGGGCAAGTTCCTTCTTCAGCGAGTGCTTTGTGCTTTTCTTTTGCTGGTGAGCCAGGCTGCGTGCATTTCTTTGCCCAGAGAGGCTTCTGACATGTCAGCCCAGCTCTAAATAGCTCCCTCCTTTATTAGAGCTAAGCATTGGCACAAGCTGCCACGGGAAGTGATGGATTCTCCATCTCTTGAAGTCTTTAAATCAAGACCGGATGCTTTTTTGGAAGAGCTGTACAGCCAAACAGAAATTGCTGGGCTGGCTGTAAGGAGGAAGGGGATGGACTCATATGGGCTGTGTTAGACAGGAAGCCAAGCAGGATAATCTATGGTCCTTTCTGGCTTCAAGATCTATGGAAGTTCAGATCTGCAGCCAAAGTATGGGACTCTTCAAGTGCCTTTAAAACAAAAGCACCCCAGGGTATGGGAAAGCCTCTGAACCACTTGGAAAGATACCAGTACCTACAAATTTGCTTTCCCTGGTACCTGAAGCAGTGCCATTTCCCAGTAAATTATCTCTTCTCTAGGCTTCAGATGTGGAGAAGAGCTCAGAGGGCCAGCTGGGAACCTGGGAGACAGGCAGGACACTGTAGGAATGGGGTTACAGCCCTGCTTGGGGAGGTGACTCAGAGGTGTCAGGATGAAGAAATGCTCTGGCGTGGCTGGTCCATGCTTCTGGGATTGGCCACCCAGCTCTGCTGCTATGGGATAACCCTGTGGAGAGTCACAGAGGGGCTGGGGAGGATTTTGGGCATCAGGTATTGATTTGGGTTGGGGTTGGCTCCCTCTCTCCTCCTGGCTTGCAACCTCCTTCTCTTTCCCAGGAGAAAATGAGAGGTGTGGCTGCTCGGTCTGATGCAGTAAAATAATAACTGAACCAAGGCTTTATCAGACAGAAAGAGGAGGGGAGACAGGCAGGTTGGGAGGTCAGGAATGAGTCAGTGTGAGCTTGGTTTCTCTCTGCACTGTGGCCAGAACCTGAGGAGTGCAGTGGGGTATGTCACAGCACGAGGTGGCTTCATCTCACCCACTGGGACCCCATGGCTGTTGCTGCCCCACAGCTGCCTCCTGAGCCCAGGTGGTGGTTGTGGTGGTGCCTCTGCCAAGCTTGCTTCATGCTGCCTGCCAAAAACCTCCAAATGAGGGTGGCTCCCAGCTCCCAGGGATGGTTAGGCACTCGAGCCATCATTGCAAATGCCCCTTTTCCACCATCCATCCCTTTCCCAACCTCAGCACTTTGGGGTGCCCCTCTCCTACCAAGTGAACCCCTCTCACATGGTTACAGCAGCAGGGAAAGCTGGTGCAAACTGCCTGGCCCTGCAAGCAGACAGGAGCTTGGAGAGTATATTTTTGGCTCCATCTCCTCTTTTCAGCGCTCGGGAGATGAATGTGGAGAGCAAGCCAGAAAAGGCAGCAGTGAGTGAGTCCACTGGGTGCAAAATTAAGATGAAAAGCACGATCCAGATCTGTTAACAGAGACGTTGCTCTTCAGATCTTACCAAGATGAACTGAAAAGCAGGGAGACCAAAGAGGAGTTTGGGATTTTTAACCCTCATGCACTTTTTCCAGCTAATCTAATAAGGAAAGAGCACGTTGCTGATGATGACTTTTGCCTCCCTGAAGGAGAAAAGGGGACAAAAAAAGCCTCGTTCGCCTGTCTGCACCTGCCAGACCTTGTGACCTCTGTCTAGGGTTCGGTTTGTGCTACACTTGGCTGGGGCTCAGTCAGCTCGAACCCTTGGCAGAGGGTTTGCTGGCTCCAGCCCAGGGCTTGCAGTGCCGGGCAGGCGGCAGCAGGAGGCTCCCAGCCGTGATTTTCAGCTTGCTGCAAGGTTCAAACAATTCCAGAAACGCGGGGAAGCTGAGAGCATCATCACTTCAGAGAGAAGCCAAACGTGAGGTGGATGCGTATGTGTAGCCCTGCTTCAGCAAAGGAACCAAGTGAACAAAAACTAAGGAGAAGTGCCAGGAAATCCGTGGAAGTCCTCAGGGGTGATGCCCCCGTGGCACCCCCAAGCTCGGGGGCTTTTTCAGGGAGTGTGAAGGCTTTGAAGCAAAGTTGACAGTTCAGAAAGTGTCTACAAGAGTTCAGATTCATCTCAGCCTTAAAAGCAAGCTTCTTCATTACTGGAAAAAGGCCTCAACATTTCCTCCTCTTCTCAATTTAAATCAAAATACTGGGATGTTGCTGGTAGATGAGAGTTCTTAAGTGGCATTGACTTCTGCTGATAGGGAAAGGAAGTGAAACTGGTGAAAATATTTTCTCTTGTTAGCCAAGCAGAAAGCAGAAAGAAAGAAAGAATAAAAGACTAATGAATTGTGATTTTGCAGTTTCAGGAATGGAAGGGCTTCACTCTGAAGATTTTGTTTGTTCTGGCTTTTAGTTGGGAAATATGCTTTTAATGCAACTATAGCAAGTATCAGCAATGTGTCTGTGTTGTTCACAGTGTCCAGGAATGGTGAGCATGCTACTAAACATGGAGCAGGCTTAGGACAGACAGAAGACAAGGAGGAACAGCTCAGAAAAGAGACAGTGTTCTTTCATCTGTGTAGACATCCAGATATTGGCTTCAAAAGTCAGCAGAAAAGTGAGTAACACCTCGTTGTCTGGCATCGGGTGAGCTCCTCTCCATTTACAACACTTGCTGAAGTGGGAACACTACAATCACATTGCACTGAGCCCAGGTAGGTTTGTCCAGCCCAGGGGACTCAGCTGTGGCTATCCCAAGCCATAGGTTCCTGCTCACTGCTGGTGGGCAAATCCTCCTTTCCCTTGTGCTTCGGTTTCCAGCTGTATAACGAGGATAACAAAACCTTCCTCCTCTGTAAGGAGCACTGAAATGTGCTGAGGATGGGCAGAAATGGGGCTTTGTCCTCTAGGCACCACCTTACCCTCATGGAAATACACTCTGGATGCCCTGAGCAGACCTTACCAAGTTAGTCCATCCCTCTGTGGGGCAGGATCCTGATGCCCTGACACTGCTCCACGGAGGTCCCTGCCCTGGCACTGCTGTTTTCACGGCCAAGTCACTTGACCTCTCACTACAGCTCAGCTCCTGAGCCTTGCAAAAGTAAATACACTGCTTGCCTGCAGTGGGGGTGAGAGCACTTCCCTGCCCTACAGATGTGCAGCAAAGATAAACACCCTGCAGGCTGTGAGCTTCTCCAGATGCTGAGATGAGAGCAACCAGAGGCAGAAATAACCCAGGAAAGCAGGATAGCATCCCAGCTGGGTACTCCAGACCTGAGCCCTGGGAGCATAAAGCTCACACCAGCACGGGGATTTTATCCAAAGCAAGGATTTGTTTGTGCACAATAATCCTCCTTTATCAGAAGACCGTGGACCTCTTTGCTCTACCCCTAGGAAGCTTGTAGGGCCCAGGGGGTGTCTCTGGGGTGAGGATTGCCTTCAGGAGGCGTGCGTGTGCTTTCTGAGGAGCTCACTGCCTTCGAAGAGAGAGGCAAAGCAGAGCTGCAGTGCCTCCTGTTTAGAGCAAACTTTCTCTCCAAAACACAGCTCCTTTGCTGCAGGAGATGTGGCTTTCTGGGATGGTGCTGCCTGCCACCACTGTGAATTAAAGTCAGGCAAGAGAAACAAAGCTTTTAATGGTCAGCTACAACGTTTTGGGGTTTTGAAGAAGTGAAAACAACACGTAGGGTGCTGGAGTGTGAGCAAACTATGGACTTCAGCCTTATAATGGCACCGAGAAAGAGAAGAGCTCGTTGGCTGTAAGAAGTGGAGATAACTCCCAAGCCCTGCTGGGGGTCTTGGGTGCTAAGGTGTCCCTAAACGGGTGCTCCTTTCTCCTTCAGGTGGAGGCTGTCGCCATCTCCAGTTCCCACAGGAGGTGCTTTGCCAGAGGTCTCAGTGTGCCCCAAGAGGAGCCACCCCCTCCCAACTTGTCCTGTGACTGCTGGAGGGGAGAAATACAGTGTCTGAGTGGGGGGAAGGGGAGTTCCTGAGCAGGACTGGAGGGAAAATAAAGATGATTTGGAGAAAGAGAAAGCCTCAGCCTCAATAACCTTGTTTCTTCCCCTGGGGCTCCATCTCTGCTTTGCATCTCCTTCTCTAGATTGAGGGATGGGCTCAGCAGTGTTTGCTCCCTGCTCAAACCTTGCAGCTCTGATGTGTCTGAGCAGAGGCACCGTAAAAACACTCAGATGAGGCTGGGAGAGGGGCACAGCTGCTTGCTATGGTTCTCTTGATGAAAGCCAGTGGGGTTTTTCACCAATAAGGCATGAGTGAAAGCAGGGCCTCAGAGTTCAGCTCCTTGGTATTAAATTGCTTCTAATTCTAGGCACTGTCCCAAGGCCTGCTGAAAGGGCTGTGTTCATCATACAACAAAATAATAGTCATCATAATTAATAAGCCCTAATGGGAAGGCACAGAAGCCAGAGTGAAGGTAAATGACATGGGGAGAGGATCCTTTTAATGCCTACAGAACTAACCCCTCAGTGCTGGATGCACCTCAGGTGTTTTCCAGCCAATTAAACACATCCTTGGCTTAGAACTTGCAGTGCTGTCCCCTCACATAGTAGCTGGTTTTCCAGGGTTGTGATGCTTGGAGGATCCATGGATTTGCTGTCCTCTGTCAGCATGGAGAGGGCACTATCCCACCCTGGTCCTCCCCTCCCCAACCCTGGACACCTCTGGGGTGAGCATGGCAGGAGGAGATGGAGAGGATGGGAGGGCTGCAGCCCTTAGGGCTGAGAGTAAAGGGGGAGAAGGGAGGCTTAAAATAAACCTGATCCACACAGGAATGTTATTGCAGCCTTGCTGGGTAAGGACAGGGCTGTGTCCTCCCCAGAGGAGTGCTGGCAGCCAGCAAAAATCCTCTTAACAACAATTAGCAGCACCTAATTACTCTTTCTTTTGTCTTTTATTTAGCAACGGGGCTCAGCCCAGGAAGTCCTGGCTTCTACTGTTGGAGTGTTTTGACTCTGCTACTGCAGATGGCCTCATTTCTGGGACATGACCACCAGGGTCCCCATGCTCCTGCTGCTCTTTTCCTACCCACCACAAATGCCTGAGGGCCATGGGTGCTTTTAGGGGGTACCCTGCACCATCAGCACCCCCTCCACTGCATGCCCCAAGATAGAAAAATGTCTCTCCTTCCCTCCCTGGGTCCCTTTTCCTCAGTGTCCCCTTGGAGGGCTGTTTCTGTCCCCAGGAACCAGCTCAGAAGTGTGTGATGAGGTGGTTGGGTTAAGCTAAACCAGTCACCCCACTATCAAGTTCATACTGGGAGACAGAGGGGGAAGTAGAAGAAAAGGGCTTGGTCCTTCCCTGGTATCCTCCCTGAGCACTGAGAGCCACGGCCCTGGGATTTCCTGACCCAAAAGCAGTTTCTGCAGTAGCTCTCAATGGGTTTTATTTCCTGGTTCTTGACCCCGTGCCAGGCTTTCACCTTTTTGGATGGCTTGTGGTGGCATCCCTCTTGTTGGGCTTGGAGGTGGGATGGACCTGGCACTGCCCCTCTGTAGGAGATGAAGGAGTGGAACCATCTCTGCAGGGGGACTTGTGAGGAGAGGGGAACCCAAGGAGCAACTTTAAGACCCCTGATGCTGAGTGGGTGTCTGTGTCTGGGATGCAGAAGCAGCTCATTGCAGACAGAGGGGTTTTTTTAGGAATGGTGACTGAAAAGCTGCAGGGACCCCCTGAGATATACAGGGTGCATGGAAAGAGGGCAGGAGGTTCCAAACCTAGGTGGAGGTGGGGCAGTGAAGCCAGGATGGGTGTGCAGCAGGACGGGGATTTAAATCGATTAGAAATCGTGCAAATGGGGAAAGAATTGTGAATTGAGGGCAGGGGAGTGACCCCTTTTTATGCCACAGAGAGGGGACACAGACACAGGAGGGGGAAGGAAGAGGCAGCTAAAATAAGCAGATGGGTGGAAAAGGGAGGAGAGACTCTTAGGGAGATAACACAGAGGTTAGAGAGGAAAGTTGGAGGAAGTGAGCTGAAAACAGCCCGAATGTCACAGAAAGGTGAAGCTGAGCCTCACGACCAGCACAGGGCCCTGAGATTAGCCAGGCTGCCTCGCTATACACCCAAAGCTGACCCCCTGCATCCTCCTCCCCCCTCCCTGGGGGTCACTTGGAAAACATCCCCAATGTCACTCGTGGGCTCCAGGGGCAGCATGCAGGCAGCAGTCGGGCCGGCTGCCTCCTCCCTCCCGGGACTCGTGGGTTTTTTTATCCCCTGCAGAAGGCAGTCGGATGGGTTTGGAGCGTGCAGCTTGTCACTGGCATTTGGGAAAGGAGCCCAGGGGAATGCTGGGCCCTGCTGGTTGGAGGAACGTGGGATGGGTTTGATTTCAAGGTCTCATCCACGCGTGGGAACAGAGCCGGTGTCACACTTGACTGCTGCTTCCTGAGCCAGACTGGGATCCTGGGGGGGCTTTCTGTGTGTTTTGCAAAAGCAGAGTGAGTTTAGAACTAAACCCCTCAGGTGCCATTACCTCATGTTTGTTTGCATGGGCTGGGAATAACACCAGCAGCATTTGGTGTCCAAGCCCTGCCAGACACCTTTTCTCTTGATGTAATTCTCGTGGCAGCAGCCCCAGCACCGAGGATGCTCTTTGGCCCTTCCCGTTTACTCCCATTTCCTGGCTGCCAATCTTTATTTAACTCCTTGAGCTCTGCATCACGACCAGGCCAGGGGGGGGGGATGAGCCTCGGGGCCTCAGTGGAGAAGCTGGGGCTGCAGCAGCTGGAGAAAAAGGAAGAGGGATGGGTGAGATAAAGCCCCCTCCCCAGCAAGCCTGGGCTGCAGCTGATAAGAGCCCTCATGGGTTGTTATGAGAGCCCTGGCTGCCTGTTTCCTCACAAAGTCATGACTCAGGGATAATGTTCACATCCTCCAAACGGCGAGGGAGCTAAAAATACAGCCAGGAAAATGAGAATGAGTGAGCGAGCATGAATGAGAGCGTGAGTGAGAAATGCACAGGGGAAAAGAGAGAGGAAGCATGAATGAAAGAGCCTGGGAGAGAGAGAATGAAAATAACCCGACCCTTCCAAGTTTCCAAGCTGCAAACCTCCTTTGCTTGCAATCAGCTCTGTGGCAAAGCAAAGGCAGCCTTGCAGGAAGAGAAAGCAGTACTGTGAGCTTGGCTGTGGAAGCAAACCTCCTGGCATCACCCCCTGAGAGCAGGAGGGCAGAACACCCCCTCCTGAGGGACTGCATCCCCTGGGGACACGGTGCCAAGGTGGGATTCCTACCTGCCTGGAACACCTACAGACACAGAGAGGTGTCTGTGCACAGCCACAAACAGCCAGCCAAGCTGTTCCACACATCCTGTGCAGTGTCCTGGCAGTGGATCCCCACTGCTCCCCCAGACCCTATTTCTTCAGGATTTTCTAGTGTGGTTTTTTGTTTTTTGGGTTGTTTTTTTTTCATGAGCCTGTTGCTGTGAGTTACTGCTCTCCCCCTCTCTGAGCCCCAGGCACCTGCACGCACACAAGAGCTCATTCTCCTGAAAAGACAAATTATTTTGCCCCCCACCACAGCCCCCTTGTATGACAAATGGCCCCTTGGAGCTGAAAGGTGTTTTACACATTAATTTCAGGGCTGAGGTTTCATCTGCAGCCCCCGTGGCACCGGGCACTGTATCAGTGCAGAGGAAATTATGTTCTTTGTCCTCTATCCTCTCCAGCTCCCCTCCTGCCAAGACAGGGTGGAGAAATGGTCCTTAGATCAGGTCCCCAAGGTCAGGACATCTTTTTTCCCTGGGTAGAAGGTATATTCCAAAGCAGGATTATGAGAAGTGGCTTGTGGTGCTTGGGAAACAGCATCATTTTCTCTCTGGCTTTAGCAAGGCTCAGCAGAATATCCTGCAGAGAGCAAAGCCCCTTTCCTGCAGACTGCAGCAGTTCAATTCTGGAGAAGTTTTTCCTCAAAACTGCCATTTTCTGAGGTCTCCCTTCCTTTGCTATCTCAGCTGGCAGAACCAAACATGCAAGGTTGGGCTGGCAAGCAGCTGGTCCCAGCCCACAGCACCCAGGGAGGGCTGGCAGGGACCTTCTCACCCTGCATGTGCTGGAGCCTTGTTCCAATTGCTTCCTTCTGGGGATGCAGCTGATCTGACACAGACACTCTCCTGCCACTTCCCCAGTCCTGTTTTTCGTTCTGAATTTCTTTTGTTCTGATTTTCTTTCTGTCCAATGGGTGGGGCTGAAAGAAGGATGCTGGAGGGATGGTGCTGTGTGGGGCAAGGAGAAATGAGTTTGCACAGCTTGGAGTCAGCCCAGGTGTCTGCAGACACACACTGCCTGTGCTTAACATATCCCTGGGAGCAGCTCTGGAGTGTCCAAGGGTGCTGGGATCAGGAGGATGCTGGGGCCAACCATGGGATAGAAGATGAAGAAAGATGTTGAGGGCTGGAGAGGGCCATGTTACCATCCTGACCCTGCTTCCTGGTGATCATGGCAGAAAACCTTCATGCTAAGGACTGAAGGTTCTAACAAACCCCCCTGAGCAGCAGGGTCCCTCTCTCTGCCTACCTAGGATTTACCTAAAAAGAGCAAAATGCTCCCAACACAGGGTAAAGCTGGAAAAAGAGCAATTCTTGTACCCCTCCCTTGGGAGCTGCTCAGGAATCAGGTGATGGAGTGGGATGCAGGTTCCCAAGCAACATTTGGGGGGAAATAAATAAGAACAAGGACTGCAGAGTCCTGGATCAGGCAGGTCCTACAGGCACTGCTGGGTTTCTGGGAGCAGGAAGTTGGTCCTGGCCCTTTTCTGGGTGCCTGGATGGCAGCAGGTCACAGAGGGAGCAGAGCAGCAGGCAAAGCTGTGCTAAATTCAACTCAGGTCACAGATAGGAAGCAAGATTAAGTCCTTCCCCGTCATCACTGCTGAGCCCAGCTCTCCTGACAAAGGCCCCAGGGGTGAGCCTGGTGCTAATCCAAGGAGCCAATTTTAGAGCCCCCTCTCAGCAGACAATCTCTGATTGTTTGGGCTGTTTTGAAGTGTTCCCAGCCGCAGCGTCATCGTGTCCTGGGGCTTGGCAGGAAAGGTTTGTGCAGGGGCCAAGGAGCCCAAGAGGTGTGACAGCGTGGGCTGCACGTCCCCCCCAGGGTGTCAGGGAAGGGCCTGGGTGGCTTTGGTGACGGTGGGGGGGAAATTGGGTGGCTGGGGGGGTGAACACAGACGTGGCAGCTCAGGGCCACCCAGCCCTGGTGCATGGCCCTGCGGGTGGAGGTGGCTGCAGCCCCCCCAGGGAGCTCTGATGGGGCCAGGAGATGCTGAAAGGAGCAGGGGATTTTCTCCTGGGCTGGGAGAAAAGCTGTGAGCACAGCAGCACCACTCCTTCTCTTCCTTCTCCTTCTAAATAATGGCTTTTTCTTGTCTCCCTGTGCATCCCCCTTTTCAGCTCCCTCTGCTTTGCCAGGCATGATCCAGCTCTGCTGTGGGTTTTCTCTTGTGGCTGTCAGCAGTTTTCCCAGCTCCCTCTCAAAGTGGGAAGGGGCCAAAGCAAGCAGAGATACCTGAACCTGCCATCCACCCACTTCTTGTCTGGACTCAAGATGTTTCAAAGCTCTCCCCTTTCTATTTCTATCCATATTGTCATCCTGCTTTGAGAGGAAGGTCTATTATTCCCCTCCTCCTTTTCTCTCTACAAAAATGGGACATTGTTTCTTCTTTCTTTGATTTAAAAGCCAAAAACAGTTATAGGAAACTGTTCAGCAGATGTTTTACAGTATGAACCTAGAAAAAAATTTAAAAAAAAAAAAAAAGCTCTCCAATTTTGCTTGAGGATCTATATTTAGACTAATGCTTCCTCTGATTCAGGGTTTGTGTTGGAATAGATGAGGAGTAGGTTTAAGCGCGTTCATTGTAGTATTTATTTTATTTCTTTCATTTGCTGCATCCATTAAAATCTGGAGCTGACTGCATGAGCTAATGAACCTCATTCAGGGAGGAGGTAAATTCAGCTTTCTCTGTGTTTCTGTAAGGTCCCTTTCAGCCCACAGATGCTCAGGGTGGGACTGGAAAAATAAAAAATGATTTCTCATCCCTATTTGCATTAGGATAAGCAAAGCTGCATCCGTGCTCATGGCAGTGCCCTCTGCTTGTGCCCAGGGTGGCCAAAATAAAACAAAACTCCCATCTGAGCTTCATAAAATCTCAGAGGGAGATTTATAGGCACTGAATGAAGCATGCCATGCACTGAAAATGGCATTCACTGATTTTTGGAAGCAGCTTCAATCAGGACAGCCAAAAAACCTTCCCCAGGCCAGACTCCTGCTGACTTCAAAAACTCAAGGACTCAATACCAGCTGAGCAAGACCTTCTGGATAAGGATGAGGGTTAATGTCAGCAGCTCTGTGTGTTCCTCCCTCAACCAGCAGCAACAGGAGGAAACTCATCCATGAGATGAATTCACCATGAGATTGTCCTGGGGGTGGGAAATAAAAAAGCCACCTGCTACCTGCAGGTCTGGGGATGGCATCTCAGCCCTGTGACACCCATTCCCCATCTCCACGTGTACCCTGGTCCCAAATTCTTGCAGTGCCACTCACAAAGCAGACTCAGGAGGAGTTTGTGTCCCAGGGAAAGCCTGCCAGGACACGGGTTCCCATGGGATGGCACTCTGGATGTGTGGCCAGGTTTGGGTGCCCTTTGGTGGGGGCAGGAGGCTCAGAAGTACCTTTGGGATGTGGTTGCTTCTGGACTTTGGGCTGAAAAGCTGTGTGTCTGCAGCTTATCAAGGGTTGGGACACCAGGACTTCATGCTGGGTCTGCAAAGGAGCATCTGCAGTGGGACAGGACCCAGCAGAAGGTTAAAGAGGGAGAATCATCAGCAGAAGAAACGTGGTGTTATTCAAGAGAAGGTGCCTGTTAATGAAGACACAGCCTGTTTGCTACAGCAGTTAGTCTGGAGACCCTTTGCAAACTTCCTTAACCTAATGAAGAGTTAAATCTAGAACCAAAAGTACTTTTGGGTGCTATCAGGAGTTTCAAAAGCCACACTGTGGTCTGATTTCCAGAGCTGTAAGCCCAGAGCATCTCCACTGAGAGGGAAGGTGCAGGTGGCCACCCAGGTATAAGGGCAGGGAGGAATTAATCAGTGCTGGGACATGGGCTGGCTTTAAATGTGAGTCTGGCAGTTATCTGGGCTGTGGTTTCAAAGCTGAAATCAAAGCTATGTTTCCAGACATTAATGGCTTGTTTGTTTTCTAAGATGGTGGAAAATCAGATAAAAGCTGTAGCCCAAATGACCTGTTTGATTTCCAATAGGCCATTGTCCCTGCTGTTTCTAAATAGCTTGCATTAGAAAGACAGAGAAATTAAAAAGGCAAACTCACCCAAATTCATGGGCTGAGCTCTGGGATGCTGGAAGGATAAAGGTCTAATTCATAGAAACATCTTTGGCTCCTTTATTTAGGATTTCTGTATATTATATATGCAGACAACCAGGAATGTAATTTTTTCCAGACTGCTTTTTGCATAAATTAGGATTTGTTTGCTGTTCATCAGCTAACCTCACCATGACCTCCCCTCCCCTCCTTTCCCCCTTGCTCTGCTTAAAACCCACAGCCCCACGCTGGCTCCTACAGACTTCTGCCAGAGCTGGGAAGGGGGAAGGAAGGCTGGGCCATCATTTTTGGAGAGCTTTGCAGGAAGGATGGGCAAGTTCCTGAAGCACCTGGAACAGGTAGTAGGATGCCAGGGAGGATTGTCCCTCTCCTGGGGAGGTGTGCCTGCCTCACCCAACCTCAGAGGGTGGATTTGGGGATGTTGCCATGGCCTTGGGGTCACATAATGCTGGATGGGAGCTTTGAAGTGTTCCTTGGAGCAACCTGGGCTTGGGTGGAAACCTGCTCAGCCTGAGGAGCACTGATAAATGAGAGGCTGCTGCTTCCCCTCCCACCCACACACTTCCACTTTCACTTCACATGTGGGACCCAGCTCTGCAATCCCCAGCCTGGCCATAAATAATCCCCCCATCACCAGGCAGTCAGGGTGATGGAGTGTATCAAGCCTGCAGCTACGAGTGGGTTTTTTTTCCTCTTTTCTTTCCTCTGGAGCTGTTGGTGTCCTTCACGAAGGGGAACATCACACCTCTTGGGGGATGTCCCTGTTATCCTGCCTGAGTTCCCCTGATAATGGAGGGAGGCCACAGAAGAGAAACTGTCCAAACACGTTTGGTGGAGCTCAGGAATTAAATAGGAAAAGATACAGCTGTTCAGAAAGCCTAATCTTTGTCACAGACAAACTTGCCTTGACCTGGAACCATGTGGGAAATAAACAGCGAGGTAAAGGACATGTTAATAATTCATTTCCACAAAACCAAGCCTCACATTTCTGCTATCACATTTTCCCCCCTTCCTCCTGCTCACTCTCATAACAAAGAGTATTTTGTAAGATACATGTATTTTTGCATTGGTTTAGATGTGCAACCAGAGCACTGTGCCAAAATATCTCCAGTCCACATCCAGCTGCCCTACTGTTCCTCATACAGAAACACAGGATAATCATATTTTCTTTGCTGAGCTGGTAAATAATTTTTTCTGGCTGGACAGTGGCATCCAGAAGGGCCCAGATTTCAGCTGGAACCACCTGAGACTATTGCAAAATAATATTGTCCTCTGTTGTGTGTCTGTCAGATGAGGGAAAACCCAACAGGCCTGATATTGGCAAAAGGCCTCAAGAAAGAGAGTTTCCCAGGTTTATCAGCTAGCCACATCACCCAAATGCAATGAAATCTCTGAATTCTTACATCAGTTGAGTCTTCTCTTCCTCACCCCCAGCACAGTGGCATTTCTGACACTGAGAAGATGTAAGCCATGAAAGGAGAAGCCCAGCAACTTCAGAGGATGCTCTGCCTTGGGTCTGAGTCAAGTGATGATTGAGGAAGCAGCAATGGAAAGGCAACTGCTCCCTTCTCCTGGCCTGGGGATCACACCTGGGGACCAGGAGCTGAGTGATGGATGCAGCTGAGATGCTGTGCTCAGCCCTGCTGCAGAGGTGTCTCCTCCCCTCCTGAGGTCTCCAGGACCACTTGGAGAGAACCCAAAGATGGGCTCTCTCTTTTGCAGTCCATTCTGCTTCTCAGCCCTGCTCATAGCCCTGAGGGGCAGAGCAGGAGCTTTTTCTCCACATTTTTGAAGCACTGCTTGCCAGGAGGGAGGAGACCAAAGCCACCATGCTCTGATCTCCAGGCAAAGCCACCAACACTACAAAAACCAGACCAGGAGGCACCAAGGGACCCAGCTTTCAGATTCTGGCTGATCTCCTCAGACAACAGTGAGAGCAGTAATGATAATTACAGCTTCCCATTCATTAGCATCATTGTTTAACCATAATAAGCTGCTTATGATTTTCAGAATGGGTTTTATGTGACATTTTCACTGTGGTGCTAATCTTATTTTTTAAAAAGGAGATGCAAAGGGAAGCAGCTAAATGATCTCAATTCATCTTCTGAATTTAATGCTGGCTTGAGAAACAAGTTGACTTTTTAAAAATGTCAAGATTTGTATCCATGTTTTGAATTTCACTACAGCAAGATGCTGGGAATATTTTAACAGATAAAAGAAAATAAAAATATCTCTCTTTTTTTACCTCCATGCTAATAGTAAGTTAAGTAATAAAGAGCAAGTGATTAACTGGCTGCTGAATTTGTTTTGAATTCTGGCCAGATGTGTTCTTGGTTGATGGCAATTTTGTAAATCTGATCTTTATTTATGTGCTTGCCTGGGAAAAGAGCACTTCTGAAATCTGACTTTATAGCCCTAGATTAAATTATTTTGGATGAGGATTTTCATTCACAGATTTGAAGCAGGTGATGAAATCCTATCTCTTTGTGGGTTTTTTCCTTCTTTTTCTGAGTGTATCAGATAGTCTAATAAAGGATGCCTAATTCCTCTTGAAATGGGAGAACTGGTTAAATGATGACTGATTTTCCAGTTAACATTTCCAGCTGTGAAAACTGATTTACCTTTTTCTGGCAGATTTCAGGAGTTCCTGTGTCTCCTTCCCCTGCTTTAAGGGTGTGAGCAGGGCAGGCACCTGCAGAAAGGTAATTACAAAGATAATATTTACTTTATCTTTTAGAAAAGTGGTTATTCTTTGTGCTTACAAGGCAAAATGTATAAATTTGCATCTTTAAGGGCTCAGACTGGCAATGTCATGGCTAGAACCTCCCTGGAGATGTTGCTGAACAACAGAGCTAGAGCTGAGTGGAAAGTTCTCTCTTCCTCTTGCAGAATGAAAATATTGATGGAGTTTGGTGCTATTTTGGGTGTAATCATATCTGTCTATAGATACACACATAGATATTTATAGTTGTGTGTATAGACTGAAAATGAAAGCTCAGAGTTTAAGGGAATAGGTTTTTTGTTGGATCACACCCAAGCCAGTCCAGAGGCTTCAGACACCAACATTACTACAAGTCTGTTTCTTGTACCCCTTAGAGAAGTGAAATAAACCACAGATGAGCAACTTTATGGCAATTAACTCAATCCAAATGAAGGAAATATAACTATAGCAGCTTCTGACCTAAGGCAGCCTCGCATAAGTCAGGTATGGATCAGTCTTAAGCATTGAGGATGATCCCATCCACCCTGTACTGCTCCTCCTTCAGTGTACATCCCTATCCATGACACTGTATCCAAGATGATGGATCTGAGCTTGACCCAAGGATGGAAAAACCCTGTTCCTGTTCTCCTGCCCTTGAGGACAGATCCCTTCCCCAGGCTGGGCACAGAGTGGTTGGAGAGCAGACAGACAGAGAGGGACCTGGGAGTCTGGATTGCCAGGAAGCTGAAGAGGAGCCAGCAGTGTGCCCAGGTGGCCAAGAAGGCCAATGGCATCCTGGGCTGGCTCAGGAACAGCGTGGCCAGCAGGTCCAGGGAAGGGATTCTGCCCCTGTGCTCAGCCCTGGTGAGGCCACAGCTTGAGTCCTGTGTCCAGTTCTGGGCCCCTCAGCTCAGGAAGGAGATTGAGGTGCTGGAGCAGGTCCAGAGAAGAGCAAGGAGGCTGTGAAGGGATCCAGCAGAATTGCTGTGAGGAAGGGCTGAGGGAGCTGGGGGTGTTGAGGCTGGAGAAGAGGAGGCTCAGGGGAGACCTCATCACTCTCTCCAACTCCCTGAAAGGAGGTTGGAGCCAGGGGGGGGTTGGGCTCTTTTCCCAGGCAACTCTCAGCAAGACAAGAGGGCAGGGTCTCAAGTTGTGCCAGGGGAGGTTTAGGTTGGAGATGAGAAAGAATTTCTTTCTGGAGAGGGTGATCAGGCATTGGAATGGGCTGCCCAGGGAAGGAGTGGATTCTCCGTGTCTGGAGATCTTTCCAAAGAGCCTGGATGTGGCACTGAGTGCCATGGGCTGGGAACCACGGGGGGAGTGGATCAAGGGTTGGACTTGATGATCTCTGAGGTCCCTTCCAACCCAGCCAATTCTATGATTCTATGATCCTTGAGCTCCATACAAAGGGGCAATTAAAAGGGTGTTTGTCCTGTCCCTAGCTGGCTGGCCAGAAGGGATGAGTCCTGCTGGTGCCTCTGGTTTGCTTTCCAGCCCAGCCAGTGATGGAAAACCTCAGCACCTGGACACCAGATGTCTGCAGCTCTTGGTGGACCACGGCTGAAGCATCTGTGCACAGTCTGGGTGTCACTGCCTCGATTTTGAAGAGGGGCAGGAGGGAATGCTGCTGCAGCCTGGGCAAACCTGCCACAATATTTACAAGCACAGGCAGCCCCTTGATCTGGCTGGGTCACCCTTTCCCAGATCAAACAGAGGCTGGGAAACAAACCCTCCAAATCAAACCCCTTTCTTTGCTCTCTTGTACTGGGGTCATCATGTAACATCAACTAAAAGCAGACAGATTCAGGCTCTCAGGGGCAGATTATCCATTCCTCCTCTGTTTTTTCCAGTGTAATATTGAAATTATGATACTTATAGATCCATAAAGAGTTTGTGGAAGCTTATTACATGTAATTTCTCACCTTTAGTGGCTTATGATCCTCAAGCAGGACCACAAGTGTGCAGGATCTCTGTCTGGAAAGTAGCCCAGGGGTTGCAGGGAGGTGAAGCATGGTAGACAAACATCAGTGGAACTCAAGAGCACTCTTGCTGGGATGAATTTTACCCAGGGGATCCGTGTTCCCTTCCCCAGCCCCAGGATGCAAACCATGCCCCTCTCCAGCCTCAGCCACCTTCATCAGAATGCTCTAGCTGCAAAAAAAGGTGATAAGGATTTTTTCAGTTATTGGCAAAAGGGCTGTTTCTGCTGACAGCTGTATCCAGCACCTTCCAGGAGGAGCCTGTGCGCTCGTGTGCTCCTAAATTTAAGCAGCCTACCAGGGCACAGTCTGTGAAACATCCACGAGACAGCTCAGATTCAGTAAAAACATTAATTATTGCTTCAGTTAAACATTAAGGATTTTTTTTTTTTTTATGACTACAAAGGCAAATCCAAACCATCTGGAATGGAAAGTACTTCTCAATGCACAAGGGCTTCATGATAAATTCCATGAGCTACCCAAAACTTAACCTGACCTTTTGTGTTTTTTTTTTTTGCAAGCTGAAGCAAGTGGCTTGGGTGACTGGTGTGACAGCAGTGACCCACGTGCAACGACCCACGTGCAAGCTGGGTGAGGTGATCTGCAGGCAGCAGAGCTTGGGCTGCCATGGGAGAAGCAGCCCCAAAGCAGAAGCCTCTCCTTTTAGCAGACACAAAGTCGATTGGACAGCCATACCACAGAGGTTATTAATACAGAGATTAGTGCATCAGGACTGTCTGCTGCAGAGCATCCAGTCCAGGGAAAGACATCTTGTTTGCAGCTGCCAGAGGGGTTATCCTGCAGCTTTGGGAAGAGTTGCCCAGATCAAAATTGATTTGCTGGATATATTCCACTCCTTTGGTGCTCAGACGTGACCGAGCCTTTGTACCAAAGCCCAGAAGGATGGAAACCTTCCTGAGAAGATGGGAGCCCTGTAAATAATTTCCTGCATTAAAATAGCTACAAGAGGGATCCGTGCCTGAAGGCTGCAAGTTCAACAGGTAACCTGTGTTTGGGCACCTGTAGCTGTGAGCTTTTAGGGTAAGACAGTGGTTAAAGTAGAGATTCGTTCTTAGGAGCTTGAGAAAATCACCCAAGGGCCTGTTATTTGGTTTGTGTGAGCACACATTGGGGTTTATTTGGTTATCTGTCAGTATGTGTGTGTGAGCAGCCTCCTGGGCTAAGGGCTGAAGGGCAGGAGTGCTTCTGGACACCAGTTTTGCCCATCTGATTTCTCTGGGAAGCATCTGGCAGCAGAGGATGGCACAGAAGAGGCACAAAGGGCTGAGTCTCATGGCTGTGTCCCTTTTTTTTTTTTTTTCTGTTACACTAGACTTGGCTGTCAGGATTTCTAGGGAAAATCGCAGCAGCTGTTCCCAGCTTCCCGTTTTGTCTATAAACAAGAAGTCCCAGAACAGCACATGTGTAACCCTCGGTGTCTGGGCTTTGCCCTGCTCCCCGGGGCTGCTGGCAGGGGCTCTGCAGCACCACCGGGATCTGTGCTGGAGCTGGAGAGGATTTTCAGCCTGGAGCCCCCTCCTGGAGGAAAAAGCAGCTTTGCTGCTGTCTGGAGAGTGAGAGCAGGAGAAGCAGGAGGGGTAGGTGCTCCTGCAGGCAGGATCTGGGGGTAGTGCTGGGGCTTTGGATGCCCCTGGCCAGGCTGTGAGGGTTGGGCAGGGAGAAGGCAGCCCCAGGTTCTGCTCTCCCAGGATCTAGGACCTCATTTACACGGAGGTTTTTGGAGTGACCCTGCTCCAACCTGTGGTTTTGCTCCCTTCCCTTCTCCTCCCCAGCTGGAAAAGCACTTGCACGCCCTTCTGGTCCTGGCAGACTTGTCCTCTCCAGAGAGCCCGGGGCCTCCTTTAGCATCTGCACCAAAAGCAGGTTTTGGGGTGATGAAGGTTGGGACCATCCCCCTCTGGCAGAGGAGGGAGCTGAACCAGTGGCTCCCAGTGCTACCCGAGCATCTCCCCACTCTGGTGCTTTATGTACAGGGGGTTGTTTCAGCTTTATGCTTTTAAAAGCAAACAGCAGCTGCCATGCCTGGGACCAGAGTCAGGGGATAAGGGGCTTTGGGGCACACTGCCAGGATGGATCCTTCCCAGGGTGAGGGTAAGGTGGGCACCAGAGAGCACAGCACAGGGCAGCAGGAAAGCTGGAGGTGCCCAGGGGAGCTTTCAGGAGGAAAAGAGCAGTTTCTGCCATTAGACACCTCCCGGCAGAGGCAGCAGCTGAGCTGAGGTTTAGGGATCAGGGCTGGGCAAACATCCCCCTGCTCTGTGTGCCGGTTCTGCCGTCACCATGGAAGAAAAACCTCCGGTTCCCGGGGACTTTGCGGGATTCCTGTAACACTTGCAGAGCATGGCAGAGCCCTCGGGGGTCTTTACAGGACACAGGAGCAGCAGCAGAGACCCAAAGTCCACCCCCGTGGTGGGGTTCTGGCAGGAAGCTGCATGCCCACCTCCAAGCGACATCTCTTTTTTTTTTTCTCTTTTTTATTTTTCTTCTTTTTTCTTCTTCTTTTTTTTTTTTTTTTTTTTTTTTTTTTTTTTTTTCTTTTTTTTTTTTTTTAATCTTTCTTTTTTTTTTTTCCTTTTTTTTCTTTTTTTCTTTCCCCCCCCCCCCCCTCTTTTTGTTGGTGACATCTGTCTGAAGTGACTTTTTCCTGGCTGGCAGTGGTGGCCGGAGCGTGGATGGAGCTCTCTCTGCTTTCCACCGCCCGGATGCGGGGCTGACCACTCCCCCTGCCTTTGAATAGGCGGCCCTGCTCCAAAGCCCATGGTATTCCCAGCCCCGGCAGCTCCAGCGCAGAGGATAGCGCCAGGTAGTTGGAAAAAGAGCGGAGAGGAGTGGGGGAAGCCGTGGAGAACCTAAGCTCTTCCCCTGGTCTTTCAGCTAAGTAGTAAGTGGCGGTGGGGAGAGAGGGTCTTGGAACTCTTTTTGGGGGTTGTAGGTACCTGTGTTCATTTGCAGGACATCTAAAAATTATAATTTTTTTTTGCTGGTGGTCTGCTTTAACTCTCTCCATTTCCAGTTTTGCCCATTGACTGATTCCTGTGCTTGCTAACAGGACTGCAGGATCTTATCTAGTTGTCTGAGCTGATCCTTCCCTTTAAAAATATTTATATATATATATATACACACATAGTATACAAACTTTATATGTATGTTTAGGAGAATATTTTTGTTTCCCTCGTCTAGGCAGAAGGTTATTATTAAAGTGGATTAAATTTGAAGTTCCCAAGTTCCTCTCATGTTTTGAGTTGCATTTTGGTTTGGGGGGTTGGCTTGGTTTGGTTGTGAGGCAGGGGGAGCAGAAAGCACCCAGGGTGGGATGCTCACTCTGCTCCCTGCAGACAGACACAGACAGACAGAAAAGGATTCCTGCCTTTGGAGAGATGCTTGGGAGGGCTTTGCTGCTGCCTCTTGGTGTGTTTTCAGTAGCAATGCCATCCCTCTAAGGGCACAAAGTGTCACAGGTGCCAGCGTTTGCTCTGGGGAGGAACTGGAGCCAGCAGGGTGACAGCCGCAGGGATGTGCTGCTGCCATTCCCTGGGCAGGGACACTGCTGCACCCCTCGGCCAGCCCAGAAGAGCCAGGGGAGTTCTGAGTCCCTGCAGGAGCACAGCCAAAGCCTTTCCCCTCTCCCATTAGCCTCTAAATCATTGCTTTGCACGGGGCCACTCATTTGGTATTTCAGTTACCATCAACTTCCCATCCTGTGCTGTCAACTGACACCTTTGGGGGCTGTGGGCTGGGTCCAGAGTGGTTTCCTGCTTACAGGCTGCCTCTAATCCAGCTGTTGGGGTTTTTTGGTTTGGTTGTGTTTTGGGTTTTTTTGAGCTTTCTCCTGCCTGCCTTGTAAACAGCCAGATTTTTGGGGCTCCCCAGCCATTTTCACCTGGGGCAGCAGGGAATGGCACCGTTCACCCAGGGGCTGGGATTGTTCCAGAAGTTTGGTTGTGTATCTTCTGCAGTCCACACTGGGGAGTGTGTGTGTGTCCTTTGTCCTCAGCTTCAGGGCTGAGCTTTCGGGTACCACACACCCCTCCAAATCAGAAAACATCTTTTTATGCATCTGGGAACTTAAGGCACAGAGAAGCAAAAGGTAACTTAGCTTTCTAAAGGTGTTTGGATGAAATGAGATGCTTGGTGGGGCTTTCAGAGCACCAGCAGTTTGGGGCAGGCTAGTCCCAAGTGTCCTACCATGGGTCACACAGGGAGTTTGGGGCAAAACACAAGACTTAGAGCTGGGTCTTCAATCCCCAACCAAGCTCCCTGTGCCATGGAGTATACTGGGATTTCTGAGATGGGGAACACACGTTCCTTGCAGGGCCAGATCCTTCCCTGGTACAGGGGATCCCTTGCTGAATTGTGGGAAACTCATCCAGTCCTTTCCCCCCAGCTGAGGATCTGGCCCATGATGTTGTCCATTATCTCACAGAGGGAAATTAATGACTGAAATAACAGATAGCCTAATTACACCCCCACCCACTCACATCCTCCTGCAGTTGGAAGTAGCTGCCAGGGGGAGCAGCATGACTGAGGGGCAACAGCCTCTGAACCTCAGTATCCCACCTAAACCCCTCTCCTGGCCATGACCTGCACTGTCAGCTCAATATAGGTTTGGAGGTGCTGTTGATGCTGGCATTATTTTAGCTTAATTACAAAATATCAAAGAAATGAGCATGGTAATGGAGAAGTCTAAAGCAGAAAGCAGTTTAGCACCAAACACACACACAAAAAAAGGGCTTGTGGGCCCATGTGTCTATGAGACTGGTTCAAACCTTTACTGTGCTGGCACTCTCTCATGACTGCTGTCATCCAGGCCAGCTAGAGTTTGTCCAGCCACATGGGAAGGCTCTTGAAATACCATCATATCTCCTTCAGATCTGGCAGCTGATGAGGAGAGAAAGAGCCCAGAATTCAAGCAGAAAGTAATTTGCTGACAGGCAGCCTCCCTGTTGGCCTCATCCTTCCCAGAACCAGCACAGACAACCTTCCTACAGCAACATTGACCCAACTGCAGTCAGCACCCTGTTGCTAAGCTGGTGGCTCCAGGGCTCAGATCCTCACCCTGATTTTCCCCAAATGACCTTAGCCAAGTCATTTAATCTCTTGGAGTATTTACTGAGGGAGCTATATTGCTATATTGCCCTATTTACCACAGCCTCATTATTTACTGCCCTGCCTGGCTTCCCTTCCAGGAATCATCTTCAAGAATGCTGCAAAGTTCTAAAATCACAGAATTACAGAATCATAACAAACATGGGATCCTCTGACATGAGAAGGGGACAGGAGGTGGCTGATCCCTTAAAAGCCATGACCTGTAAATGAGCAGCAAGAGAAACAGGCTCATCTCTATTGCTCCTGTCCCTCTTTCATTTTAAACTGGTGCCAGGGTTTGATGAATTGGATGAGGTTTTTAACATGAGGTTTTTAGCATGCCAGCAGGTCAACAAATCCTCCTTCCCCTGAGAACTGACCTGGCAGGCTGCCTGGAAAGTGCCAGGATTTCAAGGGTTAAAGCCTTGCGGAAGAATGTCATTTCCACCAGCTATTCTCCCCACCCCCTCCAAGATGATAAATTATTCCTTGATGCAAAAAATAAAATGGCTATCACTAAGCAGGTCTGGAGCAGCAAACTGCCAGTGGAGCAGCCTGTGCAGGGGGGTGTTGAAGCTGCTGCTTCCCATTTTTCCCGTTTTCATTCACCTTCTCGGAGTCAGAAATATTTTGATGGGGCTTTTGGTGCTGCCCCAGCCTCCTGGCTTCCCTGGTAACCCTGTTCATGTTGTAGGAGATCTTCATTTATCCAGCAGACAAAGTTCACTTTGTTTCAGTACACATTTTCCCCTCCTTCCTAACTTCTGCATAGGTGTGTGTGTTCATCACAAGAACAAACAGCTTTTCCCTTTTTAAACTGAGCTTGGTTATTCATTTAAAAAGCAAACAAACAAACAAACCAACCCTGGTAAAAGAAGAGGGATGGATGTTGAAATGGAATTAAAATTTTAATTTAGTTTATAAAGGACACAAGAATTTATTAGCTTTGGCTGGTACTTGACCAAGCCCCAAAAGAAATGCTGTTTCTCCCACACATGTTTTCACAATAAGACAGGAATAATAAGAAAAAACAATAAGACTGAAGTCAAGCTGTTAAGTCATTAAGGATTTTACCAAATGGCTCTGATTCCTCTCTATTTATTAACAGCTCTCAGCAAGCTGTGCATCTTGATTATCTGGGTGGAAATCTGCAGTGATTTCCTTAATATCAGCCAAGTTACCTGCCACAAAAAGCTCTGTCACTGAATTTAGTGAATGTAGCTCCCAAGAGGTCATTAAAGCTACCTAATGGCATCCAAGGGGAGGAGAGGAACTATTTAAGCTCTTATTAGAGGAAGCTACAGGGAAAAAAATATCACTCAGACATCAGGGAAACTTGCTGACAGTGAGAGATGTGTTGGGCTGTGAAGTAGTTTCCTCTGGGAAGTGGTGGAAATTCTGTTAAAATTAGCACAAAGCAGACCAGAGCTGCCTCCCCTTGCCAGCCTTGTATACCTGTTTTTCCACAGCACAACTCTTTTGTGCACAGAATCTGCCTTTTCCAAGCAGGACTTCTCTTCCAGGTCCCTTTCAGAGCCTGAAGCCTGTGTCTCTCTGTCGTTTAATACTTCTGACCCTCCAAACCTTCTTCAGGCTATGGGACTGATTTAACTTAAATCTAAGTTGGATTTGCAGAGAGGGGTGGGGGTGCAAGTGGGTGCTGAGGTTTGCACTGTATTCCTGACTCCTACTTGTGCTTTTTAAGAGTGCAGCTTGCAGGAAGGAGACATCAAAAACCAAACTGTCCTTGCTAAACATCTTTTTGAGCTGCTTTCTAGAGATGAAAATTCCCCTTTTTAAGTCCAGTGCTCAGGAGGGTGCTGCTTCTCAGCTCTGGTTGATATTTTGGATTGCATGAAGCCTTGTCCTGGGTTTCAGGATGGGTTTAGTGCTTCTCCTGTGAGCAAAGCACATGGTGCTTCATGCATCAGTGTGTGGTTCTTTGCTGGAAGGTTCAGCTGGAGACAGCACACTGAGAAAGATGCAAACAACACCAAAGCAGCTCTCTAGAACCAGTGTAACTTGGGTGTCTTCATCAGAGGGCAGGAAAAAAAAAAAAACCAAAACCCAACCCAAATCTCAACTGCCTAATCACAATCTGCATGGCAGGAAAAAAAAAAAAGAAAAAAATCTCTTCAGGGGACCTGCTGTTTAACTGTTGTTTTAACATGGTAACTCCTTATTCTCAGACATGTGTGTGTCACTGAACAGCTGAATCAGCCTGAAGCTTTCCCTGTCTCCATTTCACTGTGTCTGTCTTGCCTTGGCATGGGCTGGCAGCCTGGGAGAGCAGCAGGGATGTCAGTTCATGTTTATGTGCCAGGTTAGGATCAGTGTGTGATGGACTGGGACTGAACACTTCACCCTTCATCAGCTGAGCTCAGAAAAAGGCTCCACACCCCTTCTTTGTTTCACCCAGCTGCACACTGACCCAGCTGCAAAGAGATTTAAGCAAACTTTTTGGTTTTTTTTAACCTAGTTAGTGCAGGCTGGTGTGCACAGATGCTGAGATTCGTTATGGTTTCTCAGCCACAGTACACTTTTGGGTTGCTCAGAGAGAAATAAGCTCATCTTTCTTTCACCAGGTAGGTAGTTTTCAGTTTTATGAATTAAGAGGAGAGTTAAAAAAAATTAAAAAAAAAAATACTGCTGTTAGAGCAAAAGTTGGTAATAACAAGGAGGAAATGATGATAATAATTTAATACACATACAGATGCAGGTGTTTTGCATTTGGCCATTAGTCACAGAGCGTGGTGGGACACACAACCCCCAGTCCCAGTTTGGTGCTGAGTGGGGCCCCACTGAAGCTGGAGCTGCCTTCCCCTGGATGTTTGCTCACTACTGCCTGGCCCTGAGCCCCTGTGAGCAGAGGGAAGGCTGGCAGTGGGTCTTGGTGCCTCTGGGAGCTATTTGTGGGTACAGTGTAGAAGTGGCTGAAGGGAATCTGCTTGTGCTGCTTAGGAGATGACTTGGAAAAGTGGTTTCATCACTTCCCTTGGCTCCAAGTCATATCCTGCCTGAGGGAGCCCTCCTGAGCCCAGGCTACTCTTCCCTTCCAGCACCTTTAATTCCCCCCAGCACTGAATGTGCATTGGCCCTGCACTTGCATTTAAAGGAGAGGGGAAAAAACCATCTCCATATTCAAAACCAGAGCCAGGCTGCAGCTCCTCCACCTCAGCTCCACACATGGGCTCTACTGATGGTTAAAAATCACATCTAATGAACAGCACTGGCTGAAGGATTTGCTCAGAGGAGGATGCCCCATGCTAGGACTGACACGTGAAACTGTGACATGCTCCTGTGGGCTGAGATGGTTAATTAGTGCACTGCAAATTACTCAGACATCTAAGTCTCAGCAATGCAAGGCAGAGCTTTAGCAAGGGGAATGTAAGCTAATGGGGGAAAACAGAAGATGAAGAATGTTTGTGATGAGACCTTTATAGGAAAGGTGTTGGTCTCAACAAACAGTTTTGTGTTGGTTTTGTTTTGGTGTTTTTTGTGGCTTTTTTTTTTTTCCACAAGAAAAAAATTGGCAACAATCTCCAGCCCATTCTGCAGCAAAGGAAATATGATCTCATATTCCCCCAGAGCAGCTCCATCAGCTTCCAGGTGATAATTCATTCACCATTGTCAGGCTCTCATCAGTTTACACTGAGGGATGCGTGTGTTTGTGTTGTTAATACAACACATCTGATCACCATATCTGCTGCTATTAATACAGATATTTTTCCTCTTCACTTTTCCAGCTTAAACTCATTAAAGATGACAGTCTGGTCCTTACCTTTGCGTGGCTGTCAGAAAGAGCAGGTTCAGCTGGTACTATCAGTTTTTATGCTCTCTGCAGCAGGGCACCTCATGTCCATCTCCCTTTCTGCAGGCACCTCTGAGATGATGAGTTACTACATGGACACAGCCATCAGCAGCACAGCCCCTTACCCTTTGCCTCGCCCTGGAGTGATGGTAAGAAAGGGGTTTGGGTGTTTTTTCTACCCTTAGCAGTGGGTTTTCTCTTTGGCTGCTATGACTTTGCCAGCCCACTCACCTACACAGCTCGTGTCGTGAACCATCCCAAGGTTTCAAGTAGTTCAGAGCAGGGTCTGAATGTTGAATGTTTGCTCAGAGCTTATCTGAGCCTCTCAAAGTTTCAAACCTCGACTGGAAACAGGATTGCTGCATCGGATTTCCTGTGCTTGTGTTGGGAGGAGGATTGTTAGGGTAACCATTGTCCCCCTGCCTCCCCTCCCTCTGCTGACCTTCACCTGCTGAGGGCTCAGCACAAAAGCAAAGCAGGCTTTGGAAAAGTTGCAGTTGGTTTTCTGGAGGTTTTGGACAACTTTGGTGCCCCTTCTCTCAAGCCAACTCCTTTCTTTCTGTGCAGCTGATGGGTGGGTGTGTATAATACCTGATCTTGGGTATGCTCATGCCAGCTGCCAGCACCTATGGGACAGGTTTGATAGTGCTTCCACCCTTATTTAGAGAAATCACTTTAATAGATGTAAAAAAAAAAAATACTGACCAGTCCTGACGATCCTCGAGCAGGTCAAATGAAAGCTGTAACTCTGAGCTGAGGCACCAGGCTGCAGAGAGGACTTGCTAGAAAGCAAAATTTCCACCAAATTAGGAAGAAAAGACCACTCTGACACATGAAATATTTCTAATGCAGCTCAATATTTCCCCCGTAAATGGCTTCAAGCATGCATTTGGCTTTTAAATATTGATTGGAAATGAGGTAAATCTATTTCCCTGCAGGGAAATAACAGTAATAATAAAAAATGAAAACACCCTGAATGTATTTATATGTATGTGTATGTTGTTATCATCTTACATAGAGATATATATGTATTTGTAGCATATATATATTATATAGTATAGATTTATAGGCATATATAGCAAATATGTGTTTAAGATATTTTCCCTTATATACACACTATATGCACATATTTATAAATAAACACGTATAAAAGAAAATTAAGATTATATCCTGGGAAAATTTCCATATATCTCTATATAGTTGTGTATACAATGCACATATTTTTATGTATTAAGTATAAATATAACTTTATATACCATAACACCAAAGGTGTAATATATTATGATAGTTATAAGCTAGGATTATGTACATGTGTGTATACACACAGCCAGAACATATATATAATGTACTATGTGTAAGCATATAATAATACAGTATATTATGTAATATATATAATACTAGATAAGTTTGTAGAAATATACATGTGTGTGTACACTTGTGTGTATCACACAGATATACACACACCTATGTATACACACAGAGACAAAAATGTACACATAACAAAAATAAATACAAACACAACGCAGGTATAAACACAACCCAAACATAAGCATCCATACAAACCTAGGACTGACACAGAATATCAATATAAATGGGAATATGCACATAAAAGTCACAGCTTTACCTCAGCGTTGGGCCGGGCTCACCCGTCGGGCTGGGAGCTCTCCACCCCCTTACCCATTCCCCCCACATTTCTGGGGGGCTCTGGGGTCTCCTACCTCAGGCTGCCCTAAAATAAGAGTTTTATGCCAGGGGCTGAAAGGATCTCCCTCTGCCCCCCTGCACCAGCCCTGAGGAGAGGCGCATCCCTGACAACATCTTGCTGAGTGCAGCCTGACTGCGGCTCTTTATTTTATATTTTTTCCCTCACATTTGCTTCAAAAAGGGCCTTTTTGGCCTCGTCAGGGTGCTCCTCAGCTGGGTGAGTTGGGACAACACCCTCTTCTCCTCAACAAACTCTGCTTTGCTCCTGAATTTGGTGGGAAATCCACGCTCTGCCTCCCCGGGGCGCAGGCACCATTATGGGGGACGCTGACGCTTTCGCCTCTCCCGCTCCCAGAAGCCAAATCCTGCCGGACCCTCTGAGGATCCCTGGGTTACCTGTGGCTTCCAGGCTGCCTGCTGCCAGCCCAGGACATGCTGCCCGCTCTGGGACGAGCCAGCCACGCAAGAAGTGCCCACCGGCCTGGAGCACTATGGCACAGGTAGGGCACCATTTTGGGAGTGGGGTGGGGAACGGTGTTCTCAGCTAAAAAGAGGAGCTTTAAAAACCCTGCAATGCTCTTTTCTGTTGTCCAGTGTGTCCCTTTGCTCTCCTTCCAGCTCTGTTTTCTTTCTTACCCCAGTCTTAATTTTTCAGGTTAGAAAAGCAGCATAAAAAAAATAGCAGATAAAACCATTTAAGCTCTGTTGTTTAACTCCTCTCCTGTCAGAGGGATGCTGAGGGCTGGGAGCTTCCCTCTTCCCTGCCCAAGCTAGGAGAACCTCTCTCCTCTTTTTCCAGGGTGATTTTGATTCCCTGTATGTCTCTTCCTTACATTTATGGAGTGGGATTTTGATGCCCTGTCTGTCTCTTCCTCACATTTATGGAGTGCAGCCCTTGTTCCTGCTCCCTGGGGTTTTGACAGCCATGGGTGTCTCTGGGAGGTCACCATGGGAGCTGCTCACCTTGCCTCTTGCATCTTCAGCGTTTCTCAGGGTGTTTGCAGGATTAGTGTCCTCACCAGTGGCTTTGGAAAGGCTTCCATGGAGGGTCTGGAGACTTCTGAGTTTTATTTCCACCATGGTACTCATTCTGGGACTCTTGCCCTCGTGGCACATCACCTTACTCCCTGGGAGGGTAGTGGCATGGTCTTCAGGTAGCCACAGCTGGAAGTTGGTGGCCATGCTGTGCTACCAGGGCTGTGGCTGCACAGCCAAAGCAATTCACTGACTTGGACTAGGTGATCATCTTCTCTGGCACATTCATAACAAAATCTCTGGTGAGTAATTCTCCAAGCTGAGCTTGCAGTTAGGGCTGCTGCTTGTATAACCAGGGACTGGCCACAGCTTGAGTCCTGTGTCCAGTTCTGGGCCCCTCAGCTCAGGAAGGAGATTGAGGTGCTGGAGCAGGTCCAGAGAAGAGCAAAGAGGCTGTGAAGGGATCCAGCAGAATTCCTGTGAGGAAGGGCTGAGGGAGCTGGGGGTGTTGAGGCTGGAGAAGAGGAGGCTCAGGGGAGACCTCATCACTCTCTCCAACTCCCTGAAAGGAGGTTGGAGCCAGGGGAGGGTCGGGCTCTATCAGTCAGACAAGAGGCTATGGGCTTCAGCTCTGCCAGGGGAGGGTTAGGTTGGATATTTGGAAAAAATTCTTTCCAGAGAGGGTGATCAGGCATTGGGATGGGCTGCCCAGGCAGGGGGTGGATTCTCCATCCCTGGAGGTTTTTAAGAGACTGAATGTGGCACTGAGTGCCATGGGCTGGGAACCATGAGGGGAGAGGAACAAGGGTTGGATTTGATGATCTCAGAGCTTCTTTCCAAGCTGGATGGTTCTGTGGATGTGGGCAGAGGGTGCTCCTGCCTGCAGGTTGGGTGAGGGGGCATCAGCCAAGAGCCTGTGGGTGCTGTGGCAGAGGAGGGGGCTCAGGTACACCGTGGCACAGACCAGCTGCAGGAACTCAGCAAAAGAGCTCAAGTTGCACGAATGTGACCTTTGTAAAGGGCCAATATGAAGTTTACGTTTCACTTAAGTCCCTCATAAGCCTATCATGAAGCACTTAAATCCCATGTAAGCTTTTCCATGGCATGTGCTGGTCCTCTGTGACTTGTTCCCGGCTCGTTAGTTATGCACATTGGCCCCTTGGGAGAGGAAAAGCCCTGGTGTTTAGAGACTTTTTGCAGCTAAAGAGTTCAGCAGAACCAGTAACTGTTGCGGTCAGATGTACAGTTTGAAATCTCTCCTTGGCAAATATTCAGGCATTTCCATTTTTTTTTCCCCCTCCTTTGGTGAGCACTTGTGTGTGAGCAGGAGGTGGACGCAGAGCACTGCGCCTGTGGCTGGAGCAAAACTCTGCTGCCTATTCCCAGCCCTTCTTATTTCAGCTATTTGCTCAACTCCTGTGGCTGACCTCTCAGCATGATGTCAAGTCTGCTCTGATGAAATCTGCCCTCGCAGCATTTGGATTTACTCAAGCATTTTGCAAATCTGTGCCTGGAAAGTTTTCTTTGTTATTTTTTTTTTCCTTACCCTCTCCCCTTTTCTGTGAAAGTGCTTTCTCCAGGGACCAACATATCTGCAACCCAGATCTTCATTACCCCATGCTGGGTCTGTGAAATTTCTTGCTGCAGAGTCTGGAGCCTGGTCCAAACCTCAGGGAAGGCATTAAAAGAAAAAAAATTGGTCACTGTCTTCAGCAGGTTTCTATCAAATGTTCAGCATATTGGGATGGATAGCACAGGCCTCTGATTCTCTTGCACTACCTGAGAATTATTTTACAGGTCTTCCTGTGGCAAAGTAAGAGACTCTTTCTCTGATTTTTTTCTTTTTCTTTATTTTCTTTTTTTTAATGCTGTTTCTTAGGTCTAGAGCAGTTTCTAATTTTAAATGAGAGGAAACTCTGGTTTGTATATACTGCTAGGAACAGTCTTTCATTTCTCCTTTGTGTTTCGGGTGTGTATTAAAACCATTTGTCATCTATTCTTCTGGTGTACTAGAGGCTATTTTGGTTTTCATGGTCTTGATGTTGGTGAAAGAAACAAGTCAACAAGGAAAATGCAAGTGTGAATATATCCTCTTGCAACAGAAACCCACAACATTTCTAAAAGTTTTAGTGCTGCTTGCCTTTAGAGAGGATATTTTGCCTTTGAAGTTCAAGCAAGTTTATTTACATTGTGCTTGAAGCCTGATTAGATTATTCAGTGATAGGAATAAAGGAAAGCCTGATGTGGATTTAGCTTGTTGATAAAGACAAGAAGGGGTGGTGCTGGGTTTTTTTGGAGGGGTTTTTATTATTGTTGTTGTATAAAAAATAGGGGTAGAGTCAGTTTTATATGTCAGCTTGCTACCACAACCTGCACTGCATGTGTTGGAACTATTACTGCCCAGAGCATCAACCCAGACTGGGTCCACGGCAAGCAAAGGGCACATCCCAAAGATGATAAAAAATGACTAGCAAGAGGGGAATTGCTGCTGGTTTATGAAATGAAGCTCTGCTCCTTGGCCAAGTAGGAACAGGAGCCCAGAGGCCATTGTACCTCAGCTGAACCATCTGGCAGCACAGAATTAAGGGTGCCACATGCCTGCCCAAGCAGCAGGATTGCTGAAAGGATGCTGAAAGCCACACTTAGCACCCTATGTTTAATTCATAAGGTAATAGTATCCTAATATTACCCTCTGGGAATATTTCTTTGGCTGATACCAGGTCAGGCATAAAACTAGAGGGGAAGAAAGGTTTGATAGCACTATTACAGTTTCAGCACAGGCATAGTCCTGGCTGCACTGCCTTTTTGGGCCAAGGCCACTTTAACAAGCTCTTCACTCTGAGCAGGTTTGTTTTCCTTAGTGATAGGGGAGATAAAAGTGTTGTTAATGGCAAGTGAGAGATGAAATGGCTCTGGCTGAAGAAGTTTCTACCACTGTTGTTGGGCTGAATTAGCATGTCTGGACTGAGGGTACTCCCATCCTTTTGGAGTATCTGAGGGAGTGATCTGGCTTTCACTGAGGCAAATGGGATTTGCTCTGGGATTTTGCAAGGCAAAAAAATTAAATTAAAACCTTTTCTAGAGAGAGGAGAAACTGGAGCTGTGGGTCTGATGCTGCCCAAGCATCTTCCTCCAAGCCCAGCCTCACAGGGCCTGCCTGCATCTGTGGCCAACTCTCCCTGCTTTTCCCCACGTTGCCCCTTCCTTCACCATGAGACCTGCTCTTTCCCTGGTGGAGATCCCTGGAGGAAAGCTCTTTCTGTGAGCAGTTTCTGGGCTGTCTTCCAGGCCCACGCTCAGAGGAAGGGGGCTTGGGGAGGAGGAGAGAGAGGAGGGAGGGGGGAAGGTGAGAGCTGACCAGGCTCAGCCCAATGGCTTCTCCAGCTGCAGCACATTTTCCAAGCGAAGCTTTTAGGGAGAAAACAAACGAGAAAAAAAAAAAAAAAAAAAAAAAAAAAAAAGAAGGAAAAAAAAAACCAGAAAAAAATCTGCTTTTTCTTTTTTCATGTCCTTTTATCCTATTTTTAACTGTGGCCTCCTTCCTTTTCTCAGCCTCCTCCAACACTTCCCCCCTCCCCTGTGCTGCTGCTGCCTCCCCCGCACGCTCTCTGCAGAGATGAATGGGCGTCTTTTCACAGGCCAGGCACATCTGCTTGTGGCTCTGAGACCCAGCAGGACTCCTCAGCACATCTCCTGGCCTGGCCACTCTGTCCTCTCCCTCCTTGAGAAATGAGGAGTGGGCAAGGGAGGACGTGGAGGACAGCGAAGGGAAACAGGACAGGGGGGAAAAAAATGGGGTGAGCCAGCACGAGAAGGGCTGATGGAGAGCTGAGGTGCTGGGTGCTGATTCATTTCAAGGGTCCACAAAAGCTGTGCCCAAAATCCTGCCTCTGCACAACCTGCTGCTCATCCCTCCAGATCCCCAGCCCTCCCTGGCCCTTTGCTCTGACAATGGAGATGAATGATCCCCTTCTGCTGGATTGTCATCCTCTGGCTGGTGAGGTGACAGCCTCTCACAAGCCTTGGGGTCTGGTGCTCTTTATAGCCTGGTTGGAATGGGATTTTTGGACCCTTTTCCCCCCTGACAGTCTTTGGGAGTTTCATCAGCTCTGGTTAAAGGCATGGCACCCCGTTGGGTGTGCACTCTGGGTTGTCTGAAGGACACGAATAATTTTCTCTTTTAAGAGCACTTACTTTAATCTGTTGGTGGAGGGAAAAGATCCCTGTGTGCCTTGTGAATGAATTGCTGGGCTGTGGTGTTTTAGACTTCTGGCCTTTTTTCCAAGGCTTGTGAAAGATGCTGAGCAGTTTCTGCTTTGCTCTCCAGTGAGAGCTGGAATCTGTGTCAGGTTTGTGTGGATCCCTCTTGTTTCCCAGGTGAGGAAAACACGTGCAGGTAACCCTATGGTGCTCCTCCCTTTGCATCCCCCCTGCAACCTGCTGCAAGTCAGCACTTGGAGAGGTTTATTTGAGCTGAAGCAACAGAATGACAAAAATCCAGCCTTTGGCTCTTCCATTGGTTTCCTGCATGACTCTGAACAAATCCCTGTCTTGCCTCAAAGGCAAAACCCAAGGGAGCTCTCTGCACCTTGGGTCATCAGCAGAGAAAGAGCCCTGAGCTCTTTTCCCACTTGAGCTGCAGCCTGGTGTCAGCTGGATGTCAGCTGCTGCTCCAGGAGGAATCCTGGGATGTGGCTGGGTGAGAGCTGGGGGGTTGTTGCTTGGGTTTTTTTGGGTGTTGCCTGTAGATTTGCTGAGGTGTGAAAGAAGGGTGGGAGCTCTGCAAGAGGGAAAACACAAGCTGGGATGCTGAACCAGGACTGGCAGCTTTGGTGTTCCATGGAGAAGGGATAACTGCATGTAGATTCAAGGAGAACAGGGACTGAGCTTCCGTGGGGCTGGGAGGATTAGTGCAAATGTTTTGGGATGGTCTTGGAGTAGGATTGCTCTCTCTGTAGGGATGGAGTGAGGTGGATGTACCTGTTCCTTTTTCCCAGAGGAGGAGGCTATCCTGCACCACTGAACACTTGCTTTAGACAGGACACACAAAGCACAGATGTTTTCTGGGTTTTTTGAGCTTTCCCAACCCCTCCTGTGCCACAGGCACTTGTCTCTAGGGACAGCACCCAATGTAGACGCTTTGGGTTGCATGTGGCTTCTTGTAACAGCACCTGGATGGGCTTTGCTGCCCTGACACAGAGCAGGGAGGGCAGCACAAGTGAGACCAGCTCCTAATTTCTCCCTGGATCACCAGGACTGGCTGGATGATGCCAGGAGGGCAGGCAGAGGGGGGACATGGGGAGCACAGGGGGCTGGGACCCTGCAAACACGCTGTTTCTTTCAGCTCCTGGCAGTGTGAAGCACCTCTCTCCCCTTCCAGATGTTCACTGTGTTTATAGCTGCTGAAGCAAGAGACAGAACTCCCTCATTAATGTCTCTCCCTCTCTCTCTCTCTCTCACATTGAAGCCAGAAGTCTCAGCTCAGAGGTTGCAGCTGGAAAGGAGCTGGGGGTGAGGGGTGGGAGAGAGAAGGGAGGTGTACTCCAGCCTCCCATCCCATTCAACTCCCCCTCTCCACTTTCCTCCCCCCGAATCCTCCCAAAATACACATGCCCTGAAAAAAGAAAAACACTGGCAGATTTTTTATTTCAGAAAGTAAACACTTAGGCCATGGGGGTCTGGAGGTTATGGGAAAAGAGGAAACCATTGGGCTAATCAGGCCGGGACACACTTCCCCTGCTGAAATAAACCAGAAATCATTGCATTGCTGGGCGCCGCCGTGGTTAACCCTGGTGCTGCCAATGCAGCTGAGTGCTGGGGAGCTGCCCAGAGCCCAGAGCCTGCTCACACGTTTTCCTATAGAATTCCATAATTATTCTTGCCTGAGAACTCTGCCTGAGAACTCTGCCTGGTGCTTGCAAACCTCTACAGGGCTGAAATCTTTCTCTGCTTGAGCCAGCGAGATTTAGGGGTGATTTCTGAGGGGTTTTCAGAAAGCCCTTCTTGTTTTATTTTGTTTTGTTTAATTTTTTTATTTTTTTATCCTTGCTGGATTTGCATTGGGTGTGTAGAAATGCCAAGAATCCTGGTGAGTTGGTTGCAGACCCTTTGGGAAGGACTCCTCCCTGCTGTCTGTTGTGTTTGTGGAACACCCAGCACATTGCATCTGGCTGGGTGCTGGGGGACCCTCCATGCTCCTACAGGACCCCGAATAACTTCAGTCCAGGTGTAAATGAGTCCATCAGGACCTCTCGTCCCACAAAAAGAGCTCAATTCACCACCCTGCAGCCTGGCTTTGGACTTCCCCTGGCCCCTTCCCTAGTCTGAGCTGCATCCTAGGAATTAGGAATGGATGCTCCCTCCCAGGTCTGTGTTTCAGCAGAGCTGGATCTCCAAGCAGGAATATTTATCTCTCTAGTTTAAAGGTGGGGATTGTTACTGGGTCTGTTCGATCCCAGCTCCACGCTGCGATCCCTTCCCTGAGAGGGCTGAAAGGAAAAGCCAGCAGGGAGCATTTTGTCGCCCAGCGAAAGTGATTTTTCCATTGCCGCCTCCGAGGAAGGTTTTACCTCATCTGTTACGTGGTGAAAGGTGCCGTCACCGGTTCCTTGAGACATCAGCCCGGCTCTTGCAACATTCCCACCAGAAGGCAAATCCCCAGATAGCCCAGGAGAGGGGAGCTGCAGAGCTGCCCGTCCCACCCCGCTATCTCAAGAATGCATTTGAACAGGAGCTGTTTCTGCAGCCTCTGGAGGTCGGGGCTTCAGATGGAAATCAAGCTCCACAGAGATAGTCCCACAGGGCAAATCGTAGACTTTTTGGAGTTGGTGTTCAGCTCAGATAAGCCCTTGAGAGCTCAGATACTTTATCTGGACCTTATCTGAGCTATTTGCATCACTTCAGTCTGAGAAACCAGGCTGTCAGGCTGGGGACGGGAGTGTGTGAGTCGCATTAGGATGGTCTCTCTTTTTCATTGTTACTTGTCACACACAGACACCTCCCGGAGGGCTGGACTGGCCCCTGCCTGTACAGCCTGTGTGCAGGCTGGGAAGATGAGGAGCAGGAAGGAGAAACACCATGCTTAGAGCTACACAAGGAGAGAAGGAGAGGATCAGGATGAATATCCCTTGAAAGCCCTGTATAAGGGATTTCATCTCTCTGCTCTCTTTCTACAAGGGAGCAGAAATAAGCTCAAGTTAAATTGTGGATGGAAATGATTCCTCCTTTTCTGAGCAGGTTTGAGCTTTTTCTAATGCCCTGTGCTTTCTGCATGCTGATTCCCAGACCCTGTTTTGTGCATGTGAAGTCTCTCACCTTGTCTGGGGCTCCTGGGGCAGCCCCAGGGGCCATGCTTCCTCTCTGCTCTCCTCTTCATTCCTGCTGTGCAGCAATCAGCTCTTGGACATCCCCAGCCCACGGGGTGGTTTCATTCACCTGAGCTCTCAGCCCTGGTGGCTCTTCCCCATCATCCACGGTCTTTTTTTTTTTTTTTTTTTCTCTCTGTGGAGGAATGGTTCTCAGGGACAAGAATAGCAGATTTAGGAGATCTGGCTGAGAACTTACAGCTGGGATTTGGAAGACCTTGGCTACATCTCCTCACACAAGTCTTTAGGCATCTCAACCCCACTGGCTTCCATTGGAGTGAGATGCCTAAATCCCTCAAAAAGCTGCCTGCGAGCCACTGCCTCCCAGTTTCTCACGTTGGAGATGCAGATGATTAATTCATTGCACATTTCATGGCCATGCTTAATTCACTGAGGTCAGGGGAGTGATTGGAACTCCCCGGAGAACAGGGCTGTACAAGTGCTTGATATTGTAAAAAAAAAAACAACACCAAAACATAAAAATTGACATCTTAAATGACACCAAGCTGCCAGCGTGGCTGAGCCCCTGAAGCTGCCTGAACATGTGCTGAAGTTTACACAGCCCCCAGGATGGACCTTCCCCTCTGGGCTTCGTATCAATAGGCTTTGGAAAAGCTGCAGCAGGTCAATTGCTGGCTGGTTCACAAGGAGAAATGAGAGATGAGAGTTTCTCTCCCTGCAGCTGGGTCCCCAGGAAGGGGAAGGCTGCTGTCTCCTGCAGCAGGCAGGATGATGAGGTTGAGTGTGGACCTTGGGAAGAGGTTTCCCTGCAGGAGAGCCACGGGAGATGCTCTCCTAATGACTCGAGGGACGGAGGAATTTGTGTGTGGGCTGATTTCTGTATAAGAGAAGATTCTCAGCCAGAATGAGCAGTGTAGGTCCATCCTTCAGGAGCTGCCATCAGGCACCTCTGATCTCCTCTTTCAGTGGTTTTTTCTTTCTCCACAACACTGCAAAGACAGGGTGGGATTCAAGGCCTTCGAGCCCTCAAGGCTGGCTCCAAAAAAAGAGGGTTGGCTTCAACCCACTCAGTGCTGCCATGGATTTGAGCGATGGAAAGGGGTGGGTGCACACACCAAAAAAGCAAAATAATAAAGTTCAGGACAGGACTTCCCTTCCTGGAAAGGGAAGCAAGGCCGCTGACATGGCACATGCTACGTGAGCAAAGGGGGGCAAAAACACTTGCAGATGTTTGTGCTTCTCAGAGCACAAATGGGATGGAGGAAAACAAAACCAAACCAAACAAAACAACACCAAAAACCACTTCACCAGAGCAGAGATTTGATTTCTAAGAAAAGCTGGCCCGAGCTACTTCTCCCTAACTCATTAGTAAGTATTTTTCAGGAGTCAGAGCTGCCTTTCTCCCCTGGTTTTGTGATTCACTCCCCACATCCTACGTTCAAGGAGAGGCAGAGGGCACTCGTTTTGGCCAGGCTGATGTCAGCATTGAGGTAGAATAGGAAAAAAAGGAGGAGATGCCCCAAGGGAGCCTCTCCATGGAAAATTTCTAATTCGGTCAGTTCCAGGCATCTTGCAGAGGAGCCTGCACTTGGGAGATTTCAACCCAGTTTTGCAGACTCAAAAGGCATGAATAATTAGGGAAGGCAGTGGTGGAATAAAGCTGGCATCTCAGCCCTGCCCTGCACAGCTCTTCACCACTCTGCCACCTTGGGGCATCTGCATCTCTTGGGAAACATCTCCAGAGAGTATCAGACCTTCTCTTGTCCCCCCTGCTTTGCATCTTGTTACTTCCTAACCTCAGGAGACCAGATGCTGCCTTTGTCTGGCAGCTTTGGTTGCGTTTCTAGCCAGGCAAACAGCTACTACGTGTGAGTAGGAGCAGTTTCCCTTGCTTTACAGTAATCAAAATGACATTATAACAAGGCAACCCAGCAGCCTGCTTTGCCTTACACTTGTTCCACACTCTGGATGTCAGCTCAGTCCTCTTTCTAGATGAAATATATGTTTGGGTTTTTTTCTTTTTCTTTTCTTCTTCTTGCTGCCAAACATGAGGGATTGTTCCACAGAAATAGTCACTGTTTTGTCAAAATGAAATGCAAACATTTCCAGCCAAAACTCAGCATTTTCGGGGGCTGGCTGTGTTGATGCAAAAACAAATCTCCCTGGGAAATGCCAGCATGGGAAGGAAAAGGAGAATCAGGTTGGGCTGCTCTGAAGAACACTTCTGGGACCGGTGTTGCTCAATATCTTCATCAACGACTTGGATGAGGGTATAGAATGTACCCTCAGCAAGTTTGCTGATGACACTAAGCTGGGAGGAGTGGCTGACACACCAGAAGGCCGTGCTGCCATTCAGAGAGACTTAGACAGGCTGGAGAGTTGGGCAGAGAGAAACATGATGAAGTTCAACAAGGGGAAGTGTAGAGTTTTGCATTTGGGGAAGAACAACACGATGTCCCAGTATAGGTTGGGGGCTGACCTGCTGGAGAGCAGTGTAGGTGAAAGAGACCTGGGGGTCCTGGTGGACAAGAGGATGACCATGAGCCAGCAATGTGCCCTTGTGGCCAAGAAGGCCAATGGCATCCTGGGGTGCATTAGAAAGGGTGTGGTTAGTAGGTCAAGAGAGGTTCTCCTCCCCCTCTATTCTGCATTGGTGAGGCTGCACCTGGAGTATTGTGTCCAGTTCTGGGCCCCTCAGTTCAAGAAGGACAGGGAAGTGCTTGAAAGAGTCCAGCGCAGAGCTACTAAGATGATTAAGGGAGTGGAACATCTCCCTTATGAGGAAAGGCTGAGGGAGCTGGGTCTCTTTAGTTTGGAGAAAAGGAGACTGAGGGGTGACCTCAATGTTTTCGAATGTGTAAGGGGTGAGTGTCAGGGAGATGGAGTTAGGCTCTTCTCAGTGGTGACCAGTGATAGGACAAGGGGTAATGGGTGTAAATTGGAGCATAGGAGGTTCAAGTTGAATATTCGAAAAAATTTTTTTCCTGTAAGGGTGACAGAGCCCTGGAACAGGCTGCCCAGGGGGGTCGTGGAGTCTCCTTCACTGGAGACATTCAAAACCCACCTGGACATGTTCCTATGCGAAGTGCTCTAGGTGGCCCTGCTCTGGCAGGGGGGGTTGGACTAGATGATCTTTCGAGGTCCCTTCTAACCCCAAGGATTCTATGATTCTATGATTCTTCTCCTGTCTCTCTGGTTCAGGTGTGTGTCTCAGGGGCTGCAAGACAGAGAGTGTTTGAACCCAAGAGCTTCACCTGGATTTATCCATTTACTGAGATCAGACTGTGTGAGCAGACGTGCCCCAGGGGGCTGACCTGTGCCAAGCACCAGGGCTCACTCCACTCTTCCCAGTATCAGGATGTGAAGCTCCATCCCACCTCCAGCTTCCAGAAGTGGTTATTAAGGTTTCATCCATCTGCTCTTACCTCCTTCATGTCACCCTGCCGTCCTTCCCCCTCCATCTCCACCTAGCAAGGCTATCAGGCCTCCTCTCTCTTCCCTGGAGCAGATGCTTCCATCCCCATCCATCTTCTCCAAGCTCTCCCCGGGGGGTTTGGCAGCACTTGCAGTCAGCAGCCAACAGTGGCAGCGACCCAGGCTGGGGGGACTTTCCCTTCCACACCCACCTGAAATGAAACAGTTTTCTGGGGGCTCTCCCACGCCTGCCAAGTGCATCTCCAGCCTTCTCCTCCCCAGCACTGCTGCTCCTCACTTCATTAGCACTGGAGATGTTTATAAATGGAAGAGATAATATTTTTCGTTTCCAGTTTGGGTTTCCAGGGCAGCCACTTTCTAAAGCACTTAGGAAGTTTAGAGAAGAAGAGGTTATATAAACGATTTTTCCCCCCTGGGCTCTTATTAATCAAGTGGCTTGTGGAGCCATTCCCATAGCTTTGGGATCAAGGGCACTGGCTGGGTGAAGGGAGGAAGGCAGTTAGTACAAGACATCTTTTTCTTGTCTCTTGCCCCCTTTTCTTTTCCTTTTTTTTTTTTTTTGGTAGGTTTGCAAGGAATGAAGCAGTCAGACCTGGCTGCTGGGGTTTCTAAGGGCTGAGTAGGTCCTAAGGTACATTCAGACTGTGTTTTGGTCTTGGTTTTTGTACCAACCCTTTGTAGACCTCCAGAGGAGCCATGTAGCACCTTTTAATGATGATTTACCTGGCCCTGTTGGTTAAATTTGATTATCTGATGTAAAATCTGCATTGCTTGAGCATGGGGTTTGTCTTCTTTCACAGTGCAATGGGCAAATAGTTGATCCTTGTGCTTTTACAACAGAAGCCTATGGACATGCATTCACCCACACTGATTAATATATTTCCTGGCAAGCCCTGATGCATTTCTTAAGCTCCCCAGCATTTTCCCACCCAGGCTCCAGGAGTGGCTGCTACTCAGGATGGTTGTGAGCAGCAGGAGTGGCTCAGGGGTTTGGAAAAGAGGAGCAAACCATGTCAGCTTCCTCCTGTTCCCATCAGAATGAAACCAAGCTTCCCCCTCCTTATCCTTCCTGCTGCTGTCTCCCCACCACACGGGCTGAGGCACAGGGTCTCTCCCTTTTCCTTGGGTGGATGGAGCTCTGGTTGTAGCAGCAGGTCCAGCTGCATCCAAAAGTCCACAGGAAACCAGCTCATTAGTCTGTTGACCCACCTTCCCTGTGTCCCAGCTCTACTCTCTGGGTGTGAAAATAATGATTTAAATAGCCAAGGGTGGAAAATAATGTCTGAAAAGGGGGCAGAGGGGAGAGTCACAACTAGTGCTGACTGTAGGCTTGGCAGAAGGAAACTCGATTTCTTCCGGGTCTTGGGAGAGTGTGAGAAAAGGTGTGGAACATCTGGAATGATTTAGCAGCTTCTTGCTGGTGTGTGAGACTCGGGGTGGTGCAAGCAGAGCTCAGCCCCCAGAACCAGCACGGGGTGACAGAGACAAAAGCCACTGACAGCCTTTGGCCTGAGCAGGTTCAGGCTGGGTGCTGCAGAGGGGATGCTGATACCTCCTCCAGGGACAGAGGATGCCTCGTGGTGGCCCTGGGACTCCCTGAAGCATCACTCAGGACACTGCAGACAACCCCTGAGATATTTGCTGCATCATCTGAATGGATTTGTTTGGCTTGCCAGAACTAATTTGCAGGCTGGAAGAGAACTCCAAGGGTCAGAGGTGTATTTTGTGAGCTCTCAGGATGCTAAAACCCAAACTGGGCTTCTCAGGTAAAAAGGCAGATTTGATTTCACCCCATCCATCCCCAAAACCCCATCCTCCCACAGAAGCCTCCCAAGAGAGGTGAACTAACTGAGCAAAAAAAAAAGGGGTTGTCAACATGATTATTTTTAATTGACCTTTTTTCCCCCCCTACTTTGATTTTTTTTTTCCTATTTTAGAAGTGCAAAAATAGAAAGTTGGAGCTCAGGCTGAATGACACATGGTTTTCCTTGGTTATTTTCTTTGTGCTGGTTTAGCTCAACGAGTAGTATATGAAAAAAAAAACAACAAAAAACAACAACCCGAACTGGTTTGCATCAACCTGGAACATATCTACAAAAAAATATATCTGCTTTTTTCCTCCAGCTAACAGCAAAGCCCAGCAGAATAATAAGGAAATCAGCTGTTTTCACACCTTTTCTGCAGGTGATGGGGTGAGGGATAGGGGAGCAAACCATATTCCTTGCTTTTCCCCCTTGCATCACAAGCTCTCCACCCAATGTCTTTTGGAAGATAATTTAAAAACCTGCAATAACGGGTGGTGGTGGTGATGATGATGATGATGATGATGGCCATGGATGAGTGAGCAGAGTTCCACTGGAGCTGCAAAGCCCTGGGGACCAGCTGCCCCTTCCCCATTGACCGGGGAAGGGTTTAGGACCTCAGAGAACTCATCAGGAGCCCCTCATGGGGCGAGAGGCGTGTTATTTAATTAGCTTCACAATGAACTGACTGGGAGGCACGTGGTGGCTCTAATGGAAGGAGATAGATGTCCTTTTAGCTGGGCTAATTGTTAGGAAATAGCAGAGGCTTTGTTCAGCCCCAGCATGTGGCCTGTGATCTCTCAGAGCCCAGGGGCTGCCCGCTTATAATTTTAGACAGATCTATTCAAGCCCTTGCTCTGCAGCCCCGGGGCCGAACAAGACGGGTATTGTTGCAGAGCCAGGATCGCCGTCCAAAAAAACCACCCCGAAAAACCCAAACACGTGTAGAGAGGAATATTTCTCTGTCGTTTATTCACCGTCTTGCCAAGAGGAGACAATTGCAAGCCAGGAGGATTCCAGCGCCGGGAGAAGGTTTCTCCTCTTTGAAACACGTCCACCCGTGAAACCTTCATCCCAAGGATGGAAGAGGGGAGGCTTAGGTTAGACACGGGGAAGGAATTCCTCAGGCTGAGGGTGTGAGACACTGGAACAGGTTGTCCAGGAGAGGTGTGGATGCCTCATCCCTTGCGGTGTTCAAGGCCAGACTGGATGGGGCTTGGAACAGCCTGGGCTGGTGGGAGGTGTGAATTTGTACTGGAGTGACTGGTGCTGGGCTGAGCTGCTCTGGGAGGTGCTTGTGGGGCACTTTCACCTTCAGGAGAGTGAAATGCGTAGCTGTCGTTTGGTATTTCTTGAAGCAGTGGGCCTTTTTTTTTGGTGGTAATAGTGGGTTTTCTGAAAGACTGGAAAAGCAGAGAAGTGTTAGGGTTGTCCTGGAGGTTCTTTATTAGCAAGGATCCCATTCCTCACCTTTGCAATCCCCCAGCTGTGTCTCAGGAAAGGGGATCTCGAGGGCCAGCAGAAATCGTTTCAGTACCCTCTGTTGCCAGAAACGGGTGGGTGCCCAAGTCACGGGCAGAGATGTTCTCCTTAGGTCTGAGCTGGTGACTTTTCTCTCTGCTCTGAAGGAGGCTGCCAAAGATGCGAGGTCCTACAGCTCAGCTTTGGTGGGTATCGTCTGTGCATCCCCAGAGCAATTAAGAGTTAAACAGGAAAATCCCTCAGGTTATGTTAACCAAGGACTCAGCGCTGTTACTTGAGGAGGAGAGGGAAAATGTACCCAGAGCAAACAGCACTGCTGAGAAGCTTACGAGCATTTTCCACCCAGCCAGCTCTTCCAGCAGGGCACCGAGTGAGTGACAGCAGCCTCCCCCAATGAAATTCACGGCAGAACTAGATTGCTGGAGCCCACATTAGCTCATCAGGTTAGGAACCGGCGTGAGACCTCTGGGAAACCAACCCCAGGAGGCTCCTGAAGATGCTCCAGCAGCTTCCAAGACCTTTCCTTGAGGTACCCACAGCCTCCGGACCGGAGCTGCTGCTCCCTCCCAGCCACGCGGGGACGTGCGTGTGTGCCGGAGTCCTGATGCTGAGCTGGCCACAAAGATGCTTTTTGTGAGCCATCATCTCTGCTGGAAGTTAATGAGAGCAGGAGTCGGAGAGGCTCCGAGGCGGCTTCCTCTGCTGGTGCCTGGAGGGCAATCAGAGGATGGTATTGTGGCAGCACTGTCTCGGGGCTGAGCTGGGGACTGAAGTCTGGAGCTCCGCAGCACGAACAGAAACTCGCTTTCAGTCTCAGCGCCGTGAACAGAAACTCGCTTTTAAGGCAGAGGATGGGGACTTTCTCTGAGACTCCAGCCCTAGAGCATGGAGCAGTGAGGGGACCCCAGAGGCCAGCTGGGTGACAGGGGAGACAATGGTTTGGTGATGCTCATCACCTCCTGGCCACAAACCCTTGATGTGGGAGCAGTCAGCCTTTCCTGCAGCCAGCCCAGGAATACACACTGACTAACGAGCTCCATTTCCACCGCTCAGACAAAAAGGAGAGGCTGGAGTCACCGGCACAACTCATCCAGCCTCCCATGACCGGTGTCAAACAGCTCACTCAAATACTTCCCAGCTATGACGGCGCTTGAAAGGATTCTCATATCATTTTAAATTCCAGGAAAGGTATCTCCCTGGGGAATGCTCGTGGCAGCTGCTTGCTCTTTCCTCTCATTGCAGAGGGCCACCTCCACACCCAGAGCCACCTCCCTGCTCTTTCCTTTCTTAGAGTGGTGGCTGCTGCTCTTTCCAACAATGTCCCCTTACGATAAATCCTTTCATGTCTCCCTTTCTCCCTGGAATCGCAAGCTGCTTTTTTTTTTTTTTCCCCTTTGCTCCTAATTTTTTTTTTCTCATGCCCTCTGGATATTGTTTACTTGACAAAACATCAAACCAAAGCCGTGACCGCTTTGCGGTCATTAAAAAAATCCCATGGCAGTTTTGGGGAAGGCTCCAATTTGGCTAATTACGTGCTGCCATAAATATCCCCCTGCAGTTTTAATTGGAGATGGTGTTCTTCATTTCCTCCCCGGAGCAGCTGGGCAGTGTTGCTCCACGTTATTACGTAGCCCTGGAGGTGGCCACGTTGTGGTGGCAGCCGTGCTGGGGAAAACTCCTTCTCCAGCCTACTGGTAACACCTAATCCTGAGCCTGCAGTAATGGGAATGGAGAGATCCAAGGGAGAAGAGAAGTTGTTCCAGCTCCGTCAGATCTGGAGGGAAGCCAGCAGCTCTCCATAATGCAGGAGGGCTACGACAGGAGAGAATTTGGGCCTGGTGAAGGGAAAGAGCCAGCTCCAGCTAGGAGAGAGAGAGAGGTGGTGGAAGAGAGGTCTTGCAGGTTCAGAAACCACAGCAAAGGTCTCGTGATACCTTTGCTCCATGCTAAATAAATAAGAGTTATTATTCTTTTCCAGCAAGGTTACTCAGTGTCCCTAGGAACAATGTGGCATTACTGCCCATCCTTTATTTGTTCTAAAATGTTGAAAAACAGTCAGGCTGCATTGTGGAGGGAGGGCAGATGGTTATCACCCATCAACAGCAAGATCTCTTGGCTATATTGATGGCAGGAGGGCTGCTCTCCTCAGCTCAGCATCCTCCCTCGACAGCAGAGAGCCCGAAGAGAGATTACCACGGAGTAACGACAGAATGGAAAAGGAGAGTGAGGCTTGGATGTGGAAGAGGAAAGATTTTTTCTGAAGCCTGTAAGCAGCAAATAAGAACCAGTTGCTGAGGCAAAGTCATGTTTGGCAGGTCTTAAACTCTGAATGGTCACATCCCAGCTGAAGAAACTAATCAATGGATTCCTTCCATGCCTTCTGTGAACACTGAGCCATTGAGCAGCTCAGCTGGAGTTCAGAGCCAGGGCTTTCATGTGGCAGGCTCTGAAGTGAACACAAATTAAGGCGGCTGCTAGGACAGAGCTGAGCTGGAAGGAGAGATTTCAGCTGCCCTGGAAGGAAATCTCTGTCCACAGCCTCTCCCTTCTTTTCCTCTGCTTTGGGGGTTTTTGCCCCAGTGCTACTTTTGGAAGCTTTTCAGTTTCCCTGCACCATACATTGCATGAGGAAAATGAAACAGGAGCTTGGGGGAGCATGGAAAGGGGGTGGTGAGGCAGGAGGAGCTCCAAGCTTGGCCACAGCCACCAGGCTGTAGCTCAGTGTCATCAATGGGATCAGGGCTGAGCTGCAATGCCAGGAGTGTGTGCATCCTTCCTAATAAAAACCACACAAGCTGCGAGAAAGATCTTTATTAGAGCCTTTGAACTGGTCCAGAAGAGAAGGAGCCCCATTACAGGTGTGCTGGAGCTCAGCCAGTCCTTAAGACTTTTCCCTCACTGAAGAGGCCCACAGACACCTCAAGGGCAGCCACTGCCTCCTCTGCTACCACCTTTTAATCCCACCAGCAGCTCCACCCAGGACCATCCCTGCTCACCAGAGCTTTCTCCTACATGGCCTCTGCTGAGCCCAGCAGAACCCCAGCAGCTTCGCCCCTCACCTCCTCTCCTGTTTCATCCTGGGGATTGTGGTTTGTTCTGTGCAGGGTGGATTATCCAGCACCATTGGATCAGGGAGGGATGGAAATCTGAGGTCGTTTCCATCTGGTTGGGACCCCAGGTGCTTTCTGATGGCTTCATTGCTGCTGCTGAGAGCCTGAGCTGCTCCCCCCCACGCCAGCACACACGTGGGGCTCCCACTCTCCCACGCTCACCCGGGAATCTGCAGTGTGCTGAGCGAGCTGTAGGAAGGGAAAAGGTTGTCAGGCTGCAGTAACTGCCTCAGATTTCTCTTCCCAAGCCTAATCTGAAAGGGGTCATAGAGAAAAACAGCTGTTCCCAGTCCCCTTTTGATTTTCAACTGGAAACATTCCACTAAAAATCTCTTGGTGGTTTCTTCCTCGGTCATTGCTGTTGATCCCCATGTAGGGAAGAGGGGACTGAAACCCCAAATCAAGGCAGGTGCAATTATCCTGTACAGGGAGGGGAAAGAGGGACCAAGTTTTATCCTCATCATCCTCTTTTCATTTTTTGATTCCCAGGCTCATTCCTGTGGCAGGTTTCAAGCCAAGGACCCACAACCCAAGGGTTCAAATCTTGTGCCCTGCCCGAGTACAAGCACCCGGGAATCGGGGGAGGGAGGTTATGTATTGTTCCACTGCTGCAGGAAGGGATTGCCCACAACTGAGCTCTCAAGTAAAATGGAAACACAAATGCCTGTAAAATGGGAAATGTGAGTGCTTGTCAATGGGGGAGGCACCTGAAAGATGAACTTTTGGCTGGAGCTCAGTGCCTGTCCCTCTGTGCCACCTCTCAGGCTTCCTGCTGCCTGCATCTTGAGCTATTGCCTGGCTAAACCCAGCTGCTCCTAGGAGCCAGAATTGGGCTTTCCATTCCTGCCCCCAGCACCTCGCAGCTTCTTTTAGTTACATGAACTTTTCTGCTATAAAAACACCTCAGGTGACTGAGAAAGGCGCCGCTGAAGAAGCCAGAAATAATCCTGAGCTGCAGCATTTGTATCTGCAGCTCACCTCCATCACCAGTGCATCTGAAGGTTTCAGTGATGTCTGCAAGCCAGACCCTGGCTCATCCCACAGGTTTGCAGGCAGCCCTGAGCCCTGTGCCTGCCCTCTTCCCCCATTCCAGTCCAGTTCATTTGAGCTCACCCTTGGTCAGAGCAACCCGGGCTCCAGGAGAGTGTCACAGACTGCTGAGACTTCAGAGAGAAAACCACAAGAGCTGGTTGCTAATGACTTTTTTATTTTTTTTTTAAACACTTGTACCGGTAAATTGACATCTGTGAGTCATAATCTCCCTTCTGCTCTGCCGTTTGTGGTCTGAAGTTTGTGCTACCTAAGTATACTACAACATATTTCATGTGAAAACCAATATTCTTCTGTTAACTTGGTGCCATGCTGGCACGAAACTCCTCTTGCATCTTTGAGGTGCTTTTTCTCCTGTCGGTTACCAAACCTTTCTCGGCCTCCCACCTGTACAAAGCACAGCCCTTCAACACCCACCTCCACCCATCTCCAAATGACTGAGCACATGCCTTGAGCTTGCCCCCACCTTTGGGCATGATTTTGGGTGGGAGTGGATCAGGCTGGCAGCAGCACCGGTGACACAAACATGAAGGGGTGATGTGAACACGAGGGGGTGCCTGGCTCAGGAACAGCGTGGCCAGCAGGTCCAGGGAAGGGATTCTGCCCCTGTGCTCAGCTCTGGGGAGGCCACAGCTTGAGTCCTGTGTCCAGTTCTGGGCCCCTCAGGAAGTTCAGGAAGGAGATTGAGGTGCTGGAGCAGGTCCAGAGAAGAGCAAAGAGGCTGTGAAGGGATCCAGCAGAATTGCTGTGAGGAAGGGCTGAGGGAGCTGGGGGTGTTGAGGCTGGAGAAGAGGAGGCTCAGGGGAGACCTCATCACTCTCTCCAACTCCCTGAAAGGAGGTTGGAGCCAGGGGGGGGTTGGGCTCTTTTCCCAGGCAACTCTCAGCAAGACAAGAGGGCAGGGTCTCAAGTTGTGCCCGGGGAGGTTTAGGTTGGAGATGAGAAAGAACTTCTTTCTGGAGAGGGTGATCAGGCATTGGAATGGGCTGCCCAGGGAAGTAGTGGATTCTCCGTGTCTGGAGATCTTTCCAAAGAGCCTGGATGTGGCACTGAGTGCCATGGCTGGGAACCACGGGGGGAGTAGATCAAGGGTTGGACTTGATGATCTCTGAGGTCCCTTCCAACCCAGCCCATTCTGTGATTCTATGATTCAAAGAGGTGACATGAACATGAAGGGGTGATGTGGGCATGAAAGGGTGGCATGAGTGTGCAGGGGTGACATGAGTGTGAAGAGGTGACGCGTGTGTGAAAGGTGGTGGTTCGTGTTGAGACAGGCAAGGTGAAGGCAACTGGCCTGCTTTCAAGAAACAGGGATTTTCTGCAGGCCTCTGCACGCAGCCAGCGGCGTTTTCCTCCTCTTCAAACTGCAACTCCCTTTTCCCCTCCGTGTTTCGGGGCTGGGACGGCGCGGTGAGGTCGTGATGGAAGAAAAGTAGCGGCAAAAGCACCCAACTTGGTGCTGGGTGTGCTGAGACCCCTCTCCATCACCCCGTGACCCCATCACCCCACACCCCGCATCCTCCATCACCCCCCATCGCCCCTCATCCCCGATCCCCCCCAGCCTTCCCTCCTCACGCCTCTCTCCCGCACCCCGGGGCAGGGACGACTCCGCTCCCCGCGGCGCCGGGTGCCGGGTGCCGGGGCCGCCTCCGGGGCGGGGGCAGAAGGGTCCCTCCCCGCCGCTGTCACCGCTCGGGGCCGCCCCCAACGCCCTCCCCTCGGCGGCTCAGCCCGGGCCGGGGCGGCGGCGGCGGGGGACGGGCGAGGCGGCAGCGTGGAAGGGGGGACGGAGAAGCGGAGCGGAGCGGGAGAGAGAAGAGCGAGAGAGCGCGGAAGAAGGAAGGAGAGAGGAAGAGGAGGAGGTGAAGAGCAGAAGGAAGGAGGCAGGCAGGCTCGCTCCCGGCCGCCGCTGCCCCGGCCGCCCCGCTCCTTGCCCGGCGGGGCTCAGCCGCCGCCGCCTCACCCTCCCGGTCCCGCCGCCGCCCCCCCCGGTGCAGCCCCAGCCATGAAGGCGGCGGTGGATCTCACCATCATCAAGACGGAGAAGGTGGACATCGAGCTCTTCCCGTCCCCCGGTAAGCGCCCTGCCCGTCCCCAGGGAGCCCTGTGGGTCCCTTCTCCCCGTTTTTCCGTTTTTTTTTTTTTTCCTCAGCGAGGGCGGTGGTAAGAAAATATATATTTGGTGGGGATTTGGGGTTGTCTTTTCTGGTTTCATTTTATTTTTTTTTTGCGGGGGGAAGGAGTTGTCTTTGGTGTCTGTGCCCTGCGCTCCCCCCGGCTCTGCCCCGCAGCACCGCTGGGGGAAGGCGAAAAGGCGAACTTGCTTTCCGAGCAGTTTTAAGACTTCCAACCTCTCCCCCCACACACACCTCCTCCCTCCACCCCTTCTCTGAAAAAACAACCCGCCGCCGCTCCAGCCTCCTTTTCTCATGCTTCAGCCGTACGGGGAGGTAGGCAAGAACCTCTGGATGGGAGGCAGGAGTGATGTACTCGCATGAGTTTGGGATTTTTAATTTTTTTTTTTTTTCCGAGCTCCTCAGGCCATCCCTTCCCTCCCTTGGCTGATCCTTAGCGGGGATGTGCGTTCCCTCATCCCTGGCTGGAAAGGGCTTGTCTGGTCCAAGCACTCGTGGTGTTTGGGAAGCAAAACTCCAGCTGTAGCTCCTTTGGGTTTTATCACGTTCAAATCCGCTGCTTTGATTTATATTTTCCCCTCTCTCTCGAGCTGGGGGAGTGGATGGAGAAAGGGTGCGGGAGCTCTCAGAGGTAGCAGCACCTACTAGAACGAGGCGTGTGCTTTTTTTTTCCTGTTGTAACGAAAAGTTGAGCTGCTGCTGGCTGTGGTTAGCGCTAAGAGTTGAGTCTTTACCATAAGAAGGGCTGTTGTTCACATAATGATGTCGTCTGACTGCCTGCTGACCCCAGATCTCAGCTGAAGTAGAGGATAAGGCTTGGAGAGCCTGCAGGGCAAAGAAACACAAAACAAAACCCAAAAAAACCAACAAAAACTTCCTTTTTTTTTTTTTTTTTTTTTTTTTTTTTTTTTTTTTTTTTTTGGTAGAAGCGAATCCTATTGCTTCATCTCTCTGCTGCAATTCCCACTGTGCCGGAGCGGAGGCTGGGCTGGGTTTTGTGCCGTGCCGGTGCGGCGGAGAGAATCAAATTAAAGATAAGAGTTGTGCCTTTCTTTGCCAGTTCACAAGTTTCTTGGAAAGCCAGGAGGGGAGCTCAGCTCCTGCCAGGCGACATGATTTCAGGCTGCGTGTGGGAAATAAAATGACAGCTGAGTGCTGGAGTGCAAGAGGGGCCGGAGCAGCACAGGGCTTGGTGCTCAGATCCTTGGGTAGCATCAGGTTGGCTGCAGGAAGTCAGACACAGCCTGGGGATTTGCCACCCACGGGCTACACTGTCTCTAACGTGAGGAGGGTCTTTCTCCTGATCTTCCCACACCTCGAGTCCTGTGTCCAGTTCTGGGCCCCTCAGCTCAGGAAGGAGATTGAGGTGCTGGAGCAGGTCCAGAGAAGAGCAAGGAGGCTGTGAAGGGATCCAGCAGAATTGCTGTGAGGAAGGGCTGAGGGAGCTGGGGGTGTTGAGGCTGGAGAAGAGGAGGCTCAGGGGAGACCTCATCACTCTCTGCAACTCCCTGAAAGGAGGTTGGAGCCAGGGGGGGGTTGGGCTCTTTTCCCAGGCAACTCTCAGCAAGACAAGAGGGCAGGGTCTCAAGTTGTGCCAGGGGAGGTTTAGGTTGGAGATGAGAAAGAATTTCTTTCTGGAGAGGGTGATCAGGCATTGGAATGGGCTGCCCAGGGAAGTAGTGGATTCTCCGTGTCTGGAGCTATTTCCAAAGAACCTGGATGTGGCACTGAGTGCCATGGGCTGGGAACTGCAGCAGGAGTGGATCAAGGGTTGGACTTGATGATCTCTGAGGTCCCTTCCAACCCAGCCCATTCTGTGGTTCTGTGATTCCCACTCTACCTGCACGGAGAGAGGACCCTGCTGCCAGAGATGCAATTTGGATGCCTCTGACAGCAAGGCTGAGGAGCAGTTTGTGTCTGTGTCCCACAGCTTTGGTTAAAAGCCCATGTAGCAGGGAGTGGTGGCTGCATTTCAGGTGGTGATGGCACCCTGCTCGCTTGCAGGGGGGCAAAATGGGGATAGGGAGAAACTTCTGGTCCATTGGGGCAGGGCTGGGAGGGTGTGCAGTTTATTTCTCAGTTCAGACCAAAGTGTCTGTTGAAACTTATGCATCTCCTGGCACCAGTGAGAGCGTGGTACAGAGGGCTCTGTGTCGTGTAGGTGTTTGAGCACTGGAGCAATGTAATTGCCCTGTGCCTAAAGGGAGGGCTCAGTGTTTCATGCTGCCTTTAAATTAATTTTCATCTCTCCATGAAAGCTTTTTTTTTTTTTTCAGCTTATGTCAGCAAGTAGTTGACCCAAAGTTTAAATTTGGGCAGGAAGAGCATGGAAAAAAAAAAAAACAAAAAACCACAAAAAAACCCCATAAACCAAAAAGGTAAAAAAGAGCTGATTCCCTCTCAACTTCAGCTGCAGGCGCTTCTGTTTTGGTGGCTGCATGAACACTGTGAGCCAGAAAGGTCAATGTTGTCAATTAGCTGGCTTAACCTCATTTCCCCTCTTTTAGAGAATGCTGAAGCTTTCTTGCCTGGCCAGGTTGATGTTGAGAGAAGGAAGATGGGTGCTGCTAACTTGGGTTTCAGGGATCCAGCAGTGCCATGTGTAGGGGATGTAACTTTTCTCTGTTTTGGGCAGAGGACTTCTCTGCTCCCTGATGGCTCGTTCAGCCCTTGGTTTGGTTGCTGAAGCTACCCCCAGACCTGCCCATTGCTTTTCTTTTCATCAGCCTTGCTGAGGAGACCCAACCCCTTGTTCCTTTACCAAGCAGATTTGTTTCAGGGCACCCATAGGGTTAACCTTCTGCAGGGAGAGGGTCGTTACAGGCAGAGGTTTTAAACTGTGCAGGATGTTTCATGTGCCAGGTGTTTGATGCCCTGTAAAACTGCAGAGATGCATTGGCCACACTGCAATATCCCCCTTCCCACCCCCCCTCCCATCAAACCTCCCTCCAACCCACACGTGCAGGCAGCCTCGGCGTGTAAAAAGTTCTTTGGGATTTGTAGTGTATCCAAAGAGTTTAAAAATAACCCAAAAGGGATGTGAAGTTGCACAAAGCTTCCAAAGGCCAAATTCCAAGCACGCTCCCCCCCCAAAACACACATGCTGTTGCCAGCAAGAATGTGTGAGTGAGATGAGTGGGTCAGGAGCCAAAAACCCCCATGGCAGTGGGCTTCTCCTTTCCCATGCAAGTTGTATGTGCGTGGGTTTTCATTGTAAGGGTATGACAGAGTAGAGGGCAACAAAACTTTTAATTGCAGCTACGTGACTGATCCACCAGTGGGCTGGTGGGACTCAGCTTACTGCCTTTTTTCTAGAGGGCTGAAAACCCAAACCATGCAAAAAATGGACTCGAAGGAGAACTTAACCTTGCAACTGGCAAACGCTGCCCTCTGCAAATCAATTTGTTTTCTCCAGTTCTGCAAAGCCCTGCTTGCTCTCTGTGGTCAGAATTGACAGCAGCTCTGCAAGCCCTGCAGGAAGCTGGCAGTGTGGTACTTGGGACTCCCCAGTCCTGAAAGACAACGAGGTTTTTTTTCCTAAAGTAGCTGCTGACTGGCTGGTCAAGGTGCTGTAGAAGGTCTGCAGTGGCAGGTGGTGATGCTGGGCTCGCCATCCTTCTGCATCCATTCCCTCTCTTGCTTCCTTTCTCTGGAGGTGAGTTGTGTCCTTCCCTAAGGACAGCTGGGACTCAGACGTGTTGTTTCTGTTGTTGTTCCTGTGCATGGGTGGCATCCCAGGGGTTTATTTTTTCTCTGGCAATAGTCTTTCCCTCTATTTATGGTTTGGGACAACGTGGGGGCAGGGCTAAAGCAGGAGTTCTGCTGTGGTTGCTGTAGGGAAGCCGACAGGTTCTATGTGTTAGGATGCAGGATCTGCCTGCACAGCTCCCCACAGCCAGCTCAGTCTTTCCTGTTGTCCCTTGCTTTCACTTTCAGTGCAGGCACACCGGGGACTTTGCATGCAGAGCCAGTTTTTTGGCCAAGGCATTCCCTCCTCTGCACAGCTTGCCTGCAGGGAAATGGCCAAGTGCTTCCCTGGATGCATCCTCATTGTGGTGGTGGGATGGGATCCTTCATCCTTCTCGGGAGGACAAGTTTCCAGCCAGCCCTCCCCTCCCAGCTCTTTATATGCGTGCCCAGAAGAGGGTCACAGCTCCATCATCCCCTGGAAGGGGGGACAGTTTGGGATCTGACTGGGGATCAGTGTGGTGCAGAGGGACTTGGAACTTCTTTGATCCTTGCACAGCTCTCAGCCTGCAGTCTCAGCCACTGCCTGACTCAGTTTCCCTGCTGCTGCTGAGCTGCCCTTGGTGGTGCATTGCACGGTCACATTTTTCATGCTGGGTGAAGCAGCAGCAGAACTCCAGCATTTCCCTCTCTCCTTTTGTCCCCTCTCCCTTCCCATGCATCACTTTTACTGGAAGAGCATTTCCCTGGCCTCACCCCGACCTGCTGCCTGCACATGGGATGCCAGAGGGTTTCCCTGCAAGCTCAGCAAAGCCCTGGGGGGTGAAATGATTTCAGGGATGCAGGGAATTCCATCTGGCATCTTCTCTGAGCTCTTTTGCTTCGGAGTTACCAGCACAGGTGGGAGCTGGGCTGTGTGTGGACATGGGTCAGCAGCCAGCCAGGACCAGCCTGGAATACACTGAGGGCTTGAGGCTCCCCTGGCATTTTGGGTGCTGATTGCCTGTGGAGGAGGTGAGAATCTGAACTGAAAAAGAGCAATTCTCTTTCAATGCGCTTAACAAAATGCCCATTACTGTGGTATCCAGGTAGGATCAGAGCTCCCCAGGAGGCAGGGCACCGGCTGCACCTGGCTGCCTCCAGCTCCAGCTTTCCAAGCACCAACTTCTGACAGCTTCAGAGACAAAGCTCTGAAAAGGGGTGGAAAGGGAAGCTTTTCCTGCAGGGACCCACCGGCTAAAACTCGTCCTTGCCAAGAGCATTTTTAACTGGGTTATAGGGAATTAGATTTCCAGGAAAAAGGAGCAAAGCCCCGTTTCCTTCTACTTTTTTTTTTCGGCATAAGCTCCCCAAAGCATGTAACAACTGTGTAATTACAGTGTTGTTACACCAAGCGGCCGCTAATTTGCCATGTAATTGCAGCGTGCCATGCTTTGATAGGCCTTATAAATGAAGGGATAATGCAGCCTCCTGCTGGAATGCTGCTCTCAGCTGAGGATCAGGTCCAATGCCATCCCAGGCTCTCCAGCAGGATTATGGCACTCGGAATTGTACCAGGAGAGGCAGCTCTGGAGCAGGGTGCTGTGCAAAAGCAGGGACTGCAGCCTCCTGGATGGATCCCTGCTGGAGGGGGGACATCAGGGACAGGTTTTAGGGTGCAGAGGTTGTGCTGTGGTCAGACCTTGGGATGATTAACTTGATGCTGGAGGGAAAATTTAAGAATGTAAAGTGGCAGATCTGTCATCCCAAATGCCTGTTCTCACTTGTGCTGTCAGTAGCAGCTGGGATTTTGGAGAAGGATGGAACAAATCCAGGTCAAGGAATTGACCAGGTCCCAGACAAGGAAGAAGTTTTCCTTTCTGCACTGTCAGCTCTCAGTGTATGGACACAAGGTGAGCAAATTACACAAATGAGGAGAGCAAGTGTCATTGCTGTCCCTGGGATGGATCCAAAGCCATCTCCAGGCTTTCCAGTTTTGCTCAGGGGAAGACCTGTGCTTGGTAGGATGGGGACTCACTGAAGTAAAGAAGCAGGGGATGATCTGCTTTTTAGGAGCATTAAAACCACCCCTGGAGCCAAGGGCACTGTGAGTTCAGGGGTCCCCAGGAAAACTGGGATCTTCTTCTGGGAAAACTGGGATCTTCTTTGGGTGCAGGATTGTGCCTTGGATGCTGAGACCTGACCCCTCAGGGTTGCTCTCCTGAGCTGCTTGTCAGGGGCTGGTTTGCAGCTGGTCCAGACCCACCTAACTCCTCTGCAGCCAGGGATATTTGCTCTGAACCAGTCTCATCCCTGCAGAAGCCAGTGGGACAAATCTGTAGCTGATAATAACTCTACAGCTGTCTCACAGCCAAAAATTGGGCCTGCACCCCCCTTTTTTTTAACCCACGACATAGTTATGCATCTCAGCTCTTTTGTTCCTTTTCCGTGACTAAGCTGCTCGCTGCCTGTGTTTCTTTTTCTTTCCCTTTTTTTTTTTTTTTTTCTTTTTTCCTTGTGTAGTTTATAATCTTGCAACTAGATACAGGAAAAAAAATTGTTTGCAGAGCTGGCCAAGGAGGCTCAGGGTTCCCTGGCATGAGGCCATGCTTACATCTCCAGTCAAAATACTGCTGGTTAAACAATAAATATTTATTGATTCTCCTACCAGCTCCTACATTTTTCCCAGGTGCAGTGGAATTTGAGGGGGGGAGGAGGGAGCACTTGGGTCCTGCAGATCCCTAAATTGTGAGATGGCTCCAGAGATAACAGCTCTCTGGTGGTCTGGGATGTGAAGGTGACCCTTGGTTCAGTCCTGCTCTGTGGCCCCACACATCCAGCCCGTAGATCTGCTCTCTTCTGCCCGTCCCAGCTTCCCTAGATTTGGGGATTTTTGCTGCAGGCTTTGGTGGTAATGATGGGAAAATGTGGAGTTCTGCAAGGAGCTTTACCTGCAGGAATATCAGAATATCACCTTGAACCTGGCAGGGACCCGTGTCCTGGGGGCGAGTTACCTACGGGTCGTTTCCAGAGAGATGGGAAAAAAAAAAAAAAAAAAAAAAAGGTAAAGAAAAGAAAAGCAAATCAGGTTGGTTTCAGTTTATAATTGGGTTAAAAGGCTCAGAGATTGTAGACACCCGCCGGATCTGAAAGCTGTGACATTAACGGGCTGCAAATGTTTGCATGCAAAGCCCGAGGCTGCGGCTCTTGAGATGAAGGAGAAGCTTTGGGTTTGCATCGCTCATCCCCCCCCCTCTCTGCTGGGGAACTTTGGGCCTATTGAGCCCTGGCTGGGGGGGGTTAAAACCCAGCTCTGCACCTCTGCTCGCCTCTTTCTAAACTGTGAGATGAAAATGCACCTTTTTGGGGTTGGGTGGTTTTGTTGATTTTGGGTTTTTTCCACTTGCAAAAGATCTGAGGCCTGGTTTGTTCCCTTCAAGTCCCTGGGGCAATATTTGTGTCTGCAGGACCAGGCAGGTGATGTGTGTTCCCCCATCTCCTCCCCTTGCTCCTGCTGACCATTTTTTGTCTCAAATCACTGTTGGTACCTGGGTACCTGATCCCCTCCATCCAGCGACCTTCTCTGTGCATCCTCCAGGTGCTCCAGAAAAATAGTCCAAAACGCAAGGAAAGAAACAGCAACTTTCTTTCCCAGGCAGGAAAAATCCCCTGGTTTCTCTGTCTCCCTCTGCTTTGGCACTGACAGCTGAAGATCAGAGGGCTGTCAGCCTCTGCTCCTCGCTGGGCACTGGCAGCAGCTCCCGGTGTGGATTGGGATGTGGAAAATCGCAGGGCTCGGTCTGGCTTTGGGCTGGGCGGGCTCTGGGGATGGACTTCCCACCCCATCACCTCCCGGTTGGTGCCGGACACAGCAGCAATCCCCTGCTCCAGCAATCCTCAATCCTCTGCTTCCCAGATTTTATTTTTTTTTTCTTTTTCTCCCGTTAAACCTTTCCTGCAAAGCCCAGCAGAGCTCTGCATCCCAGAGAATTCAGCATCATTCCCCTTGGCTCCAGCACCCCCAGCAGCTTTGAGGGAGGGGGTTTGCAGGGGTGATGGGGGGTGGGATTTCTCTCCTCTAGGAGGTGGGTGTGCAGGGGAAAACCTTCCCTGCCTCAGCCCGGGTTGCTGATGGAGCTGTGCTTGTAACCCCAGAGGTTGTTAATGCCCGGGCTGCGTTTCCTCGTTACACGGGGGAGATTTTAAATTGGCTCCACATGGATTGTGTTCCTTGTCGCACTTTTCCCGGAGGGTGATGGCATGAGCAGGAATGTGGGTTTGATGAAAGAAGCCAGACACTGACTCAAAAGCAGAGCAGCTCCCCCCACGTTCCCCTCCCCATGCCCCTTCTCCCCCCCCTCCATCTAATTTCAAATATTTGATGTGATTCCAAGGCATTCTTCAGATGGCTGGTGAGGAGCACAAGGAGAAGCCAGCTGCTGGGACTTGGCTTTTTTTTTTTTTTTTTTCAATTCACTATGCCCAAAACTTTGGGGGAACTGGTTTTGGCCTCTGCCCCCAGAAGATGTCAAAGAAAAGCCTGATTTTAGGGGAAAGTGAGGCACGATGTTCCCAGTATGCTGCAGTGGGAACATCCTCTCCAGGTTCCCCTTGACTTGTTGGTTTTCTGCTGTGCTGCACCTCTCCATCTCCTCTGCAGCACCAGGAAGGCCAGGACCAACCTTCCTCTTGGGCTTTCCAGTTTGGATGTACTGGATGACTTGGGGGGGGAGGCTCAGCCTTGTGTTCCTGCAGGAATGAAGTGTCTGGCAGATCAGGACGAGGTTTGTGTGTCCTCCTGGTGGCTGGAGTCACTGGGATGCTGCCTCTCCTGGGATCTGCTTGCAAGTCTCAGGAGGAAAGCTGCTGACTAAGGGAAAGTTGCCACTGATGTTCCAGCCAGTAGATTCCAGAAACTGGATCTGGACACTGGGAAGTGTTTTGGGATTTGTTTTCTGTTGCTTTTTTCACTCCCCTCCCCCTCTCAGCACTGTCTATCACAATAATCAAAATGTGGCTTTTTGACCCACATGAAGGTTTTTTTTTCATAGACATCTTCATGCATTTGTGCAGAACCACTTAATTTTGGTCAGTGTTCTGCAAGCAGCAAGGGTTTGAAATTTTTTTTTTTTTCTTACCTTTTAGTTTTGAGAAATTGTTTACAGAAACCTGAACCATCAGAAGAAACAACTTGCAAAAGCTTGAGCACTCCTGGCTTTTTCCACTGGAAAATGAGAAAAAGATGCAGCGAAACACGTGAAATTTGGGGCTTTTTATTTTTGTGCATGTTATTGTTAGAAGTGGTTTTAAAATACAATGCCAAGTGCTTTCCCTTTTTAAAATCCCCAAGGCACGTTCCCCAACCCACTCCAGGTCTCCAAAGTGTCCTCTGAGGTCACTCAATACAATTCCTCCTCATTTGCAGCCAGAGGTGGGGAGAAAACCTTTCCTTTACTCCATCCCCAGCATCCCCTCAGGCAGCAGATGAGTCTGACAGGTCGGGAGCAGCAGTGTGAATCCCTGTTCCATGCCCTGACCCTGGGGCATTTCCCAGCTCCCTCCTTTCAAAGGGATGCCAAGAAATTCGGGTTTGATGTCAGAGGACTCTCCCCCGGTTCTGAGAAGCCCGGTGCTGCCAGGGCTCTGGGAAAGTTTCATTTTCCAGCACCAGCAGAAGGGTTTTGAAGCTGTCACGGTAGCTGTGGCCCCGGGGGGGGGTGGTTGGGCTCTGGGGGTGGTTTCCATCCCTTTAAGCAGCTCCAGATTTGAAGTGGGCTCTGAAGCTTCTGACTTGAAAGGAGCCCCAGCCCTGTGCCTGCTTTGCCTTTGAGCTGGATGACTGGTGCACGTTCCTGCCTTCAAACAGCCCCAGCCCAGGACCATATGGATCCTATAGAGTGTCCTGGCTGCCCAGGGCTCAGCTAGTCCTGGGCTAGAACAGCTCTCTTGCCACTAGCCCAAGCCATTTGGCATCTTCAGGCTATGGTCATCTTTGGCTTCCCCAGGAGTTCAGTAGCTTCTGGTCTTTGACAGCCAAAGTTAGGGCTAAAAAAATTCAAATAAAACCTAATATATATATATATATATATATATATAAAAGAGAAAAAGAAGAAAAGCAAAGGGGAGGGAAAGCAGGGACAGTGTGCCTTTAAACAGCTGTACTCCAGTGTGTGTTAACTCTGCTTGCTAATCTGGTGACTAATTCAGTGCGTTGGGAAGCAGCTGCCTGCCAAGCTGGGCTGTGTCCCCAGCCCAAGGCTCCAGGAGTCATCAGGTCCCCTCCCTCCTTTCACTCTCCCCCCCCCTGCTTCCACCCCACCACTCCCCATGGCAATTTATTTACTCATCCAGAGGGCACAGCCCTGGCGGTCTCTTGACTCAGCAGTCCTGGGATGATGGGAGCTGTGGGAGCAAATTCCAGGCAAGAAATAATCTCATGACTTGTCCTGGAAAAGATTGCTTCAAAAAAGATCCCCTGACAGTCATGGAGCTCTCCGTGCCCACCTCTCCAGCACAGCCCTGGCCAGGATCTTGATTTCCCAACCTCGGGGAGCCAAGGCAGCCTGAAGGGACTTGTGGGATCTTTCTCCCTTGGAAGAAGGATGGATTTGGAGATAGGGATGGCACAGGGGCCCTGAACCCACTGACTGACAGGGCAGGGAGCCCAGAGCTTGGGCTTGTGGTGATTTTGGGGTCATTCCTCCTCCAGGGAGGGGTTTAAGCACTTCTTTCACTCCTAGGAAATTTTTGTTCTTCCAGAAGTGTTTTTGCTTGGACACCAGCAGGGCTGGTGCTGGGGATGGCTTGCAAATTGTATCTATGTGCTTTTTTTGCCTATTTTCATCCTACATCTCTCTTTAACCATAGCCTTTTTCCTCCACCTTCTCTCCATCCAGAGTCACTTGAGTCCCAACCCCTTTTGAAGGCACTTTGGGAGGTTCGGTCCCGGTGCTGGGGTCGGGATTGCACCAAGTTTGGCATTAAAAATTAAACCCACGGGTTTTGGGGGAGGAAGGTGGGAAGTCAGTAGGTGGGCAGGGCTGCTGAACTGACAGCTCTCCTACCTCCTCCTTGGCTGGGGATCACACAGCTCCTGGGGCTGGCACCACAGGGACATGGGGCTCCTGCCTCCCTGGAATGGTGCCTATCCACCCTGATGCCTTTTGGGATGAAGATGCTTGGAAAGAAGCAGCAGCCTGTGGCTCTCACTCCTCATATACTTCTGGTTTCACCCCAGCCCCTCAGCACCCATCCAAAGCTCTGCTGAAGCTCCTCCAGGCCCTGTGACAATCAGAGGATTCCCGGAGTTCTGGCAAGGGCTCTCAGCTCCCGAGTCGCCAAATGACGCCCCCTCCACCCCCCCTCCTCCATTTGTGTCTCCTCCTAATAGCCTCTTGGCCTGAGCAGCAGAATTCAATCAGCCCTTTCACCATCTGCTCCCAGGCACTTCTGCTGGGGAAGGCTGGGGGCCAGGGAGCTGTAATTCCTTAATAGCTTCCGGATGCTGCACGGGGTGGATGCGAGGGCTGCGAGCGGCTCAGCCTCTCTCCCCCCACACCTCAGCCTTCACCAAGGTTTCCAAGCTCAGGCTTCCTCTGGACAAATCTGAGCAGCTCCAAGCCTTCTGATTGATCCCTGCCTGCCCTGTGCTCTCCTGTCTTTCCAGGCTGAGGCCAAGAGGTGACATAATCCCCATCCTGGACAAGCCTTGGCTCTGGGATGCAGATGACTGAAGGTGATGGGGCAGCCCAGTTTGTCTTTGGCTGCCTTCCCCTGCTCACTCCCACCCTCTCCATCTTCTGAGAGCTTTTTTTGGTCCAATCTCTGCGCTGGTCCCTTCCTCAGTGGGAAGTTTCCTAGAAGTCAGAGCTGGAAAAGAAGAATTTCCTGGGGTAGCTTGGGAAAACCTTTGCTTTCTTGCATGGAGATAAACTGGAGGTTGCCTGGAAGGGGCAAAGACTTGGAGCTCTGTTGTTTGCTCTGGGATGGAGGAGGCTGAATCTTGGGGCTCTTCATCTGCCTAGCATGCTGGAGAAAATCCCCTTCTTCTTTGCCTTCATTTCCTTGCCTGCTTTGCCAGAATAACACCAGGAGAATTGTTCCAGTGTTGCAATGGGTGCAGAGCACCCGTGGCTCTTCTTCATGGGCTGGGACATGGGTGGTGCTCACAGAGATGTCATTTGGTGGCATTAATGGAGGGGTTGTGCCCAGGGGACCAAGGAGCTGTGCCTGGCTCAGGCAGCAAAGCCAAAGCAGTGGGTGCATCCTTGAGCATCTTTCAGCTCTTTCTGCTCTTCCTCCCCTCCTGTGAAACGATGCTACACCAAGAGATGAGGCAAGCACAGGGAAGATGCCTGGCGTGGATATTGTGAGCTATTTGGGATGGGTGGGATGGGAAGGATGCTTGCAGAGAAGAGGGCTCAAAGTGCTTGCAAGTGGGGAGTCTTCAGTGGCAGTAAATCCAGTGGTGCAATGGAGCAAATCCATATCTAGAGCAGGGGAACTAGAGGAGTGTGGATCCTTAGGCTACTTGCCACCTCTTGGCAGTGCCCAGCAGAGCTGATTGTTTGCTCTAAAGAGTTACAAATCTTTTTGTTGATTAGAACGATTGATTGGTTTTGGTCTAATATTATTTAGCCAGAGCAAACAGGACTGAGATTTACCACCCACTCTCTGACCTCTCAACCCTCATCTGTTTGCAAAAGCCTGTACAATTATTTGTTTGATTTCAAAGCTAAATACTCTAATCTCTCCTCTTCTGCTTTGGTAACTGCCAAGACATCTTGGCCTGATGCAGGAGGACAGACCTGGAGTCCTCATGTGTGGTGGCAGGTCCCTGGGCAGAAAGGGACAAGGTGGTGAGATGGGGACACGATGGTCACCAGGTGAGGACAGAAGCTCTCAGGCTTCTCCTCCTCTGCACATACCTTGGTGATCCAATGCTTTCTGGCCAGAACCAAACCCCTCCCTGCTGTATGGGAAAAAAAAATAAAAAATTATGCTATGAACACTATCAAATCTTAATATTGGCAGAAGGGCTTTGTGGGGGCTTTGCATCCCTCTGCAATCCAGGGAGAGGGTGATAGGCTGCAACTTGCAGCCTCCCGTTGAGCAATCAGTGCTGGTTCCTTGCCGGCTCTGGCTGCTGGGCTGGCAGGAGCTGCCCCGCAGGGAGGGAGGGGCTGGGCCGGGAGGCTGCGGAGGTGGGGGTGGGATGGGCGGCAGGAATCTGCAGCTGCAGAGCGATGTGGCAAACTTCATCCCCATCCCCTGTGCTGCTCCGGGACAGCCTGTCTGCTCCAGAGGTGACCCAGAGCTGCCGAGCCTCCCTGCTTCCTCATCATCTCCATCCCTTCTGGCTTTGGGTCGAGATGTCCTGGATTTGAGGAATGCTGTAGGAATATCCCTGGTCCTCTTCCACTCTTGGCTTTTGGGTGGATACCACAGCAGGTCCAGCCCCTCCAGCTTTAAGAAACGTTCTTGGTTTATGAATGAGAGAGCTGGTGAATGGAGGAGAGCAGCTTTGATGTGGGGGGAGATATTCTGGGGGTAGAACATAATCCTAGCTCGAGGGCTTTTCAGACTGTGTTCTGCCATGTGGTACCCTCGTGTCTGGCATTGCCTCAGCCTAGGGGCAAGGGCGAAGGCCAGGAGACAGAGAAATCAGTTTATGCAGGAATTGGGCTGAAAATCCAGTGGAGGCTGGGGAATTCCTTGGGAAAGACAAGTTGGCTGAGCATCTGCATGCCTAACCCTTTCCTGAGGCAAGGAGGATTGGGGATCCTTTTTAAGACCATTGTAGCAGGGACATGGAGTCCATGGAGATCAGAAGTGTGTTCTGATGGTGCTGGGCAGCACAAAGAGCTGGGTTTTCACTCTGGGCACGGGGTCATTCCACGTGGCTCTGGGGTGAAACCATCCTGAGCTGTGAGGTCATGAGTAGCTTTTACAGAATGTGTTGGCACAGCACGTTCCTCAGGTGTTTTTGATCAGACTTGGAGGGCTTGGGAGCTCTGTGGGGTGATGAAAGAGCTCCACATGACTGAAAGTTCCTTGGGCCTCATCCCTGCTGCCAGGGGACATCCCTTTGCCAAGAGACCTCAGCCTTCCCTTTTCACACTTCCCATCCTGACAGCATCTTCCTCACACAATGTTCTGAGGATGTAACCTCGGCCCAGCCTTGCAAAATCTCTGCTTTCCCTCTTCTGAGAGGCAAACACTGGTGGTTTGGCAGCTCCATCCTTCCCTGGAGCAAGAGGATGGATGGATGGATGGATGGATGGATGGATGGATGGATGGAGGAAAGCTCCATCTGAGCTGCTCAGGTGTGACACAGTCATACGTCCCATATGTGCTTTTGCAGCCCAGGATATGTCTATGTTGGGTACTGGGATGCATCCTTCTCTTGGGAGAAATCCTCCAGTCACATCACTTCCTTCATCAGAAGGGTCAGAAATGGTATCATCAGCCAGGGATCTGAGGTGAGAACAGCACAAGTCCTGGTTTTATCCCAACTGGAAAGCCGTGGATGCTCTCACAGATGAAGGGAAGCACCGAGAGTGGACAGCCTGGGCCACACTCCTCATAGTGCTGGAGCACAGCCCTGGGTTTGCTTTGGGAGGGCTCAGGCTGTGCTCGTGTGGCTGTGGAAACCTCCAAGGTGGTGGGGCCAGCACAGCCCTGCAGGGTTCCAGCCCAGCCCGAGGAGAGTCAGGAATGTCAAGAGGGTTCTGGTCCCAGGCGTGAGCCGTTCGAATACCTCAGGCACCCTTCCAAGAAGCAAATGAGTATCTGGTTGTTTGCTCCATGGGGTTCACTGGGTTTTGGGAGGTTTGTTTGATTCTTTTTTTTGTTATTTTTGTTTCCCATTTGCTCACTGCTATTGAGCAATTGGAGTTCCACTGCTGGGACCCAGGAGCTGGGTTTTAGCCACTTGTTTGCAGAGGAGCATCTCCTGGAGCTGGAGCACTGATGGGGGCAGCTGACACAGGCACCACCTGGACTTGCTGCTTCCACTTGACCTCTTTCAGCTGGGGTTGGGTGTCCATTACAAGCTTTTCTGAGCCCACCCCAGGCTCCCATTAGTGCCTGCCTGCCCGTGCAGGGGGATTAGAGCTCTTTAGCAGCTTGGTTAGGGAGGATTAGAGCGAATTATCACAGGGGAAACATGTCTCAGAGCTCTGTGCAGGGCTGGGAGGTGTCCCACAGCTCTCCTAAGGAAGGATGGAAGGCAAACAAGCCTGAAAGTGAGATGCTAATCTGTCACCAGTTTTGAGGCTGGTTCAAGAGTGTTTGCCTTGGCAGGAGGGGCTTGTGCTGGGTGAAGGGTGGAGCTGGAGCCTGGTAGCACAGCATAACCTCTGCTGTTGCTTCGCCACCATGGAAAAAAAAATCTTTTTGCTGACTGCTTTGCATAGTTTTGATGAGTGCTTTGAAACCATGGTCACGTTCCCCAGCCTCAGAGGTGGCCACATCTCCCCAGTGCTCACTTTTATCCATCTGTGCTCCTCCCAGCTGCCGAAACAGAGAGGATGGAGTGAAGTTTTCCATCAAGGGAAGCCCAAGAACTGTAGGTTCTGTCCTTGCCTGCTGAGGCTGGGGAAACATTCCCACTCTTGCAGCCAGGGTTGAGTCAAGCCCTGTGGTTTTTGCTCAGCTCCAGCCCAGGGGTTTCTCTAGTTCTCCTTTCCCTCCTCTCCCCCACAAAAGCCTGGGAGGACCGAGCGAGCTGACCACCAGGCTGCTGTTCCCCTGCCAGCTCCTGGGACTGCAGGGGATGCCACTTTCCCAGGATCTCCATCCCAACACCCATGGTGTAAAGCCAGGAGAGAGAGAGGGAATGGAAAGGAGCCTGAAAGAGGGAGCAGGAAGCCTGCTGATGGCATGGGGATGGTGTGTGATGCATCCTTCCACCTGTCAGTGGTGCTGCCTGGTTCCTTACCACCTGCAGGATACCTCCAGCCAAAACAAACCCTCCCTCACCTTTTGGTTGCTCTGTCTCCATATTTTTCCTGCTGGGCACGTGTCTCCCAAGCACCCTCTGGCACCCATTTGGCAGAGAGGTGAAGCAATTCACCCCAAAGGCTGAGCAGAGCATCCTGACCTCTCACCTTAACCTTTCTCACCTTCACCTTAACCTTTCCCCTTCCTTGCTCCCTCTGATGCTCTCAGAGGGTCCAGACTTAGAAGAAACACTTCTCTCTGCATTTAGGGAAGAGTTTTTGGGCCCTTTCTTTTTGGGGCAGAGCTGGCCCCCCATGACACACCACATCTCCATAAGAAAGCTGCTGAATGCCGGAAGAAAGCTGCCTTTGTTGTGCTTTCTGCAGCCCTAAGCAGTGTGGGCTTTTGGTTTCCTCTCTTGTTTTTCTCTTGAAGCCCAGCTTTCATCTCAGAGTATTTATTTTTCACTTCTTAAAGGACAGAAAAAAAAATACTTCTTTTTCTTTCTTTTTGTTTTTTTTTTTAAGAAATATATTTATCTTAAAATAGCAAATGTCTGGGCCTTTTGTGCCATTCCTTGCAGAGGGAAGCAGGGCTGCTCTCTGGTGAGTTGCTGCAGGAAGGGGAACCCAATCTCAGATTCTCTGTGCTGCCCAACCCTCTCTCCCCTTGTCCTGTCCCTGCATCTCCAGCAAACGCCTCTCCCTGTGCTCACCCCTTCTCCCCATCCATCCTTATATGCTGGCCTTCCCTCCCATCCCCTTTTTCCCAGCTTTCTGTCCTGCTTTCCCTTTCCTCCTGCTGAATTTTGCTGCCCTTTGGGTCCGAGGAGCCCTAATTGGAACAGGCCGGCTCCTCTCCTGCTTCCTGCGTGGGAGTGAGAGGCAACGCTTGTGAAAACAGTTCAAAAGTGCAGACAAATTTTTGCCTAATCCTGCCTAAATAACAGGGGGCTCAGCCAGGGGTTATTGCCCCTGCTGCAAAGAGGGGGGCACCTGGGAAAAGCAAAGCTGCCCTGGGGGGTGGTTGAGGTGCCTGGAGGTGGAAATCTGAGCTGGGAAGATGGTACCTGCCCAGCCTGCTTGTTTGGGGAGTGTGGGAAGGGTCTCAGCTCCTGGCCCCCCTCTCTGCAGCCTCCTCTTACCCTGAGAAAGGTTTCTCTGCTGCTGAACCCTGCCAGCTGGGGGACATTGGGAAATGTGCTGTGGTTCAGCTTCTCCCCCATCTCTGCCCTGGTTTTGGTCCTTGTGAGGGCTGGAATGTTCAGGGTGGAAGGGAGGGATGAGTTCAGGGGGATGAGGAGGTGGAGATGGGGAGTTCTGGGGCTTGGTGGTCACAGGGGACATGGGTAGGAGAGCAAACCCACGTCTTCCCTTGCTGACCCTCTGAGAAACTCCTCCTGCTCCATCCCCCCCATGGTAGGGGAATGTCCTGGGCTGTGTGACAGTCCTGGTGGCTGTCATGCATGGGGGCTCAGGAGGAGCTCACCTAGCTCAGGGTCAAGGACAGGCCTGAGGAAGCAGACAGGCCCAGATTTGCACAGCTCTTGGATGCCCAGTCCCAGTGAGGGGATTTTTCTTGGCTCTGCAGATGAACTGGTTTGAAACCAACATGCAGACTTAGCCCCGTGGCTCTTTCAAGCCACCAAAGGGTTCAAAATCCTGGTGGTTAATCTCTGGCTTGGGAAGATGAGCATGAAGCTGGGCAGGGTGTGGGCTTTTACCTGGGACATCAGAGCATGGGTTCCTGACCTTGGTGTCCATCCCTCGGAGCCAGGGCAGGAGGAAGGGAGCTCCACTCTGATCCACCCTGCATCCAGATCCACCCTGATCCAGCAGGCAGGATGAGGACCAGGCAAGGACACACTGGGTTTTGATGGGAAAAAGAGTGAGTGGCCGAGGGGAACTTTAAAGAGGCACTGACCCTGAGTAGAAACTCGGGTGAAAAATTAATTTACTCCCATCCTCCTGCTCTGAGCATATTTTTTTTTCCCTTTGCCTTTACTGCCATTTATTTTGCTTATGCAATCGGATGAGAACGCTTTGGCGTGCAGCATTTCAAGGTCAAAATCCCTAAAGTTTGTAAATTGTAGTGCTTTAAAAAGATCAGATGTGTAGAAACAGTTTATACATGAGGAAGGAGCCTGGGAGAAACAGAGTGGGAACTGGGAGATGAACTTGGTGATCTTGGCCTCTTTGTCCCTTTGCTGGATGGTTTGCTCCCAGGCTACAGGTCTTGGTGCAACACCTAGCACAAGTAGGGTGGTGGGGTTTGGCAGATCCCCCTTAGGATAAAACCCTTGGCAATGGGAAGATCACTGTTAGCCTTGTGTCTTTCTGGAATTCTGTCCCCAGGGATATCAGGGAGCTGGAGGTAAAACAGGGATCTGGTTTTGAGAAGTCTTAAAACTTAAACCCCCAGATCCTTGGCTGTCCCTCTATGCCTTCCCACCCTGCCAGGCAAATGCCTTCTCTCTGCTACAGATGCTGAGGATGCTGCTGACATCGTTTTCCAGAGCAGCTGCAACTCCTGGTAGCATTTAAAAATCCAACCATGACACCCTGCCTGCCCTCCCCGAAGTAAAGGCACCGGAGTTCCCTCCCAGTGTGGGGAGCAGGACCAGCCAGGCAGCAAACCACACGTGGCAGCCGTGTGGAGGAGGCTTTTACAGAGCTCATAAAACCACTCCAGCAAGCCCAGGCTGGGGGCTCTTTGCATTCAAGCCCTGAAGTTTCTGAGGTGTCACAGCTGGTGGTGGTGCTGGGCTCCTGCTCCTTTCCCAGCCATTCCTTGGGAGCCCGGGTGTGTGTGTGTGGACTTTGTGGGCAGCAGGAGGGACACAAAAGGAGAGGTTTTATTTGTGCAAGATTTGATTAAAATCTTGGAAACAGGTTTCAGATGGCAGTGAAAGCTGAAACCGGGGGAGCTGAGCGCTGCTTTTGTTGCTGAAATTCTGCTTGGCTCTGACCTTTGGGCATCCCAAGGTGGAGGTGGAGGACTTGGCTGGGGGGGCTGGAGGACATCACCAGGGCTTGAGTTTCCTCCCTGGGAATTCATTCCCAGCAAAGTGGCAGGAGACAGAGCAGGGGAAAGCCCATTGTGGTCCCTGGATTAGCAGTGATGCTGAAGGAAAATTCAGTATCTCAGAACCATCAGAAGCAGAATGAAGATTAAAATAAAATTCCCTGCTCTCTCTCAGATCGCAGGGCAAAGGCTTGTCCACAAACACCTATGCAGAGCTTTACAAATGCATCCAGCTTTACACATCTGAGCTTTTCTGTAGATGTGGGATACTGCTGACTAAAACAAGGCTCCTGCAAGTGTTTGCAGGCTGGTTTGTCTTCTGAAGAGATTTTAGCTATTAGCTACAGTCTAACAGGAAAAAAAAGGTAGATGATGTTACAGTCTCAAACCTGCCTCCTGCGAGGGATTTTGAAGGAAAAGCCTTGAAATGCACATTTGAGTGTATTTGGGTGTTTAAATAGAAACCCTTCTCTGGCACTTGGCTTTTTAATTTTATTTTTTATTTCTGTTTTAAATTTGAAAATAGACTGTTTGCCTCCCCGCTGACCTCTCCCTGGGAATCACTTTTAAGTCTTCCCTGTTTTGACATGTTGTTTGTGCAGAGCTCAGCATTCACCTTACCAAACTGAAACCTTATCCCTTGCTACTGAAAAATTGATTTGCTTGGGATGTGCAAACCCGACCCCAGGAATCCTGCAGGGAAAAAGAAAAAGTGGGGGGGGGGACAGGACACAGTCATTGCTACTCGCTTGCATTGGAGAGACAAAAATACAGTTTTCCACCCACCTCACCTTGTCCTGCTGCTCTCTGTGGCTTAGCCTGAGGAGGTGACCTCAGCCTAGGTTTTTGGGAGGGATTTGGGGTAAAAATTGGGGTTAAAACGTTTTCTGAGCTGGAGTTTTGAGTCATCTTCCCATAGGAGGCGGGAGCAGTGAACTGCTGTTTAACCAGGCAGCCGAGGGGAGAGGATTCCTGGGTGGTCCCTGTAACCACAGAGCACAGAAAGCAAAGCATTAAAATGTAACATGAGGATGAAGGGAAAGGGGCACTGAACCACTTTCTCCCAGCCTTATCTCAAAGCAGCAGATGGAGAGCAGAGATAGTGAGGGTGGCTGCTGGTTCTGCCCTGCCCTCTCCAGCCAAATCCAGTAAATAATGAAGTGTAATTTGCCAAACAGCCTTTGAATCTATTGTTTGCTTTCCAAGGTCTTGATATCTCCACTGGGGAGGGGAATCCTTGATTTATGTGGTGGGGTAAGGGGAGGAACTGGGTCCTGAGAGGGTCAATGTCAGGGATTTTAGGAGTCTCACCTGAGCTAAGGGTCCTGCCTTGGTGAGTGACCCCAGAGAGAGCTGCAGACAAGAGGGGGTTGGATTTTTCTGGTCTTTTCCTTGGGGGACAAAAGGTTGAAGGTGCAAAGATGCAGATAGGAAGGGGTTCTGCCTGCTTTGGGGAGGTGGAACTGCACTGGGTGCATCCATTTGGTGGTGTGATGGTCCCTGTTGCATCAGGGATGCACCCAGCTCTGCTCCAAAGAAGCATTTTGCAGCATAAATTAAATCAGAGCTTAAATTAACTTAAAGCAGCCGAGGTGGCTGGGCCTCCCACAAAACAGAGAATTCTTTGACTTTCAATGTCTACCTCCAGACATTAATGACAACACCAAAAGAGCTCTCCCGTGGTCTTGTTTCCCTACCCAGAGCAGTTTTCATCCCAGAATTTTTTCCACTGTATTACAGTGTTCACCAGCCTCAGGTAGAAGATTTACATGTGAGACCCATAAAAGCTCAAGTCACTTTAGCCAGTGGTTGCACGAGGCTTTCCTCCTCCACGAAAGATGCTTTTCAGGAAAACTTAAATTAAAAAGAGCCAAACCTTTATTCAGACTGAAAAGAGATTTTATTTATTTGTTTTTTAAGCATTCGCTTTTGTTTACAAGACTCTTTGGCTACAAATATCCACCTCCTTCCAAGTAAATTAGAAAAAGGCAAAAAATTAGAACAAAAAAAATGAAAAGAAAAGAGCTTTGCTTCTCCTCAGGAGTTACCCCAAGGCCCAGCTCTTGGCTTGGCCCTGCAGTGTCCCATGGGGTGTCTGTGCATTGTTCAGTGACTCACCCCAAACCCTGTCAGGGCTGAGCATGATGTAACTCTGGGCTAATATGGGATTTTCCAGCTCTTTTGTTTTTTTTCCCTCCCTCCATAAATGGGTTTTCTGCTGGTTCTTCATCCCCCCTCAGCCTACTGTCTATTTATTTTTATTCCAGGATTGCCCTTGATGGTTTAAAATTAATTTTCCCCCCCTTGTTTTCCTTTGGTTTTCCATACCTTTGGGTTGGTAACTCAGAGATGCTTTTCTCCCTGCTTCACCTTGGCACAGGGCTCTCTTCCTTCACTGGTGTCAGGAGCTGCTCAGCTGCCTCCCAAGGATCCATCTGGAGGTGATGTCTGGAAAGGTCTTTGATATCCCCCTCAGATTTCCAGTAGTGTGCTCATGGTTGGCTTGAAAGGAGCCCATGTGCAGTGTGTAACCTGGCTTCCCATACATGGCTGGTTTATGTCCCCTAAGTATTATATTATAATTCTATTATAATTCTATTCTATTATCATTATTGTAAGCATGAGATTCTTTTTCTTGTATTTAAGAAGCCTGCTCATGGAGTTGCAGGGTTTAGGTGTAGGGCTAAAGGGTTTGGGTGTGAAAATTTCAGGAGAAAAAAAATTCAGTGTTTTTCTGACCATTCAGTGGTCAGCACAACTCCTGTCATCCCAGTCCCATGCCCTTATTGCCACCATTCTCTCCTTCTTCTTCCAGATATGGAATGTGCAGATGTGCCTTTATTAACTCCCAGCAGCAAGGAAATGATGTCCCAGGCACTGAAAGCCACCTTCAGTGGCTTTGCCAAAGAGCAGCAGCGACTGGGGATCCCCAAAGGTAAGATGTGGCTTCCAGCAAGCAGAGATGGTGCCCTCCTGCCAGCATGTCCTTCTCCACATCTCCGTCTTCTGTCGCTTCTCTTCAGGTGGTATCCTCTTGTTTCTTGGCAGCTTCAGCTGGAAAAATCTGGACACACCAGGCAGAAGCTTTCAGGATCTCTTGCAAGCTCTGCCTGTCTGTCAGGTTGTGCCTCTTTGTCCTCTCACCTCTGCTGGGTGACTGCTCCTTTCGGAGACAGCTGCGGGGTTTCCCTTTGCAAATTGTCCCCACTGTATGGAGAAGCAGTAGGGATGCTTCAGAAGAGGTTGATGGCAGGGAGAAACCAAGAAAAATGGAGAAATGGGTGGGAGAAAGGAAGAGAGAACTTCTGGGATTGCTAAAAGCCCCAAACAAATCCTAAGCTGCTTTGTGTGAAGCGGGGCTGATCCAAACTGGAGGTGCAGTGTTCCCCCAGCACGTTTTACCCTGTTGCCAATGGATGGAGCTCTGCAGGTGCTTATCTCCTGGGCCAGCTGTTCCAGTGTTTTTATCCTGTTTTCCTGGGGAAATGGCTCCTGGCTGCTCATTAATGGATGTCCTCTTCACCAGATCCCCAGCAGTGGACGGAGACGCACGTGCGGGACTGGGTGATGTGGGCAGTGAACGAGTTCAGCCTGAAGGGAGTGGATTTCCAGAAGTTTTGCATGAACGGAGCTGCCCTCTGTGCCCTGGGCAAGGAGTGCTTCCTGGAGCTAGCGCCTGACTTTGTGGGAGATATCCTTTGGGAACATCTGGAGATCCTGCAGAAAGGTGAGTGCTGGAGTCTCTAGGGGGGGATGATTCACACCCTCCTGGCCAGGCTCAGTTTCTGCCTTTCCAAAGAGCTTGGCTCACAGCCTGGCTCTGCAATGAGTTCCTCACCTTGGGCTTTAATCCCAATCAAAGCAGCATTCAGAGCCCAACTTTCCAGTAGGATTTCAAACGGGCATGGCCCAGCTGGTGGTGGGCAATGCAGATCCTGGCACTGCTTGAAAGAGGAAGGTTGTTTGTGCTGGCCCCTTGGCAGGAACCCACAGCAGGCAGGGACACTCTGCCTGCCTGGAATCAACGGTGGGATTTTCCAAAGCATTCTTCCTCGCCTCATTCAGCTCCTGTTGTGAATTTTACTACTTCCTCTGGTGAAACTGGGTACAACAATACCACCAAAATCCCACCCTAATTTCCCAGTTGTGATAGGAAGCTGCTTTGCTTTGTTTCATGTCCCAGAAGGGGTCAATGACATTTTGTTAAGAGTGATTGTGTCTCCCTCAGAAAAAGCCACCTCTGTCAGTTCCTCCAAACCAGCATTTAAGAGCACTAATATTCATTTATTTGGGGACACACGTGTTGACTTTGGGTGTTGATTTTCATCCTGTCTGGATGCCCATGAAACACTCAGCCTGAGATGGTTTCTAAAGAGCAGGAGAAGAGCTTAACACCTTGAGCAGCAGCAAATCTGGGCTTTTTCTCTCTGCCCATTATTGTGCAGAGCTGTTTGCTTTCCTGGAATATCCCTGGTGCTGCCACACCAACCCTGTGTGCCTGGACTGGGGGCAGGAAGGGGAGGGGGAGTAAAGTTACACCTTCCAGGAAACCATTGATGAATGGATGTTAATTGCTGATTACTAATTTTACTGCTACCTGTGGTCTGCAGAAGGTAAACATGGCTCTTCCCAGGGGCTGTGTCCCACAAGCTGTTTTTCTGCTCTTGTGACTCTCTACTTGGTTTTGTTTTTCTTCGTTTTGCATTATTTTTGACAAGTGCTTGTATCAAGTGAGGAGCTTAACCAAACAAAGCAAATGATGTGGTCATCCTCATTTCTTCTTGCTAGATGCTATCACTTGAAACAAGCTCTGCCTTCTCCCAGCCCTCCTTCATTTGTTTGGGCTGGGACCCACTGGAGAGGGGTGGGATGTCCTGCAGGGACTGATCCAGGTGGCAGGGCTGGGATTTCAGCTCCTTCCTGCAGAGCCCCCAAGGCACAGGAGGGAACCTGGGGCTGTATTTTCACAGTAAAGCAGGGACTGTGACACCTGAGTGCTCAGTTGCTGAGGTGGTGATGCAGAAGGCCTGAGATAGAGGCATCTTGTGCATCTTTTCTTCTGAAAGGATGAAAAAGGATAAAGATGGATTTGTTTGTTTCATCCCTCTTGATGTAGTCCTGGGAACCAAGAAGTCTCCACTCTGTGTTTAGTTTTACTGATGACTTTGTCACTTCTTGCATAAGCTATCAGAGCCTCAGCTGCTGTGGTGGGCTCTTAACACATTTCCCAGAAGGGCAATATCTGTGAAGTATTTGGAGTGTAACTAAGCAGAGCTTCCAAGAAACAGCCCTCCTCATCCCAAAGACTGATCTCTGTTCCTTGTCAGCCGTGGGACTCATCTTACTGGCAGTGCAGCTCCAAACTCCTGACAAGATCTGGGTTCTGCTGTGCTGGTGCTGTGAGGTGCAAAGCTGTCCCTGCCCCATCTCTGCCCATGCAGGAGGAGCTGGTTGTCTCCACTTGGCAGCTGGGGATGTGAAGCCTCAAGAGATGAAGGTTTCCCTATGGAGTCAAGGTCCAGCTTGCCAGTCCCCCATCTCTTTCATCTTCCCCATCACCACTCGGGGGTGTTGATGCTGGGAGTGGTGTTTAACCCCCAGATGTTTGGCGTTACCTAGAGAGGTGTAGCCACCAGCACTGGGTCAGGCTGGGACAGGCTGTGACCTTGCTGTCCCTCCTGCTGTCATCCCTCCCTTGCGAGCCCTTTCTGAGAGTGACTCATGTACCACAGACTGCTCAGGGTTTAAAAACAGCAGCAGATGGGCAACTTTTCCCTGCCTGGATTCGGGTATTTTCAGGCATATTTTTTTCCAAATTTCTTCCTAAAATAACCTCCTCAGTTACCAGCAACCAGCAGCTGCCCTCTGCTTGACTGTAAGCAGAGCTGAAGGTTGCTCTCCTTCCCTGTGGTCACCCACCCTGCCCCTTGGCACACACCATGGGGAGAGAAAAAGAGCATTTCTCATTAGGTCTCTGTTTGCACAAACCCTCCTTTTGTTAGAGAATATTTTCCACCCTGCAATCCCCAGGAGGGAAGGCCAAAATTAGGCTCCTTGCAAGCGAACGTGCGTTATCTTTGGTTCATTTCTCTTTAGCCTCAGCAGAAATAAACATAACCCCTGAGCTGTCTCTGTGTTTTTTATTTTGCTTACCCTCTGCAAAGAAAACAAAAATCTCCCATGCCGGTACCTCTGCCCACATGCTGTGCTGGAATGAGTAAGGTGTTCATGGAAAAACTGGTCAGGGTAGGAGCAATGTGGTTTTAACATGGGAAAGCAAATTCAGCACCAAGCCCAGGGGTACCAAAGTGCTTGGAAAAAGCAATGGGAAGCAGAAAATCTATGCTTTGATCTGATACGTGCTCTTTCTCCACGAGTTATGCCTACAGGAGGGGTAAAATTTGATGTGCTGGCCCTGTGTACACTGGGGAGTCACATCAGGAGTTGGGTGATGGACAATGTGGCAAAGATGGGATCCTTTTCATGGGATCCTCTGCCTGCACGGGGTGTAAGGTAGAAGGTGCTGTGAAGGCTGGGAATTAGTATGAATTTGGGGTTGTAGGGGCTGGTTTTGGTAGCTCTTACCCACTGGCTGGGTCTACAAATAGGGACTTCTTCAGGAAAGCAGCTGTCCTTGTATAGGGGCTGCTTCAGGAGTTCATGCATGGAAGTGTAATAAGCAATCCTCAAGAGAAAGAAAGGCAACAAAACTGAAGGCAAGCAAGGAAATGATGCAATTAGTATTTCAGAACTACCTGGAGCCCCTGATTGGGAAAGTTGTTGCTGCTCTGTTTGGTTTTGTTTGGTTGAAACTTGGGCATGCCTGCTGCAAGAATTCCCAAAGGAACCCAAGTGCATCAAGCACTCCTTTCAGTGGGATTTCACCTCCTCCCTCATTTCTGTCCCTTTGAACCTCCCAACTGAACCCAGAGAGGTGCATTTTAGGAAGCTGAGACCTCTCCGTGTTACAGCAAGTCTTGCAAAGCACAATATGCCTGTGGACATGTGACATTTCCTTCCTTTTCTCTTTGCAGAAGAGGTAAAACCATACCCAGCAAATGGAGCCAACACAACGTACCCAGAATCCCGCTACACTTCAGACTACTTCATTAGTAAGTCTCAATTAGCAGTGTCAGTCTGCTGCTTTAAGGTTTGTCTGCATCACCTGAGAAGTGCACCAGTCAGTTGTTGCTCTGTCTCAGCAGTCCTAAAAAGTGACCCCAACACCCCAGAACATTGGGAATTTAAAAAAAAAAAAGTGTTTAAAAATTAAAGGAATGGGGGGAATAGGATTAATTCTGGGTTGCTATGTAGGAGCCTAGCAAGGAAAGGGGTGAGTCACCAGTCTGGACTCTGCACTTCCCATTCCAACTGGTTTGGAGGTGTTCTTTAAGGGAAAAACATTTGAGATCTGTGATGTGTTTTGTGAACCAGCAAACATGAACCAGGCCCCACCTGAACTGGCATTCCAGGCTCTGGCTCGAGAGGAGAGGTGACTATGGAAGTGACTCATCTATTGCAACCATCAGTTCAAACTTCCTTGCCCTGTATCTCCTTAGCTGAGAAGGTCTTCATGATTATTTGCTAGCTCTTCATGATTTGCCAGCTTTTTCCCCCTACCTGCATGAGAGCAGTTTGGTGTAATGCACACTGCTGATGGGTGAGGGTGTCTTCTATTTTTCAGTAGCTGCAATAATAAACCACCATCTCTCTGTACCTTTTAGAAACCTTACTCAAAGGCAGTACCCAGTTGTGGCAGATATTTTATATCCAAAGCCAATCCCCTCTTGCACTGCAGACTGGAGGTGGGGAGCCCAGTGCTCTGGTGTTATTTGAGCTGCTTGTGTTTGGGTGTGCTTTCTGACACTCCTGCTCTGCTGGCAGGTTATGGCATTGAACATGCACAGTGTGTGCCTCCCTCCGAGTTCTCTGAGCCCAGCTTCATCACAGAGTCTTACCAGACCCTCCATCCCATCAGCTCAGAAGAGCTCCTGTCCCTCAAGTACGAGAATGATTATCCCTCAGTCATCCTGCGGGACCCAGGCCAGACAGACTCCCTGCAGACAGACTACTTCACCATCAAGCAAGAAGTGGTAACACCAGACAACATGTGCATGGGACGTGCCAGTCGAGGTAAAGACTGAGAATCTCCCAGGGTTTGCTTTGGTTCTTGCTCTCTTCCTGCACCAACATAGGAAATGATGCTTTGGGGGGACCGAGGCCATCAGGGTCCCGTGCAGTGCCACTAACAAAGCCATATAGACCTTATGAGGTTGAACTTCCCTGATGGCTTTGAGCCCTCCCTGCCTTCCTCTCCAGAGAAAGCATGAAGAAGGGCTCTGCACTGCTGCCTGTTTTCACATTGCCTGCAAAAATGTAGAGCTCTGGACTTTGATGGCAAACTTGAGTGAAGTTGAAATAGGCTTTTGGTTTATTAGGGAGGACAGGCTGCTGTGTGGTTATATAAATCTCATTTTCCTAGGAGAGCAGGCTAAAACCCCTCAAATCCTTCACAAGTTCTCATCAGGAATTACTGTCCAAGGCTGTGAAGGGTTTTATACTTGATCCAAAGCCTTTATCCATTCCCTCAGTTGATTTTGATGGCTGTTTGCTTGAACTGATCGTCTGTTCTGGTGAACCCAAGCCCTGGGCTTTGTTAGGAGATGCAGATGTCATGGATTGAGTCAGTGACAGAGCTGAAGGACCCCCTGAATCCATGTGCTAGAGCCCTGCATCTCCAAAGAGTTATAGGTACATGATCCCTGTTGGAGATGATGGGCTCTAAACACCTAAACACTTCTGAGGATCTGAGCCCAAATGCCTTTTCAATTAATATTATTAAATTCTGAACACATGGGGCCCAGATGCTTGACTCCATCACTTAATGCAGGGCTGAGGATCTGGCTCATGGAATATATTCAAAGCAAATCGAAGTTTAATCCATAGAGCTCAAAGTCACTTCCAAAGGGGTATCATTATCTCCTGATTCCAGGTAGGGAACCTGAGGCATGGAGAAGAGATCTGACCTGCCTGCAGTCGTGCCCTGAATAGAATCCTGGTGTCCTTATGCCTAAAATTCATTATAGCACTGTGTGGCTGTGCTCTGGGTTTGATGCTGAACATTTAAACCTGTTCAGCCAGGCAGCAAAGCTGAAGATGTGCTGACTCCCTGGGAAAGCTGGAGCCCCTTTGCAGGTCTGCATCCATACATCTCATTTTAAGTATCTCACCCTTCTTCCCAGCTGAGACAGCTAATGACAGGAAAGTTATTATTCATGTTATCAGCTCTACTTCTGGCTGAGTGTGACTTGGATGAGCCAGCAGAGCAGTGATGTTAGAGTTTTAGGCAAGCTCCTCTTTCTAGAGTTCTTTTGCTAGATTGTCTTTCACAAGTTTCTTTCCCTTTTCCTGACCTCTTCTGTAGTGCAGGTGATTTCATAATAATCCTCATTGAAGTGCAATGATTCAGGCAGGCTTTTGCAATTGTATCTTGAGCCTGTTCTCACTGGCAAACCTAAAAAGGCTGCAGGGGAAGGAAGAAAGAGCCTTTAACACAGCTTGGGGGCCCAAGGGCCCCTGGTGTTAGCAAACACTTTAACACATTGATTGCAATTGAAGAAATGCAACAACCTGCAGCTGTGCTTACACTAATGCTACATTTCAACCCTGTTAGAAGGGCTTTTGGGGGGCATAAATCCTCCCAGAGTGGTATAAAGAAGGCTTAATATAAAGCAGAGGCTGGTTAATTTATATTTATGCACAGCTTTCCCTTCCACTGGAGGAAGAGGTTGGTCTGTCCCAAAGTCAAGCACTCCAGCAGTGGGAAATTCCAGATGAAAGTTTTCCAGACAGTCATCTTTTTGCCTTTCTTTTTGTGGGCTTTAGGAGTTGATTTTGTGGTTCCACAGGACTGGCTTCCCTTTGCCTCCCTTTATCAGTGAGGACATCTGCTTGGAAAGCGGAGCTGCCAAACTCTTACCAAGTTTCTCCCAGATAGGTGCAAAGCCTTATTTTTCCAAAGGCTCACATTTAGGTTAACTTTAGCTGAGTTTTCAACAAAATTACCCAAGTCACATCTCTGACTGTTACTCTGGCACATTTTTAATTCCTTTTCTAAACGAGCTGGTGTGGCAGAGCTTCTCAGGGAAGTGGTTATGCCAATTCATGAGCACGCACGAAGCGGGGTTATTTTCCCCTTGCAGGTGTCAAGAGGTGTATTTGGTGACATTCTCAAAAAAACCCCAAAACCTAGAAGGAAAAAAAAAAGAAAAAGAAACTGAGCTTGAAGCACAGACATCACCAGCAGAATCAAGCCAATGGGTCCAAACTTCAGACGATTCAAATCAGCAAATCAGTAGCTGAGTCTTTTTTGCAGCAAGTGCTCTTCAAACTACAACACAACAAATATTTGGGGGAGCGTGCCAGCGTCTTTCCACGTTCCTGCTCCTCTGTGATTTACGAGCTGGGCCCAAGCTCCGGGTAGCTCTGCCAATGGAAATTTCTCCAGGAGTTCTTGCACAATCCCAGCAGCTGTTTTTAGCCCGCTTTGGGAAATTAGTGAACTTGAATGATCCTGTTACGCTCTTCATTTGTCAGTAAAGATGTTGAGCAATCGGCAGCGTACAGGAGATCAGAGAGAGCAATTTCAGTTTGTTCTTTGGATCCTTTTTTAGCTCTCTGGTTTAAGTACAGAGGGTGGACTCACGCTGTCTCTAGTGAGTGTAAATCAGCATAGCAGAGCTGAAGGATCTGGTCTCTCGTGTTCTGGTCTTTACTAGAAATACCCCAGAGAGCAGCCTTGATACAATCCAGCTGTGCTCACCTTACCAGAACTGGAAAAATAGCTGTTGGAGCTCTCAGCCTTGTGCTTTCCTCCTCCATCAAATCTGCTGCTGCTTGGGGATTTCAGGGTGGAAGCCGATTGTAACATATGGCAATAAAAGGCTGTATAGTTTCGGAGGAAACATCAAAAGTAAAGAAGCTGGGAGTCCAGTGCCCTCGAAGACTCCTGAGCAGCGTTTAGATGGGGCTGGCAGATGCAGTCTGGGACTTCTTGGAGACCCATATCTTTCAGCAGCCAGAGCATGAGGACTTGGCATCTGGACTGTGCCTCAAACATCGGTTTAAAGTGGATTATTTCTTTGTTGTTGCCTTTTGAACCAGGGAACAAGTTCCCCTTAGCCTCGGGCATCAGTCTTGGGTAGAGAGTCAGGATTTCTATGTTTTTCCCCTAATTCCAGGGCTCAGAATTCCAAATAGCATCCCAGTTTCAGGCTGCACTTTTGAGTTTGTTTGGAGACGAGGCGTGGTGGGACAACATAGAATCATAGAATTGGCTGGGTTGGAAGGGACCTCAGAGATCACCAAGTCCAACCCTTGATCCACTCCCCCCGTGGTTCCCAGCCCATGGCACTCAGTGCCACATCCAGGCTCTTTGGAAATAGCTCCAGACACGGAGAATCCACTCCTTCCCTGGGCAGCCCCTTCATTCATCATCATCTGCCTGGTTGCCTTCTAGAGCAGGCAAAGCATCCTTCTCCCTGCCAAAGCAAGTGAGACCACCCCTGTGGTGGCCAGGCACATCTCACATGCCCTTTCTTCTCACCAGGTAAACTGGGTGGCCAGGACTCCTTCGAGAGCATAGAGAGCTACGACAGCTGTGACAGACTGACACAGTCCTGGAGCAGTCAGTCCTCCTTCCAGAGCCTGCAGCGTGTCCCCTCCTATGACAGCTTTGACTCTGAGGATTACCCCACTGCCCTGCCCAACCACAAGCCCAAGGGCACCTTCAAGGACTATGTTCGAGATCGGGCTGACATGAACAAGGACAAGCCTGTCATTCCTGCTGCTGCCCTCGCTGGCTACACAGGTAGGGTCACAAACAACCCTCAGGAAAACACCTCTCTGCTGGACATCTTCAGGAGAGCCTCCAGGGGTCTCTGGGCTGGCCACTATCTGTTGCTGGTTTAGCAGTCTCTGAGTTTTGAGGGGTTTTGAGGTGGTCCTGGGGTCAGCCCCACGGCTGTGGGCACACCCGAGAGCACACAGCCCTCCAAAGCTTCATGTCCTTCAAGGGTGGGCACTGCAGACCTCTCAGAGCATGAGGGGTCTGGGTGGTGAAGCCTTGTGTTTTCATTTGCCCCTGGATGCCTCCTGGTTAGGTGTGGGAGGCTGCTTGGTATCACTGAGGACACAAGGCAGTAGAGAGCCCTGGTTTCCCCCTCCAACACTTCTATGAAACATGCTGGCCACTTGGTGTGATTTCCCACAAATCCAGATCCAAACATTGCTCATCCTCTACACTGGGAGGGATGAGAAGGTGACAGGCCCCAGAAACTGCAGCTTTTTATATGACAGCACTCCAGCAATCTGGCATCTCCATGGGGAGAAATCCGGTGGGGTGGAACTTCCAGCTAAAATGAAGATAATCCTTTCCAGTCCTGTGCCCTGGCTTTTCCCTGTACTATAAGTAAAATCCACAGGGTAGCCTCCTGCCAGTTCCTCTTTCCCTTGTACATGCTGAGCTCTCCTGCCCCAGCTGGGAGCAGCTGTGGCCTGGAGGAGCCAAGCAGTGAAAATAGTTTGTGGAGATAAAGATCATCAAAAGCTTCAGAGCAGATCCTGAGGTGCGACTGTCCCTGAAATCTCCTCCCACACACAGCTCAGCTTTGGGCTGATAGAGAGGTTTTTTGTAAGGGGGAACAGGGGGGTGGAGGGGGGAAAGAAATGCAAAGGGGAGGAGAGGTGGGGAGATAATTTTAGGAGCTATGTGTAAAAAAGGAAGTGGTTTGTTGCTGTAGCTTTAGTTAGAAAGAAAGCTCAGCCCTGGCTGCTGAATGAGGTTGTTTCGGAGGAGTCTATGCAAAATAAAAGTGTGCTCTGCTATTCCTGAGGGGGTTTTGGGACAGGCAGGAGCAGCAGGAGGAGCTGTGCCCCCAGACACTGCCCTCCACTGTGCCACAGAAGTTATTCCTAAGAAAGGAGACAAGTGAGCACAACTTGCAGTTTGAATTCCTGCCTCCTGATAACGCCTTTCACTGCCAGTGGAAGTGTTTTGGTACCCAGTGCCTGGGCAGGAGCCTCGGTTGCTTTTTAACAAGTTGGGGAAACTGAGGCACGGAGGCTCTGGCAAAACTAGGAGCTTTCTTTTCCCTGCTGGATGTTTCCCTCCCTGTTTGCTGATGGAAAAGAGCCGCCCCCGTAGAGAGGAGATGTTCCCAGCTCCCTCCACGAGCACAGAGCCCAAGTCAGAGGCTGGACCTTGTGTTTTGGCAAGGAATATTTGCACCCCAAAGAGTGTCCCTGGACTCATGCCTTCAGGAAGGGGAGACTTGGGTCAATGCAGTGACAGAGCACACTTCCAAACACTGTGCTGTGCAACATTTTCCCTTCCTTCATTTCAAACCCCAAGCCAGGAGTATAATCCCTTGGCCCAGGCCTTTCGGTGTGATCAATAAGTGGGAGTGCCCTATTTTTATTTTTTTTTCCTTGCATTGCTTCCCTTGAGAATCTTTAAATAGGGAAAGGAAAATCCGAGTGTTTCCAGAGTCAGCAGTCACTTGGAAATCCTTGGGCTGGAGCGCTGCTTGCTTGCTCTGGAAGCTGCTAAGTAATAATTCAGTACTCAGACTGCCCCAGCCTTGGAGAAAGATCTTTGGACAGATGAACTTTGCAGGCTTTGAACTCTCCAGAGATGTCCCCTGTCCCTTTTAAAGCCTCCTGACCTGTCAGCACCTGACACTGTCTGTGCAAAGGGAGCCCAGCGTGGGTGCAAAGCAAAGCCAGGTTGCTGTGAAAGCAGGTCACAGCCAGAGCAAGTGAGAACATGCTGTGTTAGGAGCTGGAGGAGAACTGGGCCCTCGAAAAATGGCTTTGTATTTGTGTATTTTGGGGGGAAAAAAAAAGAAAAATCAGGCAGAGAAGTGCTGGACCTCTCTTGGGGCAGCTGAACAAGAACTCTCAGGCAGAACTCCTTGGTCCTTCTCTTTCTGCTTTGCTTTACATTACTTGGACTTTACTCGGAGGAGGAAGTGCTGTCTAGCAGCTAGAACAGAGGAACTTGAGTCTGGGCTCTGTTTGCAGCTCTGCTGAGGAGGTGGAGCCTCCAAAGGAGCAGAGCAGAGGATTCCCAAACCAGGTTCCCAAACCCCTCCTTTCCCTCTCTCACTCGGATGATGCTCTGAGCACATGGCCCTCCCCAGTCCCAGCAGAGCACCCAATGCACTTCCCATGCTGAGCACCACTTTGGGCTGGAAGGCTGAAGGCCACGTCCTTCATCTCCAGGGCTCTCTGGGTTGACTTGAAGAACAATATTATTCAGGTTTTGTTACCAAGGGCCTGTTTTGCTGGTGGCCCAGGGCTTTATCACAGCAGCAGCAGCAGATCTCTGATGGTATCTGCCCTTGCTCTGGTGGGAAGGTGCATTTTGACGGAAGCTCCGGGTGTGTTTGATGTGCTCTTCACCCAGCTCTCAAGCAGCTTTTCAAAGCTCTGTTATCTGCCCCCACATCTTGACCTAATTTAACAAGTTGCCATGGTTGCTCAGATAGAGGTTGATGCAATTTTCTTATCTTGAAGGAGAAACGTAACTGCTTGGGAGTTGGTGAACTTCAGTTTCCATAGCTGCAGGGAGGGCCAGCTCTGGACACCTCTGGGTTTGGGGCCAACTCTCTCAGAGCTTGGCCAAGCTTGACTCTAACATTAAACCAGATGCTTTCTATTTTTATTTTTTTTTACATGACCTAGGAGAGGGAGACAGAGTGCATCTATTAAATGTAGACAAGCAGTGTGTCAGGGTGCAGGCAGATGTGCTAAACCTCACGCTGGCTTTGCTGAGCTCAGTTTGAGCTCCTGAGCTGATGCAGCAGAAGCATTTGGGGTGGCTTGTGCTAAGTGCAGGCTGGCACCCAGGCACAGATCCCTTCAGGCCTGAGGTTGGATGGGCTAAATGGAGCTCAGCTTTGCCTCTGTGCCCCTGCAGCCACTGCTGGATCCTGCAAGCCATTGGCTACCATGGCCACCAGCGTCCTTCGTGAGACCAGACATGGTGTGGGTAAAGACAGAGGATGAATCTTGGAGGGTGTGGGTCTGACCACACTGGGCCTTTCTGCCCTACATCTATTTTTCCACTGCTCTGACCTACTTGTGCTGCTGCCCACCAGGCTCTGAACTCTGAACTCCCTCTGAACCACTCAGGCTCTCAAGGCTGAATGGTTTTTGGCTTTTCTTGAATGCCCAAAAGCACCTGCATGGGTTTATAGCTCAGACATGGAGTTTGTTGGCTTTGTAAGACCAGGCAGGGGCTTTCCATCTCGTGGTGCTGTCTGCCTGGCCACACCACCAGCACTGCCAGGTGCTGAGCTGCTGCTCTGCACAACTGAACAGACAGAGCAGAACAAGCCCCCTCCTGTCTGAGAGGCAAAAGGAGGAAAGAGAGACAAGAAAGGTGAAGTGACCAAAACTTCATTCCTCATCTGCCAGGCTGGTTTTGTGCTTGTGATGCTGTCCTTTCTCAGGGACCTAGGATGCTACTGATAACTTTTGTAGACAATCTTGGCTCCTAAAATGTTAATACCCCCTCCCCAGCTAATGTCACACGTGCCCTGAGTGTCCCTAGATGCTACCCTCATTCTCATGCTCCCCTTAAAGACATCAGAAAGTGGTGCAGAGAACAGCTGACCTCTGGCAGATGCTATCTCCTCCCAGGACCTCTTCTATCTACATAAGGACTTTGCCCAGCCCTGACCCTCCTTATCAGCATTCACAGTTCCCTGGTGATTGGGCCCAGAATTTGCCTGCTGAACCCCTCTGCCCTGTCCAAATTGTCTGTGGTGCAGAGCCCAAAGCCCTTCAACCAACCACCGTTTCTGGGTGATATTTATCTGTGACACAGAAGTGAAAGCAAGCAGCAGCTGCTGTTTTGCAAGAAAGTCAAGGTGGTACCATAGAAAGTGGGTCTCTTACACCAGAGCTTGTGTGCTGCTTCCCCCACTTCTTCTTGTTGTCTGTTCTCCTTCCACCAACAAGTTTCCTTGATGGGCTCTGGTCATCAGCATCCAAAAATCCTTCCTGGTCCTTCTTCCCACCACCATCCAGTGATCTGCCTCTCCTTGACATCCAGAGTCTCTGCAGAACCTTTACTCAAGACATCCACATCCTTCCTACCTTCTTGCCTGCTCTTTGGGAGAAGTGGCCCTGGGTGGGCACCCACAGCCACATGTGCCTTGGGTGAGGGAGCTGGGAGACACAGCAGCAGCACCCCCAGCCCCTCTGCCTTGCTTTTCCCTTCTTTGGCTTTGTCTCTTCACCTGCCCTCCCAGAGTGACCTCAGCTGCCACCACCCCACATCTCCTGCTGCTTTTCTGCAGAGCCTGCCTGGGCTCATTTAGTTTTTTGCAAGGTGGGGAGCTGGAGGATGGGGCTCAGGGCTGGTTCAGTGGCTCCTTCTCCACTTGCCCATGGCACTGCCCCAGGGCTCCTCAGCCATGGCCAAGCAGCAACCATGGCTCAGTCCCTCCTTCCAGACAGTGAGCTGGAGAGTGTCACAGCAGCTCTTGACCTGCAGGACCACCTTGAGGGGGATATGTGAAGCTCACCAAACCCCTTGTGCTTTGCCAGATGACTCAGGAGTGGGACCAGTCCTCCCAGCATGTTCTTCCTTGAAATAAGAGGTGTATCAGGGAAGCCAACCTGGCCTGGAGTGGTCCATCTGGCTGCTCTCCCCCCTGTGAGCATGGCCCAAAGCATGTGGCTCCCTAAGGAAGGTGCTTCCTGGTCCTTCCCTGCTTTCCTCACACCTGCTCCTCAGAGATCCTTCCATCTGAGCTCCACTGCTGCCCTCCCACACATGCAAAGCCACCACTTGGCAGTGATATTAGTACCTGGGCAAGAGCTGGGGAGGAGGTGGCTGAGCTTGCTAACAAGATGGGGATGAGCTCTGCCACCCCTCAAAAGGGTGAGGAAAATTGGGGACCTTTGGTGCCCCAGTGCCATCAAAGGGGGCTCAGGGAGGGCAGGCATGTGAGCAGGGCTGGGGCTGTTTTGGAGATGTTGCTATGCCCAATTGTTTTGTTAGGTTGAAACCACAAACCACAGAGGAGAAGCAGAGGTGTGCTTGCTGCTTTTTCTCTTTTCTTTTTTTTTTTTTTTCTTTTTTTTTTCCCCCATGTAGCTTTGTTTTTTTTTCTTCTTTTCTTCTTGTTTGAAAGAAGGAGAACAAAACAGAGGCCGTTGATAGGGGTGGGGGTGTGAAACTGTCTCCAGAGAGAGTGGGGATGACGTGGGTTAGGGCTGTGCCTTCCTGGGCATGGCTCAGCTGCCCCAGCTGGGTGGTGCCACCATCACCATGCCAGCAAAAGTGGCCAACCTTCATACTTTGGTTTCAAACCCTCCTAGAGCCCCCAGGAAGGTTCTAGGAGATCTAGATAACCAAGGGAGGATGGCATGGGGATGGCACCAATGGTGCTTGGAGGGGCACCCATGGGTGCTGAGGGAGGACCGGTGCTGAGGATGAACCACTCAGCCCACAGTTCCCACTGTAGCAGACAGACACTGTCTGGTCTAAGAAGCATATTTTCTCCCTGACGTGGGAGAATTCCTGCAGTGTGACACTCCCCATGAAGGAACCCCCCCCATTCAGTGCCACCAAGCCCAGACAGGGACCCCTTTGTGGTTCCTGTCACCCTCTGGCGGGTGCTATTCTTAGCAGCCTCTGTGGGTGCTGGAGGTCATGGCAGGGTGGGAGGACATCCTACAAACCTCTTCAGTCCTTGCCTTGTCTTTTGGGGCGCAGGGGTTGACCCCGTTCCCCAGCCAGGGCTGGATTTGCTCTGGGAAGCCCCCGGGTGTGTGGGGCAGTGGTTGTACAAGGTGGTTTGTGTCCCTCCACCCCATGCTTGGGGCTGCATCCAAAAAAAAAAAACCCCAAAAAAAAAAACCCAAAAAAACCTCCAACCTCCAACAACCCAGAGCTGCAAGAGCAGTCCAGTGATGGTTGTTTTTTGGAGATAACCAAGGCAGCAGGTGGTGTGGTGAGTTGGAGCTGGCTTTAGGGCAGTCTGTGTGGGTCTGCATGCCTGTGCCATGAAGTGGTGTGGAGCAGGCACTGCAGGGGGGATTTCCAGCAGCCCTGGGATGAGCAGAAGTGTTGAAGCAGAAGGGATGGAAAATGGGCTCTGCTCCCAGCTCCTGCCAGGGCAGAGGTTTGGGGTGCAGAAACAAGCCTGGCAGCTTGGTGCTTGCCTTGAGAGCTTTGAGGAGGTGATGTGGAGGGGTGGCATCTCTGCAGGAGCCAAGGGTCACCTTGAAAGCCTTTCAGCCAATGGGAAAAACAACCCCCAGCTCCTTGCTGGGAGAAGAAGCAAGGAAAAGAAGTGAATTTATGGAGATAGCCCTCTTAGCACCGATTAATGATGCCTGGACCTTCAGCACCCCCTCCTGCATCATTTCACCTTCTTACTCCCCAATCTTTGCAGGCACACAGGCTGGGGCATGTGCTGGGCTTTGGTTCCTGTCACTTCGTGCATCTCCTGCCTCGCTGACATCTCTGTGGGGCCTCTGCTGCCTTCCCCTCTGGCAGGGTGTGTGTTTATAGGAGCTCAGACATGCCTGCAGTAAACACATTCTTGTCATAATTGCTGGTCCAGCACAGAGGGATTTGGGGTTTTACGTGGATCCTGCGGCCGGCTGGGAATAGACTTTGGGAATCCCTGTGCTGAGGATGACACCACTTCCTTCAGCATCCCAAAATACCCAGCACGGGGGCAGGAACCCTACCTGGGTGAGCAATTGCTGGGTTTCCTGGCACCTCTTCATGCCAGCTGGCACAAAGGACTTTGAAAGTCTCCTGCAGAGCCAGGGTGGCCCTGAGGGGATTTAGAGGGCCCTGGGGTGTTTTGAGGGCAGTAACTTACTTAAGAATGTGGAGCCTGGGTGATGGGTTTCCACCTGTCATGTTTTGGGGAAGGAATTAAAAAAAAACCCTCCTTGTTATTTGGTTGGGCAGGAGAGAAACCAATGGGAGGTGATGAACCTGGGCTTGCTCCCATAGTGTCTCCTAGGACCATTTTTTCTGCTCACCTGATTTGGGATACTCTCCATATGCAGGGAGGGAGTTGTTGTAAAGTGAGATGAGCCAAGAGAAGCTGTCCCTGTGTGAATTCACCTGCAGTTCCCTGTGGAGAACCTCAAGCAGCTGAAATAGCTTTTTTGCCTAATGTTTTCTGTGTATTTAAAGCTCACTGCTATAAATAGGACTCAGCCTTGAGATGTGGTGGCATTTCAGGCCAGGGGGTTTGGCCCTTCCCTTTCAGATGAGAAGCAAAAGCATCATCTCAATTTCCTCTCTTGTTTTGGCATGGATAACCCAACTCCATCCCTACCAGGGAGCTCAGCTGGGGAGTCAGTAAGCCAACTCTCTCATTTCCTCCTCCCCAGCAACTTCTCTGCTTTTGAGTCTTTTTCAGCCTTGTGGAAAAGGGGGAGCAGCCCTCTCTTTCCTCCTCGGGTGATCCTGAAGTCAGAGCTCTGACAGCCTTCGTTGGCATTCCTGGAAACAGGCTGTTCTCCAGCCCTTTTCCTTGGTTAGCTTTGTTTTTTTTTTTTTCCCCTGCTTGAAGCTGATGCTTCAAGGGTTCATCCCAGCCCACTGTCTTAATCCAGCCCATGCAATTCTTTTTGTGAGAAATCATTTCCTTTAACCTCTGGCTCGTGTTTATTGTTATTATTGTCATTATTAGTGCTGCATTCTCAGCTGCTTTTAAAACATGGCAAAATCTCTCCCAAAACACATTGCCCGGAGCTAAGTGCAGTATTTTGGGTGTGGCCACGTTTGGAAGTTGCTCATCAAAGACATTTTGGCTTGAGGGCATCTCCTCTGCCTTTGGTAGGCACAAAGAAGAGGGTAGTATTTCAAAATCACTCCACGTACACCATGAATCCTGCCCAAACTGGGCTGGGGAGCCACAGGCTTTCCCTGGGATGTTTTGGTTACTGCAGAGTAGCTTTCTTGGGCTCGGGACAAATTGTTGTTGGCCAAAATTAGCACCTGGGGAGATCCACCAGTCCTGGGGAGATCCACAACCTTCCCCATGCTCCGCAATCCGGCGTAGCCCATTCCTGCAGCAACACGCCCTGGAAAGAGGCCAAATAATTTTCATACCTGTGTTCCCCCCTTCTCCTTATCTCAGCAAACAGAGCTGCAGCAAAGAGTCAAGGTCAGGAAGCTGGAGTCTGCCCGAGTTCAGGCCATGGCCAGGAGCTTTTTTGGCATGGAGGAAACGGTGGGGCTTTTGTGCCAAGACAATGACTCCTCCTCGTTTGGGTGCCAGAAAAATAATCCTATTTATGTAACTGGAAGGGAAGCATTCCAGTGCATGAATATTCAGCTCTGATTGCAAATAGGAAGCTCTTTTACCTGAAGGATTTAACTCTCAAGCTGTCATCAAGCCCAGATCTTGCCCTGTGCCTGCTGGTGTTTTCTTTTTGATAGGAGGTTTTGTTTTTATTTTTCAGCCAGCAAATGAATTCCCAGCTCTCCCCACAGAAGGGGCTGTGCTGTTCCTGGCATTAATGTCTCATGTTCCCTTTGTCTTTCTAGGCAGTGGACCCATCCAACTGTGGCAATTCCTGCTGGAACTGCTCACTGACAAGTCCTGTCAGTCCTTCATCAGCTGGACGGGCGATGGCTGGGAATTCAAACTTTCCGACCCAGATGAGGTAGAGTGCTCTGGAATTAAGTGCTTGGCCCAAGTTCCTCTGAAATCTTGGTGTGCATGACCTTCCCCTCCTCCCTTCAGAGCTGTGATTTGGGCAGTCACTTTTTTCTGGTCTTGAATTAGAGCCAAGTTGAAACCTTATGAAAAACTGGGCTGTGGTGATACTCAGGGAGCAGGAATCTCAGCCCAGAGTTGGGTGAAGTAGCTGAAACAGCCTGGAGAGGGAGAGAGTGCCAAAGCTTTTCAGATAGAATGTGTAGAGGTGAGAGGAGACTTCTCGCTGATTTGGGGGAATAGATGGGAATTTCCCTGACTGATGGATCCTCACAGAGTCCTCTGCAATGTCCTGCCATTGTGCAGAGGTTGTTTTTCCCAAACTTTAGTGCCTGTGACCCACTCGTCACAAGATGAGGCAAGTCACAGAATCACAGAACCATTTGGGTTGGATCTTTAAGATCCTCCAGTCCAGCCATTGCCCCACCTCTTCCCACTCTGGTGCTAAACCACATCCCTCATCCCCACATCTCCATGTCTTTAAACACCCCCAGGGATGGTGACTCCACCTTCCAGTGAAGAACCTTCTTCTAAAACCCAATCCTTTCCTTTATCCGGCACCACCTCTTCCCCACCAAATCCAGACTCCTTTTCCCATCCATCCATCCATCCATCCATCCATCCTCCTCCATTGACTCTCCTCCTCCTTCTCCCAGGTGGCCAGGAGATGGGGCAAGAGGAAAAACAAACCCAAGATGAACTACGAGAAGCTGAGCCGGGGTTTGCGTTACTACTACGACAAGAACATCATCCACAAGACCGCCGGGAAGCGCTACGTCTACCGCTTCGTCTGCGACCTCCAGAGCCTCCTGGGCTACACCCCCGAGGAGCTCCACGCCATGCTGGATGTCAAGCCTGATGCTGATGAGTGAAGTGGCTCATCCAGGGTGGAGGATCAGCCCGTGGCAGTCGAGGGGACTTTTTTTTCTCTTGTTTTCTTGTCACTGTTAACTTTTGGCGGGGTTTTTTTTTAATTTTTCGCGACTCGGATTTGATGCTTTGAGGATGGTTGGAGAGAAAAGGTGGTGGAAGAGGCAAACTTTTGGCCGAAACCTAAAATGTTTGGTTTTGGGGAAAAGATTTGCTTTTATATATATATATTTTTATTTTTTTTTTCTTGAAAGCTCCAAGACAGGCTTTTTGGGGGTGAAATTCTGAGTTTTAAGAAAGCCAGAACAATGTAGCTCACTTAAAAAAGAAACAAACCCTTCCCCATCCCTTGCTTAGACAAAAATATTATCAAGTAAATCTCTTTGGGTTTTGTGTTACTCACACCCAAGCTGACAGGTCAGGAAGTGACAGTATTCCCCGGGATTTAAAACTTTTTTTGGGGGGGCAGGGAGGGAAAACTGAAGTGGGTGAATAGTCCTGCTTTGGGGAGGGGCAATATAGGAAAAAACCAAGAACTCTTTGTTGTTCTTGTTTCTGTCAGTTGTCTTTTTTTCTACGCAAGGCAGAATTTTTGCTAGGAGGGATCAAGACTTTTTTGTTTGGTTTTTTTTTTAAAAAAAAAGAAAATTGTTAAAGTTTTATTTTATTAAATTTTGTGCCAGTATTTTTTATTTTTTAAAATAGTCTTAAGCTCTAAGATGGTCTCAGTATTGCAATATTGTGTGTGTTTGTTTCTGTTATGCCAGCAGAGATTTTTATCATAGTAAGGAAAAAAAGAAATTCAACAGAAAACCAAAAACAAAAGCAAAACCAAAACCAAGGAGTTTATGTAGACCCCACTGGAGAAGTTTAAAGCTCCAGCTCGGCACCTCCGAATCCTCTCTGAGGGAAAATTTAACTCCAGACTGGCTCCTGGGTGTGGGTAGCTCATGATTCCAGTCCCACATGCTTTGCTTTTCTGGTTGCAGATGAAGCTGGTTGAAATTTCTGCTTTTTAGGGTTTTTTGTTGCTGTTAAAAAGGGGCCTTTCTGTGTGGCTGTTTCTTTTGTGCACAAAACCTATCAAGACTTGCAGGGAAAATGTCTTTTTGCATTTCCCAGGTTGCTTTCTTTTTTACTTTGGTGCTTTCAGAAAATGGGGAGGGTTGGTTTTGTTTTATGGAGGGGAAAGGGCAGAAATTCCCTGTGTTTTGATGTTTTGGAACCATCCAAGTTGATTGAGGGGGAAAGAAAAAAAAAATCAGGAAAAATTGAAAAACCAAAGGGAAATGTTTTTTCCTTCCTGTTTCAACCAGCTCTATCTTTATTGCTGTGTCTTTTAACCAGCCTGGGCACAAGCAGAAAGGAAATTGTCCTTGCAAATGGCTTCTTTACTGCTCCTGCAAAGCCTGGCAGGGTGTGAGTAACATGAAGCATACGACCTGGGTCACTGGGCTAAATGAGAGCTCCTGTCTGCTGGCCTGAGCCAGCTGCAGGATCAGTCCCAGGGTCCAGGGGGGGGGAGAAGCTGCTCCTTCTCTCCTCCAAACCTTCTGCAGTGGGGTTTGTGTCGGGAGAGGGAAATCCCTCTGCCCCCAGCACCTCCCAGGATGCTCCAAATGCCACCTCTGAGTTAGAGGAGGGCTGAGGTGTTGAAGGAGTTAGAGGTGAGCACTTCCACAGCCAAATACAACCCCCAAGGCAGATCTGACTGCTGAATTATTTTTTTTTCTGCCCTGAGAGCCACTGGGTGTTTTCTTTTTAGACAGTATTATGCATTGGAGCCAAAAGTACCTTCTTGTTGTGGTGTCTGTCTGTCTGTCTGTGTGGTTGGGGTTGTTGGGTTCATTGCAGAGGCACTGTGAGACCATCGTGGGGAGTGAGGCAGGGAAAAGCTTTCCCAAAATCCTTGTCAGGGCAGAGGGGGGGTGCTGCCAGCTTCAGCCAGGCAAAGAGACAAAATCTGGGGGCATGTAACCCCACAGCATCTGGGGGAGCTCTACCCTGGGTTAAGGTGATGCTCAGGGGTGCTGGGTTCTCCTCTGCTTCCTCCAGAGCTGGGGGCAGCCAGCACCTCTGTTGGTTGTTTTCAGGGGAGTCAACCCCCCAAAAAAGGGGGGGTGGAGGGGAAATGAGTGGGCCAAGAGGGATCTCCAGCCAAGGGGGATGGAAGCAGATGGTGGGCTAGGTGAGGGAGTTGTTAGTGATGCTCGTGGGGCTGCACATCATTCACTGAGCATAGGGAGAGAAGAGGGTGGGATGGATGGAAGGTGGAAGGAGCAGGCACCATAGGAGAGAGGGATGCTGCCCACTGGGAACTTAAACTTCATCTCCTCAGGCAGACAGGGAGGATGGGAGGAAGCAGCTTGGCCCAGCTGGAGGGAGGAAGGGACAATGTGGATCCTGGGGATGAGGTCCCAGGGCAGAGCTCTGCAATGGGACAGCACAGCCATGGGCAGGGGAGGTTCAGTTCAGAGCATCCCAACAGGACACCCCATCCAGGCTGGATTTGCAGCAGCTGGATGGGATTTTTTTAGGCCCTTTTTATGCCAAGTGCCCTTAGCTTACCTGTCACAGGCCACTTCCAGCAGTGCTTTGAAACCCCTCCTGTACCCTGCCAAAGGGTGCTGCCAGGAGGTGGTCACCCTCAGCACCACCCCATGGCTCAGGACGTGGCTTCTGCTTTGCCCAGCTGCTCCACTGCAGATGAAGTGCCTTTTTTTCAAGTAGAGAACAGGGATAAAGATTTCCCCTCAGATGGAAGGAACCACAAATTGGGTACCAACCCAATCCTACTGCCAAGCTAAATCCCTCCTTTGCTTTGCTGGGCTTATTTTGTCCAGGTTTCCAAGGCAAACCTGTCCCCAATGACGTTGGGAGGATGGTTTAAAGGTTAGAAAGGGGTGAGTTGTGGCAAGTAGCTCTGGTTTTTTGGAAGCAGCCCTTGGCCAGAGCTTCTCCCATCATTTCTCCTGTTTGCCATCCCAGCTCGCAGCCTGTGTGGAAGTGCAGCAGAAAGGGACATCAGGTTCTGGGTTTTCTCTTTTTCTTTAGGTTTATATTCCCAATCCAGAGACCATCCCACAGGGTTGTGTGCTGTTTATACACTGGAAATTTGCAGATTTGTTTTTGTTTCTTTCTCTCTCTCTCTCTTTTTTTTTTTTTTTCCCCTTTTTCTTTCTGCTCTTTAATTGCTTGTTGACTTCTAGTGAGGGATGTGCTGAAACCCAAATCCTCTGATCTCCTGGTTTAACCCACATAGATGCTGGAGCAGAAGGATGGGTTGGAGGAGGATGATGGAGATCTGCTGGGGATGGGACTCACTCCTGTGTGGGGACAAGTTTCACCCTTGGCAGATACATATGGCTTTTGGAAATGGGGGAATTCTGTCTTGTTTTGGAATCTCCCAGTGATTTTTAGGGGATATTTTCAGATCCTTATGATCTCCTGTTCTCCATGCAGGGCTGTGAGCCCTGAGCCCTCTCTTGGGAGCTTTGTTCTTGCAAACAGCTTTCCAGAGCCTTGGTAAAAAAACAACCCAAACCTGATGACAAATCCAAAGCACTTTTCCTCTCACTTTGCCTCTCTCCATCTCTGTGTGAGGATGATCCGTAGCCACTCGTGTCTGTATCCTATTTTATTTCCACACTCCACCATCCTGCTCCAGGCACCATTTCTCAGCTGGAGAAACAGCCAAGTGGGGTGAGGAATAGAAAATATTCTCAAATTAAACCTTCTCAGCTCTTTCCAAACCTCCTCTAACAGAACAGTCCCTGGAAGCACGGATAAATTCAGATGCTGGGGGAAATTTCTCTCTCTCCTGACTCTTGCTCTCCTGGAGGGGTTTTCTGCAAGACTTTTGGGCTGAATTGCTTCTTCCTTGGTTCAAAATTAGGATGCCTTGGTGTGCTCTGCTCTCTGGTAGGGTCTCTATAACACCTGTGAGCTGTTGTCTACATTCCAAAGAGGTATAAATAAATGATAAATCTATGTATACATATATGTTATAATGGAATATCTCCAGGAATTAACTGCCTCAGTAAAAGAAAAAAAAAAAAAAGGGGGTTTTGGTGATTTTTTTGTTTTTTTTACAAATGGGATTTTTTTTAAGCTGATAAAACATAGTAAAAAAAAAGATATTGTTATATTGTGCTGTTTGACTATTTTCCAACTTGTATTTTCATATAATTTATATTTTTTAAAAGTGGGGGGAAAAAAATTTAAAAAGCGAGTTTAAAAAAAAAAACAACAACAAAAAGGAAAAAAAGCAGGTGCTTTTTAAAGAAAAAAACAAACCTGAGCTGAGGTAGCTTAGAGATGTAGCGAGGTGTGTGTGTGTCTGTGTGTTGTGGTTGGGTTTGTCTCTTTTTTTTTTTTTTTAAAGGATGCAAAAAGAAAAAATAAAAAAAAAGCAAAAGCAGCCCCTCCAGCATCGAGTTCTTAAAAGAAGGAGGGGGTTGGTTTTGTTTTAATTGCTGATGCTGGCACATCATTTTGCTGGAGAGTTTTTTATATACTGTAGCCTTATTTCATATCGTATTTTAAACCATGTGAAATTAAAAGAAGAATAATTCATAGCCCTCGGAGTCAGTGTCTTATTGGTTGCCTTTATTCTTGAAATTCGGGGAAGAACAATGGGAAAAAACCTGAGAAATCCCAGCAAACCCCTTGGTTCCTTGGGCTTGTTAGGATTCTGTGGGGTAGGAAATGGGGGTCTGGGTTAGCTGGTTTGTCCCAGCACAGTTTTGGTCTCGGAGGTGGGAGATGCTGCTGGAGCAGGACCTGGGGTTGTCCTCAGTGACCATCCCCACCTCTCATTGCTGTCTCAGGGTTTCAAACTCTTTTTTTTTCACCCTGAAGCATCACTGGGAGCTTGAGAAATCCCAGTGACTTTTCTCCTCTGATGATTTTGGTAGTAGCTCTTTTCTTCAGCAGACTTCAGTGCTGGAGCCCCAAGCCTCCTGCTCAGCAGCTCTTCATGAAGATGCTGCTCTGCATCCCACTTGCCCACTCCAGACCCCGGGCTGTGGGGCACCAAGAGAAGAAATCTGGGCTCCCAAGGCATCAAACCCCTCCACTGGGCTGATTCATGAGCTCAGCATCTCCCAGAGGTTCACAGCCCAGGAGCCAATGCTTATTCACTGGGCTGGTGAGCTGGCAGGATGGGAAATTCCCAAAGGACAAGGTGACTGAGCTTGGGTGGTTGACTCAGCCTGAAAAGTGCCCAACACTGCTGAACAAGGGCTGAGGAGTCATCGGCTGCAGGAGGATGCACAGGCTGAATCCAGGATGAGGAATATCCAGAATAACTCCATTTATAGTCACTCAGCTTCCAGCCAGGCAGCAAGCAAGACATCCTGAGGAAGGACTGAAGGACCTTGCAGGAGAGAGGAAAGGAGAAAAGTTAAAAAAACCAAAGGGGAAGGTGAGCTGCATCCCTTATCCCCCTCTCTCAGTGATAGAATCAGAATGGGCTGGGTTGGAAGGGACCTCAGAGCTCATCAAGCCCAACCCTTGATCCACTCCCCCCGTGGTTCCCAGCCCATGGCACTCAGTGCCACATCCAGGCTCTTTGGAAAGATCTCCAGACACGGAGAATCCACTACTTCCCTGGGCAGCCCATTCCAATGCCTGATCACCCTCTCCAGAAAGAAATTCTTTCTCATCTCCAACCTAAACCTCCCCTGGTACAACTTGAGACCCTGCCCTCTTGTCTTGCTGAGAGTTGAGCCCAACCCCCCCCTGGCTCCAACCTCCTTTCAGGGAGTTGTAGAGAGTGATGAGGTCTCCCCTGAGCCTCCTCTTCTCCAGCCTGAACAGAAGGTGATTATTTCAATGTTTTGCCCTAAAAATACTGTTGGGGAAGTCCCCGTGCACCTGGGGAACCCCCTAGGGAGATGATGGGTGGCAGTGAACAGCCCCACACCACCACCCCCTTCCCCTTTGGAGGAACCCCCTCTTTGATCCTCTTCTCCCCCTGTCTCCTTTTCCCACCCCGAGGCTCCTCGTGGAATCACCAGCTGAGATTTGGGATGAAGAAGGGGAGTTTGGGGAGGGAGTGGGAAAAAATATTAGCACAGCATCTCTGCACCCCCAGACCCATCCCCTGCCTGGCTGACCACTGCCTGGCCTAAGCTGTTAATAGAAGGGCATCAAAATGGAGCTGAAGAGGAAGGGGTTTGCAGGCAGAACCTCCCTGTCAGGGAATCCCACCTGGAGGTGGATTTTCATGGCTTGTAACCCCCAGCTCTGGCTGCTCAGGTGCCAGATTTAAACCAAACCAGAGCAGCAAGAAGAGTTTTCACAGGCATAGCCCTGTCCAGGGATGTTTCTATCCCCAAGGCCAGGGGCTGGGATTTGTGGGATGAGTTTTTTTTTGTTTTGAATGCTCGAAAGCAGCCACACACCCCAGGAGCTGCTTGAGTATTGGCCAGAGGGAAAAAGGGCTTTTTTTTTTTTTTTTTTTTCAGGTTGATGTCTTGAAAAGAGACCTCTGAACTGGTGCTTGAGGGGAGTGAAGAGAGAGGTTGAAACAGGAACTGAAATTCCCAAAGGCTGAACTAAAGAGAAGGACTCTCTAGAAATGGCTGAGGTGGAACAAGGAAGAAAAAGATGAATATGGTGGAAGGATGGAGAGATGCAAGGAGGCAAAAAGGTGCTGCAGCAGTGAGCTTTGCTCCTTCCCTGGGTGATAGGAGGCGTTTGCATGCCTGGCAGAGGGATGCACACCCCTACAGATACATTCATGCCCTTGCACACCCTTGCACACCCTCGCACACCTTTGCACACTTGCCTCACGCAGGTGGCCAAGCGTTTGGTGGCCTTCTACCCAAATAACTGGGGATTTGGGTCTGCTGGAAGGTCTGTTGGACACTTGGACCCCTTTTCCCTGCCTGGGGCTCAGTGTGCCCAGGGTGGTTCTGCTGTGGGTGGTGCTGGGGGTGCCAGAGCTGCCTTTCAGAGTCAGCATTTTCCACTCCATGTGCTGTTTGCTTTCCCTCCCGCTGCCTCCAGGCCTCTGAACTCCATCCAACACCAACTTCCCGGCTCCTCCAGGGCCTTTCCCCCCTTTACAGTGAGCATTGCTGTTCCCTGGCCTTGCTTGAAAGCTGCCCCCACAATGAGCCATTGTGCCAGGCTGCTCCAGCAGCCACCAGAGCCAAAAACCAGCTCCTGGGGGGAGCCATGGGCCTGCCAGCACCCAGCTGCTTTGTGGGGGTTCAGGGACAAGGGGGTTTTGTGGGGGCTCAGGGACAAGGATGCTCCCCAAAATCCTGCAACCCTGCGGTGGGGATGCTCCCCAAGGTGTCCCCTTTTTGCCCTGGGCTGGAGGTGTTTTGCAGCCCCTTCCTCTCCAAGGTTTTTGCAGCCCATCTGTTCCCAATCCACCTCCCAGCTCCTGTTCCTTTCCCACACCAAACCCTCCCCCCAAAAAACCCCTCTCCTCCACACTGCCCCAGGCTGGGGGAGCAGAAAGCCCTTGTTGGAGCAGAGCTCCCTGTAAATCACTGAGCTCTGCAGCACCAGGGGCTCGTTTTTCATCATGAAAGCACCAAAAAAAACCCCCAAAAAAACAAAACAAAAAAAGAGCAAGCTGGGAAAATATCACTCTAGGCATGAAACGGGCACGGCCCCCGTTCAGCTTTTCCCTCCCCCATGAGAACCATCCCTCTGGCACGGGCTGCTACTTCTATTTGTTTTTCCCTTTCTCCTTTTTAGGGTCGTGGTGTTGCTCCTGTGAGGTCCCACGCTGTGGCTTTCATGGCAGATTCAATCCCTGCTGGTAAAAATAGTGTTGAGGGCTTCGGGCCAGCAAGGGGAAAGGGAGAAAAGAGGGGGTGAAATATAGATTAAATGAAAAAAATGAATAAATAAATAAAAAATGTTGAGGGCTTGAGGGGGAAAAGAGGAGATGAAATGGAAATTAAATCAATAAAAGCAAGCAAGTGGCCAGAGGGAGGGCGAGTGGAGCCAAAGGTTTGCAGCCTTCTGTGGGTATAATTTTGGGGAAAAGGTTTCAAATGATGATTTTAGTCACCCAGCAGCCATGGTTGCCTTTGCAAGGGTGCTCTGTGCTGGCTGGGTAGCTTCAACATCTCAGGAAGCATGGCCCAGTCTCAGATGTTACAGAGAAAATTATTTCTTTGGCAAGATTTTGCAAAAAGGGCTTCACTGAACCAGTTTTTTTCTTGGATTTGCCAGGATTTGGTCCACTGTTTTATCATCCTTGTCCTCTGGTCAGGTGCAGATAACAACCAAAGGTGTGAACCAGCCTAAGAGCTGTGCCTTGACATGGGGCTGATTTGGGGATGAGAAATAGGGGAACATGACCAAGGAGCAGTGAGGAGCATCCTTACTGGGTGACAGCTTCTGAGCTCTGACAGCATGGATATATTTACAGATGGAGTAGGGGGAGCTGCAAAAATTGGCTGTGATTCAGGGTAGAGCAAGGAAAATGATTGGAATGAGGCTCTGGGAGCTTCATCCTTATCCCTAGGGGTAGGAGAAGGCTTATGGAGAGTGGAAACAGGGAAGATGTATTTACTGAGAGTCCTTGGAGCTGGAAACATAGCTGGATGCCACTGGGAAGCTCATCCCTCCCCAGCCCTAACCTTGCAGCAGGCACAGAATGGGATTTTGCATCATTTTTCTTCCCCAGCCACCCAGGGCTGCACCAACCCTGCTGGTGCCTGACCCAAAAACCTCCCTGCATCAACCCAAAGGGCTGGTTACAACCAGACACACAGGGGAAAAGCAAGACCAGGGGGATGTGGCTGCTTTTGCCTGGTCCCTGTGAGTCACGGGTGCCCTCAGGGTGGGTGAGGTTTTGCCAACTCTTTGCCCTCCCACCAGTAAAATGAAAAAAACCCAAAACCAAAACCCAACTCAACAAAAAAACCCATTTTCAGCTCTTCTCAGGCAAGGCCACCCCTCACACATGATGCCATTTCCATGGGAGCATTCCTGGGGATCTGGGCAATCCTGCTCCGTTAAAATTAGCAGCCAGGAATCTGCAATTCCTACCGGGATGGCTCCTGGAAATGATAAACAGGAACAGAATAAATAAAGTTTTCTGTGTGGAGTTAGAACCCTCGGCAGCTGGAGAGTTCGCTTCCCCCCACCGCCAGCATCGGGGCTTGGAGGAGAAGGGGATGGAGGGAAACTGGAGCACGATCTGCTTCCAGAAGTTGCACATTTTAGTTAAATTAGTTTAATAAACAATTTGGTTTCTGATTCAAGCTCGTTTAACCACACAAGCAAAACTGATCGAAATCAGCTGGGGGTTGGTATGTGCTCTCTGGGCGGGTTTGCAGGGAGCTCCAAGCTGGTCCTTGCTCTCTGCCTGCACTCCTGGAGAGCAGTGGTAAGGGCTGCATCACCTGGGGGAAGTGGCCAGAAGGAGGAGTTGAAGAATTCATCCCCAAATGTTGCCTTGACCACCACCCAAATGAGGTGGCACAGGAGCAGGTGACAGAGCTCCAGCGCACAGCACCTGCAGCCTCTTCACTTATCCCTCCTGGACCTGGATGAGCTTTCAGACCCACTGACCATCTTCCCAGCCATTTCTCTGCGAGCTGTAAGAGCTTTTTTGGGTTTGGTTGCTGTCACTACAGCAATAAACACAGAAGTTTCTGGTGGTGGAGCAAAATGACTTGTGGGTTTTGTTGACCAAAGGACGTCTGCAGGCTCAGCTTCCAGATGCTTTGAGGAGGAGGATGGTTGTTTGGAGAGGGGTGAAGATGCTGCTGGGCTGTAGCAAGGCTGGGTGGGATTTTAGGTTGAAACACAGTGTCTCAAGTTCTGCTCATGTCTTAGAGAGTCTTTACTTCCTTGTCTACTTCCACTCATCTCTTGCAGTGTTTCTAGTTCTCTCTCTTTTTCCTCTTGTGTCTTACAGAGTGTCCCTCGTGGCTACTTCCTCTTGTGTCTTAGAGAGTGTCTGCTTCCTTGTGCCTAAATTTCCCATTCAAAGTAGGAAAATTTAGGCCCTGGTGAGTTTCGGGCTGATGGAGCTATGGAGAGGGAGAGTCTAAGCTTAGCATTGTGCATGCAAGGGTGAAAAATGCTGGTGGATTCCCATGTGCATTTGGTGGGTATGTTCAAAAAGCAGCTGGTGGGTGTGGGTCACCTCCCAGCAGGTATTAGAAGTGCTGAGAAGTGGTAGCTCTGGACTTATCTTCCCTGTTTTCTACCCAGAACACTGAGGGTCATTGGAGAAGGGGGAGATTTTGCTTTTCTTGTGCTCTGGTGGCATGGAGAAGTCCAGGCCATGGATGTCCCCATTTCTGTAGGACAGACCCTCTCCATTGTCTTCATCTCAACCAACTGGGCCACCAAAGTCTCTGGCACAGTCCCTGGCTCTTTCTTGAAGCCCTGATACAAGAATCTCATGGAAAAGCAAAGGCTCGGGGAGCTCCAGCCCTGAACATCCCTACGAGGAGTTCTGTGGTGTCCTGTCCTCCTGAGGATGCAATCCCAGCCACCAGCATCCCTTGGAAAACCAGCCAGGGAGAAGACCAAATGAGATCCTTTGGGAAAAACCAAGTCTGAAGCAGAAAAGCTGGGGGTAAATGAATGGAAGTCCAGCAAAGGAACTCGGAGCTGTGAAGCTCTCAGCCTGCGAGCGGAGCTGCTTAACCTAAACCAGATTTCTGTAGGAAATAACTCTGGGCCACAAACTATGCACTGCTGCTGCTTGGAGGAGTCCACACACTGTCATCCCAGTCTCATTTTTAACCCATCTTCTCTTCCAAGCATTGTTCCAAGCCTGAAGTCTCTGCCGCAGCCGGCTGGGTGCCCTGGGAAATAACTTTCCCACCACTTTCCCTGCCCCAGGAAGGGCACGGGGGGGAAGCAGACAAGAGGTCTCGCGGAAGGCAGCGGGAAGCCAGGGGCTGGGTGTGTGGCTGGGTTATTTAGGAGCAGGGCTGGGAGGAGACAGCATCAGCTCCTCATCCCCATCACCAGCAGAGCCAAGCTGGGCTTGCTTGAGTCACAGAATGGGTTGGGTTGGAAAAGAGCTCGAGGATCGTCGAGTCCAACCGTTAAAATCAGGAGTCTGAATGGTTTGAGTTGAGTTGGTTGCTCAGGCTCCAGCTAGGAAAGTGTGGGATGGGCTGGGATGCAGGAAGCCTGGCTTGGAGGGCAGGATGGAGAAGACAATATCCATCTGCTTTCCAGAGGATGAACACAAGGAACCATGAGCTCGAGAGGAACTGAACAGACCGGTGCAGCCCCAGCTTGGTCTCTTCCATTCCAGATGTTTAGGAAAAAATGGGATGTCAGTGGGATTTCTAAAGGGTTTGCAAGCCAGTGCAATGGGTGTTGGAGGTCAGGGCTGATGGCTGGAGTTTCATTCAAAGTAACTGGAAAGGATGTGTACCTCCATCTACCTTGGCAGAGAGAGGTGGCCCAACCAACCCACTGAGGTCTTGCTGATGCCACTGATGTCCCCTGACTGATTCATGCACCTCCAAAGCCACTTGGTTTTTCTGGGCAGGAACAAGTCAATGGTTGAACCCCATAGGGTTTCAAGGCACTTGAGGGTTCCTCCCCCTATAGGTCCAGGGTGGCTGGTGTAAGGGCAGGAGGAATTACCTCTCCAAGCATCTTCGGCCCCACAGCAGCAGCTGCCTTGGCCCAAAGCCCAGGAAACGATTTATACCCTCAAGAGCAAAAGGATAAACTTCACCTCTGCATCACTGACAGCTAAAGCTACCTGGAAGAGAAAACTGGATTTTTATTTTTATTTTTTTTTAATATGCCTTTATTTAAACAACTGTTGGGAAAGGATTTTGGGGAGCCTGGGCATTTCCTCCTGGGGCTAATCCAATTCACTCAGTGTGGGGAAAGCTTTACGAGTGTGCCTGGGTTGGCCACAGTCCCACTGGGAGAGGGGGATTTAGGGTTAGTGGGATTTAACCCTCCCAGGAGGGATGTGGCTTCACCCCTGAAGCCAGACCACAGGGGCTTGGTGTGCATGGACTGGGCAGGGACTCTTTCATCCCATGGTCCTGAAGATCTTCACAGCTCTCCTGATTCCTTCTAAAATCCCAACCCATCATCTGGGAGTTGGGAGGAGCCAGCTCAGGGCTTTGCAGTTTTCAACTAAGCAAAGAAAATGATAAGGAATAAAGCCAAATTGGAGATAATGATCCTTTTGGTGGGGAAGGGGTGGAAGTTAGATGAAAACTGCTGGGGGAAGAAAGGCACTGGTCCTGAAGGTTGAATTCTGGATGTCTCCAGGAATTTATCAGACAGGGAAGGAAGGATTTTTCCTCAATCTGCTACGTTTTACAGTTGCCTTTGCAAACCTCTCACCTCCACTCCTTCCCATTCCTCCCCGTGTCACACCACTGGGTTTCCCACGGATGGAAAGGGGACTTGAGGCTGAAAAAAATCCCCCACAGAGGGCAGGGAAAGCAGGGGGGACCCCAGCAGCCACCCAACTGGGGGTGTCCTTCCCCCCTGCCCCGCTCCCAGCCTCCCAGGGAGCGGGTTGGTAACGTGAACCCCGTAGGAATGAAGGGTTTGACCAGGGCCTGGACCAAAAAAATTCCCTGAGTCCCTCAGCAGCGTGTAAGCCCTGGGAGTCTAAACATGTTCCCTGGCATTAATCACTGGTAATAGAAACCAGAGCTGGCTCTTGTCCCCGCTGAGTCAATGCAACCCTTGACAAGGCGTTGGGAAAGGCGCACGCAGGCTGAGAACGGGGCATGAAAGAAATTCCAGGCAGGGCTTTTATTATATTTATTATTGTTTTGGGTGGTTTTTTTTTCAATTGGAATTTTGAAACTGGGAAAAAAAAAAAAAGCCAAACCAAAGCAAACCAACAAAAAAACCACCCCAAATGGAGTAAAAATAGAAATGACAACAGCAGAAACCTCCACCTCCCTGCACCTCCCTCCCTCTTCCCCTCTCCTCTTCCTCCATGCCCATCCCTCCCCTGCTACAGAGCATTTGGCTGGGCCAGGGGGAGCAGGTAGGACACTGGTGCAGAGAAAATCTTCTCTGATGCAGCTGGTGAGTGATCTCAGGGCACCTCTGGGTGCTGAGGGGGCATCAGGGCTGCTCCAACCTATGGGAATTCCATGGGTCCTGGGGTTTCAGGTGCCACATCCCATCCTGACCATCTTGCCACGGGCTGTCACCCAGGGGACTGGGGATAAATCCTTGCTCCTGACTGTCCGTAGTCTCTGGGGGGATGCTGATCCTGGGGGGTGCTGAACTTGAACCCCCTCTCCTCTCCCTCAGTTTGCAGGATTTATCCCTTTAGCAGAGATTTCCATGCTGAGATGGACTGCTTTCTCTTTCTCTACATTTGTGCTGGTTTGGTGCTGCTACAGTGGAAATGTTACTTTAAACACTACAGAGTTGGTTTGGTTTTTTTGTTTTTGTTTTTGCAAAGCTCACCTAGGTGTGAAGGTTTAGCATCACTCTCAGAGAATCAGGGAAACTGAGGCACGCAGCCAAGCAGAGGACTTGGCAGCAAGCACCTTTCTCCCAGTGATGCTCCGGGGGGGAAAGAACCGTGGAGATTGCTCTTTCCTCTTCAGCATCTCCCCTCCGCCCCCCAAGAAAGAAGGACAAGAGAATGAAAATGATTTGTGCTTTCTAAAAAACTTCTTTCTTGGAGGCTGTGTTGCAGAATCCTTCCCCGTGGCTGCGTTCTGGTGGCATCTGAGGCTCTCTGGGAGGCAGGAGGTCATGTTTGTCTGCAAGCTGTGAGAAAAAAAATGGGGCAAAAACCCCAGGGTCCCTCCCTGCCCACGCACGGCAGTGCTGAAAGAGCTCCTGGCTCCCAGATGGATGCAATTAGGGTGAAGGCAGCAAGAAACAATATTACGCAGGTGCTGGGGGATGGGTCTGGAAACTTCAGACACTGCATTTTTTTTTTAGTTTCTTATTTTATTTTCTTCCCCAAATCCCACTCCTATTTACTGAATTATTGCTGTTTCCCAGCCCGTGAGGCTTAAGAAACACTTGGATGGGGCTGGAGGAGATTTTTCCCTTTTTTTTTTTGTTAATTTTTATTTTCTTTTTTCCATTTTTTCCAGATTTTGTGCCCAATGACATCCCCAGAAACCTGGTGTGCAATCACATTGGAAGGGCTGGCTGTTGGCACAGGTCACTTTTCACCCTGGGACTTGTGGCTTTCAAATAAACCCTTTTTTTTTTTTTTTTTTTTTTTTTCCCTTTAATTATCCCACCCGGATTAAAAAAACTCCAAGTTTTTCCAAGGAAGGCACTGTGGGGAGGCTCCTCACTGCTGACCGTGAGAACTTGGGCTTTTAGGAGGGATTTGAGTGACTCTTTTTTGGCTGATTGATTTCTTTTCCCTCTGGCAGAGAGGATGGGAGGATGGCATCGCACGTGTCCACCAGGAGCTTTGATTTTGGCCAGGGTTGCACAAAACACTTGGATTAAATGCCCCTTTATCTGAAGAGGAGGGCAAATCCCATCCTGGCTCCATGCCTCAGCGTCCTCATCTTAAAAAATGATACTAAAAAAGCCCCTTTCTGCTTTGCTTTTTGGTTTGCAGAGACTCAGCCTCTGCCTTTTAGGCACAGAACAGAACTCCGTGGGTGGAAAAAGCACAGGAATGGGAAAAGAAACCCCCAACCTGGGGGGAAACCCCTGTTTCCATTGCCAGGAGAAGAGCCCAGTGGGTTCCCCATGGCACTGAATTTTCCATGGACAGGAGGAGCCAAGGTTTTTTGGGTTTTTTTTCTGCCCTCCTGGTATTTTTAGCAGCTGCTGCCCCGGGGCTGTTCTTCCTAATCAGTTGGCTGCCATCTCCTGTTAAGAAATTTCGGTGACAAAGACTCTTACGAGGGGTCATTTCCTGCAGGGCAGGCTCCTGCTGACCACAGCAACACTGGGAGCTTCTGTCTGACATCTGCTCCTGCTTCTCCCTTGGCTCCTTGGGTCACTGCCTCTGCCCAGCACATCTCCCCTTTCACCCTGCCTGGCTCAGGGGGGGGACAGGGAGCACCAGACCCTCCCCATCTGCCCTTCTCGTTGCCTTCTCGTTGGGGTTTGGGGTCTGGAGGTGCTGCTCACCCCTCTGTGAGGTCACCCACGCAGGTCACATTGGGTGGCACTGGCCTCTGACCTGTTGCTCCTGAAGAATCCCATCAGATAACTCGGGGCCACTGGGACATCATCACTCCAGCATCCCTGAGCCTGGTGCTGGATGAGCGTGCTGGCTGCTTGGCATCCACTTTTCCACCCTGGATTTTTGGGTCCAGGAACCAAGTTGATCACACGTGTCAAGGTGCTGGGCTGTAGCACAAGCCCAACCCTTTATTAGACATCAGAGAATATCCCTGAACCTGTCGGAAACTACGGATCCTGCAGATCCTACCTGGGAAAATTAAGGGTTTGGGTCTCTTCCAGAAGTGTTCAGCCTTTTGCTTTCCAAGGAAATGACATGGGAGTCCTCAGAGGAGTCACAGAGATGGAGATTCAGCAGGAAAATTCATCTCCCTGGAGACCAAACCTGTGGTTTGGTTTGGTTTTGTTTTGTTTTTTCATTAAACCCCACCAAAACATCAGTAAAATTCCTTCCTTTCCTATTTGTAGGAGGCAGTGTCTCACCTGGATCAACACCACCCTTGGTGATAAACTTCAGCTCCTGACTTTTTTGGGTGCCATCAGGAAGGTCCTCGTGGCCACCTCCATCCTTGGGGCACCCTTGGGAAACCATGCAGGTGGTTTTCATTTTGTAGAGCAAAGGACAGCAGGAGGATTTATGGTCTCCTCCTCCTCCTCCAGGTTTATAAATAGCATTGCTCAGGTGCTGGGCACATGGTGGCTTTGGGGGGGAACAGCAGAAGGGATCAAAAGCAACATGGGGTTCCTCCTCCTCTCTCCTCCCAACATGTCTAATCGCTTCTCCCACCTAGATATGGGTATTTCAACCTCTTGGGTTCAAACTGGAGATTTTCTAGGGCCATTTTGCCCAGTTGGCAGAGGGAGAAAAGGGATTTTAAAAGAGGAAGGGAAATAAAACCTGTGATTTTTCCTCTTATACCTGCAGTGTGGCAGGCAACATCCTTGGGATGCTGGAAGGGGTTGGCTTAACCCAAGAGCTGTAAATCTGAATTATCAGGCAAAGGAAAAGCAGATTTCTGATACCAAGAAGTAAGAGCTTCTAAGGACACTTTATACAAAAGTGCCTTATAACCTGCAGAGCTCAGTTTGTAAATCACCCTTTAGACCAACCCTCTGTTTCACCTGACACTCCCTGAGTCTCTGGGCCAAACCCAGCCCAGATGCCACCATCTCCTGAAGCCAGGATGAATCCCAACATGCCTCCCCAAAACTGCATTGAGAACAAAACACCCCCAAAAAACCCCAACATCCTCCTTGGGAGAAGCTGTGGGGTGCACCTGGAGAATCAGAAAAACCCAGTGATGGATTTCTATTAATGTTGAAAAAGGGCAAAGCTGGTTTTTAGGGCTGGAGCTGCACCAGGTGTGCCTCAGACACCACATTTTATCTTTTCCAGGTAATTATCACATGCTCCTTATCTCCCCTCGTTATAAGGAGTGATGGTGCAAACAAAGCTCAGGGGTTAATCCCCATCCCTGCCCAGAGCAGAGCAGCCAGAGCCACCCCAGCCCAACCAAAGAGAACATTTCAACTGGGGACATGGCTTCCAGGAGAGTTTAAACATCAGGATTAACCTCCCCAAACCCCTCTCTGTGTTCAGAAAGTGGCTTGTTTGGGCTTTTTTATGGTTTGGGGGATTTTTTTGTTTTTTGGAGATGTCAGGAACAAACGAGAGAAGTTTGAGAGAAGTTTTCCAGCATTCAGTGATTCAAATCTCTTTCCCTTTCCACTTTTTTTTTTTTCTTTTTCTTTCTTTTCTGTTTTTTGCAGATGCCTTTACTCAGCTCAGTGTGGCTGTAAATGGAGGATTAAAAAGCCTTGGTAAACAATGCTGCAACTGGAGACACATTTGGAGCTGATTTCCAGGTGATAAAACTCCCTGCACGTCAGCAGGGATGGACATGAGGTTGGAAAATCCTCGTCAATGGAATTGCAAAACCACCAGCTGCTGCCTTCAACTTGCTCTTTCCAAGCAAAATGATGAAATGACAGCTTTTTAACTGATTCCTCTGCTTTCCTCTCTATTTTTTGCCTTCACCCAAGTGCTGCAGCCCCCCAGCCCTCCCCTGGGTCAAGAGTTGGGGTTGGTTTGGGTGGGCATGGGGCAGCTTTTGGGTTCACAAACAAACAAACTGAAGCCTTTCCACTGCTCCAACTTCATCCAACCCCACAAGGACTTCCCAGCCCCTCTCTGGGGTGACCTTCTGGCCAGCTGGATTTAAGGGATTTGAGCCCCTTTGCATGACTCTCCCCAGCTCCCCCTGGCCTTTGTGTCTGGTTTGGTTTTTGCACAGAGCTTTCTGTCTTTAGTTCAGACATTTTCCAGCCTAACATTATCTCCTGGGGCTGACCATTCCCACCATTCCCACCATTCCCACCATTCCCACCATTCCCACCATCCCTGGTGCCCCCATCCAGCTGGGGCAGCTCTGTGTGATGGGAGCAGTAGCTGAACTCTGCTACCAAACCCAGCCAGCCAGGGGAAGATCTCAGCCTGTGCCTGCCATCCCCTCAGTGCTCCACAGGAACCAGCAGATGCCAAATTAAAAAAAACCCAAAAAACCAAAAAAGCCCTCCAGTTTCAATCCTGTCCATCTGTCCGTGAGGTCCAAAGCAGCCTCCCCAAGAACTTTGGGCTGTACAATCTCAGCCCCTGCCCTCAACAAGCTCCTTTGAACTCCAACCCTCTGGGCCACGAGCGAGAGCTGATTGAACATGGTTTTAATCTGCTTGGATGTATTTAATTCACTGACATCTCTTAAACTGGAGGAGATCTAAGCTCTGCCTGGCAGGTGTGATGGAAAGCAGACTCCCTCTTCCTTGGCTTTCTGGCTTTGGAGGTCCTGGTGGGAAAAGTCTGATCAGAAGCACTTGCCTGGCTGGTTTTTGTATTTTTTTTTTCTTTTTCTTTTTTTTTGAGTCTGAGCATCCACAAAAGGTGGGGGAGGAAGGTAAAAAAAAAAAAAAAAGAAACAAAACCAACAGAGAAAGGGGAAAGGAAACAAAGGAAGGTAAAGAGGACGCAGAAAGATGAGGAGATGGGGATGGAGCAGGAGGAGAAGGCACCAGCTCCCAACCAAAGAGAAGCTGAGCTGGCACCTCTTGCTGAGGGCAAACATCTGCAAAAAGAAAATTGGTGGTTTCCCTGTTTCTCTTCAAAAAACAAAGGACTTGTTGCCAGCAAACCCATGGGACGTGTGCCTCAAACTGTGCAACTGTTGGGATAATTCTTATTTAACCCGAGCACCCTCAGTTTTCCAAGCCAAAAAGTGACAGACAAATGGGAAGGACCATGGGAAAAGGAGTTTATTCTGCACCATTTGCTGTGTTGCCAGTTTCTGTTGCCTTCCCGGATCAACTACAACACCAGGAATCTACTGCCTATTTTTATGCCCTGGTTCTTCCCATCCCCACTGAAATTTCTCCTGATTTATCCCAGTAGAAGACTGGGATTGAGGCTTGGGAATGGGGAATGAGCAGGTCTGGCCCCTGCAAAGGTGAGCAAGGCAAAAAGCCTCAGCTCCTTTCCTCTGGCTCTCCCACAGCTGCTGTTGTCTGTGTGATCTATTAAACATCTCCAATAAGGATTTAATTTAGTTTTAATAAGACAGTTTGGGAGATGTTAATTAAATTGAGCTATTAAAAACACATGGGCTGGACTTGGCTGATACATTTCCTTTTATTTATTTTTTTTTTAACTAAGCCCATTAAAAAAAAAAAAAAGGGAAGATAGAAGGGTAACAATGAGAAGCTAATTTAAAAGGCTTCTTTTTCCTTTGCTAAACTGAGCAAAGGAGATGAACAAATACCAAAAAGAACCAGTCAGGTGAGCTTGAATCCTCCCAGGCTCAGCAAAACCTGGCTTAGGGATGGAGCCAAAATGATGAACCCCCTGAAACCCAAATGTCCAACGAATCCTTGCATCCTCAAACCCAGAATTTCCCCATCCCTGTTGGATTATTGATGCTGGAGAGATGCAGCCACACGTCATTTCCATCCACAGCCTCCTGTTCCAGCCAGGGAAAACTTTTTATCATCTCCTATAATCAGATTTTTTTTTCCTACCTCTGGTACAAATGCTGCTGGGAATCTCTTTAGTTCAAGGGGCTGTCAGGGTGATCTGGTTAAGCCAAAGAAAAACTCCCACGTGCTTTAAAGATGACAAATATTTTATTAGCTGGACGTGTAAGCAGCCCATAATTAGCTTAGCAGCCCTGAGTTAATGGATTTCTAAGCTTTAGAGGATACAGAGCACTGGGGAGATGAGCTGAACCAACCTGTGTAAGAAATTTATCCTGTAGATCCCAAATTATCTTATTCTTTCTGTCCAGGCTGCTCAGCTACAGCTCCTGCAGCTTCAGGTCCTGCCCTGTGGGCTGCAGAGGATGAGGAACCCACCAAGGGTTTATCCCAGCTCTATCCAACCTGTGGGGTGATTCAGGGCATTCCATTATCCTCCTTTCCTTCTTAATTCCTCTGGAATTTATCCTTGTTTGCTTGGTTGGTTTTGTTGGCTCAGTATTGGCAGGGCACATCTCCCAGCTTGGCACCTTCTCCACTCTTTTCTGCTCAGCCTGGGGGTGGAAAAGGGTTAAACCCCCCATTAAAAACCTGACTGAATTCACCAAAGCTTTGAAATGCACTGGGGAAGAAAAGAAAAGCACTGGAAAGCAAACCCAAGGCAACCCAGACACCCCAAAAAGCCTTTGCAGTGGATTTCTGGCAGCTGGTGGTGCAGAGGTGTCCATCTGCTGGCTCTGTGCTTCTGAAGATGAAGACACTAAAAGGCAGAATGGCATTAAAAATAAATGTATTAATTATGTACACCCCTTGTGCTCTGCAGGCATGAACTGATCCGGGATGATGATGATGAATTGCTGGGGAAACTGAGGCAGGAAGGGGGGCAGGTCCTCTGCAGGGCCATTGCTGTGCTGCTGCCCTGAAGCCATGGATGGGAACTTGTGGGTTTGTCCCCAGAGGAGCTGAACATCTTCAGAGCCAAATTTTAGGGGAGTTATTGGAGGGTTTTGGGGGGGAGTGATTGGATTTCAATGGCTTGAAGGTGGCTTTTTGCCAACCTGCTCAGAGCATCCCCCAAGAGTCCCACTCTGATGTCCCCACAGGTGGGGATGGGGGGGAGATGACCCTGGACCAGGAAGGTCTTCTCCTCCCAGGGGTGTTGATTTATCTAAATAATCTTTCTCTGATCCCTGGGTGATCATGGAGGATAGAAAAATCCAACCAGGGAAGGGATCAGGGCTTGGGAAGGTTTCTGGAAGGGTTGGTGAGGAAGGGATTTGTCTTCTGGTGTTACACAAATGGGTGAAAGAGGTTTTGGGGGAAGATTAGGAGGAGCAGGGACCTGGTTTGTGTTGAAATCTCCTAAGTTTTCTTCTGCACCAGAAGTAATCGTTAATTAAGAAGGGGAAAAAATAAACAAACATGAAAATTCTTACTTTTTGACTCAAAAATGAGAATTAAACCTCCCCATCCCATCACTTTTCCCCCCTCAGACCCTCCATGCTCTTCCTTCCCCTGTCCCAGCCACCTCCACTTCAGGTGTGTATGGGGGAAACTGTGGGGTTTGGCCCAGCCACTGATTTTCCAGCTTCTAAAGGTCCCAGAATGTTCCCTCAAATCCCTCCTGTTGCTTTGGTTTGTTTTTTTTTTTCCCTTGAGCTTTCTCCTGTCCTGGCAGAGCTGCACTCAGGCTCTTCATAAGAAGGAAATCCCATCCTAGAAATTACATCTCTTCCCATGGGAAGTCCACCCTGGAGATGCTCCATGGAGCCATCCTGAAGGATCTACCAAAGGTTCTCCAGGTCTGGGATTCCCTGCTGGAAACATCTCTTCTTCTGGAGAAGAAAAGTCACTTTTGTGAGTGCTGCAGCCCAATCCTAAGGCTCTAGAAAGTGATACTAAAAATAAATGAAATTAAATTACAATAAATTAAAATAAAATTTTTAAAAATATTAAAAATAAATTGAAAGTTTTTACAAAGGGTAATTATGGGGAGGGCTCAGATCTTCCAACTCATTGCTCACTGCTCCACCACAGAGTCAGCAGCAGCCTGGACCAGACACCAGAATTAAGGTGCCTCTCTACAAGGAATTGGGGTTTTCAGGCCACAGAGTCTCACTGCCTCCTGCTAACCCCTTGCCTCAGTTTCCCCAGGTGTAAAATGGGGGGGTTTAGGTGGGCAGTGTCACCTCCTGTGGGCTCCATGGGTCCTGCTGTGGCTTGGGGACAGTTTTGGGGTCTCCTTGCCACCTCCTTGCTTCCATCCAAAGCACCTCATGTCCTCTCGCCTCTCCTGAATCCCTTACAGGGGGATTATTCCCCTTGCTCACCCCTCCCCCCAAACTTATCAGTGGCCAAAACATTGAAATTTATTTGGATTTTAAAGGTTCATTTTTGATATTAAATATTGATGAACAGGACCTTGATGGGATTGGGTCTTTCTATTTTTTTTTCTATTTTTTTGGAAAAAATCCACATTTGCAGTCAGCTGCTGAGCTCCAGAGATGAGTCCATCACCAGCCTGGCTGAGTGGACAACCCAGCACTAAAAAAAGACCCAAAACCTTGGGCTGGGCTCCGGGGTAGGAAACATCTGGAAATACATTTGCTTTGCCTGTCACAGCCAGATAAAGAATAAGTGTTAGGTGACAGCCCTGGGCTCTGACAGCCCAGCTGGGGCTCCAGGGGGGATTTCAGGGGTAATTGTCCATTGGGTGGCTCAGGAAAAAAAAAAACCAAAATCAACCCCAAATACTGGAGCATCATGAGCCATCGGGGGACACCAGGGGTTATGGTTATTTTTTTCCTATTTGAATGCTGGTTGGGGACACACTCAGTGTTCCTCCAGGGATGAGGAGATGTAGGGATGGGGGTCCCCACCTGGCCCCAGAGGTGGAAGCAGTGGTGGAGGGAATTACTGCTGCAGGAGTTTAACTAATGAATGGCTTTGGGTGGGAGTTTGCCAGGAGCTCTTGCTCCACCCAGGCTTAGGTGAAGGTTGGGAGGGTCCATGTTTGGGTTTGTTTCATTCCCAGTGCTGGGAATGCACTAAGAGGGTCTGGATAGGGATGGGGGGTGAGGGGATGGAGCCTTGGGCAAGCTTTGTGAACTGTGGGGTTAGCAAAGGCTCCCTTGGGGCAAAATAAAGTGGGGGAAAATAGGGAGAAATCATCACCCCACCCAGGTTGGGTCATGGTGGGAATGGGTCAGCTTTCTGCCCAACCTATGGATCATGAGCTATTTGGGCTGAACCCAAGGGCTGATTTTTCTCCTTTTTTTGGCAATTTACTCTCTTTCTGGAAGGAGCAAAATCCCTTCTCCCTCCAGCTCAGGTCTGCCCCATGGGGAGCATCCTGGTGATGTCCAGGACACCCCTTCCTCCCCCTTACTCAAACAAAAGCAACCAGGGGTCAGGTCCTCCTGTTCTCTTGACCCACCTTTTTTCCCTAAACATCAGTTTTCATGTTTTGTTTTGTTTTGTTCTGTTTTTTCCAGCCTTTCAGCAGAGAGGAGCCCAAAGCCCATCCTGTTCTGGCCCAGCTCTGTCACAGAGGTCACTGGTGGGGAGGGAAACACCAGCACCACCCACACCCTGGGTCCTTTGGGGGAACAATTCAAGGTATTTGGGCAAAAGGTCTCTTTGGCTGTAAGGAACTGTTCTGTACATGATGCCAGAGCAGAGTGTTGGGGTTTTTTTTTCTACCCTTGTCAGCATCAAGGAATGGTCCTGTACCACTGGGCTACAATTTTTTATCTAGGAGAGAAGAAAAAAAGCTGGTTTGGAGTTCAAATCTGAGCCTGGAGCTTGGTTTGGGGTTAAGCAGTGTTTCAAGGAGGTAAAGAGGCTTGAGATAGGGCAAAAAGCCCTATTTCAAGGGCAAAGCATCCTCAATAGCTCAGTGCAGAGCATCCTCATCCTGGGTGAAGCAAGGAGTGCAGAGAGGCTGGGAGCTGACAGACACAAACACCATAGGAGCTGCTTCCCATCTACCCCTTCCCCCCCCCAAACCATGTTCTGCTTTTTTTCTGGAAAATTTGGAAGCTGGTGGCCTTCATGACCTACTTGCAAAAGTGATAAGATGTCTAATTCCAGCTCGACCCATCCTTCCCCAAATTCTGGGGGCTTGTTGGGTTGGGTGGACTCATCCCAAGCTGCTGCTGTCCCCTTTTTGCTGGAAGAAGAAATGGGATTTTAAAAAAGAAAAAAGAAAAAAATACAAGTGACTGGGACAAACTCTTCCCCAGCCCCGTAAACAGGAAAAGGAGGAAGTGAGGAGTCAAGCCTGGGCTCATCCAGGCCCCTCAGCACACAATGCAGGGCAGGAAAGGGGGGGTTATAAATACCCAGGGTCAGGGCCGGGCTCTGAGGAACAATAGGGCTGGAAAAGGCTGCTGAGGAGGAGCTGCTGGGGTGGTAACACAGAGATGAAGCTTTGCTGGACTCTGGGGGAGGTGTTTTGGTAATTGGAGCTGCCCTTTGCTGGCTCTGGGGTTTGCACTCCCCTCAGAAGTTGGTGTTTGGGGGGGTGGTTTAAGATTTTAAGGGTTTTTTCACCCTTTCTTGGGGTTCAGCCTGGAAAGGAGGGGTCCCACATCAAGGCTTGCAGGACTCCACAAGGCCACCTTAAATCTAACCTTGTCCCAAGGCAACTTTAAATAGAGTCACTTGGAGTTCATAGAATCATAGGATGATTTGGGTTGGAAGGAACATCTAAAGGTCACCTAGTCTGCAGTAAAAAAAATCACAGAGTCACAGAATTGTCAGGGTTGGAAGTGACCTTAAAGATCTTGTAGGGCCAATGCCCTGCAGGGACAGGGACACCTCCCACCAGCTCAGGATGCTCAGAGCCCCATCCAGCCTGGCCTTAAAAACTTCCAGGAATGGATGGGGCTCCCACCACCTCTCTGGGCATCTTGTGCCAGGGTCTCAGCACCCTCACAGGGAAGAAATTTTTTCTAACTTCTAATCTGAATTTCCCCTCCTCTAGTTTGGATCCATTCCCTCATGTCCTACCCCTACCCAAGATCCTAAAGAGTCCCTCCCCAGCTTTCCTGTAGGCAGGGACATCCTCAGTCACACCAGGATGCTCAGAGTCTTGTCAAGCCTCACCTGGAATATCTCCAGAGATGAGGCCTCAACCATCTCCCTGGGGAGGAGTTACTTGGGAATGATGTGGGAATCACAGGCTGCTCCTCCAGGCTTTCCCACCAGGGCTCATCCACCCACATTGCCCCAGTCCCCAAGGACCCAAGGGGCTGGGATTCTCCTGCCCCACCCCAGGGAGCCACCTCCAGATCCTTGCTGAAGACGTCAAAGGAAGTGAGAGGCAGGGATGGATAATCTGGGATGAGGGGTGGGACACTGCAGGGGACAGGTCAGGGATAATCCCTTGCTGGGGGTGCTGAGCCTCAGGACCCGGCTGGATAATGAAAACCAGGTCAGGGCCAGCAAGAATTGGAGGAAACATCTTGGCTGGTGCTGACAGCCAACAAGAGCATCACTGGAGCTGGAGAGGAGCCCATCCCCTTCCTGCATCCCAGACCTGATCCCCTGGAAGCTGGGACAGAGCCCAGTGCCTTCATCCACAGGGATTTTGCATTCTGCTCCTTCAAAGAGGCTCAGTGAACACCCAGATCAGGGCTGGTTTGGGCTGAAGGAACCTTCAGGACCGTCCAGTTCCAAGGCCAAGCCACCTTCCATCCAGTGCTGTGTTTGGGGGATGCAGGGGCAGCTCTGACCCTCCCAACACTTTCTGGGGTCCTCTTGTGGTGGTGGCTGCAATGAGCATCAGCTCCTCTCCTAACAAACCATCCCCCCATCCAGACTTCAGTATTTTGCTTATTGTTTTTCCTTAATTTTGGGGGGGGGGGGGAAAAATCCACAGTCCTTCTGTTTTGGGGTTTGGGGTTTTTTTTGTTTGGTTGGTTGTTTTGTTTTGTTTTGTTTCTCTTTGGTTGTGGTTTGTTTTGTTTTGTTTTGTTTTGTTTGTTTGTTTGTTTTGTGTGAGGTTTTTTAGGGTTTTTTTGGTTTGTTTTTTTGTTGGGGTTTCTTGTTTGTTTGTTTGTTTGGGGTTTTTTTGGTAGTTTCTTAGAGCACTTCAGTGGAAGGAGGGGACCAGCTGAGACCTGCAGCTTTTTGACCAGAAAATGGGTACCTGAACACTCATTTCAAAACTGAAAAAAACCCAACCCCAAACCTTTTAAAAAGCTGAAAAAGAAGTGATGCAGAAGCAGGGGTTTGCGAGGACAGGTTTTTTTCCCCTAACCTTTCTTTTTCTTTCTTTCCATTTCAAATGAAAATGATGTGGTTGGGCTCCCTGGGACCTTGGAGGGATGATGGATTTAGGATGAGCTGAAGTGTTTGATTCCAAGCTTTGCTTCTAAACTAAATAAATGTTAATTTTGGTTTCCATAGGAAAAATCCAACTTTCTGTCCTGCCTCTCTATTAAATACCCCCTCACCTGATACTTCTGTGGATTAGGGGTGTGATCTTCAGCCCAAAATACCTGGGTTTAGGACTTGCAGAGTTTTTATGTGGGCTGGGAAAGGTTTTTTGGGGGATGTTTTTTTTTTTTTCTGGCATGGGCACAAAAAGAAAAGGATTCAGGGAGCATTTGGATGAGTATGGAGGGGGAATGAGTCTCCTGGAGATCCATAGCTTCTGTCTAGAGTAGATTCTGAAGAAATTCCCCAGGTCATATTGAATTATCAGCCTAAAAAGCCTCTCCCACCCCTATCCCATATCCTTTAAACTGCTCCCATCCTTCACTTTTTTTCATAACTCAGCATTTTTTGAAGTAGGGAACCCTCCAAAACAGAACCTTGGGGGAAAATATCCACAGAGAGAGAGAGAAAAATCTTTCTCTCCAATGCAGGAGGTGCTGGTGCTGCCCCAGGGAAGGGGCTTTTGGTGCAAGGTTTTAGCATCCATCTCCATGTCCCCAGCTCTCTGGCCGTGCTGTTATTTTTGGATTGCATTACACATCTCCCCTGATGGAAAGCCTCAATCCCCAGGGGGCAATGAAATGGATTAAAAAAAAAAAAAAGAAAAAGAAAAAAAAGGAAGGTCCTGACCTCATCAGTAAAGCTGTAACTGTGTTTCTCGGGGAGAAAATCCTTTCAAGAGGCAGGGAAGGGGAAATTTGGGGCTGGGGAGTATGGAGCTGGAGGGAAAATGGGGATCCAACACACTGACCCCTTTCATCCAGAGCCTGGTGAAGGTTACAGGAGCAAAGGGAAGGGAAATAATTCCACCAGGCTTCATTAATAAACTTCTTTTCAATGGGGAGATGGGCAAAGAGGGGATGAAGGCAAAGTCCTTGGTGCCCAGGATGCTCCAGACCTTCACTTGGCAAAAAAAGGCTGAGAAGGGTGGAGACATGGTGCTTTTTTTATAGGTATTTGGGTTGAATGGAGCTGAAATTGCTGCTTTCTGCTGAGAACTTGAGAACAGTTTCTCACAGAGGAAAAAAAGCCCCGTGGCTGTTCACAAAAAGCATTCTCCTAGCTGTGAAAAATTGGGGTTTTCTTACATTCAGATTATCACTGGGGTTGATGCTTTTTTCTCCTTGACTTTCCCATAAAAAGAAAGCTGGAAAGTTGGAATATTTCTGATCCAGGAAGTTTTTGGGTTTTAAAGAAAAACTTGTTTGGGAATAAAGCTTGGGAAGGGGAGAGTTTATTTTGCATCTGAAGTTGTTGATGCTCCTGGGCAGATCTCTCCACTTGACCCAGAGGCAGAGGGGGACTCACCAAGGACTCCTCTAGATGTTTTTATTGACTATATTCTTTATTATTAATTGATTAATTCTTTATTGGGATCCTAGACCAGGCAAGACAGTTTTACATGGGGAAATAGCAGCTGCCTGTAGGAAAAGGGGGGGATGAACTTGACCTTTTCAGCATCATTTCCTCCCCTGACTCAGATCAGTCAAAATTTCTCTGGTCTCAACTTTTTTCTTACTGGTTTATTCCCAGCCCCTGATTTACTCCACCCAAACCATAACAAGCAACTCCAAAATCCTCCAAAAAATGTGAATTTTGGTAGCTGGCCTTGATTTACCATCCCCACTTCATGCCTCAGTTCCCTTACTTTGACAAAAAGGGTTTATTTTCTCACAAAACCAAGTGGGTTTTGCTTGGGTTTTTAATTTTTATTTTATTTTTGCAAAGCACATTGTGCCTTATTGCCTTGCTGTAAAAAAATGATGCAATGAAGAGCTTTGATCTGCAAATGGATAAAAATCCCCCAGAATAAAGCTGAGTGCAGCATCTGGGGCAGCAGCTCTCGTGTTTGCTCCTCTGCAGAGATTTGCCCCCATCTGCAAGTTTTGAGGGGCAAGACTCCCCATTTCTCTTGGCAAACACAACCTGGAGGAAGGATTTGAAGCCCAGAAATCCATTTCCTGCCCCATGGGAACCATTCCCCAAGTTTCTCCCCCTGAAGAACCTCAACACCACCCCAGCTGTGCTTGGCAGCTGCCATCACCTCTTTATTTTGGTTTTATCAGGCACAGGGTCCCATATTGATTTTCAGTCCTTGATCTTCATAGCTCAGAACAAAATAAAACATTAAAAGGAGAAAAAAAAAAAAAAAAGAGCTGTTACCAACCTGACCCACAAACAGAAATGAAACAGGGAGTTCTTGTCACACCTACCCAAACCTGTTGTCACCCACACCTCTGACTCACCCACTCTTTGTCTTGGGGTGGTTTTTGGTTTGGGTGCTCTTGGTAACACTCAGGCCCTGGGGAGCAGAGAGCTCTCTGCTGCATCTGCAGTGTTTGCCTTTCTGAGAGATGCAGCAGCAAAGGGCTTTCAGCTGAGGATGCTCTGGGTACATGGGGAGCATCATCTCAGCCTCCCCCACTGCTGAGCATCACTGACTGGGTGGCCCAATAGGAACAAAACTCTGGGTCCCTTGTGGATGCCTGGAGGTGCAGAGGTACCAGCCAGGTGTGAGCTGGGCCCTTGGGAAATGTTCCCATTTGTAATGGCAGAAACTTTACTTTCAACCTGATTTTTTGGCTATTTAAAGGTTGGGCTGGTGCTGGACCCAAGAGCAGTCCCAGATGCTCAGGCTGAGCAGCTTCATCCAGCTGGGTCCTCTTCTTGTTCTCCTGCTTTTTTTTTTTTTTTTTTTATTTTTTTATTTTTTTTCTTTTTAATGCTATTTTATTTTATTTCTTTTTTATTTTTTTATTTTTAATTTTTTTCCTTTTTTTTTTCCCATTTTTTCTCTCCTTTTCTCCTTTTTCCCCCCTCTCTTTCTCTTGTTTTGTATTTTCCCCTCGTTTTTATGAGACCTTCATTGCCACAGTTTCACTCCACCCCACCTGAGTGAGGCTCAAGCTCCTGAACCATCCAGGAACCTCCATGGTTTGAGCAATCTGAGCTCCATAATATCCATGATTTATTGAGGAGTTTTATTTCCACCCTTTTGATTTGTCTCTGCAAACATCTCCCCAGGGCCGACATCCCAAGCCATGGGATGGCAGAAGATTCTGGAGAAGGCTGTGGGAAGGGGGAATGCTCTGAGGTTTGGTACTTTTGGCTTCTCGAGCCTTTTCCCACCCTGTGTAGAGAAAAAAAAAAATAAAAATCAGCACATTAAGAAGAAATATCCTCAATTAATAAAAAAGATTCGGGATGAAGAGGGAATACCCCAAACCACCCAAATGGGTGAATTATGGGGGAAACCCAACAATTCCTCTTCACACCTCTTTTCCAAAGCCTCATTGCCCACTTGGTGGTTAAGTGGAGACCAAACCAACCCATGAAGATCAGCTCAGGGCCAGGATCTGGAGGAGCAAACCTGCAGCCAAGCAGCTAAATCCTTCCTGCCTGCTGAGGAGGCCCCGGGGGGGCTGGGGGTTCTGTTTATTGGCAGGGTCCTGACCTCCCCCCCCTCATTTATGACCCCCCTGGGACCTTGGGCATGGGAAGGGGATTTGTAATGTAACACTAAGAATAACAGGGAGCAGACAGCAGTGGCCAGGGGGGTTTCTCCTACACGTTGCAGCTGGTTGCTCAGGGTGGAGATGCTCTGCAGGCAGCTGATTAATGGGAAGGTTTTTCTTCAAGGGTTTGGGCTGTGAGCAGGAGCTGCTCCTTTCTGGGAAGGTTTTTATACCAGGGGTGAGAAAGTGGGGGCTGGGCCATGGTGGGTGAGTGTCTGAACAAGAGTGCTGCAAAAAAAACACAACCCCCAAACCCATCTCCCCTGGAGGGTTTCATCATGGCTTGGTGAGCAAGTTCAAGTCTCTGGAAATCTTGCTTTTCCCCCTTATGTTACAGCCAAATCTTTCCCTGCCTCAGTTTCCCCAGGGAAGCACTGTCCCATCTCATCCCTACCACAGCATCTGCAGCCAGAAGAGGGGATGATGAGGGAACCACTTGAGGCCTTGGGGTCTCCAAATCAGTGGAAATGGAAGGGTCACAGCCAGAAAAGTGTCCCTGGAGCACAGGGACCCCCTCATTCCCTTGGGCATCTCCAGAGAGAAGTGAGCTGGGACCCCTCTGACTGCAGTGGTTTCCATGGTGACTGCAGTGATCTTCCCATCTTCCCTGGTGTGGGAAACCAGGGATGGGGAACAGGGATGGGGGGAGAGCAGAAAGCACCCCAGATGCACCCACAAGGACAGGCAGTGAGCTCAGCCAGCAAACCCAGTATAAACCAAGGGCTTTCCCATTATCCCTCCAGCACCTCCAGTCCGGGAGGGCTCAGTCCCAACCTCCTCCTTCCCACCCTGTTTCTCCCACACTCTTGGCACCATCTAGTGGTTATGGGGATGGAGATGCCTCCTCCTCATCCTCCCTGCAGCCTGGCTTCACTCCTTTGGGATGCTGGAAGCAACCCAACCCTTAAAAGATGGAAGATCTTAGGGGAAAAGGAAGAATCCCAACACTCCTGGTCTGAAGGATCTTTGGGAGCAATTCCCAGCTGACCCAAGGGGTGAAACTTCAGCAGCTGATGTGGAACACTTATTTCCAAGAGGGAAACATCTCTTGTGTGGCCTCTCCACCAGCATCTCTGGATCTGCCCTTCCAGGGTGGTTTTCTATAGAAATTAAAGAGAAAAAAAACCCCAAGATTTTCTTACAAAGGTGCATTCATTCCTCAGCCTCAGGATCTGCAAATGGTGCTGAATTAGGAGCCTTGGGAAGAAGCTCTTGGAGGAATTTCCATGGGAAGATGTTTGCTGCTCTCCACATAGGATTAATTTTAATTTTACTGTTAACTTAATTTTTAATTAACTTCAATGAAACCTTCACCATTTCCCAGCATAACAGGGAAGGTTTATTTAATGATAACAGAACTGAAGAGATGAGTTGGGATTTTTCAAACCCTGGCTGTGGGTTTCTGCCCTCAGGAGCTCCCTAGCACCACAAAGCCACTGATGCCCATCCCATAGCAATGGGGAATTGCCAGGAAAAGGTTTTATTTTCCCCCAAATGGGATTTATGCCGAATCCAAGGATGAACAGCACTGGCTGGAGGTTTGCAGGGAGAAGAAGGGGTTGAAAACTCAATGCCATCATTTTCTAGTCTTCAAAAATAAAAAGCAAATGTTGGGCTGGAGAGTCCAGAGTTCAGATCAGGGGGAAAATCCACAAATCTCTTTGGCTGTCTGGGATTTTTTTGTTTATCACTGCACTTAATCCCATCTCTGGGTCTCCCAGGCTCAGGCTGGAAAGAAAGATAAATGAGGTGGGTCAGAAACTCACCTGATTAACTTGGCTAAATGCAGTGATTTTCTTTTTTTCCAAGGCTGCTTTGGAAAGGGAGGGAGAGGAATTTGTGCATGGAGAGTCCCAGCCTCATGAAGGCAAAATAAAAGACAGATTTTTATTTCCATAGGACAGTCTGCAAGGAGGATTTCAGAAAAAACAAACCCAAACCACTGGACTCCCCAGGATTGAAGGAACCAGGGCTTCTCCTTGCATTTTTTCCTGGGTAAGAAGGATGCTGCATCCTTGCTCCTGCTGCAAGATCCAGGTGAGGGATGGGGAGAAAGCGGGAAGGCAGATCCCAGGACTGCCAAATGTGCCATAAACTGGGTCTTGGGAAGAAGAACAGATTAATTCTGCTTCCCAGGATGTAAAGAATCCTCCTGTCCAGATATTTGACATGGTTTTAGGCACCCAGCAAGGGAGATGCAGCAAAACCCCCATCATCAGAGGCTCCATTCCCAATTTTATCCCCTATCCCCGGGGCACCTCAGCATTTCTTCTACAGAAAGTCTGTTTTAATCACTTTATCTCACCAGGTCCAACCTAAAAAAAATCCCTGTCCTCTCCCATCTGGTTTGGGTTAAGAGTCTGTCTGCCCAGTGCATCACTGGGGGGGAGGCTGTGAGCTCAAGCACTGGGAGCCTGGGGTTGCTGGGGGGTTGGGGGGGTTCAGTCCCAGCCTCTCCCACCCCTCACCCTGCCCTGTCCAACCCCATCCAACAAGCTGCTGCCTCCCACATCTGCTTCCAATTGCTTCTTCATCTGGGAAAACCCAAGTTTTTGCTGCACTTTGGGGTCTTAAAGGGACCATGGGGGGGGGGAGGGATAAAATCCATCCCCTGGACCCACTCTGGTTATCCAGCCTAAAAAAAACCCCACACCCCAGAAGGATTTTCCCTTTATTTAACAGGAAACCAGAGTGTTTTCCTATTAGTAGCTTTCCCTATTAGTAGTTTTCCCTATTAATAAATTCCAGGGAAGATTTGAGAATTTTCCTCCCCCAAACCAGTTTTTATCCAGGTGAGCACCAGCACATACTGGTCCTCATGTTTTGTGCTGCTGTGGCCAGGCAGGATTTGTCCCTTTGGAATTCTTTAGGCACAATCCTGTGCTGGGAAGGCAGATTTGGGAGTTGCCTTGAATTCTTCTTCCCCCAGAGTCCCCATAGCCCCTTGGTGCTCAGCCCATCCTTGGTGTGGAGCTGAGACCCCACGGGATGCAAGCAGCATCCCAGCTCCTTCCAGCCAGGGAACTGGGAACCCTTTCCAGGCCAGACACAAGAGGGAGACAGAAAGCCAAGAGCAGCCAGAGATTTGAGGTGATGACCTGGATTTATGGGGAGAAAATAAATAAATAGGAAATAAAAAGGAAAAGGTGATGTTTCACAGTGTTCCTGCTCTCCTTGTACTGGGGGCTGAGTTGGGAAATGGCTTGGAGCCAAACAGCCCCTTATTCTGGAATGATTTTCCACTACTGGATGGAACTGGAATGTTTTCCCTCGGTGAATGAAATCCCTTTATCTGAGGGACTCAAGAGCCTGACCCGAGTGTCACAGAGGCAGAGGCTGGTTCTGTTGTTGTTGGTTTGGCTTTTTTTTCCATGCACAAAATCAGCTTGGCCTCGGTCAAAGCAAATTTCTTGGCTCTGCAAAAAGCAGATGGATGTAGCAGGATGTGCAGCACCCATCACCCTCCTCTTCCAGCCAGGAATTCCCAGCACAGGTCCCACCTCACTCTGCAGCACTGGGTGCATCCAAACCCAGTCCTGCCTCTTCTCAAGCTGCAGAGAGCTTAAGGAGCTGCCTTGAAATCACTCAAAAAATGACTGCAATGAGCTGTGAAACCTCAAGGCAGAGCCAGGGATGGGGAAAAGAAGGGGAAAATCTCTTCCAGAGGTTCAGAAGGCTCAAAACTTACATGGCAAAAAAACCCAAAAAAACCAAACAAACAAAACCCAAAACCAAACCACAAAACAACAACAAACCCCAAACAACCCCAAACTCTTCCTTCTGCAGACAGTAAGTGGGATTAAACCCTGGAGAAACCTTCTGCTTGTTAAAGTGAGGCTGGAGAAAGCTTGGGGAGGGGAGAGGCAGCAAGAAACTGCACAGCTGGAAGAGGCTGAGCCCCAGGAGGGGATGGAGCCCTTTGGGGTTGGCAAATTTGGCTTTATTTACCCCCCAAATGGCAATGCAAGCACCCAGCTGGTCCTGCCCTCCCATCCATCCAGGAGAATTCCTTTTGCTGCCCTTGTTTTCACCTTGCTGACACCATGAAGATGGTTTTAATTAAAACTCATTAGCAGCAACCTGTTCCTGAAAATGAGTATAGATAACTTAATTACAGAGCCAGGGCCTTAACGATGCTGCTCGACCTCACAAACCCATCTTGGGCACAAATGTGGAAATCCCCCCCTTGCTCCTACTCCCAGCCCTAAGGAGGGTGAAAATCCAGGCAGGAAAGTGGAAAAGTTGGGGGTTTTGCACAGCTGGAGGACAAACAGAGACATCCAGAGGACAAGGATCTTCCTGGGACCATCCCTCCTTGGAGGCCTGGGGGTTGGGCAGAGAAGAAATTTCAGCTCTGCAGGTGGAATTTTGGCTCTTTGGAGTTAAAATTGCAGCTTAGCTCCTGGGCATGGCCTTGAAAGTGGGTTGGGAAGCCCAGCTCTTGTTCTGGGGGGAGAAGCTCCATGCAGCTTCCTTGGAGCAGGGGCTGGGAGATGCTGTCAGGGAACAGCCCCAGAGCTGAGAATCCCTCTGGAGAACAGCAAACCTCACCCAAAGCTTCACCAGCTGGAAAAAATAACCCCAGGACAGATGTTGGCTGCATCCACAGGTGACCTGGTCCCCAAAAATGGCTCCAAGGGGGGATGAGCATCCTCAGCATCCCCTGGGGTGGGTTTTTTGGCTGCCTCTTCCCCATCCTCATGCTTTGAGTAAGGAGGAAAAATTGTGAAGGGCTTCTTCTCCCAAGCCCTCTCTGCTTCACCACCAGCCCCAGGCAGCTGTTTCCTTCTCCCACAAAAGCTGCCAGGGTGCAGGGCTGGAGCAGAGCCTCTCCTGGCAGGAAGTTTGCTGGGAGCTGGGTGTCTCTGGTGGGTTTCAGGAGCTGTTACCAGCCCTGCTGTGACCTCCTCTGGTCTGCAGCCCAGCAGCTTGGCAGCATCAGCTCCTTCCTCACCTGGGGACAGGGCTGGGACATCTCAAGCTGGTGAGGTATCTCCAAACAATGTGGGGTTCAACTTGTTCTTCAGGGAATACATCTCCAGACATCCAGCATGGTCATATTTACCACCTGTTATCAGAAATAACCCTACAGATGGATAATTTGGTCTGGATTTCAGCCATCCTGGGATTTTTATTTTTTTTTTTTGCCATGCCAAGAATCTGGTACTCTGCCCTTGGCCATGCACAGCATCCTCACCCATAACAGGAAATCCAGGAGAGCAGGGGCTGCTGGCCTTGAAAATTAAATATATTTATTAAATCAAATCAGAAATAGACCTCCCATCTTCTAGGGACCTGTCCATTCATTTCCAGAGTGCTGGAGGAAAGCAGCACTGCCCCTTTCCACACAACCAGTCCTTGTGTTCCCAGCTGGGTTAACAGTAACTAATAAATAATAAAGAATAAGAATAAATACTAAAGCCAGACCTGTTAAAGGCTCTGCCCAGGGACTCCGAGAGGTGATTGAAGTCACAGCAGCTGGAAAAAATCCCTGTGCCAGGGGGCAGAAAGGATCATTGCTGGGCTATGGGGGCAGCCAGATGCAGTTTGCCTTCACACATTTGTCTTTGCTGTGGTTTGATGGAGTTTGGGAGAGGTGAACATGTGTGTGGTGGTTCTGAGATGGCCCAGAACTGGGGGTCCTGAGCTGGAAAAGGCATCGACCCCTGCAGCTTGTCTTGGCAAGGGTCTGAATCCTCCCTTTCTCCTCCTCCTGACAATCTGATCTCCCTAGAAACTCCTTGGCAGGCTTCATTTGCTTTTTCTAAGCGTGGCTGATCCATTTCAATTCTCCTTTATTAGCTGGTAATGAGATAATTTTCTTGCCTCTAACCTCAGTCTGGGCTGTGCAGGCAGCTCCTGACCCTGCTGCCCATTGCCCAGCACCCACCTCGTTAGCATCCTCCTCTAATGAACTTTCCAGCTCCAACCACCTTGTGTTCCCCCAACCCAGATGAGGCAGGGGTTTGTATTTTGCTATTAAAACCTGATCCCATCCTGCTCAACATCAGCCAGATCCCAATTCCAAGCTCCTTGCTTCACTTTTCCTGCCTCAAAATACCAGCTTGCTTCTCTGGAACCTCTTCCTTCATCACCAGCACAACCTGGCTCTGGGGGGACCCCAAAGCATCTTCCTCTACAACTCATCCTCCTGGCAAATACATTCCTGCAGCAAGGTATGGGAGGAGGAGAAGGATTTTGGGGGTCAATCGCCTCTTTGTGGGGATTTTCAGGGAAAGAGCAGATTAAAATCTGGCTGAGCTGGAGGGATTGAGTCCAAGTGAAACATCTGAGCTGGGCCTTTTGCACTGAACACTCTTTGTGTGGCTGCTGGACCTGACACTGCTGGAGGGTTTCATACCCCTGTTTATCAAGTGTCAGGTTTAATTCTGGGGACAGGGGTGGGGGTTTTAGCCAAATTGTTATTTTCTTTTGGTTAAACAGCATTACAGGGAGAACAAAACTCTGGAAAAATGGGGTGAGAGCTTCTTCAGCTTGGGGTAAAAAGAGGAGGTGAAGCCAAGGGTCCAGAGATGGAAATATTGGACTTTATTTTTCTGAAGACACCTAAAAGCAGGTCCCAAAGTGGGAGTCCTTCCCCGTGCTCCCCAACTTCTTGGCAGTAGCATCATCCCAGCCACGTTCCTGTGGATGTGCTGAGCTCTCCCCAGTTTTAGGGGGATGCTTGGGGGGGTGTCAGGATTTGATCCTTTGGACAAAACCAGAAGTTCCACCAGCAGTTTGACTCCAGTGGTGGTCTTGGGCTTGAGAAGCACTTCAGGATGAAAGGAGTGATAGAAGTGTCAAATATTATGCTTAAACAGCCCAGCAAGAACTCGTGGATGTTTTAGGAGTGCTGCCAGGCAGCAGAGCTGAATAAAACCCAGCTCTTCCAGGAGATTTATTTTTTGAGGGCTTAAAGTTGTTTAAACAGAAAGGTCAGAGGAGATAACACAGCTGAGAGCACAAGTGCCCTGTTCCCACCCTCTGATACTCCCCACAGAGCTGGGCAAAGCTGGTCTGCTCCCCCCAGAAGGCTCAGAATAGAAAACGTGGGGTCTCTCCAGCATGTTTTCCAGGATCCACAAATCCTCTGCTGCCCATAACCCCGGAGCTGCAGGTCCTGAAGTGCCCCTGCTCCCTTGGGCCACCTCCTCTCCTGCCAGTGCTGCAGGGATGCTGAGGGAGCAGCTGAGCTGAGCTGGGGTCCTGCTGCCCAAGCTCCCTCCTCTCATTTACTGCTCCTCATCAGGCTGCACTAAAGGCTGGGATGGCACATCTCAGTGGCAAGATCAGAGGGAGAGCAGGAAATGAGCTGAGTTAATCAAATTAGATGAAAGACGAGGAAAAAAGGAGCCTGAAAAGCCCATCTGGGGAAGAATTTTATTAGTGCTTTCCACTCCTGTTGGATATTTCTGAGGCACTGGAGCATTAGTTCATCCAGGCAGTGCCACTGTCCAAGGCAAGAGGATAAAGGTGAAGATCATTTTTTGGGGAAAATAATAAAACAAAAAGCAAATCAAGACCTATTTCTCATTGCAATGTCCTCCTTTTGCTGGAATTCAAATCAACCTGCACTTCTCTTTCTTGCAGATCAAGGAGGATTCCTGCTCCCTCCCATCAGAGTCCTGGTCCTGCTTTTGCTCTTGGTGTCCATCAAGCTGGCAAGGAGTCAGATCTCTCCTCTCCCTGCCTTGGGCTACAGAGATGCAAATGAAACAAGCAGGACACATCTTCCTGTCTTGATCTCACATTTGGTTCCTTCTTCCTTCCCTTAGCTGGATTTCCTCAGCAGAAGGAATGAATATTTCATTGCATTCCTTCTGACGTGGACTCCTCTTGCAAGTCACCACACAAACCTGGCAGAAAATTAGAGAAGATGAACACAGAGATTGTGTGGACATAGCAGCTGAATCCCAGAACCTTCAGACCACCGCCCCACTACAGAAATGTCCTGGCAGTGGTTTCACCTTTCCCATTCTTGGCAGCTTTGGGGTCCTGCTGCCTCCTCCAGGCTCAGCTGTGGTCAGTGGGACACACTGAGCTTTGCCAGAGCTGGGATCTCCTGGAGGTTTCCCAAAGTTTGGCATTTGCTGAGCAGTTCTGGGAGGAGACAACTCAACCAACCATCTGCCTTTAGCCTCTGGAAGTCCTCTTGGGGACCACGTGAGAGCCAAGCACGGTGGGGATGGTTGGAAGGGAGGCCAGGATGCTTTGGTCCCAACTCCAAGGGCACAAACCCCAAACATTGAACACCTTCCAGCCTCACACAAGATTGTCTGGGCTTTGACCCCCCTTGGCTGGACTCTTTCTCCCCCTCAGCCCCATTTCCCTCTGCATGCAAAGAGGTGGAGAAGAATTTGACTTGCAAACACCTTTTCAGTTCTCCTTTGAGAACCAAGGTTTCTGCACCATCAGCCACCACCTCCATCCCCTCTGGCACCCAAAGAAGGGGCACCTGCCCTGGTTTGGGGATGCAGAGGAGGTGTTGGGGTTGCAGCAGATGCCACTGACACCTTCAGTGATTTGCCATGACCTTGGTCTCCAAACATCTCCATCTCCACTGCCTGGCTGCTTCAGGACTTCAACTTTGATCTATTACCCACTTGGGGTATTTTTAGGAGCAGAAAATCCACCCTGAGGATTTTTTTAAGCTTTTTTCTTTTCTTTTTTTTTCCCATGTGGCATCTTTACTTAAAAAAAACAAACCCAAAGTTTGTCAGGAAGTGCAGGTTTTGTCACAACTGAAACCCTTTGCAGGGAAGTGCTTTCAAATGAGCTTCCTATTTCAAAAAGCAAATTGAAATTGGGGGTGGGAGCTTTTAAAATACCCTGAAATTGTCAAAAGCATCAAAAGCATCCTGATCTGACATTCACAGAAATTTGGTTGGCAGTGGTTTGGTAAGAAATAATCATTTTCTGAAACAGAAACCCCAAAACCCATTCCACCACCCCAATGTTTGCACAAGATCTGGACCAAAGCATGGTGGTGAGAGCATCACCAAGGAGCCAAGCAAGGTTCAGGTCAGGTCAAAGCAACCAGAATTTGTATTATGGGTCAAATGAATCGATTTTCTGAAGTTAGCAAATGGTTCTTTTGGCTTTCAAGAGGAGGCTTTCAGTAAAGGATTAAACCCTTCTGTGCTGGCTCCTTTTTTTCAGACCAAAATATCCTTGAAAATTAAAAAATAAAAATACCCAAATGTTATTCTGAAAAGTGGCAAGAAGGAGAAGTGTTTGTCTGGAAATTTTTTTTTTTTTTTTTTTTTTTGCCAAGTTGCTCGAAATTGCAAGTTCAGGCTGAGCTGCTGAAGTTCCCTTCTTGCACTCCAGCAACCTCCTCAAAATCTGCTGTGTTTTAGAAAATCCAAACCTGTTACAAACACAGCAAACCCCCCAGCTTGGTTTGAAAAACTTTTGGAGCTTTTTGGTGGTAAAAAGAGCTGCTAGCAGTGCATGGTTTATAAGCCCTGCCACATCAATTCATGATGAACCTGTGGACAGAATGCAAATAGAGGGACAGGGAAGGAGAACACGTTGCTAACCTGATCTCAGATGATGAATTTGAGGTTCCCATGTGATGAAAAAGCAAAGCAAGACGAGGTGGCTGCAGTCACAAACCAAAGTCTGTTAAACCTCCTTGTATTGAACAAAGCTGGGGAAGAAAAAAAAAAAAAAAAAAGGGGCTAAAAGAAATGCTTTTGATTTCCTCATGTATTTGGATCCTGGGCCAAGAGCTCAGATGGTGGGAGTTTTTTGGTGTTTTTTTTGTTTTTTTTGTTTTTTTTGTGAAGAATTAGGCTGGGTTGTTTGTGGGGAAATGGCTCTTGACACTGGAACAATCTCTGGAGCTGGTGAAATGCATCCCAGCTGCAGGGCTCTTGAAGTCAGATGTTGCTTGGGTCCTAGCAGAACTTTCCTCCTCCACAGATGCAAAAGGGTTTGAGCCTTCCCAGTGCTGCAGTTTAAACAACTACCCTAAAAACCCCTGAATTAGGTGCTGCAGGGAGCCCTCCCCAGCTACGAGGGGTTGTTGGGGCAACCTGGGTGAGAGGAGGGGAGTAGGAGGATGCTGGGACAGCAGTGCAAAGATGCTGGGAAATGGGGGAAAACCAGATGATTTGGGGCACCCTAGGAGCACCAGCAGAGGTATCTGTGTCCTTTAAGGCTGCCAGCTCTGCTGCAGCAATGTCCCAGCCCTCCAGACAGCCCCAAGCCTCATCTCTTCCATGTTCTCCTTTGCTCTTCCCTCTCATTTCTTATAGAGATATATATATATATATACTCACACACTTTTTTTTCCTTCTCTCAGGCCAAAGCCTTTTGCCAACATCTTTCCTGCTTGCAAATGAGTGTAGCAAGGAGGTTTGGGGGAGAGGAGGGATCATCTGGACAATTCTGGGCCTGTGATAAAGGGATGGGGGATGCTGGCAGCTCCATCAACCCTCGGCTGATGCTTTTGTGATGTGGGCTGTGGAATGTCCCAGCTGGGAGAGAGCTGAGGCCAAACTCACCCACTCACATATTTTTCCAGGGATGTGTTACTGCACATATGTTCAGAGGACAGGAGAAACCTGGTAAAGAGATAACCTCACTGCATCCCAATGCTGTCCTCCTCTGAGCTCTGCTCTTCTTGCAGGATCCTTCTGCTACTTTCAGCCCCGTGGCCCAAATCTTGCTTTCTGCTGTAGCATTTCTGGGTTACATGCCCATAGCCTTGAGAAAATGAGAGGTGGGGAAGAAGAAGACAGGCTGCTGAGGGGGTAAAGGGCTCCCAGAAACACCCCATCTCCATCCTACATGGGGAAAATGGGCTGTCTCTGTTGCTGGTGCTGCAGACTGGGTGGGATGCTGGATATTTCCCACCCTGCACCTAAACACCTTCACCTCCATGGATCTGCACCCTTTTCTCCAACCCCTTTGAGACCCGGGTGGTCTCCCCTGCCAGATGCTTTACAAACTTTATGAATTTGGATTCAGGAGTGTCAGGTTGAGAGCTAAAGCTTTCAGTAGACCCAAAATCTCCTTTTTAGTAAAGCTGAGTGTCCAGGCAGGCAGGGAAGATGCTGCAGCACGTGGCTCACACATGGTGCTTTACCCTGCTTGCAGCCCAGGCTCTGGGCAGCTGAGATGGTGACCCTGCATTAGTCCTATCCAAGGGGTGTCACCCAGTGTGTCCTCTCTGCAGAACAAGGGAATGGCTTGGAAATGGTCCTGGCAGAGTCCTGGGGGGGATGTGAATGGATGCTGCTGGACAGTCCAGCTGGAGTTGGGAAACAAAGGCTTGGCAGGGTATTTTATCACCTTACTCATCTCAGTGGATGGCTGCCAGGCTGCTCAGAGGTCAGGGAGTTAGAGATGGATGTTCAAGGCATATAGTTTGCATCTCTCACTCTGCTACCATGGAAAAAAAAAAAAAAAAATGTTCCTGCTCATCCATTTCATTGCACACCAGGGTATGGCCTGGCTAGCCTGAAGCTGGCAGTGACCTCTTCTTGCTGCTCCAAGACTCTTTCATGAGCTTGAGGAATATATTTTCACTTCAGGCCAAGTTAAAGAGGATAATATGGGGCCCTGGCTGCTCCTTTTCACACTGAGCATCCACTGGGGAGCAGTCCTTACCTGCTGGCTCAAAATTTGAGAGTGGGAATTTCAACAAGAGCCTTTGGAGGGTTAAAAAAGGGAAGGCTTGTTGGTGAGGATGAGGAGGGTTGTCAAGTGCCCCTTGTGCTAGGAGGAATCCTTCCAGCCACGACAGCTCATCCCTCTCCTCAGGAGATGTTGGTGATGTCTTCAACCAATGAGTTGAGGAGCAGAATCCTCATGGGTGCTGGCAGCAGGCACAGGGATGCTCTGGCACTGTGTGGCAGCAAGGGCAAATCACACCTGATTTCCATGAAATCCTTGGATTTGATCCTGCAGTGCTACAGCCCAGGAGGTGATTTGCTGGGACACTGTGTCCTGCCCTTGCCATTGTGGGCAGCCCAAATACAGAACACATTTATCATGGTCCACTTAAAGCTCCTGATTTCCCCTATCAGGCCTGGGTGCTTACCCATTTTTTCCACTCTGGCACATTCAAGCTGCTTCCCTTCCCATTCCACCCCTGAGCTCCCTGACCCACCCTTGCATTCCTCCAGTTCCTCAGGGGTTCAGCATCACCCCATCCACCTCTGCACCCCAGATAACTCCTTGGCATTACCAGCCCATCAGTCCTCACTGTTTGGAACACCCAGCCTCAGACACTTTGGATTTTCTGGAAGAGGAGGGAGAGCACCCATGAATAAAAATGCTCTCATGATTTATTTTTTTTTCCAACAGCATCAATGTGAGTGAGCAGAACATTTCCCATCTTGTGCTGCAGGGAGCAGGGACTTTCTGCAGAAGAAAGAAGTGTCCTTGGATGTGCAGATGTTCCCGAGCTCTCTGCTATGCTAATGGTGCATGAAAGCAGCTTATTACCATGCAGTGGGTGACTGCAAAGCTGGGATTTGTTCACTTAAGTCCTAGAGATCTGATTTGTGAGTTTAGATCCTTTGCATGCATCTTGAATGTGTGCAGAACCGTGCTTCCCAGGGGCTTTGATGTCTCCAGGGTTTGCCATCATCTGGTTGCTGAGCAGGATTTTGTTCAGGGATGGTTCTGCCCCCTGATGCCTCCATTTCTTCTGCCTTTGTGCAACATCTGGGGAGCTGAGCTCGTGCTGGGGAGGGCAGCATGCAATTAATTGGACATTAAGTGGTGGGCCATGTCTGAGGCCACTGCACCTTGTATTCATTACTGAGTGGCTAATAACAACCTTCTGCCCCTGGTATTTATAGAATAATAAAATCTGTCCATGACACTGGGCTCACATCTGGTGAAACTGGCAAACACATTTACCTCCCTTTCCCCAGAGTGCTAATAGCTTTCAGATTTCTTTCAGATTTCCAGGAGGACAACTGGAGATCTTGGAGCCTTACAGCCACATTGGCTCTGGAGTGAAGGGGGAGCTGAGATTTACCCTTCAAACAGGACCAAACCCTCCTATTCCTCTCCTTGCACAGTGTGGCATCTTGGGTCTGGGATAAAAAGCAGGAATTTTGGTGGGATGCACTGAATGAGAAGTTTACAAACACCCCAGCTCTGGTTTTGAAACTTTTTCCTGTGTTGTTTGGAACCATCAGGATTTAGAACCCCCATGGGAGGGATGCTGAGCACCATCTCCTCAGGTGCTGGGAGTCTCTCCAAGTCAGATATGGATAGGGACACTTCTGGGAAGGCAGGCACAGGGAACACTTAGGTCAGCAGGTCAAGTATGAATTGCCTGGACCAGTTTTGTCCTGAGGTTCATTCAACCCCCAGAAACCACAAGGAAAGGGCAGGCCCTGGGGCAGGGCATCACTTGCTGCAGTTTTCTGCTACAGTTTCAGAGCAGTTATATATATATATATATATATATTAAAAAAATCTATGGCTCCAGAGCAATCTTTGATTCAGAGAGCCCAAACTACTGATCTCCAAGTCCAGGCTCCCAGCTCACTTGGCAGCCCTGGGTATGGTGATGCAGCTACAGTATATTCATCTAGACCTTTGTAAGTTTGCCAGAGGGATGCTTTTCTCTAAAAGTTTTCTGTGAAAAACACTTTGTTCTTCACTTGTAGGGCCAGCAGGGAACAGGTTAAGGGTAGAAAATCCATCACCAGGCAGCAAAACTCCTTATTGTGCAGGAGATGGCTGATAATGTCCCATCTGTCCAAGAGGACTGGAGGGAGGATGCATCCTGCTGTCTTCCCCAATCTTCTCCCTCCCCAGTCTCCCAGATCAATCCCCGGGTTGTCTCCCTGACAGCTCATCACCAGCCTGGAGGAAGTTATTTCACCCTCCAGGAATTGCTTGGCCAAGGGGATGTGCTGAAGGAATGTGCTGCTCGGCATCTTCCCTGGCAATGGGCCAAGGCTCTGCCCTCCCCCTCCCTCTTCCACCTTATCAAAGACTCTCTGTCTTATCACCAGTCAGGAGGCCATGATGTCATTCAGACACCAAAGGAGGAGACACAGAAAATCAAGGGTTTCTATAATCCCCTCCTCTCGTTGGCAAAATCTGGTGGTTCCCAGCTTCCCCCGGCTGCTCCTAGGGCCTGATTTTTGGGGAAATGGACACAAATAATCTCCTTGTTGCTGCTTGTGAGCATGTTGGTGTCTGAGATGGAAGGGGAACATCACCCCGTGGGAACCTGCAGCCTTGGGCTTGCTCTGGACACTTCTCCTCTGGACAAGTCTTGGGTTTTGGCTTGATGTCTTGAGTGATCAGAGATGGTGGGGAGGTTTCTGTTGCAAGGGGAAATGTCTCCATTAAGTGAAAAAGTCTTCTGCAAACCTAACACAGTCCATCCAGTGGTGCCAGAAAGCTGCATGGTGACTCCCCCTCTGTGTGCCTTAGCCTGGTGACAACTCTGGTTTGTCTTGAGGGAAGTTCATGAGCTTGGAGCCCACCAAGGGACATGGTAGAAGGTGTCCAGCTTCTTCTGGACCACTGGAATGATGGCTTTTTGGGATAGTGAAGCATCTCCCAGTCTCCTCCCAGCATGTCAGACATTGGTGCCCCCCAGCTTGGGGAGCAGCAGGATGGGGCTCAGGGCATCAGGATCACTTTACACCAAGGTTGCTCCTTTGAGGCTTCCCCTCTAAAGTCCCTTTTCATCTGATGCCTCCTCTGATGCCTTTTTCTCCCCCCACACACACTTGTCACCACTTCTTCTCCTGGCTCTGAGACATCTGCTTTGCCTGTGTCCTCTAGAGATGCTGAGGGGTGGGTGAGCTCCTTGGGAGTCATGTCCCAGTTCTCACTGCCTTTAAACAATAAGTGCTGAAAACATCTGAAAAGGACATAATTCTCCTTTTCAAGAGCCCTATCTGAACAGCTCCCCAAATGCTTGGCTCTGGCTTCAAAGTTGGCGTTTAGCTATAAATAAATAGCATTGCATTAAAATAAAATAAAATAGAAAAGAAGAGATAAATTAGCCAAAAAAAGCCTACAAGCAGAAGCTTAACCAATGCCAGATAATGGGGCAATATAGATTTTTATTTTTAGCCCCACGTGTCCAGGGTCTCTTTATCTCCCACTGTAATTTAGCTTTATAAATGAGGCTGATGATATTAAAATAACATTAGAGCCTCTACCTACCACAGAGAAAGGCTGCAGAGTTTCATCAAGAGCTTTGAGATCCTCAGATGAAAGGGCCAACGACCTTGACCTCATGGTTAAACACATGCAAGCATTGCTGAGCCTGGAGAACTGTATCTAAAAAAAAAACTTTAATTGGTCCTTAATTGGCAGATTTGTACCCATTAGGCTGAGGTGAAGTGAGGAGAGGCTCCAGTTACCCATACAGGATCTCAGATCACTACAAGGTTATGGGAAAAGTTCTCTGAAGCTACCCAGATAATCATCTGAGCTCCAAGAATGGGGTCAGCCCTCTCTCCCAGGTTGGTCTGCTCATCCAGTGGGATTTCCAGGGTTTTTAAGCCAACATCTCTTGGAGCTGGGGCAGGGAATGCAGAAGCCAATGATGTTGGGTCAGCAAAAACCCACAGGGGTTGCAGAACCAAACCCTAAAAGCCACAAATGGCCACCAAGTCTGACCTGACACTCGAGTATCCCCTTCCCTGGGCTTTTCTGGGAGTTTTGGCCTGTGTTTCCCTCCTGTTCAAGGGGTTTCTTGACTCAGATTCTGGTTTTGTGGACATGGCACCTCCAGCATTTGGCTTTTCTGCTCCATGCCCAAGCTAAATTCCCTGCTGCTTTCCCCAAGCCTAAATTTCCTCCAACTTTAATATTCCCCAAGGCCCTTGGTGCTTGTTTCCCACTCTTCACCACATGGACACGTTAATCTTTTGAGACAATTCTGTTTTCCCAGGGCAGCATATGAGAGATCCCATCCTTCACCCTTCCCATCTGGAGCCAACCGGTGCCACGGGAAGCTCCTGTTTCCATCTCAGCCTCTGATCTCTTCCAAACCTGAGGATTTTAACCCTCTCCAGATGCCTACATGAAACACAGCCACCACTTTCACCCCCGTTGGCTCCTAAGTGGTTCCTGACTGCAAACACAGCTTCAGCTTTTAATATCCCAAGAGCAGAGGTGGGAGTGATGCTCTCTAGAAGATGGGCTCCTTGCAGACCTGCCCATCAGGCTGACAAAAATCAGTGCCCTCTTTTTATTTCTTTTTCTTAGTCCCCAAACCAGGGAGTATTTTGGTACCAGAAATACTAAGGATGGGCTCTGTGGTGTGCTGCTGAAAGGAGCATCAAATGATGTTTGAAAGAGGAACCTGGGAGGAAGAGCATCACTAGAGAGTGGGGCTTTCCAGTGACTCATGTCTAGTACCAGAAAAGCTTTGAAATGTTGAGGAAAAGGGAGACCAAGTACACTGGGGTGGTTTTTACCTGCAGCCTCCTGCTTATCAGATGTGCTCAGGGGGGATTTTTTTTGTGTGTGTTGTTCTTCTTTGTAAAAAAGTGTTTTGTTTTGTTTTTTCTTTGCCAGTGCCTCAACTGGGGCTGTGAAACCCCCTGGGAGCTACAGAACCCCAAAAAAATGACTTCTGATGTCAAAGTCTTGCTCAGAACTTGGCTCCTCTGTAACCCTCTGCCTCAAAGGAGGACAAAAAAAAAGTGGTCAAGAAATAGTCTGCATTCCCTCCCCTGCTCAGCAAGCATTTTTTCATCCTCTCTTCACCCGTTCAGCCAAGTAACCATGGTTCCTGCAGCTCCATTTGATTTAATTAGAGGTGTCTTTGACTGTGGCCTTCAGACCTGGAAGATGAAGCCCACATGCTGTGCATTGCTCCTAAGCACAGCACCTCCCCTGCCTCCTCAGGGACTCTGTGCAGGACAGACAGGAGATTAGTGCCTGAGAATGCCTCAGCCAGCCAGGGAGCATGCAGATAAGAGAGAAAAAGCAGTCTGCCTTGGGTCTGTGCCTGCTTTCCACTGCTGCTGGAGCTGGAACCTGATATTTACTGGACAGCAGTCTGGCAGTGCCACCTCTTGGTCCACCACCACTGGCACCTCCATGCCACCATTGGTACCTCCATGCCACCATTGGTACCTCCATCCCACCACCACTGGGATCTCCATTCCACCACCATTGGTATCTCCATCCCACCACTGGCACCTCCATCCCACCATTGGTACCTCCATCCCACCACCACTGGCATCTCCATCCCACCATTGGTACCTCCATCCCACCACCACTGGCATCTCCATCCCACCATTGGTATCTCCATCCCACCATTGGTACCTCCATCCCACCATTGGTACCTCCATCCCACCACCACTGGTACCTCCATCCCACCACAAGCATCTCAATCCCACGACTGTAGGAATCTCCATCCTACCACCATGAGCATCCCAATCCCACTGTTGTGACCATCCCCATCCCACTGTGAACATCTCCATCTCATGACCATGGGAAACCCCATCCCATCACCATGGGCATCCCAATCCCACTACCTCAGGCATCTCTATCCCACTGCCCTGAGCATCCCATCATCATGAGGATGTTTCCCTGGAGTGTTCAGGCACAGGGTATGATGCCATAGCTGAGGTCTGCAAAGCAGTACAGTGAGGATGTTGTCAGGGGTATGAGCTCACTGGGGAAGCAGCCCAGACACTTTTGTTACTGGGAAACTTCTCCTGACCCACTCCTAACTCTGTTTGGCTTCATAGTTTTCTATCAGCACCTTCCTCACCTGTTTGGAAGAGCTGCTTATTCTCCTCCTTCTCCATCTTCTCCTCTGCATCCTCAGCAGCTGCTGCAGGACCTGGAATCTCAGGGAGAAAGGGAAAATTTTCCCCCCTGATGCCCACAAGAAATCACAAATCCCAGTTATTTCCAGGCAGAGGAGCTGGCCTGCTGACTGGTGGAGATTTTTGCCAGGAGCTCTGTCCCCCTGCCTGTTTCCCTGCTCCCTTCTAGACCTGGCCTGACCCATCTCAGCCTTCCTACAGTCTGGATTCTTTAGGAGCTCTTCAGCTGAGCTCCAACTCATATTTCATCTCAGTTTCTCCCTCATCCCACCAGCCATAACCCTCAAGTTTGTCATGTTCACTCCAGTACAAGCCCTGCTTTAGTCTTGAGCTGTTCTTCTCTCTGCAAAACATTCTGGTTCTCCACGGGATCAAAAAGGCTTCAGTGGGCATCAGACTTTCTCCCTGGTTTGGATGGTGAAGCTCCATTTAACCAGGCTGTAAAACTGCCTGGAGATCATCCCCGTGGAAGGAACCCCTGCACCACTGAGGGCTGGGGAGTGATTTTAGCCCTGGAGCATCCAGAAAAAAGGTTTATCCAGGAGGAGCCCAGGTTTTCCAGGCTCACAGAGGGAATTTGCAAGGCTCTTTGGAGCAGGCATGCTCAATTCTTCTCTTGATTTGAACCAGAATTTGTATTGGAGCAGAGGTTCAAAACTCCTTCAGCCCCAACCTTTCCAGCTCCTCTCTCTTGGCTGATGAATATTTATCAGCTGTAAAGCAGAAAAACTTCAGCAGGGAGAGGCAGAGAAACTGCTTTCCCTGTAAAATCCAGAAGCTCAGGTTAAGACTTGGGTGTAAGGGAGGGATAAATCCCTCCTCTGAGTCAGCCAGAGGTTTAGGTGCTGCTCCTCAAGCTCAAATAGTTCCAAACATTTGTGGTTGAGCTCCAGTCCTACGACGCTTTGGGTCTTGGAGCATCACCCCTCTGCCTCTGGCTTTCTTCTTTGTAGATTCCACCCCACCCTTATCCTCCCAACCTTCCCTGGGGACTGGATTGCTGCTCCAGCTCCCAGATACCTCCAAGCCAGGGGTTTTTATTTCTCTACATCACTCACCCTGAACGCTGCCTTGCTCTTTGTTACACGGCTTTCAATTTAATTATCTTAATTTATTTCCCTTCCTTCATTTCCAAAGCCCTTTAATCACTTGTTTGCCTTCCATCTTGTCTTGATTTTTTTTGACATATGCAATAAAATTGCCAGTAAAATCTTCATGGGAAGCCACTGATCACACCCGATTGCTGGGTAATTAAAAAATGTCTCCAGTAAAACAAGATATTGTGACGAGCTGATGGCCCCCAGCTACTCAGAACATCAGGAAGATGCTAAAACTTATTTCCAAAGCTTTTTATATTTAAGATTACAACAGTTGCTGGAGAAAATGATTTAAAAAAGCCAGTGGGTAAAGACATCCCCATGCCACATCATTTGGAGCATGTATTTATTCAGTGCTGGATAGGGACACAGGCTCTGAAATAGCAAAATTTTGTTATTTTGGGGGTGGGTAAAAGCCTGAAATAACCCCAAGAGCTGATGCACTTCACAGCCAGGTGATTTTTTTATTCTTTTTTTTCAGATGGTTTCCTATCCTTGGTGAGGGAGGGGATTAAAGGGGAGAAAACTGTTGAATACTCTCTTTGAATGATGCTGCACACTTCATCACATCAATTATTCAGCATCCAGGTGCAAGCAGCTCTGGATGGAAGATGCTGCAAACACAAAAATACCCAAAGCAATAAGGGGTCATTCTGGACAGAAAAAAAACCCCAACCCTTTGGCTTTGTCCAGAGTGGTTTTTTTCCCAAGGCTGCCAGGAAAACCTGTTGGTCAGCTCCTGGCTGAGGGGCAGAGATTTATCCACGCTCTGGTGCAGAGAGAGCAGGGACTGGACAGCCACAAAGCTATTTTCCTGTATTTTGGGTCACAATCATCCAAATTTCCAAATCTAATGGGCTGAGGAGGACCACGGGAGCAGCTGTCTCCATTCCCAAAGCACCATTTTGCTGGAAAAAGGGGAATTTCCAAGCCTGCCAGGAGGGAAACCAACCTTTCATCCCTCCCTGCCTCCCCCCTGCCTCCCTCATTACCCATCTGCTTTTCCATCAAGCTCCAAACGGGGAGGGTTTTTTTGGCCAGGTTAAATCTCAGCCCCATTGATTGGATGTGTCCCTTGGGGCAGGGCTGAGTTTTGCTTTTAACCCCTCGGTTCCTCCCTGCCCTTTCCTGTTATTGTCCTGCTGCCTCTGATAAGATTAAATACCTGCCCTTCGAAAAAAAAAGCAACCCTCTCCTGTTCCTCACCCCCCTGGACCTTATTGTCCTTCAAAGGGATGGGGAAGAAGAGATCCCAGCTCCTGCTAAGGGGCTGAATAAATAAATAACCCCAGTCCCTGCCCTGCAGGAGAGCCTCAGCCTTGGGTTTGCTTTTCTTCTTCAGTGCCAGGGGTGTGAGGGAGCTTTTTTCTTTCTGTTTTTTCTATTTTTTCCTTTCTTTTTTTTTCTTTCTTTTTTTTTTTCCTTTTCATTTCTTTTCTCTTCTCCTTTCACTTTTTCTTTCCTTTCTATCCTTTCTTTCAATGCTCTCTTCTGTATTTTCTTTCCTTTTCTTTCTATTTCCTCTTCCTATTTTTTGTTCCTAATTCCTTCCTGTTTTCTGTTTCTGCTTTCCTCCTATTTACTTTTTTATTTTATTCCACTTATTTAATTTTTTTACACTGTATCTTCCCTTTTCTTTCACTTTTCTTCTACAAAAAGCCAACCAGACCTCCCCAGGCCACCTGCTACTTGCCCTGCAAAACCTTTTTCCCTCTGATTTTGCCTTAGTTTTATGACAACTGAGAGACAGGGTACATTCATACACCTGGTAAGCTTTTTGCTCAAAGCTGTGGCTGGAAAACAGACACCCACAGCAGAAACACAGAGACTCTTCACATTCTCACTAAAACATCTTTGGCAGAGGGATGGTTTTTTTTGTTTTTTTTAATTTTAATCTTTTTTTTTTTTTTCTTTAAAGTCACCAAACCATTCCTAGCAGTGTTAGGATTCCTGGCTGCTCTTGCTGTGTGTGGTATCCCAGAAGCAGAAAGCATCTCCTTGGCCATGCTCCTTCCTTCCCCTTTTCCCAGGGGTTGGAAAACTTTTTCCTTCTCCACTATTTGCCCAAATCCCCACGAATTTTACAACAAGGGAAATTTCCTTTCTTGTAAAACAAAGGACCAGCCTCCTCCTCTTGATGCTGCATTAATCATCCCCTTCCCCAATTAATGCCCCAAATAAATAATCCCTTTCCCAATTAAATATCTCCAGCTGAACACCCCTTCCCCAGCTACAATCCCCCTTCCTCATTTAAATCCCAGCTTCCTAAATCTCCTTCCCCAGTCCAATCCCCCATCCCAATCCACAACCCTTCCCCCAACCATCCACCCCCTTCCCCAATTAAATCCCCTTTCTCCAGCCAACCCCCCTTTCCTCAGTTCAATCTCCCTTTCCCCAACAAATCCATCTCTCCCTCAGCTCCTGGAAAAAACAAACCCCAACCTTTCAGGCTCCCCAGAGCATGGCCAGGGCTTGGCAGCCTTCCCCAGGTTAATTTTTCAAAGCAGTAAGCTGATATTTCAGCAGAAAATGTACATCTGCAGGGTAAATGCTATTAAGTGTCAGTGAATTATGGTCCCAGAGTACAGATCACTTGAGCCTTAATGCTACAAGCACCTTCATGTTTTGTGTTTGTTTTGTTGGGGTTTTTTTTTCCTTTCTGAATGAAGTTACTAATTGCTTCCATATGATTCCTTTTTATTTCTTTTTTATATGTATATATAAATACATATCCCTATGGTTTGGGTTTTTTTCTTGTCCAGCCACAGATGATGCTACAAAAGGACAAGCCAGGGAGTTTATTTAAAGTCTGTTTTATTTAATGTGTGTTTGGTTATTTCATGTCTGCTCAGGGGGGATGTTGGTCTGGGGTTGTCCTGACAAGGTTGCTCTCAGCCTTAAGAAACAGGAAGGTGAAACACAGAGAATTCAAGAGCTTTTCCCCACAAATCAAGGTATTGGAGTCCCACCTTGATGCCTTCACCCTTCATCAGGCAGAACCACATCTTCAGCCTCTTTTGGTGCCTTCCAGCTCTGTTTTACTCAAAAGTGGCTTTTTCTCCCCAAGGTGATGCTGTGCCCTCCATCTGCGTTCCACAAGTATCACCTGGGATCAAGGCTTCTGGAAAGAGGAGGAAAACCTGCCCTGGGAGTTAAAAAAAAATAAAAAAAATAAAAAAAGAGTTGTGGATTTGATGTAGGGAAGGGGGATACAGATTTCTGGAGGAAAATGTCTCTCCAAACCTGCAGCAAGAGGAGGGTGCTGAGAATTTCTCCTCTCAACATCTGGATCCAACTGCTTGTTGCATCAGAGCTGAGCAAAAACTCTGGGAAATCCTTCTTGGGAAATCCATCCTGCACCTTGGAGACCCTAAAACCATTTGAACATCAACCCAAGTCCCGCCAAGGAGATAGTTTTGCATCCAGAATTTCATATATGCATCCACATGCATATGGGGACTTCATTCTACCCTCCTGCCTTTTTAAATAGCAAAAAAATGAACCAAATCTCCTGAAAAAAACCCCAAACAACATTCCTGGAGGTTTTTTCTCATTCCTGGGGAATCAGGATTGAGGAGCAGAACGGGTGGATGGAAGCTCTTGGGAAATTCATGCCCATTGTAGCACAGGGAGGGGAAAAGAACTTTAAAAAGGATTTATTTTGTGGTGGGGGGGTTTTTTGGTTGGTTTTTTTTTTTTTTTTTTTTTTTAGGAAACCTTGTGGGTTGTTAAGGTTCCTGGAGCTGGGAGAGGGCTGGGTTCAAAAAGCCACTAGAAATCCAGGAGGGCAAAGCTGAGCTTTGAAGGAAAGCAGGAGGCACTGGGTGGGGGGCTCACTGATTTACAGCCTCTGGTTTTTTACAGTACAGCCCCAAAGCAGGGAAATTAATTAGTAAAACCAAAGGGCTCTGCTGGGTTGTTGGAGGCTCTTGTTGTGCATCACCCCTTAATTAAAACTTAAATCCCTTCTTCTGCTCATGCACAGCTGCACCTCTGCTGGCTGGAAGGTAATGAGAAGCCCAAGAGAGAACGAAATGTGGCCCAAAGGAGGTTTTGAGCTCTTGGGGAAGTTCAGATCAGGTCAGGGTTGAATTTTCAACACCCTGCAAGCGGATTTAGGAGAGGAGCATTTGGTTTCTGGGCAGGGAGGAGATGCACTGAGCAGCCTCAGAGACTGGCCAGGTACCTGGAGGTTGCTGGGAAAGGGGGAGATTGATCCCAAACCAAGCAAAATCCCCATGGAAAAATCCTTCCTGAGCACTGCAGGGACATGGGAGCTCTTGCCCCAGGCTGGGAGGTAAACCCCACATCCCATGGAAATTCCAGCATTGGGTTTTTTTCTGGTGGGATGGAGAACATCAGGGGATGGGGAACTGCAAAAAGCATCTGTGACCTGAAGCCAGGGAGTTCCTGATGGATTAATATAAACCAAGTCCTTTAGTTCCTGAAATGTTTATTCCTGCCAGGACTCCTTTTCCCTGACCTGTGCTTCTGTCCCTTTGAATCCCACTTCCCTCCCCTAAAGTGACTCTGCCAATATGTAGAAACATCTATAACTCTGCATGCCTGAGAGTTTATTTGTCCTGACTGTTCCCTTAACAGCCATGTAAAATGCTGGGGTTTAAAGGGAGTAAAAAATATGCCTGAAGAATGAAGGCTTTGCTAAACCAGGAACTTAATCTGCATTAAGAGAAGGAGAATTCCTCTCCCTGGTGAATTCCCTGCGTGGATGCTCCCAGGATTCACACCACAGGAGCAGGACCTCAACAGAGGCTGCTGAGAGCTCTGACTCAGACAAGCCCAGGGACAATTTTTGCAAGTCAGAGAAGATTTTTCATTTTTCATTGTATTTTTGTTCTCTTTACTTTTTTCCCAGGCGAAAAAAAGAAATAAAAGTCCATGAAGGTCATTCCCAAACTCCTGCAGCTGAATGCAGCAGAGACAAATCCTCAGCTCCTCCAGATTTCACTTCTTGTCTTATAATTCAGGAGATTTATTGACTCCTGTGCCACTCCATGACTTTTGAAGCCAGGAATGGGGAACTTGAGGCTGAGCATCACTCACCGCTGGGGTTTGGCACATCAGGGACTGTTCTGGCTTTCTCCTCCTTTTCCCATGGTTTTCAGATCCCTTTTCATGCAAGGCATGGCACAGGTGAGTGTAAAACAACCCAAAGCCAAACCAAAGAAGACAGTTTCTGTTTTCTCAACCCTTTTCCCCTTTGTTTTTTATTTCCTTTCCCTATGAAAAAAACCCCAAACCAAAAACCAACCAAAAAATAACCCCAAACAAACACAAACCCCAAATCCTTTCCACATCAGCTGTAATAACCAAGCTTTATTTTCCAGGTGGGGAAACTGAGGCATGGAGCTGGTATAACTTCAGGCCAGAGGTCTGTTGGGGCTTCCTGTGCCTTGCTGATGAGGACAGGAATTAATTTGGGAATTATTCTGGGGGAGTTAGAAATTTGGGAGGTTGCTGAGCTTAAAGTCTGGGAAGTCAGAAAACTCATCTTGGGCTCAGGGAGATGGGAAGGAGCCAGAAGCCCTTAAACCCAACCCCCAAATCAACTCACCCACTCCCCAGCTCAGTGTATTATTTTTAGGGGTGAAAACCAAAAAACTAACAAACAAACAAAAAAACCCCTAAAAACCAAACAAAAAAACCCCTAAAAACCAAACAAAAAACTAAAAGAAAAAACAAAACAAAAAAAAAAAAAACCCGAACAAAAAAGGAGGATCCTCATCTGCAGGACTGCACTGCCACCTCCAGGGCCCAGGAAACACAACCTGAGCCTCCAGCCCCAGGTCAGTCATTCTGCAGCAGCTTGGAGAAGAAGAGCTTCAAAACATATTTTTTGTTGTTAAAGATTTATTTTTTTTTTAATTCAAACTCCTCTTTTAAATGTATTTATTTATTTATTCATTTTATTCCATCAGAATTTCTCGCTAGGAAAATGGGAAAAATCCAGCCTGGGTGGTTTTGCTTCAGCTCCCTGGATGCTCACAGGGAGGGTGGGATGGAGTGGTTCATCTCCCATCCCTTTCTGCCTCCCCCAGAATCTTGGGGGTATCAACCATTTCCAGCAGAATCCTGATTTTTTTTTTTTTTTTTTTTTTTATTTCATGGCTTTCTTCTTTCTCTGGGTGCAGAAAGTCCTGGTGTGACCGTGGGCTTCTTCATCATTCTCCAACAGGGATGTCCCTCTGGGTGTCACACACATCTGCTCTGCTCCTGATGGGCTCTGCTGCTTCGAGAGGTTCTTGGTGTGACCTGAAAGCACCCACACACCCATCCACCCACCCATCCACCCACCCATCCACCCACCGACCCACCCACCCATCCATGGACCGAGCGGGGCTGCAGCATCCCGGTGTCCCCATGAGGTGGCACTGAAGCAGCAGCCTTGCTGCCAGCCCTGGACAAGAGCTCCAGCTTGGATTTGAGGGACAAAACCGTTTATTTCTTCTTCTTTTATTTTTTTCCCTTTTTTTTTTTTTTTGGGGTGGGGGGGTGTGAACCAAACCAAAAAACGACAACATCAACAACAACAAGAAAACCACACAACAAAAAAGCAGTTCAATGATTAGGGCTCCAGAATTTCTTTCCCAGCACAAGGCTGTTTGGGTTTTTTTTGGTTTTTGCTTTTTTTTCTTCCCCTTCCTGGGGATCCCAGCGAGGTGTGGAGCAGCTGACAGAGAGGGAGGATGCTGGAAATGAAACACCTTGGGGCTGGAGAGCTCTTTGCAAGCTGTCCCCTTGCCTCCAACTTTATACCCTACCCGTGGCCAAGGAGCTGCTGCAGGAGCTGTCAGGCTGAGCTTTCCCACCCTCTGCTGAGGCACAAAACCCCAAATCAACCCACAAAAGGGGGCTGGGCACTCAGGGAAGGTGCTGGTGGGACTTAAGTGCAAATTAGTGCTTATATTCATAAATCTCTTAGTGCAGAAGCAGTGGTTCCTGCAGAGCAACCCCCCAGCTCTCTCACTGTATAAAATCACTCTCCCTCCTCCTAAAGGTGTCCAAGCATTTATTTCCACCTGGCTCTGTTCACAAAACTTCTTCAGGGTTTTTCCTGCTGGTGAAGCACGTGGAGATGCTCCCAGGGGTGTCCCAAAGCCAAGTGCAGCCCTGCTGCCACCTGTGAAATCTCCAGAGCTTTTTGAAGTGATTTCTGAGGTGGGAACTCGAGTGGTGTCAGAGCCTTGGGCAGCATCCCATCCCTCAGAGGGCTTTGGGTGCTTTTTTTCCATGATCTGCTGAATGGCAGCTCCTTGAAGTGATGGGAGCTGCTGGTGCTGCCAGGTTCTGCCCATGATTTGAGTCACCATGGATGGGCACCTTGAGGAGTGACTGACTGCAAATCAACTTGAAAAAGCAACCCATAACCTTCACCAAAAATCTCATTTATCTCCCTTTTTGTCCTTTCAAACCACAGGATGGTGCTGAAGGCCACAGTGAGGGGAGATGGGGGTCCAAGCATCACAGCACCTGGCCTTGAGCTCTGCTTCACAGATGCTCTGGGGCTTCCCACATCCCTGGGGTTATTATTCCCTTCTCCAAACCCAGCTCAAGGACGTGGATTTCTGAGATCCATCTGGTGCCTGTGAGGCAGCAGAAATCAGTGAACAAGCCCTGTGCTCTACCCCAACAAACATTTTCCTCTTGCATCAGCTCCAGGTCTCTAAAATGAAGATCATTGCTCATGGCTGCTGGGGGACTCTGGCTGGTGAGGTCAGGAAAAGCTTTTCCTCAGGCTTTTAGGAGCACTTGGCACATGGATCTCCATGGAAGAGCCCCCATCAGCACAAGCCCAAGGGATTTCTTTGCTCTGTGTTGCTCCAGACACTCAGATATCCCCAGGTTTGGCCAGGAATGGGATTAAAAAGTAATTTTCCCACTGGATTTAAACAGAGAAGAAGAGAAGAGAAGAGAAGAGAAGAGAAGAGAAGAGAAGAGAAGAGAAGAGAAGAGAAGAGAAGAGAAGAGAAGAGAAGAGAAGAGAAGAGAAGAGAAGAGAAGAGAAGAGAAGAGAAGACAGAGGAGAGAAATTAAGAAGAAGTTCTTCCCCATGAGGGTGCTGAGCCCCTGGCACAGGTTGCCCAGAGAGGTGGTGGGAGCCCCATCCATCCCTGGAAGTTTTCAAGACCAGGCTGGATGGGGCTCTGAGTCCTCCTTTCATCCTCTTATTTGACTCCTTGAATATTTTTTTAGCTGCCAGGTCAGGCTGGGGCCATAAATACACCAGAGTGCATTGCTTAATAATAAGAATATATACATATATATATATATATATATATATACATCCCCAGCATGCACAGCAAATGGGAAATCAGCAAGCTGTATCTTGAAGCTACTGATTTATATTATTATTATTATTATTATTATTATTGTTTATCAAGCTCAGTGAAAACAATTAAAACTCCTGAAAAAAAGCAGCCCACCAAAACCCAACCCACCAACCCCTGCAAGAAATCAGAGCCCACGTTTAATCTTCAAAAGTTTCTTGGAAAGCTTAATTAAATGGTAATTCATCTGTGCCTTGGCTCTGCCTTCTGAAGCCTGATAATGCTGGAGTCTTAATTAAAAAAACAAAAAAAAAACCCTAATGCAGCTTTTAGGTTTTATTCTGTCAATTGAAGGGGGAAAAACTCACCAGGCAGTGCTGTCAATAGAGCTGACAGATATCTCTGTGTCTCATGGATTTCATTCCTTTGAAATTCCCAGGGTTGGTGCAGGGGATCACATGAGAAGTTACTCCCAATTTACCCCTTTTTTTGGGAATTTTGCCACCTGGAAATATTTCATCCCAAAGTGGTCACCCCAGGACCCAGCATCTGCCATGGCAAAGGTGCCCTGCAGATCTCAGATCATTTTTGTGCCTCTGTTTCCCCAAATCCTACAGAAATCGTTCTGGGATGGGGCTCAGCTCCTTTTCCTTCCAATTTTTCAGAAAAACAGAGTCAGTTGGGTTCATCTGACCCTTTTCAGGTGTTTGTGTGGGTTGAAAGGGGCTTTTCCCATCAGCATCCTTTGCCATCCCTTCTTTCATCCCCAAACTTTACCAGCTGTGATGAATGCCAGACACCACCCCAGGACTTCCCACCCTTTTCTTTGCCAAACTCTCCAGCTTAATCCTTTTCTAAGTCCATTTTGGGGTCATTTTGCCTTTTTTTTTTTCCCCAGCTGCTTACCAGGCAACCAGGTACAAAACCCCAACCAAACCCAAAGGATTTAATTTCAGAGCATCACCCTGGAGGAAACACCCTCATGGCTACAGTTCTGCTGTCAAAAATAATGCCTAAAATAGGGATGATTTGCTAAAAAACCCTACTTCTGCTCCAGCCCCTGAGGAAGTTCTGGAGAGCTTTAAGTGGATTTACCAGCTTTGGGGGGTTTGGGTAACATTGTGCTAACAACACTGGGGCCTTTAATCACTTAAAGGGGAGAAAAATGTTGGTGAGAAGAAAAGAAATCATCTCCTGCTGCTGCTTTCCCATCTGGGAATATCTACTGGGATCCTGCTGGGATCTTTTTGAAGGCAAAGCCTCACCTGGAGGTTTTATTTCCATCCATCCTTTCCACCCTTTTATTTCCATCCTTTTATTTCCATCCTTATGCCACGACTATAATGGGGGATATGGAAAAGTTCCTCTGACTTTGGTGTTGGATTTGGTCTCCTTGCAACTCCAGACAGTGATGTAAGGACCTCTTTAGTGCTAATTAATGCGATGACACAATGAATTAGTAGTGTGTTAGGCAAAGCTGTTGATTATACACAAATAAAACAAAAGGAGAAAAGGAATCAAAGGAGGAAGAGGCATCAATGGGTACTTGGCTCTCAACAGCCTTCCCAAAATCCCTGGATCAGCCAAAGGGAAAACCAACCTCAGGAGCATCTTCCTGGCAGCCCTGAGGGATGCAGGTTTCATTGGGAAAGGGAAAGAGGTTTTTTCCTGCCCTCTGATGGAGCTTGGGGTGCTTGGCCAAGGATAAATTCCTTCCTCCCCATTTCTGAGATGAGGAAAATGGAGACAGGGTTTTCCCAGAGGGATTTGTCTTCTCCTGGAGAGGAGGAGGGTGGAATCAGGCTCAGATCAGCAAAGCCATCATCAGGAAATACAACTCCCAAGTTGGAAGGGATAGTTTAAAGGCTTGGAATTCCCCTGGCTTTAAAATTCCCATTGCAATAGGGAGCCCAGCCCAGAGGGACACAAAAGCTGAGTCTATCCTTCACCCCGTGCCTCAGTTTCCCCACACCACGCTGTGCCATCAGGTCCCTATGCTGCCTCTTCAGCTTCCAAAGATGCCTCATCTGGGAGGGTTTTTTGAGGCTTCCCTGAGAGACAAGGAGCAGGTTACTGCCCCTTCCATCCACATCTTGGGCTTTAGCAGGAGCCAGGGGAGCACCACAGCCCCAAGCTTAATTGATTTGTTCACTTGGCTTTTAATTTGCTCTGCTTATTGCTTTATTCCTGTTTATTTGCAGGAATGGGACAGCTGAAGGCTGGGGAGGAGATGCTGGGAGGTGCCAGGGCAACCCCTCCATCCCCTCCTGAAGCTGCTGCATGGAGGGATCCAGCAGCCTTGCAGCAATCCATAAGCTTCTCCAGCCTGCTCTTCCCTCCTTTCTCCTTCTTCCAAACATCTATCAGGGAGATTTTTAGCCCTTTAACAGAGTCCTTCCCTCACAGGAGCTGTGATGAGCCTCTCTTTCCCCTTTTCAATTTCATTAAGTACATCCCTCAGCAGCTTTTCTGCTGTAACTGGACATGGAGCTTTGGAGAAGCCATCTCAATGCTTTATTTCTCTCTCTTATTCCTTTTTTTTTTTTTCTTCTGTTTCTCAGCCCATGAGGTCATTGGGAAATGAAACCCTGCTTGGATTTCAAGGAGGAAATCTGGGTTTTGGTTTGTGGTTTTTTTTTTTAGAGGGGGGGTTGCTTCAAGTCTGAGCTGAGGTCAAGAGGATTTGGGTGTTGAGCAGAAATGGGCTCTTGGTGGGGATAAGCAGCTTTGGGGAGTCTTAGAGGAGGAAAAATGAAATGGACCCAAGCACTCAGACCAGGGATTAGATTGGGGTTAGCAAGGGAATGAAGGCATCAGGGAAAAGAATACACCTAATTCTGCTTTAAGGCATAAATAATACCCATTTGGGTAAAAACCATGCAATGTTACTCTAGATAATACATCAGCAAAGTGATGTGGGATGTGTGACAACCCAGAGCTCACACAACCTGCTTGGATCCCCTCTTCTTCTTCTAACTTTTCAACTGCAGCCTGGGAAGGGTCAAAGAGCATATTTGGCAAATTGGAATTAAAAGGGTGTTAATAGGGCTAAGTGAGTGCTCAGGATAACAGCCAGAGAGGCAAATGAGATGGCATGTTTTTATAAATAATGAAGTATCATTTATTAATCATCTGGAACTGAACAAAGAGTTTGTGATGCTTAATTATTATTCAGAAAGTGCTTTGGAGATTGTTGGATAAAAGCAGATCCTAGCTCCCCACCCTCCTGCTCCCTGTTTTTTAATTGCTCTTCAAGGGAAAAAGAGGGAGAAAAGAAAAACCTGGCTGAAAACTCCAGATCTGTGAAGGAACAAGTGAATCCCACTTCTTCTCTGGGAAGGAGCACTTCCAGCACTGGGCTCTGTCTGGCTCTGAGTCCTGGTACAAACCATCTCTGGCAGCCCAGAAATGTTGCCCTGCTCCAGCCAGCTCCTCCTTATGGCTCCCATTTCCTTCCTACCTGGAAGAAAAACAATTAAGGATGCATTAAATCCAGTTCATCAAGTTCTGGGTGAGTCCATCTCCTTAAATAACCCTCACAAAAGGTCAACCATGATACCCAGCCCAGGATGGAGAGGGGATGCCAAGGTGCCCTCAGTACCCTGCACCTAAAGCTCTTATAATTAATTGCACTTTGCAATCAGGTTGGGCAGCTTTGAAAATGCTTTTAGGGCTTTTGTTTAAGCCCCTGGACTTGGAGCAGAGTCTCTTGATGTCTGGGAGATGGGATCTTAGACCCTGCCTGGTTGAATTGGGAGCTGTGGGGAAACTGAGTCACCAAACAGGAACTTTCAGGTCATCCCAAAATGGACCTGTGGCTCATTCCCTCGGGAGAAATAAAAGGTGACACTGTGGAATGATGTACAAGCAACGATTCTGCTCAGGGTTACAGCTTTTAAAATATTTATAGCTTCAAAGACAAGCCCTGGGAGGGAGGTGAGAGATCTCCACTTGCTGATGGGAGCTTTGATTTCCACCAGGCAAAGTTTCTCTGATCCTCTCACTGCTCCAAGAAGAGAAGAGAGGCTCTGAATCCCCCTAAAACTTCAACTTTTTGGCCTACATAAGCTCCTAGTTCACCACTGTTGACCAAACCCATCATTTTTTCCAGACCAGGAATCCCCAGATGGAGCTGCAGGAGCTGAAGAGGAGTTGGTTGTCAGCCTCTGATCTCACTCTTCAGGGGCTTTGATGGAGCAAGAATCATTGCTGGGATCTCTCCTCTTGATAACCTGGATTTCTAGAGGAAAATAAGCACCTGCTTTGCAATAATCAGCAGTTTTCAAAACAAGAGAATTTACATTAATCAGCCTGGGGACAGAAATGATGTTATTTTGGAGAAGACATTGACAAATCACAACCAGAAGTGTCAAAGGGAGGAAAAAAACCACCCCACCCCCCCATGCAAAACTGCCACCTTACCATCTCATACCCTGACAGTAACCCCAGGTGATGGGGCAGGTGGAAGAAAAATAATGAAATGGTGGAAAAAGAGGTGTTTGCAATGGATTTCATGCCAGAATCTCTGGAAATATGCAGTGGCCAGGTTGGATTTTCTCTGCCTTTAAAATCTGCTGCTCAAACTTCTGGATCTTCCTTGGTTTTCCCCTTGTAGCCAGTGCCTGATGACTTTTCCTTCAGCTTGAACCATTCTGACTCAACACATTTCTTTAGGTCTTTGCTTCCTTTTTTTTTTTTTTTTTTTTTTTTTTGTCTTTTAAGATGTTTTCTTCAAGTGCCACTGTGTTCTTTTGGAGTCACATTAAGCACGCAATAAATTTGCATAATGTGGATCCATAATGTTTAATCAAAGCCTCTCTGGAAAGCTGTTATTGTCCATGAGCTCTCATAAATCCTCACTATCACCTCCACATTAAATACTAAAGCTGCCCAGGGTATATTGTGTACTAATCACCTGTAATGTTGAGTTGCAAAGAAATTATCCTCTTTTTTTTCCCTTCTTTTTCCACTGGAGCAACTTAAACCTCCAGGAGCCTGGTGCAGAGGTATTTTTTTAGCAGCTCACTCCCATATTTTACATTTTTTGGGGTATCTGCATTAAGCTGGGGCTCCCCCCACCTCCTCCAGTTTCTTGGCAGGCATCCAGCAGGTGGATTCTCCATCCCCATCCTGGGGAGGAAGAGGAGGACACCAGAAAGAGATGGAGTGTCCAAATCATTTGCACTTGGAAAATTAGAAGACTCAATTAACTCCTGGGTGTCTTTTTTTTTTTTTTTTCCCCTCCTTTTTAATTTCCTTTCAATGTGGCAGGCAATAAGGCATGACAAGGGGGAGGGGGGAGGCTGGGGAGCTCCAGCTGTACCTGCAGGGTGAACCTGGAGAATCCAACCCAATCCTTCTCCAAGCCTCTTCCCATAAAAACTCCTCCCTAAGGCTGCAGGATCAGGGTTGTTGGGGCAAAACAGAATGAGAAGAGAGGGGAAATATTCCACCAGCCCCAGGATATCCTCCTGCCCTTGGCTCAAGCCAGAAGATCCTTGCAGGGTTTTGTAGGTCCTTTCCAAGTGGAATATTCCAGCCTGTTCTGTTGGCACTGGGTGGTTTATCAGGTTACCTAGAGGTGTCCCCCAGCCCCACACTGGTGTTTCCTTTGGGCCCCACCTGATGGAATAAAAACTGGAATAAAATCCTGAGGGTTCCACGGGTGCTGCAACACGTGGGGAAAGGATGGTGGAGAAGAAAGGAGATTCAGAGCCCTGGAACAGGCTGCCCAGGGGGGTCGTGGAGTCTCCTTCACTGGAGACATTCAAAACCCGCCTGGACACGTTCCTATGCGAAGTGCTCTAGGTGGCCCTGCTCTGGCAGGGGGGGTTGGACTAGATGATCTTTCGAGGTCCCTTCCAACCCCAAGGATTCTATGATTCTATGATTCTATGGTGAGCTGTGGTTTTTTGATGCCTCCAAAACTGAAATGGGAGCAGAATGGAAATGGAAGAAAAGGGTGATCCTGGAGCAGATTATTTTTCTCTCTGCCTTTCAAAGATTTGGAAAGTTAGGCCTGAAAGACAAGAAAAAGAAGTGGCCAATAAGACCCCTTACGTATTCCTCGTTTCTGCAGGTTACCTGATGAGGAGCTGGACCAATCCTTGGGAATGGATTCACCATACAAAGAGGGTTACAAATAATAGCAGCTGATGGGAGGTGACATCTCCAAGCCTCTTAGGAAGCTAATTCTTTAACAACATTAATTCAACGTAATGCAGCCATGAATAGAGATGAGACTAATGCAGGGTTTGAAAGTTAGGCAGCTTATTCTTGCCCATCTTAATTTGACTAAGTGCCTGATCTTGAAATCCATTGCTTTTCAGAGCTTTCCTTGGGGGGGAAAAAAATCCCCCTTTTTTTTTTTTTTTTTTTTTTTTTTTTGGTGCTTTCTCCCCCCTTGCTGCTGAGTTGAACTCCCCAGCTTGCACCAGCCAAAGTTTTATTCCTAAATTTGAGACTGAAACCCAGCTTAATCAGTCCATCCATCACCTTGTTTCCCAAGGAGCAGCCGCATTTCCAGTGCCAAACACGACTCCTTTGGTGCCACCCAGGCTTGGCAGAAACCACGGGTGCCATCAGCACTTGGTGTCTGCCCTGGGTTCATCACCCTTTGGGAGAGCTGCTGCCCTCACTGCCAAAATCCTACACTCCATGGGAGCACTTTTCCATTTCCCATTCCCAGCAAGGGGATGGAGGCATCAACATTTCCTTCTTCCAAGATCAGAACCCCTCGTTTCACCCCTACCCAAACGTTTCTTGATTTTTAATTCTTAACATTTAAATCACCTCTGGCCAAGCAGAGGCTCAGTCCCAAACCTTTAGGAACCAGAAGTGCATTTTTTCTGGGATCTTCCCCTATTTCCACCACCTGGAGGGTCCTCCTGACTGCAACTTGGGGAATCTCTTCCAAGGTGCTTCCCCAAAATCATGGATTGGTTTGGATTGGGAGAGACCCTAAAACTCACCCAGCCCCAACCCCCTGCCATGGTCAGGGACACATCCCATAGACCAGGGTGCTCCAAGCCCCATCCAACCTTCAGCACTGCCAGGGATGGGGCAGCCACAGCTTCTGGGGGCACCCAGGGGCTCAGCACCCCCACAGTGAAGAATTTCTTCCAAATATCCAATCTAAATCTTTCCTAGTTCCAAGTCATTTCTTCTCACTCTATCCCTGCCATGACAGAGGAGCCACCAGCTCTCATCTGCCACTTTTCTCTTTTTTCATCTCCAAGCAGAAGACTGAAAATTCCTTTTTTTCTTTTTTGCTCTGCAGTTACCCTTTGCTTTCATGTGAATTTTTACTCCCTTGGCCATCCAGCATCCCTGGGACAATTCCTGCCTGGAAATCGAGATGGGACAACCCCCCTGGAGCAGCTTTTGGTGTCATCCATGGCTTTGGCAGCAGCTGGAGGTATTTCAAGGTTGCCTGGGTGTAACAGGAGCAGATTTAACCATGGTTTCCAGGCGACTGATGATGCTGCCTTAATTACAAAAGCTGGGAAATGATTTGGAGTTGGGAGCCAGGAGGAGATGAACAAGCAGTGATAAGGCCCTACCTCAAACACAGATAACTTAAAAGATAAGTCAGGCAGACAGCCCGATGCTCACCATTGAATTGAAGTCAAATAGATGGCTTAATGCCAGCATGGAATTAAAATAAGCTTTTTTTTTTTTTTAAATCAAAATATATGGTTTTTAAGGATTTAAATCTTAGGAGACCTCGTTTCCCAGCTGGGAGGGATACTGCATCCATCAGGAGAGCATGAATGTAAAGATGCTGTAAAGGCATCACAAGCCCTTGTCTAAGGTGCCTGAGATGGAATAACCAAGCACGGGGCCAATTGCTTCCTATCTACAGAATCTTTTTAGCAAAGTCTCTCCCACCACCCTCCTAACCACTGGGGTCTTTCTTCTTGTCCCTCTCCTGCACATATTGCTCCTCCAGGCTCCCATTAAAACCCCTGGGCCTGTGTTCATGTCTCTGAATTTCCTCTTTTTTTCTTTAAATATTATATTTTGGTAGGTATTTGTCCTTAGGAGGATCCCTCTCCTCTCCTCTCCTCTCCTCTCCTCTCCTCTCCTCTCCTCTCCTCTCCTCTCCTCTCCTCTCCTCTCCTCTCCTCTCCTCTCCTCTCCTCTCCTCTCCTCTCCTCTCCTCTCCTCTCCTCTCCTCTCCTCTCCTCTCCTCTCCTCTCCTCTCCTCTCCTCTCCTCTCCTCTCCTCTCCTCTCCTCTCCTCTCTCTCCTCTCCTCTCCTCTCTCTCCTCTCCTCTCCTCTCCTCTCCTCTCCTCTCCTCTCCTCTCCTCTTCCTCTCCTCTCCTCTCCTCTCCTCTCCTCTCCTCTCCTCTCTCTCCTCTCCTCTCTCTCCTCTCCTCTCCTCTCCTCTCCTCTCCTCTCCTCTCTCCTCTCCTCTCCTCTCCTCTCCTCCTCTCCTCTCCTCTCCTCTCCTCTCCTCTCCTCTCCTCTCCTCTCCTCCCTCTCCTCTCCTCTCCTCTCCTCTCTCTCCTCTCCTCTCCTCTCCTCTCCTCTCCTCTCCTCTCCTCTTCTCTCCTCTCCTCTCCTCTCCCATCCTCTCCTCTCCTCTCCTCTCCTCTCCTCTCCTCTCCTCTCCTCTCCTCTCCTCTCCTCTCCTCTCCTCTCCTCTCCTCTCCTCCCTCTCCTCTCCTCTCCTCTCCTCTCCTCTCCTCTCCTCTCCTCTCCTCTCCTCTCCTCTCCTCTCCTCTCCTCTCTCTCCTCCCCCTGGTGAAGGACTAGAAATCCCTTGGCCACTCCTGACCCCTTGCCATCCTTCTGCATCAGATCAAGAGAAAGAAAAATGCCTTTTTTTTTTTTTTTCCTAAATTACCTGTTAAAAAAAATAAACTTCCCAGAAACACAGTCTGCAAACCCACCTGAAATCCTCCACCTGCCCATCCCCTGTGCCTCTGGCCCTCCTCTGCTTCTGAGGCCATGATTCCATTTCATGATATCTCCTTTTTATTACAAATATCAATTGAGAAAAGTGCCCATCAGCTGAGCAGCTCAGGCTGGGTCACTGCATCAGCAGGAGCCTCCTGCTCCTCAGCATCCCTCCCTTTCCCTCTGAATCTGAGGATTCCTCATTTCTGTAGGTTACCTGAGGAGGGGTTGGACCAATCCTTGGGACTGTATTCACCACACAAAGGGGGTTACAAACAATAGCAGCTGGTGGGAGGTGACAGCTCCCATCTGGAGATGTCCCATCTCCCAAGCTGGAGGAGCTCGGGTAAGGTCAAGGGAGAAGTTTTTTTGGGGCAGTTTTGGGAGCCCTCACGATTCTCTTCATTGATTTCATCCCCTTGCAGTGATAACAGGACAGAGCCTGGACTTGAAGGGAGTTCCCTCCATCCCTCCCCCAACCTCCTGGAGTGATTTAAAGGATTTAAAGGTCCCTGAGTCGTAGCAGATCAATGGACTTGGATAAAAAGCCCCTCTTCATCTCAAGCAGAAGAAATGAGATATTCCTGGAGGCAAGAGGTTTTCTGAGCCTGATGGATCTAGTTGGCTCTGGTGGAGCAAATCCCAGGACCCTAAAGGTTTAAATGCCTTCAAAGTTTAAATATGGAAAAAAAGCAGGGATTTATTACATGGGGTGACCTTTAAAACGTGTCTCATTAAACCACATCTTCCAGCCCTTGTGGGCCTTGGTGCCTCTGAAGATGAGACCACGGAGCTCAGAGCAATGAGCAAAAAATGGTTAAAAATGTCACCAGTTTATAGACTTTTCTGTAAAACTGAAACTGAAAAAGGAACAGGAGGTAAAAAAAAAAAAAAAAAAGTGTTAATACCTCTGTGGGCTTTTCCATCCTCTGGAATCATATTTTCTGGCTCTATCACTGGTTTTTTTATTTGAGGGGGTTCCTTGAGTGTGCAACATGACCGAGTCACAGTAAATGCAGTGACCATTTAATACATATATATCTTATGTCTATACATTGATATCCCTTATTTCTATGTATTAAATACTCCTTTCTTACAGAAGGATTTTACACCTACTTGTGCTATTATTTTTTCAACATGAACCCTTATACAGAGAGAGAATTTTACAATTCTGACTCACATGTTGGCAGTCAAATTGTTAATTTCCTGGGCATTAAATGAGATTAATTGATCTCCCTAACCCCATGCAAAGGGCACTGGGTACAGATTTACAGCAGTGGGGCCATTTGGGCACTTGGTGAGGGAAAGGTGGCTTCACATTCCTGATTCTATTGGAAAAAAAGGAAATGTTATCAACCTACAGGTGTTCACTTAACCACAGCGTTGGGTTAAACAATATTTAATAATGAATTATTAAATATTAATACATATTTTAAACACCCAGCATCATGGAGCTGCTTGCTTCTAAATTCAATTTATTCATTTATTTTCTCCTCCTGATTTGGAGTGAAACCAGGGTTTTCAGAGGTTGGAACTTCCAGCACTCCAGACGGTCTCATTGAGGGCTAATTTTACAAGCAGAGTTTGCAATGCAGATTGGAGAGAGGCTGGGAGGGGGTGGTTGTTTATTTGCTCAGTCCCAGGTATGTCTGTCACTTGGAATAATTAATCCTCAATTAAAAAGAGAAAAAAAAATAAACCCCACGAGTTGGTGGCAAGTTGGCTGAAAGCTTCTTCAGTTTTATTGTCTCACCTGCAACCCCCATGGAAAATAAAATTAAAAAATTAAAAAAAAAAATCAGGAATGTAATAAAATAATGGGATAACTTCCCCAAATGCAATTTGCTGCTCTTGCCTGTAAAATCAACCTAATTACAGACATGCACATGAATGAAATGTCACTGCAGAGGCACCTGAGCCTCAATATGTAGAGGGCAGCAAGGGGGAAATCAGCTCTGCAGGGGCAGGGCCAGGTCTCAGCCTATTTTAATGACAAGGAATTGTGTCCCAGAGTCCCAGAAAAATGGGGTTTTAGCCCCAGTTTGTAGTCAGAGGTCGATAAGATGAATTTGCATGGGGAATGGGAGGTGAAAAGGTGAAGGTTTGGGTCCTTCTGGCAGCCAAGACTTTGCAAGCAAAAAGAATTTGATGTGTTTGGAACTCAACATGGAGAAGGGCACTCAAAACCCCAGCCCAAATCAAGGCAGGTGAAGTTGTCAATCTATTAATGAAACCAAATCCCACTCTCCAAATGTTTTGTTTGGGGTTTTTTTTTTGTTTGTTTTTTTGAAGTGCCACAGGATTCCCTCCAGCTCCACAGTTCTGGGGGCTCCCTGGGGTGATCAGACATTGAAAAATCCCCCTGTGGCTCAGCCTGCTCCAACACCTCCTTTTCCAGGTGATTTTCCTGAATGTGGTGGGCTGGACTGACACCAAAATCATATTTCCTGCAGCCAATGGCACCTGGATTGGTCCCAGTGGAGTGAGCATCCTCCCAGTGCTGCTCTTGAGGGAGTGGTACCCACAGGGTGGGGTGACCTGGGTGGGATGGGGAGATGTAACCAGGAGTGGGGAAAAGGGTCATAAATCTTTTCCCAGCCCATTTTTAGGCACGTGGAGAATTATTTCATTTCATTACTTAATTAATTAATTTGTCCCACATCAGGCTCCAACACGTTGGCTCCTGGAGGGTTGGGGTTTGCTCAGAAGGTGGGAGGGGGGGTGATGCTGCCCCCAAACCCAGCACCAAACTCCTAATAATTAGAGCAGCTCCTGGTGTCCCATAGGGGGGATGTTGTGGGGTGGCTCACACCACAGGGGTGTGGATGCTCCAGTGTCTGATAAGGGTTGAGCTGCCATTAAAGCTTCCCATGTTCTGGGCTGATAAATCAGCGTTTTCCCCGAAATGAGCAGAGTTTTTACCTAAGTGGGGTCAGCACTGAGGTCACACAGACAGAGCTGTGGAGATGTGGATTGTGCAGGAAACACAGCCAGAGATCTGTGCCTGCTGAAAACCTCTGGCTGCCTCTGAATTCCTAGCAGTTGCTTTGCTTAATCTAATTTCTTTCAAATGTTTTGGCATTCCCTTGAGACCCAGGATGTGCAGCCCGGGGGGTTCTGCAGGGAGCAGTGTGACCTGCTGGTGATTTTCAGCAGATATTCAGCCAACCACCCACATGAAAGGTTTTCAGCAGGTTTATCCAGAGGGAGCAGCAAGGAGCCACAGACACCTGGAGAGAGTTATTTTGGGCTGGAGGCAGCTCCAGGGTGGAGTTGGGAAGATGAGAGGATGAGAGGAGCTTGGCTGAGTGCCAGAAAGACATTTGGGGAGAGGGGTGTTTTTTGGTGGGTTTTTTTTGGGGTTTTTTTGGGGGGGTTGGGGGTTTTTGGGTGTGTTTTTTTTGTTTGTTTTGTGCTGTTTTGGGGTTTTTTTGTTCTTTTTTTTTGTTGTTGTTGCTTTGTGGTGTTTTTATGTTGAGGGGTTTTTTTGGTTTTTGTTTTTTTTGGTTTTTTGTGGGTTTTTTTGGTCTATTTTTTCCCCTGTCACTCCACACCAGTTTGTCATAACCTATGTAGATGGCAAAGAAAAAAAAAAAAAATTAAAGAAAAAAGGGGGGGAGTGGGTTGGAGCAAAGCTGGGTATGAAAGTTGTCTGGCCTCTTGCCAGCTCCTGCATCTGTTTTTGATTTTATTTTATATTTTTCAAGTCATTTAACCTTCCCACCCGTCAAGGTGGGGACTTTTCCTGCAGCACATCTCAGCTCAGCACAAGCAGATCCTGTTGATTTTATGCTCTTCCATTAATCCCACGTCTTTTTTATGGCTCTGCTTGAAAGAAATCCCCTCTCCCTGCTGGAGCTACATGAGAAATGCCCAACCTTGGGTTTTATTCCAGCTCCTTTCAGCTTTCCCTAAGCAAATGAATTGCAGGAGCACAGAGAGATGAGAGGGAAGCTAATTGGGTACCACGGATGCCTGCAAGGACACAAGCACCAGTTGTGTACCTGCTCTGAAGACCTTGGCATCAATGGAACTGGGTGATTTATGAACACTGTGAAATACACACACATATAATAACACCCCCTTCCCCCCCAACCCCAGCTTGAACTTTATTTTGCTGTGTTTTAGCATTTGGAGTGATGTCACTTGCTGGGGCAGGAGCTGCCCCTTCGAGTTTTTCCAGGAGAAGCCAAGCTAGGATTTCTTTTTCCAGGTTAAATTGCTCCTAAAATAAAAGAAATAAAATAAAAATAAATAAATAAATAAATAAAATGTAAAAATCAGTCCATTGAGGCTGTGTGCCAAGGGGGAAAATCTGCTGCAGCCCAAATGGTCTCCATCACCCTCTGAGTGCCACATTGCTCTGGTACTGATGGGGGGATGCAAAAGAGATCAGGCACAAACCAAAGCACAAGTTGCCTGTGGGTGCTAAATTCGTTCCTATTTCCTTACCTACCCATCTCCTCTCCTCTCAGCAGCCCTCTCATGGCTGTGACTGACCACAGGGAGCACTTTTTTCTCCTTTTCTTTCCCCAAAACAGCTTGTGATGGAGATCGTGCTTCCATTTGTAGCTATGGAAACCACTGATTGCTGCTAACCAAGTGCCCCCCTCAGCCTCCCAAACTGCTTTGGCGGAGCAGGAGGGGCAGGGGCTGGATGCAGCTGGATATTTTCCAGCAGGATCTCCCCATTCCCATGCTGGGATTTTGCTGGGTTTTGCAGCAAGGGCTCCTGGGCAGCCACAGCTCCTGCAGCCCCCAGGCTCTCCAGCATCCCCCGGGATGAAGCTGTGTGCTGATCTGACAGGATGATTTCCACTGAAATCTTCATGCTTTGGGCAACAGCAAGGACTGGGGCAAATAATGTCTGGTTTGGGGACTTTCTCAGCCTGATGTCCTTCATTTTAGGGAGCAGCTGAGCCTCAGGACCAGCCCATTTTGGCTTGATGCTGCTGATGGGCATCCCCATCCTGGTTCCCTGAGCCATTTCTACCTCCAAAAGCTCCTTTCTCCAGTCTCATCCCAGCCTAACCTCCACCAGCCACTCCAGGCTGCAGCTGCTTGTTGGGTTTTTAATTATTCTTCATTATATTTAAGGCAATTTTTGAAAATAAAAAAAAAAAAAAAAAAAGAAAAAAAAAAAAGGAAAAGAAAAGTTTATGGCAATTTACTCTGCTTTGTAATTAGAGCTGGTGATTAGAAAATCTTTTGCTTCATGATGGAGTTTCCCTTTAAAGAGAGAGGAAAAAAAAAACCCCAAAATCAGAAAAGGGGAATAGAAAAAGTCTGCCAAAAGAGCTCAAAGACTAGAATTAAACAGATTATATCTCATTACTTCCAAATGGAAAGGGAAGTTGCAGCTTATTAAAGCAGTTGTATCTGCAGCTGGGCGGGAAGAGAAAAACCTTCCCCCCCTGGTCAGGAGCTGGAGTGCAGCAATGGCTTGGGGTGGAGGGGGTGCTGATATTTTTCCAAGTTTTCTGCTCTTGTTGGGAAACAGATGACTTTATGTCATTTTTTTCTTTCTTCTTTTGTTCAGCTGATTTGGCAGAGAAATTGCCACCTCGATTTCAGCCCATTTCAAGGCCAAAGTTAATTAAATCATGTGTTCCACAGCCCAGGCATCTCCCCTCCCTGGTGTCATCTCTGGATGTTATCTGTGCACAGAGCTCATCCCCCAGTGAGGGAAAGGAAGGAAAGAGGAATTTGGGAACTGTAAAATGAACTGTTTCACTGCCCTGGGATGTGTTTTGGTGCCAGCTGCCCAGTTAGAGAAATTCAGGTTAAAAAAAAAAAAAAAAAAAAAAGGGAAAAAACTGGTTGAGAAGACAAAGGAGGGGCTTGGTTGCACCTTCTGTGGCTGCTTGAGCATCAGCTTAGCCCACAAAGCCTTGAGAGGTTTTTATTTCCCAATTGTCCCACTCAGGGAAGGCTTCTCACTGTATGGGAAGATGGAAAAGGGCTTTGGGCAGAGGGAAGGATGAGCTGAGCTGTCTGGAGGGGGAGCAGAGACCCAGCACACATGGGCTGAGCACCCTGACATCCCCAGCTATGAAACCACAGGGACTATCATAGCTCCAGGTTTTGGGGACTTTTCACGGTTACATTTTATTTTAGGGTGAAATCTGAGCTTTGCTTTGGCTGGAAGGGCAGTGGGTAGGCAGACCTGGTGCCCTCTCCTCCCCAACCCCAGCTCTGGTATCTCAGCATCCTTTGGTTCTTGCCACTCCTCCAGAGATGCTGAACTCCTGGGTGTGATGCAAACCTCCAAGCCAGCCAGCATGACCTTAGCAGAGCAAGGCAGAGCAGGAGACAAATTCAAGGCAATGAAACCCACTTAATTGGAGAGCAGATTTCCTCTCAGAGCCATCTTCTCCTCTTCTTTTTTCCCCTCCCCTCCTAAGGAATTTTTTTCATTAGCAACTAAGAAAAAATTATTTCAGTGCTTGACACCTCTAGAGTGGTAGCAGATTTGTGGTGTGCATTAGCCTGGGAAGTTTATCCTGACCCTTAACAGGCTGGAAGAGGGATGGCTGCATTTTGACTGAGCCAGGGGGAGCTGATTGCTGCCTCAAGAACTAATTCCTCTTCATAGCAGATGCCCGTCAGCAGTTGGGGAAAAGGAGTCAGAGCCAAGGTCGTGCTCATCAGCTGCAGAGGAAAGCTGCAGAGGAGGGGTGAGAAGCTTCCAATGGATGCACATGGATGTTTGGAGCTGGAATATCCAGGCTGGGAAGATTTGGGCTTTTCCATGTAGGTGGGTGAGGCTGAGCACTGGTTAGGGATGCTCCAGGTCATCCTGGTACAGTGGATTTTGAGTGGGTTTGGTGTTGGGAAAGAAAGGGTGGAAGCGTGGAATGGTTTTGGGGTTTATTTATGTTTTTTAGATGGTTCCATGAGGCTTTGGAAATACTGGAAGGAGATGAGGTGCCCAGTGCAGGACTGTTCAAGGTGTGACAGATGGGAGAGGAAATAAAAGTGTGGGAGGTGGGAAGGGATGATGGCTGAAAAGCTTTTTGCTGGTTTTGAGTGCCAGGAGGGAGCCATGGAGCTTCCTGCCCAACCCCAAAACTCAGCCCCTTGAACTCCATAAAGGGAAAAGCAGCCCCAGGCAGGACTCAGAGCTCCTATAAAACCCCAGCACAGCCCTTGCAGTCACATTTCCTCCTTCTCTGGGGACATTGCAATGAGACAGGGGAGGAAAAGGTTTTGTCCTTTGGGCAGGAGGACAACAGAAACCCCAATCTGTCCAAACACCCCTGGGCATCCCAAACCCATCCCAGTCTCCCCCAGTACTCTCTCCAGAAGGAAATTTTCCTGGCAATGTGTTATCCATCACTGGAACAGCCTCCTGTGGCTTCTGCCACTGGGTGATTGAAGCTCCCATTAACTTGCATTTCCTTTTTTCTTTCTATCCTTCCCTCATTTTCTTTTTTTTCCTTGAAGTGTCACTTGCCTTAATTTGATGAAGTTTGTTTAATCACGTTGCTTGCCAGCAATTTACTCCCATAACTCCCCCTCCCAGTGACTTGGGGGTTCACAAATCCACATTTTTTTAGGTTAATATTTTCCCCTGGGGTTGGTGATTAACTCTGGAGATGATCCATTGCCCAGGGGAGGCTCAGGGTGATTTTGGGGTGGTTATAACTTCCCTCACCTCCAAGAGTATCTAGAACAACCAAAACCACCAAGAAAAGAAACCCCTATTTTAAACATTTTTAAAGTTGTCAGGTTTTGGTTTTTTGGTTTTGGTTTTTGTGTTTGTTGGTTTGGTTGGGTTTTGTTTCTTTTTTTGTTTTGTTTTGTTTTGTTTCTTGTAAACTCCTGGGCAGCAATGGGTTTTGACTTTTACCTTCTCTTTTTCCTGTGCTTTCTTTCCTTTTCCTTCCCTGCTTTTTCTCTTTGCTTCACTTCCTTTCCCTTTCTTGCTGGGATTCCTTGGTGGGAATATTATTCTGGAATTGCAATATGCAGAGACAACATTTAAAGGATGGATTCTGCCTCCCAAAAAAAGGAAACTGGAAATCCCAGCTGTGACCCAACAGAACCCATTGGGCAGTGCCCTTGCAGCATGAACACCTGCAAGACTGGGAAAAGGGAAAACCTGTCCTGTTTTCAGGTAGGAAAATGTGAGATTGGTCAATTGAATGACTTGCAATCTGTTATTCCATTTCTATGGAAAACTTTGCCATTTTTTTAGAAGGGGGAATTAGTTTCTTCATAGCACCCAAGTGCATTTTCTCCAAATCCCCCTGGAAGCCCATCTTCAAAAGATTACCACATTTGATCAGTTCACCTGGGTTTCCATTTTAATTCACTCTGAAAGGGAGCTGAAAGTTTGCAAAGCCCCTTTTGTAGCACATCAGAGAAGAGTTCTGACTTGGCAATAAAAATAATTCTGAGGTAAAGGAATAATCATCAAGTGCTCCCTCTATAAATGCAGATCAGGGCTTTCCCTGGGTGGTGCTTTCCCCCAGGCACTGATTTTTCCAGCCAGGGTTTTGCCAAAGCTGAGTTGTTGGGTGGGAAGGGAACAGAGCACTGAATGGGTTTTGCTAAGGGAGAATCTCAGGAATCTCATTTTGCAGGGAGGAGGAGGTGGAGGCAGCCAAGTGGCACCTATGGGCTCTCCCCTCTCAACTGGGGAGACACAAGCTGAGATTTTGGCACAAAACCAAGGGCCCCTCAGCTCAGGAAGGAGATTGAGGTGCTGGAGCAGGTCCAGAGAAGAGCAAGGAGGCTGTGAAGGGATCCAGCAGAATTCCTGTGAGGAAGGGCTGAGGGAGCTGGGGGTGTTGAGGCTGGAGAAGAGGAGGCTCAGGGGAGACCTCATCACTCTCTCCAACTCCCTGAAAGGAGGTTGGAGCCAGGGGGGGGTTGGGCTCTTTTCCCAGGCAACTCTCAGCAAGACAAGAGGGCACAAAGGGTCTCAAGTTGTGCCAGGGGAGGTTTAGGTTGGAGATGAGAAAGAATTTCTTTCTGGAGAGGGTGATCAGGCATTGGAATGGGCTGCCCAGGGAAGTAGTGGATTCTCCGTGTCTGGAGATCTTTCCAAAGAGCCTGGATGTGGCACTGAGTGCCATGGGCTGGGAACCACGGGGGGAGTGGATCAAGGGTTGGACTTGATGATCTCTGAGGTCCCTTCCAACCCAGCTAATTCTGTGATTCTGTGATTCTATGAGATATCATCCACCTGAGTGTTACCTTACTGCTGGGCTCCAAGCAAATCTCACTAAGCCACCTGGGCTCCATCATCCTCCCCTATCTTCACAATGCAGCATCACAAATGATCCCATGTCTCTTCCTTTCCCTGTTTAAAATAATATCAAAATCACTCCAGGGTCTCAGGAAGGATCCAAAACCTTTGTGGTTGACATGAAGATTGATTGAGGCATCTCCTGCTTCCATCTTCCATGTCCATCTCCTTTCATCTGCATCAATAACAGAAGGAAACTCTATAGGGACACGCACTGGGATTCCTCAGGGTCTGTTATTTGGTGGCTTTTTTTCTGATCTGGGTGATTTCTAGCTATTTGGGACCCCCAGGAATGCAGCTCTGTGTTTTAAAGGGGAATGTTCTTAATGTAAGGAGTGGTATTTAGGGCTTATGAGAATACTACACAGAAGAGTGTTGTACCAGTCATTATTAATAGAAGTTTTGTTCTAATAGAAATAGCACTTATGAAACTTAAATGAATCTGTAGAGCTGGTGGGAAAAAGAAGGGAGAGGTTCTTTGCCAATTATTTTTTCTTCAAAAATACTTAGAAGATGAAAGAAAAATAAAATAATATTAAAATAAAATAAAATAACCAACCCACTCCATTCATTTACTTATGAATTAATAAAATCCAGAGAGAAATAAGCAGTTAACATATCTAGATTTCAAAAGCCAGAGGGATTTGGGGAATAATGGAATCTGACCTTCTGCCTCCCAGCACAGGCTGCAGGAGGGAAGCATCTTCCCCACTGCTGCTGAGCTCTGGGGCTGCAGCCCAACTGCTCTTCAAAGGGTTTGTCTGCACACACAGGGCTGAAAACCCACATGTGGACCCTTCTCAGTCCAAAAAAAAAAAAAAAACCAAAAACCAAAAACCCTACTTTTGGCTTTGCCCCCTTGGTTTGTTTTTTCTTTCATTCTACTTCAACTAGAACTCAGAAGAATCCCAAGCTTGTCTTTGTTCTGCCTATAAGAACTCTTCTGCAACTTGCTCTTGCACTCGTAACTCTTTAATATTTGTCAAACCTCTGTGGTCAGACATAAGAAAGATTTGCAGAGCAGCAGATTTTATTTTTTTTTTTGCCCCTGTGCCCAGAGCATCTTTTGCAGCAGGTGCATCCCTGTCCTGGTGGGAGTCTCCAAGGAAACTGGTTCTATCCCTACTGCCAGCAGGACACGAGGGGTTTTGACCTGCATTAACTTCTCTCCCTCATGTTTCTTCCTTCCAGCTGGAATTTGCAGGTCCAGGGTCATTCATAAACCTCTTTTCAAATTATTTTACAGTGTTGGGAGTCACCCTGAAAGAGGAGAGAACCCTGCAAAGAGGCAGCAGGTTTGCACCTCATTTGTCTCAGCAGCTAAATCAGGTGTGAGCTTTGCTGAGCACAGCCAGGCTGCAGGGAGAGGAAAAAAACCTGGTGAGGTTCCATTTCTCAAAAAGAAAAAAGCTTCTAAAATGGAAAATCAGGCAGATAAAAGAGGTAAAACCCAGGCACTGCACATCTTGCATGCTAAGGAAGAGAAATAAAATAGATAGGTGACAATATCTTTTCTGTCAGAATGATGTTTCCATGTTTCTGTGTTTGCTCTCAGCTCACATGGATGCTCTTGGAAACCCCTTTGTGTTCCCCCCCGAGCTTGAAAACCTGCTATTTCTCCAAATGAGGCTCAAAACCCCCTCAAATGATGTTCTAAAAACACAGCCAGGGCTGAAACCAGAGCTGGCAATCCTTCCTGTGGTCACCAAGACACTGTGGTCACCTTCATTCAGAAGCAGCTCCACTGCAATGGTCACAGAGCCTCGAAGGTGAGTTCAGCACCTTGGCCACTCTCTTGCTTTTCATTTCCAGCTAAATGGAGAAATTTTAATGCAAGAGGAAGAGTGCATTTCAGAACAAGGCAGGAAAAATTCTGTTTCTAAGGGTGTCCCTGGGCTTCTCAAAGTGACTTTGGGGAGATGGATGGAGATCACAGGGTTTTTTCTTACTGTCATCCAGATTCGTGTCTGGATGGCAAAGAGGAGAGCAGAAATGGGCAGTGAGGAGCAAACAGAGCTTGCAGAGAGTTCAAAAATAAGTTGGTTATGTTCAGAGGTCACCTCTGGATCTCACCTCCTTAAAGCCCTCTTTCTGCATCTTCATCCATCCCATCTCCCGGAGCAAAGAGCAAAACCCTTGGATCCACATCCCCTCTTTTCTCCATCCCCTCCTCTCCTGCTTGCCATTCAGGTGTCAATACTTTGAGCCCTGGGTGATGCCAATCCTGATGTCCTTGTGCCACCTAGGGCTGGATCAACACCTGCCAATCCCCCCCCTTTCTCACAGGTTTGGGGAGAGGATGTCAACCTGGCTGGGATGCACAAAGCAATGATCATAAATTGGCTTGTCAAAGAGGAGGGCAGCTTTGCTATTAATGGAAATAATGGTAGATTACACGGGCTTTTGTCACACAATATAATCAAAGGCAGGATCAAAGGGAGGGAATACAGAAAATGGTTAGCAGGCAAGACATGCTAATGAGATAAAAACGCTAGCCTTGCCACCTCTCCCAGCTTCAATTGAAGGATAATTGATACTAAATAATGTAATTTTGAGCAGTGGTGAAATGCACTTAAAGCCAGCAGACAAGGCTGTGAAAATGTTTTAGTTTTGCTGTTACTTTGGCTGTCATTTTCATCACTTCTTTTTTTTCTTTTTTCTTTTTTTTTTTTATTATTTTTTTCTCTCTCTCCGTGGCAGCTGATGGCACGTGTAGGAGCTGCTGGGGAAGGAGAGAATGAGTGGAAAAAGAAAAAAGAAGTCAGTTTCTTAATGGCAATTTCCACAGCTTTAGATCACTCGTGTGAAGCCCCTCGATTCCATCGAGGTGGGGTTTGGGAGGTGAGGAGACCCCAGACTGGCCCTGGCTTTGCCACCACGATGCTCGGAGTTGGCTGAAATAAATGTTGTTTCCACCTTTGCATTGCTTGAAATGCAATTGAAACCTAAGTGTGATTTAAAGGTCAACTTAAATGCCCTTTCCAGGAGTCTCTAGCAGTGATGTAGCCAAGCACAAAGCTTTGGCATGGAGGGCAAAAGGGATGGGATTTTGTACCCTGAGACTCCATGGGGTGGAGGTCAATGAGGAGAGATGCTGAAATGCTAAACTGGAATTTAACAAACCCAGCAGCTTCTTAAAACTGAGTCCAAGCTGTCCCAGGAGCTATGTGTCAGAGCCAGCTTGTAAAGGAAACCAAGCAAAGTGGGGTCTGAGATGGGATCAAACTTGACCTGCCAGCCCCAAAACAAACTGACTCCTCATTTCCAAAGAACACAATTGTATTGGCAGGATCCTTACAGATCCTTTCAGCTCCTCTAACTAGGAGAGAAAAAAAAAAAGGCAAAATACACCATCCAGAGCTGTCCCTGGGCTTGGCTGAGATCATGTAAAGTGTGGCTGTACAAATCTTAGGGAAGGGGTGAACAAGCAGCATCTTTTCAGATGCTTTGGACCAAGTTGTGCCTGGGTTCCCCAGAACAGGGGGGTTACTGCTGAGCTGGTTGTGGTTGTTATGGGGATGATGAAGGAAGTGATTTCTGACAATATAAGAAAGGATCCAAGCAGTTTATTCCATTTGTAGCCTCCTGCCTGTGGGGAGGGTGTGCACTGAAGACACATGGCAGAACACACAGGTGTGAGCAGAGTTTCTTGGGGAAAGGGCTTCACAAGGTTCAACCCCTTTTTCCCATTTATTTTTCCTGTCACAGGGGTTGGGGTTAATTTTCTGGAGGAAAAAAAAATAAAAAATCAGTGGAAATAAAATGGTTCTGCAAAAAGCTGTTGTCTCTTTCTGAATTCCCAGTTAATTTGGGGTGGAAGGGGTGAGGCTTTCTAAAAATTATTCTTCTGCTCCCACTTCCATCTCTTCTGAAATGAAATAAGAGCACTGTGAACCAAAAGAGCCAGGAGCCATGTTTTAATGGTGTAAAAAATAAACCCTTTTGAAGCTGCTGCTGCCCTCCTTGCCTTGGTTTTTTGTCTATGAGGCTTCAGTGGTGCCTTGCATTTAGGGCGAGCAGGGTTTGGGGTCTACCCAGGAGGACATTTCCTCATAAATCAGCTACTAGAAAACAACAAAAAAATAAAAATAATGCCTGGGTCTCCTTCTGAATGTTTTTTATTTGTTTTTATGAGTTTAGCTAAGAGCTGGAGGAGGTGAGGGAGAGAAACGGAGGTGAGAATTTTATATATATCTTGCCTGTGGTCATCCAGCAGAGAGGTTGCCAGAGGATGGCTGGGCCAAGGTATATTTAGAACGGAGTTAAATGGAGCATTCAGCCACCTGGGATGGGAGCAGCAGCTCCAAGTGCTGCTTGAAATCACACATGTGGGGTCATGGTGGGGACCACCATCCCCTCCCTGCTCCTTGCACTGGGATGGATGGAGGTACCTGAGGTGTCCTGCTCTGTTCTCAGGTCAGCTACCAGCTTTCTCATCTGCTTTATGCCACAAAAAGACCTTGTAGAGGCCTCCAACACCTGGAGAGGATCTGCAAGAAAGCTGGGAAGGGACTTTTCATAAGGGCATGGGGTGATGGGACAAAGGGTGATGATGGCTTTAAACTTGCAGAGGGGACAATAAGAAAAAATTCTTCACTGTGAGGGTGCTGAGCCCTTGGTTGCCCCCAGAAGCTGTGGCTGCCCCATCCCTGGCAGTGCTGAGGGTTGGATGGGGCTTGGAGGAACCTGGGCTGGTGGGAGGTGTCCCTGCCTATGGCAGGGGATGGAATTAGATGACCTTTAAGGTCCCTTCCAACCCAACCCAAACCAGTCAGGGATTATGGGCTTCTGTGGTGCTCACAACATCTGGAACCTCCTCCAGTTTTAACAATGAGAAACAGCAGAACAAAAGCATCCTGGAGGAGGTGTTCTCAGGCTGTGGGAGAGGGAGAAGAGATTAAACATGAAAGAAAGATAAATTACTGCCTTTTAGAGACACAATATTGGTGCCCAGCTTGTGTCTGATGAAGTGATTCATGGAAAGCTCCCAGCAGATGCAGAGAACATTCCTGCTCTTCCAACACAGCTCTGGACCCAGCAGCTTTATTCTTTGGAAATGCAGAGGCAGGAAGGTGATGCTGGGAACTGGGGAAAGTTGGGAAGGATCCTGGCGACAGGGACAACTCGATGCTGCTAAAAAATTCCCTTTTCTTTCCCTCCTCACCCCTCTTCAAAGCTTCTTCATCAGAGGGAGATGGTCTGTAAGCTGCAGCTTCTGTGTTGTTCCCCAAGGCCTCTTTTTTTTTTTCTTTTTTTGCTCCCCCCTGCTTGTTTGCTCCTTTTTAGCATACAGTTTGAAGGTTTTCTGCCTGAGCTTGTGTTTTATTGATCCGGTTGCTCTCAGCTCCTTTTCTCCAGCCCTTCATTAAAGCTGGGATCACACCTTCTGAAGGTCTCCCTCAAGGCTTCTTGCTCGTGGAAACTCTATGGTTATGGCTGAGGCTGGTGGACTTGAGGCCACACTTGCTGTTTCCCTTTTTCCTTAGTGCAGAGATGCTCTATTTACCACTGATTTTTCTTTTCACACTTGTTTTCCTCTGGCCTTGAGAGCGAGGAGGAAAACGAGGGCTCTTGAGTTTGCTTTGTTGGCTTCATTGATTAGTGTCTTTTGGGTTTCATGTCTTTAGAAAGAAATTTATGAGAGGTGGGATCTTCTGGCTGTTGCCTTTAAAGGGAAAAAGGTCATGTTAATTATCCAGCCTCATTATGACAACAGCCGAGGGAAGAATTGTTCTGTTCCTGCCTGTGTGGGGGAGGTTGTGTGCTAAGGATACTCCTGTTCACATAAAACAATCACTATCATGTCTTCAGACAGTTTTGTAAACTCAGTTTCTATCAAATTAAATGAAGTTGGGAAGGGGAAGGTAGAAGTTAACTCTTGAACCACTGGACAGGACAGGGCAGACAGACAGCAGAAGGTCCCTCAAAGTTTTCTCCTCCCTCTAAACCAAAGTACCAAGAGTCATCCAAGCTAAATATTTACTAGCTGGAAAAAGCCAGATCTCCCTTTATGTTTTTACAACCTTTTTTTGTTCTGATCATTTGGGGAAAGTGTCTCATTTGAAAACCACCTGCACTCATTTAGGAAGCATGAATCAGGATAACAAATAGTACCCCCTTGCCATTCATTGAACTGGGAACACTTGCATTAGGTTTTTTTTTCCTCTTTCCAACTGTTCTAAAATAGACCATAGGAGGGCTATTTTAGATCAATAATCTTTTTTTTTTTTCCCCTGTCCCTTAATATTCCAGGTCAGCTGGCAAATGGAGAATTATTCTTTGTGCAGCCCTAAAAAGCTCCTGTTATCACCCATCTGAGACGGCCACTTGCCCCAGATAAGGGAACCACAATCCCAGCCAACAGGTAATAAAATGAATTGGTTTTTGGAATGAGCAGCCACCAGGTTTGCCCTTGACACTATCTTCTCCCTCCCTGCAGCCCCCATTTGGATGCTCTGCCAGCCTGATTCCCTTTATTCCCCCTTTTATTTCGTGTGTGCCTGCCCGTGCTCCCTCCCTCCTTCCCTCCCGCGGTGCCTCTCCGTGGCAGAAATTCATTAAGGAACTTTGCATTTTGATGGGAGATGGGGAAATGCCATCTGCTACCCAACTCCTGCTCTTCCTCAGCTGCCCAGCTCCTGCCCAACCCCAAGCAATGTCCCAGCCATTCCTGAGCCCCCACTCCCTTTCCTGTTATTAGCAAATGAAGACGCTCTTCCCGCTGCTGAATTTCCTCCTCTAAATGCTGCGTTGGGAACAGAAATAACCCCATTACTGGGCCAGGATGTAATTTAGCCAGAACACTAATCTTTGCTGCTCTGAGACAGGGCTGTTAGTCTGCAGCTGGTGTTCTTCTCCTTAGCCTTTATTCCTTGAGCTGGGAAAAGCCATTCCCTTCTCAGACAGCTTCATTTCAGTCTAATTAGCTGGGGGGCCCACAGGTGACTGGCTCTAATATCCTCCCCTCTGTGGGTGCTACCTTAAGGAGCCCAGGATGTGTGCTAGAAGCAGCCTTGCTGCAGAAAATAAAGCTCAGCTCCAGCAGAGAAGAAGTTGGTTTATTGGTGCATCCTTCTGTGCTGAACAGGGGCCAGGAAGCTATTTCCAGGCTGCTCTGGAGCATCAAACACCACTGGAGTCATGATGGGCTTCCAGTCAAACAAGGGACAGCTCAAGGTGGTGGCATCAGCATCTGCCTCTTCATAAAGATCCAAGGGCCTGAGAGGCCCCAAGAAGTAAGAAATTCCCAGGAGTTTTGTTGGGTTAGGGAGGGATTTGAAGGTCTCTCATTGTTCGCTCAGGGTGCAAAAAGGTGGTGAAGTGCAAGGGGAGGGTTTTCCTAAAAAGGTGGGATTGGTTTTGCTGGGATTCAGTGTCAGACACTGGCTAGAAGGTCTCCTTACAGAGAGAAGTTGGTGCATCTCTTCCAAAGAGATCTGCCCTTGATGATGACCTTCATCTAGGTGACAGAAGGGCAGAGTGGCTTTTAGGTAGGGAAATTGATGCCCCCAATGGAATACTGCTCCTCTTTGGCCCTGGAGATAACCCAAATGAGCACATGAAGCTTAGACAGGCAGCACTGGGACATTTCTCATTAGCAGGGATGCTGGTGGGAGGAAGGAGTTGATGGCACTGGGCACCAACTCACCCCCCTGTCTCCCTTCCCCACTGTTCCTGAGCTGGATCATCTTGTCCTGGCTCAGTCTTGGTGGGTCTGGTTTGCACCAGACAGCAGGCAGTCTACTCTGCCTCTGATGCCTTCCTGCAGTCTTAATTACTATTTTTTTGTTTTGTTTTTTTTCCCTGGGCAATGCTCACAAGACTTCCTGGGGGACTTCAACAGAACTGTGACTCCATCGGACACTTCCAGCTATTCCCAGTGCTGTTTCCCAAATCCCCGTGCTCTCCAAAGGGAGAAGCTTCTCAGGGCTCCTTTAAATCTCAGGTTTTCCTTCAGCTTTGTCCTTCCAAGCAGCCAAGTCCAGCAGTGACAGAGCCATCTCCCATCAGCTCTCTCCCTGCCTCCTCTCCTTGCTCCCAGCTACGGATCCAGGTCTCCTCTGGCAATAATTCTCCCAGGTCATCAGATCAAGCGAAGCAATTTCAGATAAATTGTGATAGTTTCAGACTTTTTGCATTAAACTCTGAACTTTGGGAGCTTGCCTGGCACTGAAACTGTTGGTGATGTGCAGCCTGGGGGGAATTTGTATTTATTTATATCCAAAGAGCTTCTTGCTGCAGAGGCCACAGGGATCAAGGGGAAGAAGGGGAGGGGAGGGGGACAGAAGTAAGGAATATGTTTTTGGCCTTTCTTCCCTCTTTTAAAACCCAAGAACTCTGTGTTCCATGGTCTCACAGAAGGCCAGCACATGGTCAAAATGAGCAAAAAGGTCTTTCAAGGGGGTTTCTTCTTTGCAGGGTCTGTCTCAGTGGCTCTTTTCTGGAGTTTGTTCTATTTAGTGATAGCAGAAAGCCAGGGCCCTGCTCTCTGTTCGCTCTTGAGCTGGAGAGGAGATGGGGAGGATCAGCAGTGATCCCAAAAAGCAGGAGATAGGGGAAAAGAAAGGAGCTCAGGTAAACCTCCAGGCATCATCTGCTTTTGTTTTGTGAGGGGGAGGCTTAAAGTAAATATTTAAAGATATTCCATCTTGGCATCTTCTGAAATACCTTTTTAATTCTGCCAATAATCCTATTCAAAACCTGACAAAAACTTGTTTGGCCACCCATCCCTTTCCAAGTGGCTGAGATACTTTGGATCCACCCTGAATGAATCTCACTCAAAATTCTGGAAAACTTTAAATATTTATGGAAGAAAAAGTTTATTTTGCAGGTCTCTTGCCCAGCTCAGCCCCAGCATCCCTTCACACCTCCTACGGGTGGGTCTGCATTGAAGTGATGATGGAATTAGAGTCCATCTCCACGACGTGCCCATCTGCTGCTGGTTCAGTGACCTACATGAGGTGAAATGAGATGTGCTGGGCTCCATCCAACTCCTGGAGCTGTCACATTGCCCCATGGTAAGTAAAAAGGAGCATTGCCCAGCCTGAGTAATGGAAAATCCCAGCTTAAAAAGCCCAAGAGGCAACGTTTTGATCCCTATGTCATAACTCAGTTGTGTTTCAGGTTGGATTCTGCAGCTGTGAGTGAGGAAATTTAGAGAAAATAGAAATAAAAAGTCACACAGGTGATTTTTTTTTTCCCTCTCCTCCATTCACTTGAATCCAGGTGCTGCTTTATTTCAGGAAAACTTCAAATCTTGTGAATTTAGTGAGGCTGGTGCATCCCTGGCTTCCATCCCTACTCGAATTTGCAGCCCTACAGATGTGCTTTTCTTCCCTCTTATTCCCAACCCATCCCTCATAGACCAGATGGAAAGTTTACCCTTCCCAATCTAGTGCCATCCCTGCATGTAAATGAAGAAAACCTGTCAAGCCAACACCTTCCTCCAGGATTAAATTGACTTTGAAAGCTGACACTTCCAAAATACCCAAACAACCAGGAGAAACATTCCCCAAAGGAAAAGAATTAATAACCACAATGTTTTCTAATATGCACACTAAATAACTCCTTAGATCTAAATGAAATCTATATTGCATTCATTTTCAATTTTCAAGCCCAGCCTGGGCTACTTTGGCTCCACATTCATCCAAATTTCATGCTTCTCCTTTGAATCCAGCTTATCAGAAACCTTTGCTTGCTTGCTTGCTTTTAGCTCCCAGTTGCCTTCCAGTGGGTTTTCAAAACTTAAATCAAAGCAACAACCTACATGGCATGCAAGAGAATGACTACCCTGTGTCCTTGTCCTCCTGTGTATATTTCTGGGGCATGATCCCTTGTGATGGGCAGAATCTGGGGACCCAACCTGCTGAAATCCCTCTCTGTTCAATAAGCCAGAGGGAGAAATCTCAGTTTTGGGTGGTTTTGAGCTCATCTGCCATGAGTTTTGGGGAATTTGGTGTCTAGAATCTCCCTCCCACACCAGGCATGATCTTGCATTACCTATGGATAAGGTGCCCACACCATTCTTCTTCCAGTGGATGCCTGTTTTTTGCCTATTTCAGAGCAAAAAAAGGGTGGTGCCTGTTCAAAATGGCTTTTAGAAGCTCTGTGGGCAGCTCAGGGGATCTGCACACATCAACCAGGTTCCACATCATCTTCAGATTGTCGGGGAGAGAATTAGGATGACATCTCCTGGCCTGTCTGCTTCTTGCTGGGTCATCTTTGCTGCCTTGAGAAAACCAGACCTGAGATGTTTTCCCAGTGGACTTTGTTGCCTTCAGTTTGCTGCTGTGAAATGATCAGAATTTTGGAGAGGTGGCTCCAAAGGGCACCAGAATGTCATCATTTTCTGCTCCCTGGTGGTACTCATGGGGAGGTTTCTGGGGTTTTGGTGGGATCCCCAGGGCAGCATCCCAGGCAGGGGCTCTGCCACAACATGCTAAAGACCAAACCCACCACCAGCATTTGCCTGAATTCACCCAAACCAGTTCCCAAAAGCCAGGCACAGACAGGACCGAGGGGGAAACGCCAGCAAGGTCCTTGAGAAGGAGCCCACAGAGGTGACAACTTTTATTTAAATTCTGGGTGGCTTGCAGGGCTCCCAGCATCACCCGTGGCCTGAAGACACAATTAGAAACCTGAGCCCAAGCAGAGGAGCAGATGGACAGCAGTTGGTTCACTCTCTGTCTGCACCTGCCAAATGAGCTTTTCCTCCCCGAGCTGTTTTTCCAAGTGCTCTTGGAAGCAGAAGGAGCTGGCAAGCTGGTGGCTGCCTCCCCACCCCACCAAAGAGATGGAGCAGGAGTTTTGGAGTGGGGCTGGGAAGAAGCAGCAGACACCTTTGCTCCTTGGAGGGGATGGATGCTGGGGGAGGTGGGGTGGCCAAGAGGAGAGGGAAAAAGGGTTTGAGGGGTGGGTGAAGAGGTGCCTTGGAGAGCTGAGCCTAAAACACCACCGAGGCAGGCAGGGTTATTCCTATCACACTATCCAGGTCTCCTTCCAGGGAGGTTTGAGACTATTTGTTTCCCTGATGGGCTGATTTTGCCATCCTCAAAGGTCTTGGCTTTCCCTTCTGTAAAAAAAAAAAAAACAACCAAAGAAGCACAAGCTCCCAGCTCATCACAGGTTATTTCTGCAAACACTGGCCCAGCTGAAGCCAGTTTTGTTATCAGCTTAATAGGGCCAAGACTTCAATTCCTCCTTGCAATAAATGAGAGAAATGGTGCTGGTGTTGTGCTTTCTAATCAAATAAGAGTTTTATTTTTATTTTTCATCACAGGGGAGACCATTCACTAGCCCTGAGCTAGCCACCTGCCCTTGACAAGTGGAATTATGGATCCTGCCAGCTCCTATTAACTGGACAAATCTTTGCATTGATAATGAAGGGAGAGATTTATGTCTCCACAGGAGAAACACTATGCCCCAGCAACCAAAACTGAGCTCCTGGATCAATCCAAATCAGAGTCCACCAAGGAATTAAATGAGGCAATGGGCATTAATTGGCATCTCTGGCATTCCAGCAGCCTGCCAGGAATGCTGGGCTGGAGGGACAGAGCTTATCCCTTGATCCTGGGGAGCTCCTGGCCAAGGTCAAGGTGTTTTTTGGCAGGTTATCATGGGGAATATTTGCTGTGTTTCCTCGAGTTCTGGCACCTTCAAGGAAAGAAATCAAAAATAGCCTCATAGGGCTGAAGGCACTTTTAAAAAACAGCCTCTTGGTTTTGCATAGCAAGTGGTTAATAAGCCACAAACTGGATTTTCTCAGATTAATTCTCAGGCACTTCATTTCCTTGCTGCTTTTTAGCTGGCAGCAAAGGGGCAGGATTTCTCCAAATTCAGAATGTTCCTTGGGAGTATCATCATGCCATGTGCTTCCTAAAACCCCCCAAAAAACCCACAAAAAACAAACAAGAAAAAACAACAACTCTGTGTATGATCCTCTGGGCTTGTACTCCAACCTAATACTCAGAAGGCTTCAGGTTTTTTTTCTCCTATAATAGAAGCTGAAGGTTTCTTGTGCTTTGTTGCATTACCTGTACTTCAGGGAGAGGAGAAAATATATTTAATGTTCCAGGTAGATGTCCAAGAAAAATAAAAAAAACCCCTAATAAATGGAAACCCCAAGCACTCAGCTTGCCTCTTCCCACTGAAAGGTTCAGGTTCAGCAAAGGGAAGCAACTTAGTTTGTTCCTTTTTGTTTTAAACAATTAAACCCCATCTCAACCCAAGAAAAGCAGCCCTAAGAGTTCTTCATTTCTTAGTGCTGTGGGCAATGAGCCCAGACCCATAAAAAACCTAATATACTGGGGGGATTTGCACCTTATTTCCCCTTGATGTAATTCTGCCTGGTTTGGTCCATTTTTAGGGGTGACTTAGGGGTGACACTGACTTTGGCATCACTGGGGAGTGCAAGGATCTTGCTGAGAGTCTGAGTGTCTTTTTGCCAGATGGACAGAGGGGTTTAAAATTCTGGAGCTTCAGCAATTGGGTCTTAGGCAGGAGGAGGAGGAGGGACTTGGAAGAGAGGTGTCAGGGCAGCTTGGGGTGACACGGGGGCACAGCCAGCATGAAGCATATGGGGTCCATACATTGCCCTGGGCCCTGCCTGGCACCTTCTCACCACTCTGTCTTCTCCTTGAAGAGCAGCAAATCACACTTGCCTGCCCTGACACTGCTTGGGGTTTTTTGTTTTTTGGGCTTTTTTGCCCATCAGGGAATCCTCTCCCAGCTTCTTTCCCACTTCTCCATGTGTTATTTATTATTTTTCCTCCCCCTCAACCTGTTGTCCCTGGGGTTTTGAAGAGAGATGCAGAAGCCAGAAGGAAATCAGTCCATCACCTTCTTGATGCACTTCCAGGCATCATGTCTCAAGCATTAAGGACACCCTGGGGATCTCTCAGAGGTCCCTTCACCCTCATCATTAAACAGATCTTTGCCTACAGCCCTTTCTACATCCCAAAACCTTTCAGGCCAAGTGATGCCCCATGGTTTGCAGGTGTCTGAAGCTTCAGGCTTGGGAATATTGGGCCAGAATCTTTCCATCTTGCTGCATTTCTCACTTGGGAATGAAAAGAAACTTTCTGGACCTAGTGAATCCTGGGCAGATGGCACTGATGAGCATTGTGGGCATTTTTCCTCTTCTTCCCCCAGCCCCACCTGCTTTTAAAAAATGAGGTGGGAAGAGTTTTGTGATGGATGAGACCCCCTGGAAAAGTGTCAGCCAGGAGGTTTCAAGATGAGAAATACAGATACAATGGTTTGAAATGCTGAGATCATGTTGTAGAAAACCCACCTCTAGTTTGCCTTGCCTGGGGGGACATCAATCCCACCCCAGTCTTGAGGAACCACCTTGTTCCCACACTGCCAAAGAGCTGGGAGGGGTGAGGATGGGTTGGGTCCAGCAAAGGGTGAAGGCATCTCCTCCTTTTTCAGCCAGAAAATCTGCTGAAGCTGAAACTGCTCCTCCATGTTCTCCAACCCGTCTGGAAGGTGATCCCAGACACCTTGGGGAGGTGCTGCTGGAATTTCTCCCTCTAAACCTGGAGCTGTCCCTAAATCCAGGATAAAGGATCTCCAGCAGATCCTTCAGGCCACCTCAAAGCACCCAGAAGCAGCTTGGCTCTCCCTGTTCCTGCTGGAGAGGCACAGGGGGGTTCCCCCCAATCCTGGCCAGGACATTGGGCATCAGCTCTCTGGGGATGGGTGGGTTTGAGCCCCCAAAGCCTCAGGGGGCTGGGGGCCCTGGTGGGTGCATGGCAGCTCTACTGCCCCCTTTGCTTTGGCATTTTGGCTGCAGAAACAGGGCTGAGGCCAGAGGCAGGAGTAAAATATCTCTGTAATAAAGCCAAACGTTGGGCTCTTTGAGCTGATGCCAGCTTTTATAACAATTTCCATCTTAAGCTGGCTCAATACATATTTAATGAAATCTTCTATAAAACCTTTAACAGCCCTCAATTCATTTCAAGTGGTAAATGAGTCAGCAGTCTGAAATGATGAGCAGGATTCAGACTCTGCTATCGTTACTTAAGGAGAAGAAGTGATTCTTTTTAAATGCTTTTCCCTCTAAATAACTTTTCTTTTTCTTTTTCTTTTTCTTTTTTTTTCCCCTCTTGCTGGATTGATGTTGCTCGACAGAGGCAAGGACAAGCTCAGAGGCACAAATCCTCCAGCAGTGCTGCCATTCCTCTGATCCATGCAAACTGAACTTTGCCAGCCCAGGCTGCTGTCCCTACCCCTTCACCCATCCCTTGGATCAGCTCCCAGTGTGACTCCTCTCTCCCTGCCTCAGTTTCCCCATTTGCTTAATGTTACCCACCTCCTGTCAGGTGGTTCTGAGAACTCTGGGGGGAGATCCCACCTCTCTGGGCAGCCCAAATCCTTCTGTCACGGGATGTGGGAGGATGTGGGAGGATGTGGGAGGTGACCACCAAGCCAAGCCCACCTGAGGACCAATCTCCTGCTGAGTTATTCCCATTTTTTCTTGGTATCAGGCAGCAAAATCCCCTAAAGAGCTGAAAGAAAGGCAAGATAGCAGCTGTGTAACCAGAGCTAGGTGGGACCTGCTCATCTGAAGTTTGAAATGGCAGCTTGGTGAAAGGTGGGGACACTTCCAAGCTGCCTTGTTCTGCACCTCACCTATAAAAGCCAAGCAAGCTCTGCAAAACATTTCAGTTCTCTTGATCACTGTAATTACTGGATGGGCTCCAGCCCAGCTCTCTGGCTCAGGTTAGACAGAAGGGGTGTGGGTAAAGGCTTTAAACTAAAGAGAATCATGGCTTGCTTTTTGTTTCTAGAGAAAAGTCCTTTCTTTTGCATTAGTTTGATTTCTTTCTTTCTTTCTCTCTTCTCCCTGCAGCTGATCCCAACACAAAGCAAGGACCTGGTGGGGTGGGGACCTTTCAGCTCATTTTCTTGGAGGGGATGAGCTGAGGTTGCAGATCTGTGTCACCAGAGCCAGGAATTGGGAAAAAGTGGCCCTAAATATTATTTTTGAGTAGGAGCAAGTGGGTAAAGGTGGCACACAGCCTAAGGTGGTCATCTGGACTCCGTTCAAGCAATTTGATGGCAGGTTTTCTAGCACCCCCCTGGTTACAGTCAGTCAGTTTTCCAATTAACTTTTGCATTTAAATGGCTGGCATTCTGCTGAATCCCTATCAGCCACACAAAGGATGTTCCTCCCTTCTTGTCCCTTCTGCTGGGAACAGCCCTGGCAGAGGTTTCTGAGAAGGTTTGGGCAAAGTCCATGGTTGAGGGGGTTAGAGAGGGAGGTGAAATGAGGGAATTAAGAGTGGGTTGGGAACTATGAACCAAGGAGACAGCTTGGACCCCAGAATCTGCTAATCCTAAGGGTCAGGAGAGATGTGGATCTGTCTGGTGGGTCAGCATCTCCTGGGTGCAGTTCAAGTTTTTATGGCTGTGATAAGGCATGGCCATAAAAAAAAAAAAAGGGAAAATCCACCTGTTGCCCTCAAATGCTTGGAATTATTTTCTCCCTGACTGAGCCAGCTCTCTGAGTGAGATCAGAATCATCACAGAACCATGGAGTCATTGACCCCTTTGTGTTGGAAGGGAGAGAAGAGGAGGGATTCCTCTTAAGGTGCTTGACCCAGATGAGATTGTCTCAGAAAAACCCACTCTACACTTTCAAGGACAACTGTTGAAAAAGGCTGAACCGATCCTAGAACAGCTGCTAAAAAGAGCAACTTGTTTGTCTTTGGAAAGGGAGAGAAACCTCAGGAGGGGGAAGGAGAAGAGCAGGGGCTCCTCCAGCATCCGAGGGGACCTCTATGGATATGTCAGAGAAGAAAAGAGGAGGGGAGGAAATAATGGGTTAAAGGGTTAAGTTTAGGCTGATGAAGGCAACATCTTAGCCAGCAAAGCAATTTAGCTCAGAACAAGCTGAACTCTTGCAAAGATTCAACTTGATGGGTTGGGGAATGGGAGGATACCAGGTCAGACCCCAGGTTGGGATGGTGGTGGCTGCAGATCAAGCTCCAGGAGATGACCAGGGCTCACAGGAGCAAACTACCTGAGGAACAACAGAGGATCAAGCCAAAAATGCCATGGAGAAACCTTCAGTCCCTATTACAGGGGTTTTAACAGTGAAAACTCGAGCAGATGTTTCCTGAGTGCCCCCTGCTACCCAGAGCTGAGGATGCTAAACATGAGGGCTGGGCTTTAAATTGTTAATCCTGCTCCAGATCCATCAGGCAGGAGCACAGCTGCCAAAACCAGTTGACTCCCAGCTGATCCCATTTATCTTTCATGTGACTTTGTTGGAGGAGACCTCGGTGGCCACTGTGCCAGGCTGGGACCTGTCACTTCTTCTCAAGCAGCAGGGAGAGGTGGGGAGGAGTTTGTTAAACAAACCCCATCTCAAGCTGTTATCTTCTACATGCATCACCCTGGTTAAATGGCACTTAATGGAATAATGAACCACGGGGAGAACCAGACAAGGAAACGTCATTAAATCTTGTTAAAAATGAATAAAATTCCAAATCAATTCCCATTAGTGGACATGCTGATATTTCACATGTCTTTAGGAGTTTTATTATGCATTCATGCATAATCTGATCTAATGATGGCTATTTTCCCCAAAACTCCTTTCTTCCTAATAAAAATGAGCAGAGCTTTTATTTTTCTTTTTTTTTTAAGCATTATATGAAATATTTAAGCCATGTCTTTTGCTCCTCATGGCCGTGCCCTTATTGTGTCAAGTAAAATTAGTGAAGTATACAAATGAGAGTAAACAAAGGTGACAGATAAATGAAACACATGGTTACCCAAAGTGTCAGAAGCCCCTGTGTATGGTCCATCCCTAGGCTCCTCCATGGGCTCTTCATCTGCAGCCCTGGGAAAAGTTGGGACAAAGAAGCTCCAAGCTCCAAAGAAGTTCCTCCAAGGACCAGATGTGTTTGTCTCCCTCCTTCTTTTCCTCTCTCTCCTTCCTGCACGCTTTCTGCTCACATTTAAAGACAATTTTCATATTTAATTACAGTTGGGAAACACAAGTATGGAGAAGTTCCTGCAAAGTTTGGGCCTGGAAGAGAGAAATAGGAGAAAAGAGAGAAATAGGAGCCTGGAGGTGGTTTAGTGTCTCCTGAGCAAGATGCAAAAGCTGGATGAGATAAGGAAGCAGAAACCTAGAAGGATTTGGACAGCAAGTTCCCTGATTTACAACTTTCCCAGCACTTCTTGGCCCAGATCTCCAATTGCCTTAAATCCAAAGCCTCCAAGAACTTTTCCTATTCCCCTCCAGTTTTCAGCCCCCTTTATCAGACACACATATTGAACCAGCTCATCACAAAATCTGCCTGTGCAAAAAAAACCAAACCAAAAAACCAACAACCCCCAAGAAGTGGCTGTGTGCAGACAGATGGAAGAGCAAGAAGAGTAGCAAGGAGGCAATATTGGGCAGCATGTTAAACAGGAGTCAAGGCATGACAGACAGCAAGAGCCCAGCTGCTTAGCTGTTGTCTGGCTTTTAATAATAATACCAGGCTTGTTTTGCATAAAGTGGCTGTGTGCAGAATTCAGAGCTGGAATAATCATCAGGAGAACTCTCAGCTCACCTCCAAGCTGCATGGGGTTGGATCAAGGCTTCCAGTCCGGATTGTGGCAATGGATAAAGCCACTGAGGAAGGGGACAAAAAGGGATAATTTATTCCAATCAAAAAGACATCTTCAGCTTGACCCTGTTGTGCTCACTCACCTTGAACGGAGCCAGCTGAGCTTGGCTGCTTCCAGCTCTTCCCCAAAGCAAAGTTTCCCATCAAATCTCCTCCTGGGTTGCCCAATTCCCAGCTTGTTTTGGGCCACTGAGGTTGTGAGGAGGCTCAGCCCAGTGCTTGGAGCCCATGCTTGGAATGCTCCATCCCTGGGATTGCAAAGGAAAGGTTCTAGTGCTGCAAAAAAATCCAAGTTTCCACACAGAGAAAGGTGGAGGGAGAATTGTTGGCACTGGGAGAAGCTTTGGTAGATCCAAGGGATCTTCAGGACAGGAGTGAGTAGAGCTGAATGCTCATTAGAAATGCTCAGCAAGGATAATTAAGCCCTGGCTGGGCTGAGGAAGCCTCCACTACTCCAAGGTGCTGGTTCCAAGCATGGAGCCTCCTTAAAAGTTGCTTTCCTGGGTGATTTATTACACCTTTATTCCTTTATTCCAAAGAGGAAAACCTTTTTGGAAGTTTAAGTAGGGGATTTTCTTGCCTCTCAGCCTTAAAACCAGGACTTTCTGACTTTTTTGTTGCATATTTATGGTGCAGGAACACCAGGAGGCCACTGCTGGGTCAGGGGGAATTGGGAGCCTGGGAACTGGAGATTCCATCACCTGCTTTTCAGCTTCTCAGCCCGGGAAGAAATTTGCAAATATTTTTCAAATCTGAAATATGGCAGAGACTTCTTCAATCTGTTTGCAGGCAATTTGCAAACAGCAAACCCTGGCAACGTTGGCAGAATGTGTAATGAATGCCATGGTTTCTGTGCCCAGTTATCATTTCTCCCTGCTGAAAAGCTGGGGAAAAGGATTTTGCTGGGACCATTTCCTCAAATCCTGTCATCTGAGATACCCCCATGTGGAAAGACATCATTTTCCAGGGGGAAATAAAAGGGGAAATTATTTTTTTTTCCTGAGGGATCTGGACAGAGAGAGCAGCTTCTGCTCCTGATGAGGCTTTAGAAACAAGAAGTGGATAACTTGCTCAGTGTTTCGGAGTGGCAGAAGATGTGGCTCGTGGGAATGAAGCAGGAATTTGGAGCAGAGCAGGAATATAGAGGTGTTTTCATCATCAACCAGCTCCCAAGCTGTGTTCTCCTCCAGCATCTCCCCCAAACCCTACAGAAACACACAACTTCAAGCCTCTAAATCCCCAACCCTTCTTTTCTCCTGCCTTTGGGCTCAGGCTTGGAGGAGAGGTGCTTGAGAGAGCAGGGAAGGGGCACAGAGGGGCCATAAGGCCAGATCTGCCTCTTTGCCTAAATGTTTGAAGGAAACCCAAAGAATGGCTGAAGATCTGGGAATCTGTGTCCCCATGGCCCCACAATGGCCCCATCATTATTGGAACCATCCCTGTGCCTCAGTTTCCCTTTTTGAAAAGGCTGGGGTTTTTACTCTATTTTTATTAATTTTTATCCCTCATTTTTAAGGGTTTTTAAAGGTGAGGGAGTGGGAAGCAGCCAGGTGGGTGCTGTGGGCTGGTGCTGTGTCCTCCCTCCCTCTCCTGCCCTTGTTGGGTGTTCACTCAGACAATTATGCAGAGTTTCCCATTCTCATTAGACACCTTCAAACAGCCTTGAAAAACTCCTCATTCCAGGCTTATTTTGTCCTCGTTAAATTCTTATCTCAGCTAAAAGAGGGAGATAAAGGCATTAAACCCTGCCCAGAGCCACAGGAATGAGGCACCAGCAAGGTTCCCCTGGACCATCCTCCCCCCTTGGCAGTGCTCAGCCCCATCATTGCCTTCCTGCCCAAACCCTGAGGGTTTTAACCCATTTGGAAAGCCCAGATGCATGAAGGTGGCTTCAGTCATTAAAACTCTTGGGAAAACAGAAGGAAAAATCCGGAAAATACTTTCAGGATGCATTTCAACCCTCAGTGTTTCCCTGGTCATCACCACTTGCTCTGGGGTTTCACATCACCTCTTCTCCTTAAAAAAAGGCAGAATTTGAGGCTCCAGATTATGAAATTCCTAACAATTCACCTGCAGTTCCCCCAGGGGAAGGTTATTGATAAAAACTTAGGGTTCAGTGTGTTGCTGAGCCTCTGTTCTGTATCAAATCTGCCAAAGATCCATCATTCCCACTCCCGTGGCCCAGCCCCTACTAAAGAAAACCCAAGGAAAAATATTTATTACAGGAGGGAAATGGGGTTTCAGCCTTCTGGCTCTGTGCATTTGTAGTGATTTCACAATCCCTTATTGCATTGGCAGGTGATGAGCCCTGTCTGAAATCTTTGCAGGAAGATTTCTGGGGGAATTTTCCCTTAAAAAGGTGATTTTCACCCTTGGCTCTGCTCATTCCTCCCTTTCACCCTTCACCCATGAGCTGTATCCCCCAGGCTCCATTGGATGTCTTAATTGAGACATGAATTGGTTTATTTAATTATTGAATTATCCACCCCACACCCCCCAACCCTCCCTCCCAATCCTTTCCTTATTATTCCTTTCTCATGTCCCATTTTCCAGGTAAATAAAGGATCAAGGGTCACCTTCTGGCTCTCCTGGCTTTGGGCATCACTTTGGTTGTGGCCAGAGCACAAAAGGGACTTTTTTTGGGGAGCAGTTTGCAGACTTTTGGAACAGGATTCTTGTGTCACTGGAGGGATTTGAGCCCAGAGCAGGGGAAGCCAGGCTGGTCACCTGCAGAACTCAGAATTCAGGGTTTGCCACCTGGCACAATGATGCTTTTAGGACAAGCCACTAGTGGGAGCCGTGGGTCTGCACACACAACCCCCAGCAGATCCTACTCTTGGAGTCCCAAATGGTCCCATTTCCCTTAGGGTCCTGGCTGGGCTTTCAACCTCCCTGCAGCCCCTTAAGGGCCTGCCAAAGCTTTTCCCATCCCTCCTGAGAGCATCTGGGGCTTGCAGGGGGAGAAAAGCAGGAGCACAAGGACACCAGCTGGATGGAGGTGTCCCCTCTGCCCTTCCCATCACAATGGAATTGCCACAGCACCCCAGGGACCACTTGGCCCTGGAATAAACCAAATATTTTCTACTCCCACACAGGTGTTTGGGAGACAGAGGGAGATGCAAAGTTGGGATGAGGTTTTTTTTCACCTCTAGGATGAAGACAGCTTTCCAAAGCTCTTTACCAAACCATCTCCTTTGTATGTTCAGCACCAGCCCCTCTCCTCCTTTCTTCTGCCAGACAAAATGTGTCTTATTTTTTTGGTTTTTTGTGACTACCTCATTGCCTGGGAAAACTGCTTTCCCGGGGTGCTTTTGGGGGGTTCATGGCATGGTTGCTGCCCAAAGACACATCAGCTCTCAGAGCTTAGGGAGGCAGCTTCAGAAACCTGCTGGGACGGGGAGCAGGAGCTCTGGGTTCAGGACATCTCGATGCATCCTAGCCCAAAAATCAGCTTCACTTGGTTTGTTCAGACCTTGTGGCCTGGCCTGGAGGAGAAAACCAGATCTTATTAGGGCCTCTAATAATGTTCCAGATCATCCTCCATGCCGAGCAGATCTGAAGGATTAGCAAAACAAATGCAGTGATGACTTTGCTGTGAAATTAACATTTTTTTTGTCAGATAATCCAAAGAGGAAATAGAAATTTTATTTCAATTATGCATTCAACTTTTCCTCAGCTCACTTTGAGCCAGGGTTTTGATTTTGTTGTGTTTTTTTTTTTTTTTAACTAATTTCCAGAGAAGTTTGGGGGCCTGGAGATGCTCAAAAACCCTGCAGCCAACTCCTGGATGGTGTAATCACCCTCTCCACCATCCATCCTGCTTGCAAACTCACCTGACAACCCCCAAAATTGTCTTTTCCCCATTAAAATCCAGGCTGCAAAGCAGGGATGTGTTGCATGGGTGAGCTGTTTTGTCCTGTGTAATAACTGCATGAATAATTGAAATTCCTTGCACTGCTCAGAGTGAGGAGTCCCGGACAGACAAGTGGTTAACAGATGGATTATTCTTTTTTTTTATTTCCCTTCCCGCATTGGAGAGCAGAGATGAGGAAGGTTTTGGGCTTAAATAGCTGCAGGGGCTTTATGGTCCTGGGTTTAAATTGGGACAAGTGTTTATGGTGTGGGGTTTAAATGGGGACAGGGGTTTAGTTCTGATTGGATTTTGCAAGGTTCTGCTCTGGGCTTGAAACTGGCTGTCCAAAAACTGGGGAGAAAAGCATCCTGATGGCTGAACTGCATGTTTTTAAACAGGATTTATTGCTTCTGTTAAAGCAGAATTCAATCAACACCTTCTTGGAGGAGAGGGATAGAGCTGGAGGTGGGAGCAGGGCAAGTCCCTACAACCAAGTCCAGCAGGAATTCCTTTCCACCCCCTCCCTGGGCAGCCCATCCCAACGCCTGATCACTCTCTCTGGAATGATTTTTTTCCTAATATCCAACTTAAACCTCCCCTGGCAGAGCTGAAGCCCATCTCATCCCAAAACACCATCCACAGCTCCACTCCATCTCCCCAACAAGGTGCAGGGCTCATGTTGAGATCCTTCCCCACCAAATACTGGGATCTCCAGCACTTCAGCCACCAATTCCAGCTTTCTCCCCAAGTTCTCCCCATCTCCAAGAATTAAACGAGCTCCTTCTTTATTTGCATTTAATTTTTTTAGCTGCTGCCAGCAGGGTGGAGAGGATTTGGGCCCCAGGGTGTTTGTTTTGTTCCCCACCAAAGGGCATTTGGGGTTTGGTGGCACCTGGGAGCTGATGTGGTGAAGACACTGAGAGAGGAAGAGGATGTTGCTTGACTTCCTCAGCACCCAGACCCCACTGAAGCCCCATGATGATGTTCCCCATCTCTAAAAAGTTCTTTATTTTGTGGCAGTTCAAGCTCTCTGAGATGTCCAAGTGATTCATGTGCTGGCTCCTCCGATCATGAAGCTGTTTTAAGAAGTCCTTACAACATCTCCAGCTTCTTTGGGGTATCAGTTTTATTCACTGTCTCCTCCCTGACCCTTTTGCTGTTCCTCTTACCAGGTTTATTCCAGCTGAAGCCAACAATCCTGCTTTTTAATAAAAGCAGGGACTCCCGTGTGACTCTCAGATCAAGGGATTTAAGGCAAACCCCACCAATTTTCACATGACTTAGACCTGCAAAACAGCAGCTCCTCAGCTTCAGCCTTTTTCCTCCCTGAAAATGGAAAATACAACAGAAAAAAAATGAAAGAGAGAAAGAGAGAGAGAGAGAGAGAGAGAAAGAGAGAGAGAGAGAAAGAGAGAGAGAGAGAGAGAGAGAGAGAGAGAGAGAGAAAGAGAGAAAGAGAGAAAGAGAGAAAGAGAGAAAGAGAGAAAGAGAGAAAGAGAGAAAGAGAGAAAGAGAGAAAGAGAGAAAGAGAGAAAGAGAGAAAGAGAGAAAGGAAGGAAGGAAGGAAGGAAGGAAGGAAGGAAGGAAGGAAGGAAGGAAGGAAGGAAGGAAGGAAGGAAGGAAGGAAGGAAGGAAGGAAGGAAGGAAGGAAGGAAGGAAGGAAGGAAGGAAGGAAGGAAGGAAGGAAGGAAGGAAGGAAGGAAGGAAGGAAGGAAGGAAGGAAGGAAGGAAGGAAGGAAGGAAGGAAGGAAGGAAGGAAGGAAGGAAGGAAGGGCAATGAAAAGCTCTTCTGCACCTTGTGTCATCTCTGAAAGTCCTGCTGAGTGTGGTCATTTCCATTCCCATTCCCATTCCCACCCCATGGCCAGGAGGCACTGGTGGGGAATGGATCTATAGATCTCTGGCTGGTCCCAGATAAGAGGGACTTCAGCCAGGGATTACTGCAGGTTTAGGGTGGCTCCTTCTCCCTTTTCCCCTCTCTCATCCCCTCCTGCTCCCAGGGGATGGATGGGGTCAGGACCTCCTCCCCATTTCATTCACTGCAAAATATCTCAAGCACCAAATCCAGTTTTATTCCCCCCCTTAAAACCTTACAGCTCGGGGCAGGTTTTGACCTCATGTTTTCTCCTGGGAAGTGGGATTATTTGGGATTTTCTGGGTGCTGTGGACAGGATTTTACCTCATTTGGATGAAAAGGAAGCTTTTCCTGGCTGTGGAAGCCTCCACCTCACAGACCAATGGGTTTGGGAATATTTGCACAGAGCACGTTGGAACCATTTGCTTTTTATGTAAGGGCAAAGTGTTTTATTTCCAGAGAGTATTTAATTATAATTAATGGCCAGGATTGCTCTTTCTCATCTTCCACACCTGTAAACATTCCCTGAAATTAAAATTTTGGTTTATTGTGTTTTTTTGGTTTGGTTTGGTTTGGTTTTGGGTTTGGTGGGGTTTTTTGTTTGTTTGTTTGTAATGGGAAATGAGAAAAGCAAGTACTGCCAAGCTGTGTTTGAAACCCTGAGCATCCCTTTTAGAGGGAAGTCAGAATGCAGGGGGCTTCACCCATCCTGCCTTTCAGTCCTGGGGCTGGAGATCTTTGGCTTCAACCATCTGATGTTTAATTGAGTTATCCAAAACTCTTCTCCCTTTTCCACCAGGGCTGGACTTCTCCCGAGGTTTTGAACCGAAATAAATTGCCTTTTGCCCCACCCCACCCCCTTAATTAGATTTCTCCAGGACAAATGAGGTGTTAGCATCTCTATAGCTCTGTTATCACCCTGCCAATCACAGCTCCCTAATTGCCCTCCGTGTCTTCCCTGCTTGGCTGTTTAATAGAACAACCAAAAGTGGGGTTCAGATTGCCTCATTGGTATGAAAAAAGTCCTAGATGGCTTCTTGGGAAGAGTCCACCCCCCACCCATTGGCCAAGAAGGGAAATCTGGAGCCCAAGGAGATGTCCCAGCACATCCCTACGGGGAGGCAGGGATACAAGAGAGGAAATCTGGGGTGAAAAACACAAAGGAAAACAAGTTGCCTGTGCAGTAGCCCAGCTTTGACCTCAAGTTTTGGCCAAGTCCAGAGTGGGTTTGGATCATCCCCCTGCCCAGGCTGCAGCATCCCCCGGGGCTTTCCCAGTTTTCCCTTGGCTCCAGCCATTTCCAAGCACTGCTGCTAAAATATGGACCTGAAATCTTCACCCAAATTGTAGATTTGATTGTAAAAATTGCTGTTCATGCTGCGTTGCTTAGTGACATCAATCACCCAGAGGCTGAGCTGAATATTAATGCTCAGCTCCCGTGAGGAGCAGCCAGGGGAAGGATTTCTCTCCCTCCCAAATGTCATTCCCAGCAATTCCACCCCAAAAACCTGGGATGGACACAGGCAGGGATGCAAAGCAGAGGGAAGCACATCCCCCCCACTTCTTTGTGACAAACAGTCCGGGGTGGAGGGGGGGGAAGGCAACTTTTCCACCTGAGTTTGCTGTGCTGACCGATGTACCTGGGCTTGAGCCATCAGCACCCAAAGCTGAAATGATTCCCAGGCAAGTTCTGCTTCCATTTGGTAACATTTGCTCCACTATGGAGTTTGGTTTCTTTGGGTTGGTTTTGTTTTTTTTCAGAGGTGGTTTTCCCAAGCTGAGCATCCCGAGCTCCTCTTTCCAGCACGGGGAAACTGAGGCAGGGGAAGGAAAGGTCCCATCGCAAGCTCAGGGTGTGTCAGGAAGGGGATGATGCTTGGAGCTGCATTCCTCCCGTTTTTGTGGCTTCCTAAGGCTTTAGGATCCCTTTCAGCAACACCAGCACCTGCCTTTGGAGGGCATTAAACCACCTCAGCTCCATCCCAGGATCTGGCAGCTCCCCCGGGATACTGCGATCCCTGAGGATGCATCCAGGTGCTATCCAAAAAACAAAAACAAAACAAAAACACCAAAAAAAGAGACACCGGGGTCTTGGAAACCATCCTGTCCCATCTTCAAAGCCCAGCAGACAGCTGGGACAGTGAGGGGGAGAGATGTGTCGAGGAGTAATTAGTGCTGTTAGCAACCCAAGAGCTGATCAGCACGGAGATGAAGGCAGGGATTCCCCAGAGGGGGTTGGATGCTCAAAGCCCTTCAAAAGAACAACAGGAATGGGACTAAATTGTGCCCAAAGCCTCGGCTGGAGATGGAGGTGAGATGAGTTCTGTCCCATCTCTGCCACGTCCCCAATCAACCCCTGGGACTGGTTTTTTATTCTTTCCCCCTCCAAAAGTGGTTGCAGTGATAACAGTGAATCCCAAACAGAGCTCTCTGGTTTGATTGGGGTGATATCAGCCCGAGCTGGCAAGCCCCAGCATGCTTTACAGACATTAATTAATCCTCAGAATAGCAAAAGGTGCTTTTTAACACCCAAATTGGGATGAGCAGGGCAACATCCCTGAGAGAAAACCTTGCCTTCCTTCCCCAAAAGAGCAGGGTTGGCTTTGAGAGATGAGGATGATGCTCAAGAGCTACCTGGGGAGGGGGACCCAGCATTGCCTGCTGCTCAAAATAAAAGAAATAAAATCATATAACCCCCAGGGTGGAAAAGCAGGAGCCTTGGAGCACAACCTGCCTATTTTTGAAGCCATCCCTTTCCACCCCAGAATTCTTCCTTTAATTCTGAATGGTTAATTCCACCTTTTCCACTAATTTACTGATTTCTTTGGGGTGGGATTTTATTTTTCCCCTCTCTCAGCTAGAACAATGGGAGGGTTTTGAAGCTGGAGCCTTCAGCTTCCCCAGCCTGGTTCCTCATTATAAAGTTATTTCCCCACGATTTGAAATATAAATGATGCCTTTGATGTCTGCACTTTTCAAATTGCTCTTTTTCTTTTTTTCCCCAACAAGATGTTCCCCTTTCTTCCTTCCTTCCCCCCCCCCCCCCCCCCTCCCCATCCCTCTTCCTCCTTCCCAAGCTTAACCCAACCCCACTGCTCCTCTGTGGCGTTGTAAACACGGCTTGGGCAGAATAAATAAAATGCCTCGAATTGCAAGATTTTTTTGCTTTGAACAAATGGGATAATTGGGGCAGCTGGAATAAAAATAAATAAATAAAAAGAAAAAAAGAAACCGCCTTGAGTGTGCTTTCTTTTATATTTCTTTTTTTTTATTATTATTATTATTAATATTTCTTAAGGAGAGGGGAAATGAAGCCCCAGCCTCCCTGCTTTTCAGCTTTTATCAAGAAATAAAAGGCAGTGAGCCCATCTGGGTGAGGAGGGCTGTCAGATGGCCCCACTGACAGCTCCAGCTCCTGTTTCCCTCCAGTTTGCAGTGGTGGGGCAGGATGTGATGGGGAAGTGCACCCCAGAGATAAATCCCAGCCAGTTTTCCTCTAAACTTCTTGAACTAAAAGCCAGAGCTTCCTGATGCCAGCCCTGATTTCCCCCAATGCCAATATTTGCTTGAGCATCACCTATAGGGCAGCAGGGGCCTATAGGAAATGGTAAGTGGGTTTCAAGGGGGAGAACCTTCCCACCAGCATCCCTGGGCAGCTGAGAATCCTGTATCCCAACCAGCATTCCCTTGGCAAAGCCAAAAGCTCCCAATTCAGGTGATAAAACCCCTTTGCCCTGAGTTCATGTAAAAATGATGATTTCCTGTGGATCCATGGGAGTGGGTTCAGTGGGAGGATTGGAGAGTAGGGAGAGGGCAGCACCTCAGGGAGGCAACTGGGGAAAAGAGAAGAGGAAAACTGACACCAGCATCCCTGGGGACTGCTGGGGAGATGGAAGATGCTTCCTAAGCAGCAGGACCAGGCTTCTGCCAAGGCAGATAAGTCAAGGGGAAAGCTTCACTCTATTACATTTTTTTATTTTTGTCATTTAGCATTTCCCTTGCCTGAGCCTTCAGATGGATTTTCAGAGGTGATGCCTCTCAGCCCAAGAAAGAAGATTAATGCACAGCCCTGCCCTGGCTTTGTCTGGGGGATGCTGGAAGGAAGCATCTCCTTGAAAAAAAAAAATAAAAATCAATGTACAGGTCAGGGGCTTCCTCTATTCCAAAAAGAAAAATACCACTAAACTGGTACCTGCCACCACGAGGAGCAGCTCCCAAACCCAGTCCACCAGCTGCATAAAACTGTTGGCAAAAGAACTGGAGAAGAACTCCTGAAATGCTTCAAATCCCATGGAAACAGCCAAACCCAGGAGGATTTGGTCCCATCTCGTGCCAAACCCAGCACCATCCTCCCAATGAGGATGTAAAATCACCAGGAGGTCACAGAACCTCCCAGAGGTGTTCCCAGGTACCTTGGGACAAGCTGCAAATGAGATGGGGCTGTATTTAAAATGCAGATTTTACCAGTTATTAACAGGGCTCCCCAAGCTGGACTGTTGTTCTATAAAAACAGGATATTATTTTATAAAAATAGGTTATTAAATAAAAGAATCAGGCTCAGATGAAAAATTTAACAGCCAGTAGGGTTTTAGTTTTCATCTTCTAACCATGGCCAGAGAATGGATGTCGTCTTGCAAAGGACAAACTGTGAATTAAAGTGAGTCAGATGATAAAAACCTTTCCCCTAAAAAATAGATTTCTTCCCCCTGTTATTAATGACATGCAGATTAATATTTTAAGCTGGATGAATTTTCAAAATCATCATTTCCAAACCAGACTGAAAAATTTTTCACTGAGCTGAGAGCTTTGGGGGGAGGCTCCCCTCTCTCTATTCATTAGAAGAGCAGTATACATATATTTATGTGTTAAAATTAAACATAAATATCACTTTTCTCCCCCTCTTCACCCTCACCTTGTGTCTATTTCCACTCTGAAGCCTCCATCATCCTGCCTACTTTGGAGGGAGGCAAGGATTTGCTCTGGAAAAGTCCCCAAAATCATGTTGTTGGGGTGTTGTTTGTCAGAAAAAGCACAAGTTTTAGTAGATGTTATCCTTTAAAGGACATGGGAGCATCTCCTGGTGCTCCAGAGCAGGAGGGAGAAGTCCATAACTCACTGTCAGGCCTGGGATACATAATTTATCCCTCACAATTCTCCAACAATTGGTTATTAAAGTGGCCTCCCTGTGATGGGATGTTATTAAGTATGGAGGAGGGAAGAGATAAATCTAGTTCCTGGGTAACTAACTCCCAGTTAGGGTCTGGAGGGAAAACCTGGCTCCATTTGCCATGAAAGATTGGAGTTTTAACCCATTTTTGGGGTCTTTTTAGACCCCTTTTGGGGGGTCAAAACTGAACATCTGGGTGCAAAGCAGAGCAGCACCTGTGTGTGTAACCTCAGGAAAGGTCCTTACATCTTTGTGGGCTCTCCAGCAGCCAGAGGAGTGGTGGAAATGATGATAAACTCCAAAAGAAAGTTGGAACTTGGATCTGCTGACACCCAGGGCACCGTTTGTGCAGCGCTTGGATAGACCCAGAGCCATTTCCCTCATTGGTTTGTGCAGGAGGCACAAAGAACATCCCCAGCCAAACACCATGGAAATAATTAAGGCCCCCAAAAAACTGTAATTTCCTGGAGTTAAGAACCCTCTCAGCAGCCATTTTCTCCCAGCTAAATGCCAAGGATGGGAGCCTGGGGTCTCCTTCGGATAACGACCGCGATGGAGAAACTCCCCAGGGCTGCAAAAAAACAAAGAGAATAAAACTGCTTCTGCTGGAAAATATTCTTTGGGAGTTCAATTCCAGCTCTCCAAGCTCCGGGTGATTACGTGCCAGCAGATTGTTGGGGGTTTTTTTGCTTCCCCAAGTGGGTATTTGGATTTAATCCACCTTCCTGTGCTCAGGAATGATCTTGATCCCACCAGGTCCCAGCTCACACGCTGGTTTTTTTCCCAGGGTGAGGCAGAAGGGAGAGGTCAAAGTATAAATAGAAAGTAATAACCCCCCCCTAGCATAAATAATAAATATCAATCAATAAATAATATATACAATTCAAAAGATGACAGCAAATGGTCTTCCTATGCCCAGATTCCTCTATTTCTTTAAGAAAAACTGCACCCAGGTGGAAAAGCTCTGGTTTCTCCCATCCTTGCCTCCAGTGGGGTTTGTTTTCTTTCTTGTTGTTATTTTCAGGCATTTTTGCCCCCCTGTAATTTTATTATCCCCATTTCATCAGGCCCAACAAGATGCTCCAAGGTATTGCCAGGACCCGAAGCTCTCAGCATCCCATTGTCAGCAGAGCAGGAGAACCTTGGACCATAAATGTGGGAGCTGAATAATGTGTCCCATGCAAAAAGATTTCTAGAAATTGAAAATAATTAAGATTTTAAAAAAAAAAAAAGATAAACTAAGAGGAAAAAAAGCCAAGGAAGTTTCTAAAACGGATGTTAGGAGGAAAGGGGATGAAAACCAAAAGCAGAATACGAATCATGAAAGGCTTCACAAGGACACAGAGCTCCAGTGGTGTTGGGATACCCCAGACTTCCCATCCCTGGAAAAGGGATTAAAAAAAAAACCAGGGTGTGAAGGACATAAAGCCCCAAACCACCCCTCCTTACCCTTCTCCCCCAGTTTTCTTTGCCTGATCAGTTTAGGTCAGCCTCAAGTAGGTCACCAGGCTGTGTGTATCTTCCCAATAAAGTCTTTAATCGGCTGATGGATATGAAAAAATAAATTAGGGTGGCAAAATGTAATAAACGTTAAAGGGAAAACGATGAGGGTAATATAACTACATTGATTTAACTAGGATGATAGAGAGGAATTGTCTGCTTTATAGGTCTTTAGATGTCTATTAGTGGCTCTGTATTAAGGGACGGGGCTGTTCTCCTGATGTACTTAAGAGCTGTCAGTAATTCCTATTTCACACTTGGCTGCCTCAATTCAGAGAGTCAGGAGCAGCCCCGACCACCCTGGCCTGGGCTCATCAGAGGGTGTCCAACCTCCTCACCAAACCTTTCCTTCCCCAGCAGCATTAAACAACCCCACAGCAAGTCCCACAACTCCATTTGTTTCAATATCTCCACGTTCCGACCTTGCAATGGGTTTCCCTCCCTCCCTTCCCCCCTCAACAGCTGTAGCTTCAGAACTTGAAATGTTATTTTCCCCATGTTTAGGGCAGTATCTGTATTTTCAGGCCCTTAAATAGGACTTTTCCCCATCTTTAGAGGAAGATCTGTATTTGCAGACCTTTATATTTTAATTCCCCCCCATACCTTTAGCACCACATCTGGATTTCCACACCATTAAGTGTGACTTTTTTACCAGGTTTAGGGCTGTATCTGTATTTTCCAACCCTTAAACATGACTTTTTCCTAACTTTAGGGCAAAATCTGCATTTTCAGACCTTTAAATATTATTCCCCCCCCCATGTTTATGGCCATATCTGTATTTTCACACCCTAAATGTTATTTTCCCTCCATATTTAGGGCCATATCTGTGTTTTCAGTCCATTGAATGTGACTTTTTCCCCACCTTTAGTGCATTTTCAGAACTTCAAATATTATTTACCCCACGTGTGGAGCCATATCTGTATTTTCACACCTTTAAATATTTTTTTTTTCCCTCCTGTTGGGATGCTCCAACCATCTGCCCTTGGGATGACCCATCCAGCCTCCTCTTGGGATGCAGCTCCAGGACACAACCCAGCTGCACGTCATGACAGAGCACAAGGTCCTTCCCTTCAACTCTGGAGCCAGAGGACCAGCACAGAGCTCTGCACTTCAACCCACACCAGACACAGAATTTAAAAGGGACCCTGATCCCCAAATTGCCTTTTCCCACTTCTGAGCAAGAAAGAAACATTTCCAAAAGCATCAGGAACATGATGGAAAAGTTGTTGTTCTTGGTATTGTTCTGCAGCATTTTAGCTGCTTTCTCTTATTTCCTTTTTTTTTTCTTTTTTTAATTTTTCTTTTTTTGTTTTTTTTTCCAGAGTTGACAAGCAAAAGAGCTTTGTATCGAAAATCTTTTTTTCAGGAACAAGAAAATCAATAAAAATATATCCATCCAAGCCTCTGTTAAAGAACTAGGAAAGGTTCCCCTGTGCAAACAAAGCAAACCTAAAAGCCTTGTTCAGCCCAGACACCAAACTTCTAAATGTCTCATTACAGGAGATGAATCCCCCACTTAACACACAGGCCCCCCCCTTTATTTTATTTATTTTTTTTTTAAAAAACACTTCAGAAACCAAATCAAACCCATCCAATAAGTGCTCTGCAGTGATTCCTTTGACCAATTCCAGCCCTAACTGAATTTCTGAGGCTTCCATAATCTCTTTAGCACAGTCAGGATGGGCCTCGCCTGTGTCACTGCTGCCCACTGACATCTCCTCTTCTATTAAGAGGATGGAAACTGGGCTGTCACTTTTGGAAGCAGCCTCTCCTTGCTCTCAGCCTCCTCAGGAGCCATTGGAACAGCACAGAGTTTGCCTTCAGCTCTCCCAGCATCATTTAACCCCCCTGAGCACATGGAGATGGAATTTTTACCCTCCCTCAGCCCCAGCCAGGGCACTGCAGGACAAAATTGCCTCCTGTGTTTTGAATCTCCCAATCTCAGATGCTTTCTGGCTTTTTCTTCCCAGGGATTTTTCACCTTTATTTCTCTATATATACATTTTTTTTTTTTTTAATTTTTTTTTTGCCTGGATGTATTCCAGCAGATCCAGGATGCGTTTGATATTGCTCCTACCCTATCAAAGCCCCCAACAGATTTCTGTGAAGTGTGGAAGGAAAGCAAGAGAGTTTTTTATCTCTCTGCCTCTTCTCTGAATTGCCTGGAGCCTGGACTTGTCTCTGGCTCAGCAGCTGCAGCCCCAAAAATCTCTCTCCAGATGGAGGGAGGAGATGGATGTGGTGGGGAGAACATGGGTGCAAACCTCTAGAGATGGGGCCAAACCTTTTTCTCCAGCACAATTTATCTGTTCCACCTCCCAAAGGGATGGTGGGCTTGGAGCTGGGCTTCTCCAGGGAGGTGGAAAAGCTTCTGGTGCTTCCATCTTGCTCCTGGTTCATGCATCTCCCTCCTGCTCCTTGCATCTTAACCCTGGTGCTTGCATCTCCCTCCTGCTGCTTGCAGGTTCCTCAGGCTCCAGCAGGATTTTCCTGCCTGGAAGGGGCTGGAAAACTGCCTGAGGAGCAGCAGAGCATCCTGGCTCTCCCTCTGACTGCTTGGTTGCTGGTAACAGATGGCTCAGGGTTAAATGTGAATTGCAAAAGCTGCAAAATAAAAATGGTGTTTGTGCCCTTCCCGGAGCCTTTATGATATATATAGACACCAAAAGCAGTTTTATTTCCTTCAGAGAAGGGGTTTGATTCTTGTGGATTGGTTTGTTGCTTGTGTTTTTTTCACTGGTTGTGGGGTTGTTTTTTTCCCTTGCATTGGGGAAACTGAGGCAGGAGGCTTCTGAGGGTATTTCAGCCCTGGGAAGGGGCAACATTTCAGATGAAAATGAAGATGCAATGTAATTAATTCCATGAAATAGGGAAATAACACACGCTGGGGACCCCAGGCTGCCTTTTGGGGTCAGGAGGGTCTAAGAAGCCCAAACTGGGAGCTGGGAAAAGCCACTCCACAAAGTCAGTGTGGAGAGAGGCAGAAGGGCCCTTTCCTCCTCCAGCAGGGGATTAGGGGGTAATTAAGGTGCCATGTCACTGTAATTACCTCTCCCAGCCAGGGACCTTGTCCCCACCTCCAATTTATTCTCCTGGAGTGGAATTAGCTGGGAAGTCCTTTGTGAAGGGCTGGGTTTGTGTCCAGCTTGGCTTCAAAGGAGGGGAAAAAACCCCAACCCCATCACCCCCACCTTCCCCTTCGGGGACAGATTTATTCCCCCAGTAACAGTCTCCCAATCCCAGTTCCAGCCCAGTCGCCAGCTTTAAACACAGGTTGGCCAATTAAATAGGAAAATAAGAGGGTGTTCGCTCCACCCAACCGGGGCATTCAGATCCCTTTTGTTAACCTAACGATCGCTATTCAAGACAGAGACAAAAGAGAGGATGCGCAGGGTTGGAAAATAAATCTTTGCACCCTAGCGTGGAAAAAAAAAATAAAAAATATAATATTCATTTCCAGACTGAAGAGTTTGCAGCTGAGGCTGAGGCTGGAGCAGTGGGAACCGTGCCCGGCAGGTTGGGAACGAGGTGCTGGGAATGCGGAAAACCAGCAGGGATGGAAAATCAGGCAAGAGGCCGAAAGCATCGTGGGTTAACCCCCGGGGGGATTATTTTTTTTATTATTATTTTTTTTTTGCACTGGGTGAAAAGGAGAGTAAGGGTTTGGTGTGGTCACTTAATTAAAGTTCTGGTTCCTCTTTTAGAGAAAAGGAGGCAGGGGGTGGGGGTGTGGAAGCTTTGGAAAACATCGCTGCAAAATGGTTTGGCACTTGTGAAACAAAGCTCCCACTTCAGAGCTACCAGGATGAAACATCTCCCTGGGTTTCAAAAGGTTTTCTGCTCTTTAATTTTTTTTTTTCTTTTCTTTTTTTAAACTGAAATTATTCATCTCATTAACATAATCCTGAATCCACACCACTCGGGTCCTCCTGAACCAGCACTGCCAGCAGATGCTTCCTTAAAATCCTGCAGGCAGGGAGGGGCTGGAGAACATTTCTTTCCCCCTCCCTTGGTCCAAGCCACTTTGCTGTTGGTCTAATTCCCTGGATGCCATCCAGGATGTGCTGACAAAGCCTTCCCAGTGCCAGCGAGAGTCTCGAGGGCTGAGAGGACTGATGGAAACTGGATGTTACTGGTGCAGTGATGGGAGTGACACTGGGGATGTTCAGCCTTGCCTGGTGGGTCTTGCACCAGAGTTTGTGGTGGGTCAGGCAGGTGACCAAGGGAGGATTCTGGGGGGTGAGTTTGTGCTCAGCCTTCTTCTTTCTTCAGGATTGAGGTGTTAGAGGGCTCAATGGGTCACCTTGAGCTATGGTCTCAGCCGGGTCCTTTGGGTGCACTGGCACCCTGGTGTTAGGGGGAGGGGATGTGACCATTTGGGTTCTGCTATAAAAGAAGCTTTAAGGGATCTTGTTAGCTGAAGAGCTGGCCCTTCATTTACACCCTGGCCTCTCCAGGCTGCAAACGCTGCTCCCAGAGCCCTTTTATGTTCAGAGCAGCTCAAGTGTAAATGAGAACCGAGCCCTCCAGAGCCATTGCTTTTCATCCCCCCCCCAAAAAAAAATCTCCTTGACTGCAGGGTGTGAAGTGGGTCAAGATTGTTTGGGGTTGCCTTAAATCTCCTCAAGAACAGAAATGTTTAAGCTCTTCTCACTTGTCACAGTGTCCATGGACAGGAGAAGGTGCTTGCCCTGTCACACCAGTATCAGAGCAAAGGGGTTTTCCCAGTTCCCCTCTGAGCAGAGCTCTTCTCCCAGGAGCAGCAGAGCAAGCAACAGGCAAGGTCAAGGGATTCTTCTGGACTTCACTCATGGAGAAATGGCTTTGCCCAGCAGCCAGCAGGTTTCGCTGCAGTGATCATCCTGAATTTCATGCTCCATTGCTCTGGAAGAGGACACAGGGGTTTAAATGAAGTGAGATAAATCTGGGTGCACTGGTAGCTGTGCAGGCTGGGTCTCCTGCTAGCAAGGATGAGAGGTTTCTAAGGGAAAGGACATTGGCCCATCTGGAGTGTAAATGCCTGGGGACAGTATTAATCAGGAGGAAAAAAAAAAAAAAAAAGAGGGAAGGCAGAGGGATTTGGGTGGAGTGCTCACCAAGATGTTCGTCTTCCATGGAATGGGTAATGAGGATGCACCAAATGAATGTCTGGGGCTGAAGGGTGTTCAGATGAGGTGGGGAGGATGGGTAGATGCCTGAGAATGAGGAGTCTGGAGATGGGGATGTGAGGAGCCCCCAGGAACTCTTGGCAAGGTCACTCTTGACCCTACTGATGAGAGTCCTGAGGACAAGGAGGTGCCCATTCCCTTCCCAGTGATGTCCCTGCTGCAGCTCCCTGACCTCTTGGTGACTCCAGGGCTGGGAACACCATGAAACCTGTCCCTGCCATCCCTGATGAAGGAGGGGATGAGGAGCTCTTGCTGATTCATCTCCTCTTCTGGTGATGCTGAACAACCCACTTGGGAGCTTCCCTAAGCACTTAATCAGAGCCAAGGTTGTCTGTGGCATCTTAAGGACTTCTCAGGTGAGGCACATCCTTCCCTGAATAAAGAAGGCAGAAAAAGTGCAGGTGGGGAGAGGACACAGATGGGTTTTTTGACTCTTACTCTCTGATTGCAGCCTCTTCCTGGGGGTGTGCAGGAAGAGGTGATGCCTGCCTTGGTGCACAGCTTATTTACTGTCTTTTCATCCTTGGCACTTGGCTGCAGGATCTTTTCAAGGTGAGAAAAGCTCTTTCTTGCTACAGAGGATGAGCAGGGAGGAGTTAAGAGACTCGACAGGAGTTGCAATGGACCTAATTCCCATTTCCCAAGAGAAACCCCCCACATTTACAAGCCCAAATCATCCCAGATGAATTCTGACCTCATATTCCTCCTTCACCCCAAGGAGAAGATGCTGGAAGAATCAGCTTTTGAATTCCATCTGCTATCACTTGCTGAGCCTGGTGGAACTGGCACCCCGTGAGAACCTCTTCCTCCCTTCAATTATGATCATTGCTATTGTTATGGGATAAATCACTCCTTAAGCTTCTCTCTTTCATTGCAAATTGTCCATGAAAGACTTGCAATCTCTGCAGAGGGACGCCGGGGTTGTCAGGCTAAATCAGATCAGTAATCAAATCCAGATCCCATCTCCTGCTCCCTGGGATGAGTTATTAAGAGCAGAAGGTGTTGAAGGCAAAGGCAAGAATCTCCACAGGAGGGAAAAAATAATGTGTAGGAAAAGTTTTCTTCCACTTTGATCTCGGCTAAAAAGCTCTGGAGCTCTCTCATATACATTATTTAGTCAATATCTTTTTTTTTATTATTTATTTCTGGATATTTGAGGTCTTTGCAGCTCTTACAGCTGCAGCCACCAGGTCCAGGTTAAGCACCACACAAAGTTGATACCAGAGAGCAAGGATGGAGCAGGAAAGCAGCTCCTTAGGTCGCTCCTAAACCTGGATACAAAACATATTTAGAGTCCTCATTGTACTAAACCCCCACACACTCTTTAGTGTCTTGCAACAATTACTCTGCAGAAAACCCTACAGCTACTGAGAGGGCAGAGCTGGTGAGCACCATCTGGGGGGTTGGCTGGGACATCAGAAGGGAAAATTTCCCCTCAGTCAACAAGAGATCTACATTTATTTTGTTTGTGTTTTCCTTGATGATTTAGATCTCCTGCCCCATTTCTTCCAATGAAAGACTCAGTTCCCCCCCACCCCATGAGCCCCTCTGTCCAGCACTGCCCTATAGGGAGAGGGCAGGACCTGCTGCACCCTTAATCTCCCTTTTTAATGCAAAATTAAAATTAGAAAAAAGACATTTTCTTCATTTGAAGGTGCAGATTCAAGGCTTTCATTTGTAGGATGTTTTTTTTTTTGGTTTTGTTTTGGCTTTGGAGTTTTTTTGTTTGGTTTTTTTGAGTATTTTGTCCCATTCCTTTGGGACTTTGCTTGACAAAGAATTCGGTGCTGCCTGGGCACCTTCTTGCTGCTCTGGAAGGAAAGAGGAGGATGGATTTTTACTTTAATAAAGTGACAGGGATGGAGTTGGGTGCCTCAGTGCAAAAATCCAGCCAAGCCTGAAGCTGTCCCTCCACCCTGGCCTCCATTTCTCTTTTGTTTCTTTACACCACTGAGCACCAAAGCAGCAGCAAAGGCTTCAGAGAGCTCTGCAAAAAGGGGAAAGGAAAAAAAAACTACAAAAAATTCTTCAAGCACCTGATTTCTGCAGAACCAGAGGAGCTGGTGGATGGGTTTGATCCCTGCTCCAGAGCAGAGATTGCCATCGGCTTGGTCTGTCCCACCTCCCACCCCAACCTTTCCCCCAGGATTGGGTCTAAATGGGATTTCACCTCCCCCAGCCTTATCACAGCCTGCTGACAGCAGAGCAGTGCCCAAGGCTTATTCTTTCTCCCTCTTGAAAGGAAAAAAATAATGTGTAAATGAATATATATATATATATATATATATATGTATCTCCCTTCTTCCAGGTGCTGCAGCCTCAACTTTATCTTCTCCCATTTGCCCTTGTTCATTCTTCCAGGGGTTTTGGGGGGCTTGGAAACACAACAGTTGTGTTACAGCCCTGATCTGCAGGAATAAACCTCACAGGAATCACCTCTGGATTTAACCAGAGGATTTTTAGGGCAAGGATTTCACAGTCCTCAAGTACAAGTGCTTACAGGGGCCCAGCATTTCTCCTAGAAGAGATGAGATGCAAACAGCAGGATGCAGCCTTAAAAAGGAGAAACTCTTGACTTGCCCCATGCACTACTTACCCAGCTGCAAAAGAAATCCCCTCTCTTTTCTCCTCTCTGCTGGTAATTAAAATCAGCAGCTTCCTATGTGCTTATCCTCACACCCAAGGCAGCTCCATCCCTTCTCCTGCCTCCCAGGGGATGGGTACAAACAGCTTTAAACCTCCTGAAAATAATAAAACAAGGGCTAGTAGGGTCATAGGATATAGGCAGATATAGGTAAAGACAGTTATAATATAGGGATCAAGATAAAAATACAGACCTAGACCTAAACCTGGACATGGATATAAGTTGTAGATATAGACAATACAGATATAAATCAGATAGATGCAGGACAGTAAATCCTTTTTAAATTATATATGATGTATATGATGTAGGTATAGATGATACAGATCTAGGTCTAAATCTAGTATAGATCTAAATAACATAGATATAGAAATAGATATATATTATATAGAGATATAGATGATATAGATAGAGGATAGATGTAGACATGGAAACAAGTATAGATACTGGTGATATAGATAGATGATAGAGATTATATGGATCTAAACCTAGATAATATAGACACAGAAATTGATATGTGATATAGAGATAGAAATATAGATATATGGATGATCTATAGATCCAGGAGACAAGCAAGTTATTTAGGGGGATTGGGGCCCCTTTAGCCCCTGCTCAGTGCTCTGTGGGGACAAAAACCTCACCTGTAATGTCCAGAGGAGGGGAGAGAAGTTGAAGTGTCCCACTTGAAGCTGCTGCAAAAGCCCCAGCTGGGACAAAAAGCATTTGTTCCATGAATAGACATGGGAGATAGTGCCAAACAAATGAAAGTTATTAAAGGAAGGGAGATGGATGGAGCCCGAGGCATCCGTTTGTTTTGCCAGTGCCAGATTCCTTTCCAGAAAAAGCCCTTATCAATTCCCAAGGACTGGTTTGCCCTGTCAGGCAGGGTGTTAATGTTCTTTACAGCTCTGTTAGAGCCAGTGCAGTGACACCAATCTAAATAAGGGAGGAAGGAAGGTTTAATCAGCCTGTCACTGACCAGTTATTAACATTAGAGAACAAGGGCATTAAAGGAGAAAATTCTGAGAGGTCAGTTTGTACTTCAGGACAGAAGCCAAAAAAGATAAGGAGGAAAAGCAAGGAGGAGGACAAAGCAGGGTCACAGCACTGCCTGCTTGCTACCATTCTGCCCCAAAAACCCCCTGGGATGGTGAGGACCAAGCACCAGACCCTGCAGGGAGGTGTTTTACCCTGAGCAGGGTCTCCAGCTGGAGCCAAACTTCCCACCATGTCCTTGGCCACGTTGTCCCCCCCTTTCCCAGAGCTCCCTTTCAGTCTCCACACCCCGGAGGCAGCTGCAATCCAGCTCTGCAAAGCCCTGTGGGATGAAAGCTGTGTTCTTAGATATGGTTTATCCCTTCCAGCCCCTGATGATAATCCAGGATTAGTCCTTCCACTGGATGATTATGTTTTGCCCACTCTCTTTGAACCGATGCTGTTCTGGCCCTTTTTTTATCCCCCCCACCAACCCTTCAGCAAAGTGGTTGCCAGGCTGTGATTTAAAGCCTGCTGGCAGCAAAGTCCCAATTCAGTCCCAAATCCAAGCAGGATCCCCAATGTCTTGATGCCCATGGTCCTCACAGCCTGCACCCAACCTTCTCACTGCTCCAGAGCTCAGCACCCAAAATACCCTTAAGGGCAGCATAGGAACCACACAGAAATGGATTTATTCATTTCCTGTAATAAATAAGGAGCCATCTCTCAAATCATTTCTTCAGAGGGAATGAAAAAAGAGGGGGAAAAAAGGAGTAAAAAAAACCCAAAAAAAAGCAAGGAGTCAGGAGGGCAGATTTTCTAGTGGTTTGGGGTTGTTTGTTTGGGGCTTTTTTAATGGTTTGTTTGAGTGTTTGAGGAGTGAAGATTTGATTTGCTTTGTTTTCAAGCTCCTTATTTAGGGAGAAGCTGGCTCTGAGTTGTCTGCACTCTGGAGAATGGACCTGGAGATGTTCTGCAGGGTGGCAGCATCTGTGGTCCTGCCAAAAGAAGCCTGGGAAAGGCCCATCCACGGGGGCTGTGAGCACTTCAGGATGGAGTTTTCCAGGTGGAGCTGCCTTCAGCCCCAGCTCTGCTCCACAAACCACTTTCTTGCCTGTTGCAGCCCTTCAGTGCTGGGATTTGGGGGGCTGTGAAGGCTGAAGAGACCCAAGGGCAAGCTGTGCATGAGAAAACCTGGAGAACAGCTTCTCCTCCCTTTTAATCCTCTTTTTTCTGTCTCCACACAGCCAGAACCCCCCTCAAGTCCTGCCATGAGCTTTCACTCTGTGGCTCACACTGTTTTGCCAGCAGATCTCCCTCTTTTCCTCCTCTCCCCTTGTTCCAGATGCCCAGAAAAGCAAAAAGCAGAAGCACTTCTCAGGATGGATCAAGCATCCAATCTCTTTGGCCCAGCATCACATCCCCAGTGGAGATCTAGGGGGAAAACAAGAGTGCTAAATCCATAGCAACTCACAGGAAGGTGGGGAAAAAGTAACTCTGAGCCTCCAGTCCCATCTTGGCTTCTCTGGTGGCTCTTCCTGCAAGATTTGGATGGGTGAAGGATGGTTTTAATACCCAGCCTGCTGCAGGGAGATTTATTTGGTGAGAGTTTGTGTTCAAGCCTGGGTCCACCTGTTAAATGAAGAAACTCTGGAAGTTGGGTTCACCCCAAGGAGCATCAGAGGGGAGAAAGGGACAGAGATGGATTTTCTTATTGCTATAATTATTGCTATTATTTTTGCCATTATTACTGCTATTGTTATTATTATTATTGCTCTTCTTATTATTAATTGGGCAAATGGAAAGCAAAACCATTCTTCTTCCTGGTCCCAAGGCCCTGTTGCCAGGGCTGGCTGGCAGCGAGGGAGCTGCACAATAACAGCAAATTATAAATCATTGCCTTTTGTTTCCCCATTGAATGCTGAGACTCTGGGACCTGCCCTCCCTCACCTTCCCATGAATGGGGTGATGTGCAGGAGGAAAACAGACCCTGACCCCAAACCCAGTGGGGATGGGGGGCCGTGTCCCCCCCTGCAATGTCCCTTCTGTCCCTTGACATGCGTGGGGTGACAGAGGAGGGATGAGCCAACCCACTAGCTTCACAAAGTCTTGGATTTGGCTTCTTTTTCTTCATTAGAGCTGATTACACTAATTGACGTGTTTGTTTGGGGTTGGGTATATTTTGTTGTCCTTTTCTTGCTAAATTTTATTTTCCTCTTTGGAACCAAGACAACGCACTTGTTGGCAAACAGTTGGAAGAGCTGGTGCTTTGCTTTTAAAAGGATTAACTGCAGCAAAAAAAGGGCTTTCCAGGAGAAAACTTCCTCAGCCTCCCAAGGAATCGCTGGTCTTGCTCTCGTTCCAGTATTTAAGTTTGTTAAGCTTTGTCAGGAAGAGAGGTAGGGATGGTGGGAGCTGGAAAATACAGGATGCTTCACCCATCCCTTGGATGGAGTCTCCTCCAGGATGGAGCACTTTGGCTGCTGAGCTGCTGAAGTTTCCAGCAAGACACACACTTACCTCTAAATATCCCACACTTTATTCCCTTAAAATGAAAATAAATGATCCCCTTGGATTAAACATCTGAAGGTCGAGCAAATCAACCCCTGTGGAGGCAGAGAGAGAGGGGACAGTGGGGAAGCAGGAGAGAGGGATGTTGCTGCTGGCTGTGAACCAGCCTGGGCTCCTCATTCTGGGACAAAAAAAAAGGGAATCAGCAAAACCCTGAGGCATCCCCTAGTGCAACAAATCAGGAGTTTTCTTAGGAAGAAGTATTTCTGAAATGAAGGTGATGCTGAGACATGGGAACATCACACTGCCAGGAGCAAAATGCCTTTGTTCAGTGAAATTTCTGTTCTGTAGGCTTTATATATGAAATTTTAGGGGAAGTAGGGCTTATTTTGGTCCAAAAGCCTAAACCTGAAACTGTTTCCTAGAAAACAAGCAGGAGCACAACCAGACTCTGCCTTCCTCCTCTCCTGGGAGCATCCTACTTCCAGCACCATCCCCTCTCTCCATCCAAAAGGCCACCAAGGAGGCACCTCCAGAATTAGGACCTGGCCTTTAATCACTGTGCTGAGTGTGTTTCAATGCTCCTGAGTTCAGCATCTTTACAGCCTGGCTCCATTATTCTTTGGGTTTTATTTATCACACAGCTCAGAGGAAAGCTCAGAGCTTTGGCTGGGGTGATGGATCCCAGCATTGCTTCCCATGCCTCATCCGTACTCCATCCCCCTGCTCTGAAGGAAGGCCAAGCCCGAGTAGCTTCATTTAGAAAGTGAAGAAAAAAGCAGGAAGAAGAACATGAATATGTGATGGGAGCAGGGCAGAGGTTGCTGCTACATGTTCTCACAACAAAGCATTAGCATTCCCATGGATGGGGTCCTGTGGCCCAGCTGCCTTCCTCCTCTCTGCCCTCAGGATTGATCCCAGCAGGGAATCTTCCTCTTAGGATTTGTCCCTGTGGAGGGATCCCCAGATAAAAGTGGGGTTCCATGCCTTTTGTTGTCCTTCTCCATCTCTTGATGAACCAAGCAAGGTTTTCACCATCCAGCTCTCCTGCCAAATATTCCTTCCACCTCTCCCTGCTGCCTCCCCATCCAGCACAAAATGCATGATTAATGAAGGGGTCTCTGGTGGTGTTTCACACTGAGTTTTGGTGGCAAGTTGCCTTGGAGCATAGGAAATCCCAAGGAAATGTTTTGGAAGGAGCTTCAAGGGTTGGCATTGCATCTGGACACCAGGCTGCTTTCAGTCCTGGAAGGGGTTAAGGCTCAGCCAGCAGCTCCTCACCACTGCTCTGACAGATCATTAGCAGGTTTGATATCTCACTTTTGTCAAAACTTCTTTGCTAAGAATTAATTCTGATTTTTTTTTTTGCCCACATGAAACCATCAGCCTGGCTCTCCAGAGGAGCTGCTAACGTGTCCTCTCACCTCACTCCCTGCAATTCCTTAGAGCTGCTACAATCCAGGCCACTAAAAGCAAATCAATTAAGCCCCAAAGTACCAAGAGCCACTGGGAAGAACCCAACACATCCTTCCCAAGCCTGTGAAATCCCCAGCTGGAGGGCAAACAGGTGGAAAGCAAAAGCAAAACACTGGCCCAAGGTCCCTTTCCTTCCTTGCTCCCTTCATCTCAGGGCTCCTGGCTGTGCCAAACCATCTCTAACTTGTCAAGGGCTTTATGGGAGGAAAGGACACTTCTCTTCTCCTTATGACAAAGGGAGATATTAAATGTAGGCTGGGGGGCAGATTCAGGTTGGACATTAGAAAGAAAATCTTCATAGTGCTGAGCCCCTGGCCCAGGCTGCCCAGAGGAGCTGTGGCTGCCCCATCCCTGTTCAAAGCCAGGGCTGGTGGGAGATGTCCCTGCTTTAAGGTCCCTTGCATCCTGTTATTCTGTGATTTTATGATTTCATCATCCCTGTGTGGTTCTTTCCTCTTTGTAGGGGGCTGAAGAGGTTTTCTTTCCCCTTTTCAACTGAAACCCAGCCTCATGCAGCCCTTCCTCTGAAGTCAAACCCAAGCATCTGCATCAAAAAACAAACCACAGAGCTTGCTGGCCCTCAGATTTTAGCACAGAACAGTTGTCTCCATAGAAACTCACACTTTTGTTTTCCCAGCCCCCCACCCTCTCCACTTTTTTTTTTTTTTCCTCAGTTCAGAGCACCAAAGCATGGAGCAAGCCAAGGGTTGAGGGAAGAGCATCCATTTTAGGGATCAGCATTGCAGGTAGGATGCTGTTTGTGCTTTCTCTGGGCAGAACACCTCCCTTTAGTTAAAGAAAAGGGATTTTTTCCATTATTTTTTGGATGAGGGCTCCCAGGTCATGAATCCAGGCTGGGCTGTCCCATGTCTATGGATTCCCAGACTGATCCATTCAGCTTTATGTTGGAATTGCCTTAAGGAGAGGTCAGCCTCACTCCTCAGGGTGAATATCATGAACCTGGGGTAGGTTTCTTTATGCCCTCAGAGCTGCTCCTAAGTCAGAGCTCCCCATGGGCTTGGGCAGCCCTGAAAACATCATACCTATGGGACTGAAGACAAGACTCAACCTTCTCAATTACTGGGTTTTCTTCTTGAGCAAAATATCTTTCCAAAACCCAAAATCCCATTTTTCAGATCCAAGCCACCTAAACTGCTGCAGCAAGGGGCTGAGAAATAAAGTGAGACTGCAGCACCCTCCAACACCAGTTCCCTTTCTCAAGTTCTTCCATCTGACCCAGCATCTCACCTCTTTTCTCCAAGCATGGGGCACTGTCCACCTCCTAGGAAAAGGCTACAAGGTTGTCACCTGGTGATGAAAAGTAGGGGTTTTTTAGCAGCTAATAATTGGCATCATCTCTTCTGCACATCCCTCAGGTCATTATTAAGGCTCCCAGTGCCTGGAGCCTTTTGGGGTTTTACCTGGTTCTCTAAGGCAGAAATTTCTATCCTTAGCTGATGTAGGCTGCTTTCTTCTTCCCCCAGGAACCTGTTTTTCAGTGCTGCCATCTCTGCCATGTATGAATTTAATGTACACACACACACAGAGGTCTGGTTTCTAAAGCCTGGGTTGTTTTGCAGGATAAAAGCTGCTGTAAATTAATACCATTATCAATAGGCCCTGAGTATGGCTGGACTTCCTAATTATGCCTGATGACATGCTAAATGACACAAGTGAAGTTTAAGGTCAACCACAGGAACATATTAGCAGCAGCTTCTGCCTCTTAAGGAGATGGATGGAAACCACAAAATGGGGCTGATATTCTGACCTGGCAGCTGGGCTTGGACTGGAGCTTCACAGCTCTGCTCCACCTTGCACAAAGTGTTCTGGAGCCACCTCATTTCTCTGCTTTAAGGAGTTTGCTGTGGCCCTTTCCTGGCAAGTGATATTTGCAGGTGAAAATGCAGGGTGATATTTAGAGGTAAGTGGTATTTATAAGTACATATGCAGGGAAATGTTTACAGGCAAGATACTCAGGGGTAATTATAGATCAATACTTCAAAGCAGAGTAAATAGAGAGGTAAAAGACCTTTGCTGGGATGTTGCAAATAAATATTTAGATCTAGCAGATGCACAGCAGTATGCAGTGGCTAGGTGGAGGGGAGAAAGATGAGAATTTAGATGGAGCTTCTTCCACGAGGAGGAGAGGCTGAACCATTAGCAGCACGCCCATAACTCAGGAGCATCCCAGCACCACCATCACATCAGCCCCATGCTCCATCAAACCTGGCGCCAGCTTCCCAAAAGCAGCTCCTGCCAGGGCTGCGAGTCAAAAAGTGAAGGTCAGAGAAGTCTTTTTGGTTTGGTTTTGGGTTTTTTTTGTCTGATCTCTCCCCATCCCTCCTCCCCCTGCCCAAAACCCCGATCCAGAGCCGCGTTCCGCCTTCCCCAGCTCCCCCCATCTCGCCCCATCCTCCTCTCCCCAGCCACTGCTTTGTGTTTGACAAAGTTCAGCCAAGCAACGAGCAGCCTGGAAAGCCCTGAGATCCCCTAGAAATCCCCATCCAATTTATCAAGTCAAAAAATTCAGCCGGGTGGGAGCTAAGTGGGATGAAACTCTGATCAAGGCGAGAGATTACGGCGGAGCCGGTTGCACAAATCACGGCGCTGGCTTGGGGAGGGTGAAGAGGAGTTTTTTTTTTTCCCTGAGCTGGAGATAAGAGCCTGTTGTTGGTAAATAAAAATGCTGGGGAATGGCATGTCTGATCAGTGCCCGCTCCCATCAGGGCTTGCAGGAGCTGCCAGCATTATTTCCAGGCTTTTCAGCCAGAATACTAAAGGGCGCTCGGAAAGGCGAGAACAAAGCTACAACTTTATTTGAGAGCAAAACAAAAGCAAACAAATGCACACCCAGAAGACTGAGTATTGAAAGAGAGAGATAGACTATTCAGCCACTGTCTGAAGCAGCTCTTGGACAGCTCTTGACTGTTAAAAAGTTTCCCAAGGAGCAAATGAAGGGGTTTTGTGTGTTCGTTTGTTTGTTTGCAGGGAAACAAAACGAAGCAAAAGGATTGCTGAGGCCTTTAGGAGTAAATGACAACAAATATCCCCTGGCCATGAAGATTGCCAAGAGGGGAAAAAAACCAGTCACATCATTTTGTAAAGTGCCTGAGTGATATTCTTGGGGTCTCCAGGTTTATTTTCCAGAGATGAGCTCTTGCACCTCAAATCCCAGGTTGGGCACCAGGTTGTGTCCCCTCTCCCCAGAGCCATCTCTTCTTGTTCTGAGGATGTCAAGAGGCCCCTGGTCCCCTGGGATTTCATTCCAGTGGCATTGCCTCCTCAGTGTTTTGGAGGGAAAAAATGCAGTTTCTCACTTGGCTTCAGTCTGTCTTTGCCTTCTAAATATTTGTTCCCATTCTGCCTTGCTCTGAGGGCTTAAAGAGCCCTTTAGTAGCTGGTGTTTTCTCCCTGTGAAGCTACTTAGACATGGTAATCAAGTCACCTCTCTGTCTCCTTTTTAATAAATGAAGCAGACAGAGCACTTTACAGCATTGGGAGGGTTTTTTGCCAGCCCTTGACTTATTTTTCGTGGCTCTTTCTCAGCCCTGACTTTACTGGCAGAGCTCACAAAGGCCATGGCCACCATCTCTCCCCATCCCTCTCTGCAGGTAGCAGGGTCAGAAAGCTGCTCTCAGCCTCACTGAGGTCTTGTAGTTTCAAAACTCTTCTTGGTCAGATACTTCAGACAATCCAGCTCATTAAATTAAAAGAAACACTTTAAATTTACTGCCTGCACACCCTATAAAGCCCTTGGCTTCCTGATGGCCACTGCTCAGCCAACATCATAACCTAATTCTTCTTTTTTGTTTGTTTTTTTTTTTTTTAAAGTAAGAAATAATAATTGAAGATTGGATTTTGAACTAGCCCAGCAGCACAAGTTATCATATTACACACCATCAAAATTAATTAAAACTGCCCTAATCTCTAACCTAGGCAAACAATGTGAGCTCTCTGGCCTCACCACAGCATCCTGACTGAGAGTCTCCTGCTCTGGATGTCTCCCTGCAGCAAGATTCTGGAAGATTATGGAATCCAAGAAGCTCCTGCAACCTCTCAGAACAGGTGCAGGAGCTGGAAAAGACTGAACTTGGTCTCTGTAACTTGGGGATCACATTTCATAGAGCACAGGGACCCATTTGTTATGTCCTGGGGAGCTGAGGGTGGCCATACCCCCATAAATATGTACAAGAACCCATCCATTCCCTCCCTCTGCTTTCAAGCATCTTGCCAGCATCCTCTTGATCATAACTGCTGCTGCACACTGAGTTTATATCCCAGACAGAAAAATATATTTATAATCTCTGGGACAACCTCCTTGCCAGCTGGGAAATTCAAAGCTGCATAGATCACCCCTTGGGTGTCACCTCCTGTCACTTGACCTTTACAGAAGAATAAACTGCAGCCATTTCTCCGCCTCATTTTGCACCTATTGAGGTGAAACCTGGGTGGTGTTTGAGCACAGGGTGGGTTTTGCCCACAGTTTAGAGACTTCAGGGTAGCCATGGGTGAGTGGGAAAGCACAGAGAGGGGCTCAGTGAGGAGGTGGGAGGGATGGGAGGGTGGGAGAACGATGCTGCTTCTGCACAGCATCCTGAGAACTCTCAGGGACAGGGGCTGCAGGATTCCAGGTAAGAAAATCCCTCCTGATTCCCTCCAGTGTCCCTTGGGGCTGTTATTCAGCCTATCTCACCCCAACCCATTCCACCCCACCCCAAATCTCCAGCTTCCTTCCTTCCTGCCCTGCTTTCTACGTTCCTGAGGACCCTTCCTGCAAAATCTGCCCTGAGTGTAAGAGACTCCAATTTGGATTTTTAGGATGGAAGAGGGAGAGTAAAAGGAAAAGGTGGTAGTTCTTTATTTTTATTTTTCTTCTTTCTTCCTGAGAACAGCAGGAATTGGGGAAGGACTGACTTGGTGCTATCCACCAGGACAAAACTTTCCATCAAGAAGTAAGTAAGAAAAATAGCAGCTGGGAAAAAAAAAAAAAGGAGAAGCCTGGAAGGAGAGAAACCCTACCAAGAGCTGAAAATCTCCTTGGAGGCCAGCAAAGGATTTTTGGGGAAGGATTTGGCAGCACGGAGGGGGAAGGCATGAAGAAATTAACTGTTATCAAAAGAAATTAAACAGATAAAGGGGAAGGTGGGAGAAAAGCCCAGGAAGAAGCATCCTGGGGGGTTGGAAGAAGCATCCTGGGGGGATGGAAGGAGCATCCTCATTTCAGGGGTCACAGTGATACAGAGAAAGCCCAAAACCATGGGGACTACAACATCCATTTGTGTTTTGGTTTGGTTTGGTTGGTTTTTTTTGCAAAATCCCAGCTCAGGTGCCCCAAGAGGGAGGGAGCTGCAGTGCTTTGGGGTGAGGAGAGAACACAAAACATCTTCAAAGAGCTGACAGGGCCCAGTGGGGATGGCAAAGCAGACTTTTTCCTGGATCCCAGAGGAGACCCAGCAGAATTTGTTGCAAGCCAGGAAAGCATAGAAAAGTTGATGGAGCGAGGCTGACTTGGAAGGCAAGGACCTGCCCTGCAAGGACAATGAGGTTTGTTACCAACCCTCCCTATCCCCCTCCTGCTTTGGGCTGTCTTTTTGTGGTTTAATCCATTCCTGGTGCTGATGGGCTTGGGGGCTGCCCAGAAGGACACAGCTCAGCAAAATCCATCCCAAACATCTCACTTGCTTTGGGTCATCTCCCATTTCATCCCGACCCAACCCCTGACCCTTTGCATTCTGCACATTAGGAGATGAACCCTTCTGCACAGAGTGTGCACAGGGAATTTACAGCTGCCTTGTCTTGACCTCACAGGCAGTGTCAGTTCCTGCACTTGGGATTGCCCTGCTCCCAACTTTAAAAATCCCATTTCAGCTCCAGAAGCATCATTTGAAGGTTATTTTCCTCCCTCTTTCCCTCGCCCCCACCCACCACTTGCCTCTCCCTCAGCCAGGAGGGGGGCAGAGGGCTTTCCTCCCAGCCAGAAATTTCCCCTCTATCCAGTAAAACCCAGGCACCCAATTAAACCCAATAATCCTAGAAACCTGCCAGCAATCAAACACACTTTTAAGAATCCAGAGCGGCAGGGACGTTAAATCAATAGATCCAGGTACCAACTTGCAGTCTGCAGCAGCTTCTGATGCTGCGTTTTCTGCAGCCCCATTTAGAAACAACAAAAATTCCCATTTGGGGCTTTTTCTTTTTCTTCTTTTTCTTTTTCTTTTTCTTTTTCGTTTTCTTTTTCTTTTTCTTTTTCTTTTCTCTTTCTTTTTCTTTTTCTTTCTTTTATCTTTCTTTTTCTTTTTCTCTTCCTCTTTCTTTTCTTTTTCTCTTTCTTTTCCTCTTTCTTTTCCTTTTCCTCTTTCTTTTCCTTTTTCTTTTTCCTTTTCCTTTTCCTTTTCCTTTTCCTTTTCCTTTTCCTTTCCTTTTCCTTTTCCTTTCCTTTTCCTTTTCCTTTTCCTTTTCCTTTTCCTTTTCCTTTTCCTTTTCCTTTTCCTTTCCTTTCCCTTTCCCTTTCCCTTTTCCTTTTCCTTTTCCTTTTCCTTTTCCTTTTTCTTTTCTTTTCCTTTTCCCTTTTTCCTTTTCCTTTTCTTTTTCATTTTCCTTTTTCCTTTTTCCTTTTCCCTTTTCCTTTCTCCTTTTCCTTTTTCCTTTCCCCTTTTTCCTTTTTCCTTTTTTATGGCTCTTCCCTCCTTCAGCTTCCCCAGAGCAGCTTCCTGAGCAATGATCTCATAAAGGACTGAGGGGAATCAAGAGGTGTTTGGAACTGGTGTAAAAATTGGCAGCCAAACCCTAAGAAAACAGCACAGCCTGTGTGGTAAGACACTGCCCTGCTCTCCATGTGGGATGTGGGAGGCAGGGATGCTTTGGGATAGATGTTACCAGTGATTTGGGGTTCGGTTTGGGTTTGGGTTTGTGTTTGTTTGTTTGTCTTTACAGAAGGGAAAAAATTAAGAGTTTTTCATTTCTGAGCTGCTTCCCAGCACCAGCTGAGAGCTCTGCCAAGCTCAGAGATCTTTCCTATATGGCCTGGCACAAAGAGGTTGGAGATGTCCATGGACAGGGGAGGTGATGGATGCTCAGGAGGATCAGTGCCTTTCCTCACTCTGCTGGGAAGAGAAGAGTCACCAGTTTTGGGGCCATTCATCACCTCCCTGACTTGCTGGGTTTAGTCTCTGTTTTCAGGGAGATTTCACCTCAAACAGGTCCAGCTTGTCACCTCTTGATGGTGATGCCTGCTGGGGACTGGGGGGAACCATGGCTGCTTGCAAGGAGAAAGGAAAAAGGGAAAAGGAGAAAGGAAAAAAAAGGAAAAAGGAAAAAGGAAAAAGGAAAAAGGAAAAAGGAAAAAGGAAAAAGGAAAAAGGAAAAAGGAAAAAGGAAAAAGGAAACCACTTTGGTGAGTTATCCAGGCACTTGGGCTGCCATCACCAAATCTGCAGAAGGTTGAGAAGCACCCAACACCTTTGCTGGCAGTCTAAATACCCCACATGCAGCAGCAGAGAAGTATTTTAAGCATATTCAGTGCTTTAACAGTTTTATTTGGGCTATGTTTTTGATGTCCCTTCACCTGGAAATCCAGAACCTTCCATCTTCGGAGCCCAAAAGCAATAAACACAGCAGTGGCCATAAAAAAAATGTCTTTTCTTCTGACCTGGAGCAGCTTTTTTTTTTAAAGAAAAAAGTGGATGCTGAGACTTGCATCTTGCCAGGAGCAAGCTGCTTATCCATACGAGGAACTAGCACATGCCCTGGACCAATGGGGGGTGAAGTCCCTTTACTTTCTTATTTTATTTTATTTTTTTAAGTCCTTTCCAGCACTAAACCACAAGCTTGAAATTAATGACCACTTTGTGGGGAGAAAATGTACTCATTGACCTGGGATTGAACTTCAGCCATTTGAGGCAAAACATTTGCTGCCGTTCAAATGTTCTTTTTTCAGGAGTGGTGGAACAAACCCCTTGATCTTCTGAATACAAAATGTTCTTAATGCCAGTGAGTTGTGTCATCTCTCATCCTCAGAAGTTCATTTTGGAAAGGGGAGGGGGGAGAGGGATGTCCAACAGGTTTTTCATTCATTTAATACCAAGAGGCAGCCAAAGAGAATCTCTCCTGCGAGTTTTCCGCATGGCTGCAGCTCCAAAATATGATCAGGTTGGTGGAATAATGAGCCAGGTGAGACCCAAGTTGAGGAGCTGAGGATCTGCATCCCCAAACCCATGGTCTCAGCATCTCCTTGGTTATATCACAGTCCATTTTCCCTTTTCACAGGTTATTGCTCTCTCTCATGCTCACCCCAGATGAGCGAGGGGTAGGAACCCACCACCCAGAGACCCCCAGAGGCATCAGGAAGGGGATCTACCCCATCTGCCAGGGGAAAAAAAATATAAATCTGTCATTAAGGAGTCCTGTTTCCTCCCTTGGCTAATAGGATTACTCAAAAATGTTTTAAATCAACCCCCTCCCCAAAGCCTGCAGCTGGTTTTTAAATGAGACTTTTTTTGACCTTTCTGCTGGTTGTTGGCTCCAAGTCAGAGTCTCAAAACTCTCTGGGGTTCCCTGAGACAGATTGCTTGGGAAAAGGGGGTGTTGAGGGGTGGGAGGGTCAGAAAAGGACTGATTTTCCATCTCAGCAACCAGGGAAAGCATCTTGTAGGCTGAAGAGATGGATTAAGCACAGGAGGTTTTGGTGCCGATCCTGAGCTGCTCCCAGAGGAGGCACCTGGGAGAAAGAAAAGATGCTGAAAAATCAGCAGGAATGGAAAGCAAGGCCCAGAAGTAACCCGAGGGGCAGGGAAAATGCCTTACAGTGGAAGACTTAAAGATCTTTGCTTCTTTATCTTATCAAGAAGAAGAATGAGAGTGACTTGATTCTCCAGGAGAAAACACTGGGCATGGCAAAACCTCTTTAATCCATCAGCCAAAGGCACAACGAGAAGCAAAAGCTGGAAGCAGAAGCCAAATCTATTCAAATTAAAAATTAGGCACTGGGTTCTTATTTTCCCTTTTTCCTTTCTCCCCACACCCAACATGAAGGATTAACCATTAAACCAAACTCTCAGAGAAAGAGCACATCCTTCTCCAGCTCTCCAACCATCAGGCCAGGCCAGGTGGGGCTCACCAAAAGCCCAATATTTGGGTTTATTACCTCGATTTGCAAGGCTGCAGATATTTCCAAGCCCCATCCAGCTCTCCTCCTCCCTTGCAGCCCCCTGCCAGACTCCCAAGTTTGCCACTTCCCAGCCCTTCTCTCTCCTTGCAGCCCACAGATGCATCTGATCCCCTCTGCAGATAATGACAGAAAATTACAGTGTAATAAGATAATGGGATTTATTTATAGAATTTGCTTTCCAATCACGCCCACACGATGTATGTATCCACACAGGCACATACACACAGCCCTTTCTATGTATATTTATTAGCTCTAAGTGCTTGGCTTTGTGGAAGCAAAATGCCACCTGGGGGATGTCGAGATGCTCCCAAGTGGCTCCATCCCAGCTCGAAGGGTGCTGGCACATCACAAATAGTCCTCTCATCATCATGACAATGACACCATCTTTCCATGACACTTTTCTCTCAAAGCACTCGGAAAAGATTTAAAAAAAATAGAAATAAAAATGGAGAGAAGGGAGGGGGGGGGTGAATAAAATAAACGTAAACTGCTAAACAGATCCCAGTGAATGCAGCCATGAGGACTGCAATGCAATGCCAGATTTATCCAGAGACAAATCCTGTCTCCAATAGAAACAAGCCAGGGAAATTTAAGGAGGCAGCATAGAGTTAGCTGAGGGTGGTCAGCCCAGCAGGACTCCTGAGGAACTTGCTCCCCTTGATGGGTTTAAGAGAAGTGAAGTGAAGTGAAGCAAGTTGCTGGGTCTCCAAATCCCAGCATGAGGAAGCCCAAAAAGAGCAGAGGGAGGAGTGATGAAGAACCAGAATAATCAAACTGAGGGGTTTGCAGAATTTCTGGGGGGCTGGCTGGGTTTTCCAGACCACACCTGAGCATCGTGGGGTTATTAAAGCTTCAGGATTTGCAGTCTTGGAGGATTCATCCTCCTGCCACGAGGCCACTGAGAATTATTTTTTCTTTCCTAATTCCTGCATCCCCAAATCCATCTGGAAACTGGGGACAGAAGCTGTTTGTTCAAAAGGCAAACAGCCCAATTGCCCCTGCAAAATAATCCTGGATTCATTTAATTTAAATAAGCCTTAAGGAAGGAGCAGCCACTGCCATGGGGATATTTGCAGGTGAAATTATAGCAGAGTTGCTGAATCTTCAGGTTGCTGCTGCTCCAAGGGCCACCAACAGCCCTTTCTTGGGAAAACCAGCTTTTTTGGGGGGGAAAAAGGTCATTTTCAGCAGTGGTATCCATAAATGCATTTTTTCCATGTACTTGGCTAAGATATGGATGTAGAGCACCACGACAGGACTACTCCTGCTTATCCCAGGCATGGGGGGATGGCTATGGGTGAACATCTCTGCTCAGCACCCCAGAGCATGTTTTCCCTCACCTGTGGGGAGGTGTCATTATTTCCTGAGGGCTGCTGAGCATCTCCACTGAGCTCTGGGGAAGATCAAAGCCAAGCTCTGCTCAGGAGAGCTGAGCAAGATCCTTTCCCTGTGCAGGAAAACAAGGAGAAGAGGAAAAATCAGAGAGAAAAGGAGCACGGTTGGGAGCAAGGGGAAATTTTCCATCACTGGGACTGGCTATGCTCCCAAAAAACCCCTCTGGGGTTCATTCACATCTCACCTCTCATGACTCCATCAAGCCATGACCAAGCTTTCCCAGCCCACCAAGGAGCTGCTTTCTGGTTGGGTGTGGGGGATGCCAGGCTGGACACTGCTGCCCTTCACCCCCCCCTTGGCCTCCAGCATCCTCAGCTCAGCTTTGCTGCTGGGGAAACTGCCAGGGTTTGGGTTGGTTTGGGTTTTTTTTTCCCAGAAATGCAAAGAACTCTGATCATCTTTTATAGATGCTGTTGCCTCGGGCAGAAAAGCCAAAGCAGTTTCACTCCTCCTTTGATTTTGGTGCTTTTAACCAGAGAGAAGAGAAAACCCCTCAGACCAGACTCCAACCTACAGGCACCAGGGCCAAGGTGTGTGCTGGAGGGTGCCCCAACCATCACTTTCCCTTCACCCCAGCAATGGAAAACTCAACAATGACATCAATTTGGGGGCTCTTGCCAGGCTGGGGTGAAGGTGAGGGACTGGCAAAGGTTTCCTCTCCCAGAAAATGTAGTTGTGCTCCATATTCAAATGGCAGCTTAATGAACCTTTCCCTCTTTCCAGCAACTTTAGCACATCATTAAAGAGCAGGAATGAATAATACATCTAGCAGTTGGATTAAGCTGAACTCCAGACCCAACTTAGCTTCAAAAGGAGGAGGGAAAAGAGGCTGCTGGAGGACGGGGAGGTGGATGAGAAGCTGGAGATGTTTCAGCTCTGATGTGCTGAGCAAGATTTCCCTGTGCCCATGGTCCTTCCCAGCAAGCTGAACTCCTGTCAGTTTAGCTCAGTGATGAGCAAGAGCTGCTCTTATCTGAAGCATCCCTCTTCTTTTCCTTCCTGGCCTGCAGAAAGAAAGGAATACATTTAATTTCTTTTAATTGTTTTAATATTTTTAATTATCACTCCCAGCAATCTCATCCCCAGGGTGCTGATCCTCATCAGCTGAGCCAGGAGCAGGCTCAGGCTCCACGTGTGCATCTCTTCCCACCCTTAAAAAAAAAGAGAAGCAAATTGGGTTAAAAGAAAGGGTCCTGATCCAGGTCACATCATACCTCCCCAAACTCTGGGCCAAATGATCCCATTGCCAAAGAGGAGGATTCATTAAATCCATACGGATTTGTAGGCAGGTGGAGGTTTGGCCACTCTTGGAGGCAGGGTCTGTGCCCCTGGCACCCAAGGGTATGGAAAGCATCCCAAGGAAGAAAAATTTATCTTCAAATGAAAGCTCATTTAAACCAGAAGGAAAAGGGAAAAAAAAAATAGGGCAAGCAGGAGGCCAAATCAAACCATCTTTGGCTGAGGATGTGAAGCTGACCCTCCCCAAGGGAAAAATAAGCAATTAATGTTGAAAAGATTCACAGATTTTGATGTCAGGGCCTTTTTTCTTATCTGAATAAACTGTACTCATCAAATGTGGTCTTTGTTTCTATATTTTTGCCATTGATTTCTTTTTCTCTTCTTCTTTCTGATTGTTATATTTTGGATAGTGCTTACTGATGTGAAAAAGCCATCTTGTGCTGCTGATAAGCCTGGAGATAACAGCAGAAGGTCAAGGAACGGATGGGGAAAGAGAGGACAAGAGGGAAAAAAGTTTCAGCATCTCCAGCTCCATCCTCACTCCCCCCCCCTCCAGACCTGCAGAAAAATACCATTTAGTGGCCCAGAATGGTTAATTAGAAAGATTTTCCCCCAGGACCAGACTGGAGGAAGAAAGGAAGGAAACAATTTAACTGTATTTCCTCCTTATCTGATCTCAGTCATTTTAATTTGTGCTCTCTTTGAGGCTTCTCCTTTTTGTCTGTCTGTGTGTGTGTTGTTCTTCTGCTCCTCTTGTGTGTGTGTTCAGCTGAGTAATGGTGACACTGCTGGAAAATGGGAGGATTCTCTTGTCTGGCCCAATATCCACTTCCAAGGGCACACAGTGCTGGAGGGAGCTGGTGGTTTCCAGGGGAGGCAAGAAGAAAGAGAGAAACCTTTCATTTATCAGACCTTCATAAATTAAATTTACCACCTTGTCCCCATCTCAAAGCAAGAGTAGCCTCATCCTTTCTTATTTTTTCCCCCTTCCATGAAAGGGAAGCTGATCCCCAATGGAGCAGCAAAAAGAACTTCAGGGTGGGAGGCTTTAAGGAGAGGATGAAGGGAACCACATTGGAGAGCTCAGGATACAAAGGGGGGGCCAAGAAACCCCCAAACCCCAGAGCAGTGACACCCTGAAGCTTGGAGGAAAGCCCCTTACTTGGTTTGAATTGTACTATTTTTTTTTTCCCAATAACATTTCCAAGAAGCACTTTGATAAAATGACAATTAATTGTTCCTGCCTTTCCTGGAGCAATTAAGGGACTGTTTCACTTAGGGAAGAGCCCAGATGGAGCCAGAAGAAGGTCAAAGTAAAGCAAAGCCACCTTAAGCTTAATTGTAAAAGCAATTTGCTGCTTTGATTTTGGCCTCTGGAGCTGCTTTTAGTCCCCAGCCCAAGCGAGGGGTCCCTGCACCCTAAACCATTCAGGGAAGCAGAAATAAGGATGCTAACAAAGCTTTGCCCAGGAGGAAAGGCAAGCCAGGATGTTGCTGAGGACATTCCAGTGCCAGGCTGGAGCAAAGGAGAACCCTGCAGCTCTAATTAAAAGGGCCACTGGAGCTAATGATCTGCCCAGTGCTAATTAACTTCAGAAAACGTGGCAGCTCCACCTCACGACTGGGTTCATGCAAGTGCCTTCTCCAGGCTCCTCCTCATTTTTCCCAAGCCATCCCTGAGGATCATCTCCCAAGCAGGAGTAACTTAATCTTTGCAGACTTCTGAGATCCTATTTCTTATCTTTATTTTTTTTCCTTTTTTTCCTTTTTTTCTTTTTTTTTCTTTCTTTTTTAATTTGCCCACTTCTGCTTCCAAGCCTCTGAAATGGGTAACTTTTAATAGAAGTGTCTTCTCAGCCATATTTATAGCAGCATCACACCAACACGATGCCTGCAGGAAATCCAGGCAACACAGGAGTTTCAATTTGGCTCCAGAAGGCAGCAAGGATGCAGCCCTGTCCTTCAGGAGGGGGTTTTCCCCACTTCCCTACTCCCCACTCCCATGACAGATCCCTGTGCTGAACCTCCTGCTTCCATGGGGATGGTTGGGATGGGATGTGGGCTTTGCATCCAGGATTTGTGCTGGAAATCTGGGCTCCACCTTGGGGTTGGCTGGGGAGACCTTCAAGCACCAATTTGGGGGAGGGTGTTTGGTTTTTTTTTTAATTTCCTTTTATAGGTAAAGGGTTATTAAAAGGTTTCCCAGCCTCCAAGAAATGACCTGTGGGGTTTTCATCCCCTGCTATGTTCTTGGTTTGATCCCATCCTTTCTTCCTGGGGAAATGCAGGATTTTGGAAGCACGACTGGCAGCCAGGCTCTGCCATCTGCTCTGGTCCCTCTCTCCTGCTTCCCGACAAACATATGGGACAATTAGACCTGGAAAAACATCTCACAGATCCTGTGTGACTGAAAGGAGGGCATATGCTCATTGCCCAAGAAATCCCAGCTCTGGGCTGGGTTTGCTCCTGAAGAAGACAGGGAGGGAGGGAAGGAGGGAGGGAGCCAGGATGTTCCCCTCCACCCTGGTGGTTTGGAGGAGAAAAAGCTGCTCTGCTAGAGGAGAAAAGAAACAAACGATGGGAAGTGAGGAGATCTGGAGGTACCTGGAGCTTTGGAAGGGCTGAACCCTTTTAATTGGTGACTCAAAAAAAAAAAAAAAGAAAAGAGAAAAAAAAAACAAACCACAGTCTGGGCTTGCTGAGCCAAAAGCCCCGTGGAGGTTTGTACCAGATGAGCATCCCAAGGGTTCCCTGGCTCCTCCAGTGGTCAAACAGCTCTGTGTGTGTTGTGTCAGGGGAAAACTGCTCTCAGGGGCCATAACTGAATTGCTGCTGCACAAGGAGCTGCTCAGAGGGAAGATGGGAGGGATAAAAGCTCCTGACTCCTCAGCAGCCCCCAGGGGCAGGCAGTGCCCGCAGCAGGAGCATCCTGGCTTTGGTGGTGGGATGTGCCCAAGGAGCAGAACAGCAGCTCTGTGGCTGCAGCTCCTGAGAACCCCTTGCAGATCACTAGGAAAATATCACAGATCAGGCAAAAATCATCCTTGGAGCCTGGAATGCCACTGCTCCATTCTCCAAGCTCCACCTGCATCTCAGGCTTGGGAAGAAATCCCTCCCTCTCATCTCATGATGCAAAATACATTTTTTTTTCCTTTTTTTTTTTTCCTCCAGATTTCTTTTATCCCTACTCCAGCTCTCTGCCAAAATCCAAAGCTCTCCTAAGCTCCCTCTTTCCCTTGCCTGCAGTCACCACCTGAGCCCCAGGATGCAGCTTCCTGGGAGGTGCTTTGGTTGGTTTGGTTTCATTTAGAAGTTTAAATCTTCACATCCCTGGAAGCTGTTCCTGGGGTGAATCCAAAATGGAGCCTTTGCTGGGGATTTCTGCTTGTCAGCAGGGCAGTGGAAGGAGAAATGGCAGGAGAAATCCCAAATAAATACTTGAGTATTCCAGGAAGATATTTCTTTCTCTCCTGAAGGGGAAAAAGGGAAGAAGTAATGCAATTGGTCATCCACAGTCTCAGTCTTTATGGAGAGAAGGTGCTGAGTTTTCATTTAATAAAGCACAAAGCTAAAATTAATTCATTTAAATTAAGCCTTTGCATGAGGATAAAAATAAAAGAGAAGACTTAGAAAAGAGAAACAAAAAACCTTGTGGTTTGGGAGACAACAAGGGGGAGCTGGAATGGGTTTTTGTTTGGTACAAGGTGTGCACAGGGCTTTGCCATAAATGCCAAGAAAAGGGATAAATAAGGAGATGCCTCAATGCAAGTGTTGCCTCCACCAGCCCAGATTTATCCGTGAGGTTTATGAAAAGTTATCCACTATCTGATGAAAAATTAAGGGGGGATTTTTTTTTCAAGAAAAGCTTCTCTTTTTGTCACTGTTGAATTAGTTCTCTGCTGGAAAAAAGAAGTTCTGGTTCCCTGTGAAATGAAATTAAGACTCTGATTTTTCCCAGTGAAAAGGGAAACTGAGGCAAGGGGAAAACCTTTGTCCCCTGGTTTTTGCTCCCCTTCCTCCATCCCTCAGCACCAGGTAAATATTGCCCAAGGAAAAGGTTGGAGAACAAAAACCAAAGTCAGTGGATTTAAGACAGCTGATGGAAACAGAAGAGATAAATCCTGAGAACACAACCTGCACGGGGAGGAAAAGACAAATAGTGAAATAAATATGAAAAGAAGACAAATCTGGGCTATGGGGAGAGAGGGAGCCAGAGAGGAGAGAAGAAATTGCACAAAAATAGACGAGGTTTCCAGGAGACAAAGGTAAAATTGGGAAAAATGAGATCTAAACCGAAGGGGGATAAATCATGAGGGCAGCAACGCCTGAAATTATTGGGAATAAAGGATTCCTGGTGAGTGAGACATCTCCTGCAAGAAGCAAACACAGCCCTGGTGAAAAGGACAAGGCTGATGCGGGCAGAAAGATGTGTTGGGTGACCCTGACTTCTCTGCTTCTCCTAAAGAGGCTTCTCCAGCCCCAGGGGTCTGGAAAGGTCCCTCCTGCTTGGCTAGAGCAACATCAGCCCCAAAAACCAAGTTTTGGAGGAGGACAATGAGATGGGGAGCAGCTACTGTGCCCCCAAGGGCTGTGTCTGCAAAACATGAGAAGGGAATTTGAATTCTTCAATTCCCCCACAAAAAATACCTGGGAGAAGCTGCAGATGCCTTCTCTGAAGTTCAGCCAGAGCCAGGGGGTTTTAGCAGCAATATTTCTTTCTGCAGCTACCAAAGGAAAAATAAACAAGAGGTTGGACCTGGAGGTGGGGCCGGACCATGAGCAGTGGGACATCCCTGCAGCCCAGCTGGATTTGGGCTCCAGTTTTGCTTCTTATCTGGATGACACCACACAGATAAATCCCAGCAGGGACCCCGAGTAAGATCACAACACACTTCCCATTCCAGAGGTGCACAGCAAGCTAGGAAACCTCTCTCCAGGCTGCAGGAAGGCAGGAAGGCAAATGGGATTATTTGATTATTTTTTTTTTTCCTTCGTGCCAGGCAAAGCTGTGACATCAAGCCTACGGCTTTCTACACACTTTTTTTTTTTTAATCCTTCCCACATCTCCCCTGCTTTGGCAAGAAACTGAGAGTTTTCAGCTGGGAAGAGCAAGTGTTGTGCCAACCCCCCCCCCCTCCAGATTTGCAGTGGGAAAGCAGAAATCTCAGCACCAACACACAAAAACTTGGCAGCTCTGTTTGCTGGGGAGGGATCATGGATCCAAGGGTTTCCACAGAGAAAAGACTCTGTTTTCCCACCCAAAATCAACTCACTCCTTGCTTGTTAATCCTATTGCAAGGTCTTTGCTCATTTGCAGCAGTCTGTGGCTGGCACCAAGGCTTTGGGTGGTGGAAGGGGGGAAATTGGTGGGATTTAAGGGTGGGTTTGAAGCTAATCAGGTCCCCCTAGGGAGGGCTTGAGGACAAACAAGCTCATGGTTGGTGTGACCCCCACCCCAAGGTAGCACTAAGGTTGCTTTTTCCCAAATATTTTCAGTGGGAATTTCCCCTGGAGCCAAACCCAGAGAGAAAAATCCAGGAGGCAAAAGAAAGAGGAGCCACAAAAGCTCCTGGCAAAGCCCAGCAGGTCCTGTGGAGCATCCTCATGTCTGAGCATCCCTCACCTCCTTCCCCAGGAGCAGTGATTTTATGTGCCCACATCCCCCTGTTCCTCTCCCAGCTTTTCCCCTTCTCTTCTTCTCCCTGATTTATGTCATTTGAAGTCCTGGCTGGGAGCTGATATTATGACACGTCCAGACTTCAAAATAAACCTCCCTCTTGATACTGGGTTATTTTATTGGGTGCATCAAGGCTGAAAACAACCTCGTTCATCTTAAGAAATGTATTTTCCCATTTGCTGTATAAATACATACATGTTGCCTTGCATTATTCACCTAGGCAAGGCAGATGGATGAGCAGCAACAAGAGCACCACATTTTTATTTCTCATTCTGGAGCAGAAAAGGCACCAGAGAAGCTTTGTGGCAGGAGCTCAATGGTGCAGAAAAATCGACTGGGGCAAAAGGGAGGGGAGAAAATGGGATGGAGAGGAGATGTCTCACTCCCAGCTGAATTCTCCAGGGGTTGGGACAAGGGCTGGACTTCAGGGTCCTTGTCCAGGTCAGAGGGATGGGCTGGAAATATGGGAAACAGAGGTGGAGAAAAAGACAAAGGACAGATGAAAAATGACCAAAAAAATAAAAAGGTGAAGCAGAGGAAGGGGAAAATAATAAAAACTGAAAGACTGTAATGAACACAGCAAGAAAGTAAATGTAAATGTAATTCCTGGGGGTATAGATGATATCAGCACAAGAGAGCAGGGCTGTGACCAGAACAAGCTGCAAGTTCAGCCCCCAGGCACCTCAATCCCCCCACACCTCCAGGGGGGTTCAGGAAATGACAAAGGGGAAGCTCAGCTTCTCTTCCCACCACTGATGGGGCTCACCCAGACCCACTGGTCCTGCAGTGGAGCAGCTTAGGGGAAAGGTGCCCATGGGCAGCAGTCTGTGCCAACAGGACCCACAGCCAAGAGCCTTGGTGGCCAACAACCCCCATGGCCACCAGACCCAGTAACCAACAGCCCTGATGGCCAACAGACCCAATGGCCACCAGCCCTGATGGCCACCTGACCCAAGAGCCACCAACACTGATGGCCACCAGACCCAATGGCCAACAGACCAATGGCCACCAGACCCAATGACCACCAGCCCTGATGGCCACCAGTGCTGATGGCCAACAGACCCAAGAGCCACCAGACCCAATGGCTACCAGACCCAGTGGTCACCAGACTCAATGGCCACCAGACCCAATGGCTAACAGCCCTGATGGCCACCAGACCCAATGGCCACCAGACCCAATGGCCACCAGACCCAGTGGCCACCAGACCCAATGGCCACCAGACTCAATGGCCACCAGACCCAATGGCCACCTGACCCAATGGCCACCAGACCCAGTGGCCACCAGACCCAATGGCCACCAGCCCTGATGGCCACCAGTCCTGAAGGTGGTTTCAGGTCAGACCTTGTCCTCCTGAAGCAGCCAGAGCCCTGAAGGAGTTAAAGCCCCACTGCCCTCCCCCTTTGGAGCCCGAGATGACTTGAAGCCTCCATCTGCTGCTCTGAGATCCCTGCAGGGGATACCCAGAGGATTTCTCTTAATTGGACATCAGTGCTGCCTGTAATGAGCCCAAAATCTGACTCTCCTTCTCTTCATTAAGTTCCTGCTCATCTTTGGAGTTTCATCTCTTTGCACCAACAACCCTGAGTAACAGGAGAGGGGAATCAAATTCTTTATGCCTGGAAACACTGACCTGTGCAGCCTTGGGGCTTTGTTTGCCTTACAAATTCCTCATTTTTTGGCTGACTCCAGCCCATGGGCAGGTGTCCTGTGGTGATGCTGCTCCCTTTGGTCCCCCCTCAGCTGGGCAGAGGAGCCCCAGGCTGGTGCTGGTGCCTCCCCATCCCCCTGTGATGTGGCTCCCTCCCCATGGACCAGCCCTGTGCGTGCCCAGGAGCTGCACTGAACACCCCCAGGATGCAGATTTAATGTTATCAGGAGATGCAGGGCATGTTTAACAGGAACTTGAAGGATCATAGCAAGAGGCTGGGATGTAATCCAGGCTGCAGGAATTGAAAAGCTCTGGCTTCTGCTTCTTCTTTTCCTTTTTTTTTTTTTTTTTGGTTCAAGATTGCAAAGAGGCTGAGAGAGAAGAAAGGAAAACAGAGGGACCCAGTGATAAGGGGTGATGGACGTGATGCTGTATCCTCCCTCTGAACACCAGAGATTGTGAAGCATTGAGAAATCAAACTGACAAGTGGGAACAGAGGCTCAGCATAAGAAACACCAGCTTGTTCCCAGCTCCTGAAGGCCTGGAGAGCTTTTCCTCCTCTCCTCAGGATGGATTAAGTGGATGTTGGTGATAGATAATTCTCAGCTCCTTCTGCAATGTGTTCCTGGCTTGTCATATCCTGGAGGAGCCCTGGAGCCAGAGAGAGAAGGACCCAGCAGGAGGCTGGCAGGCAAGGAACTCCTCCAGCAAGGTGGGGGATTTGGGCAGAGCCTGATCCTGCAAGGATGCTGACACCACGGAGCCTTTTTTCTGCTTGGTCAATCTCAACCCTGCCTTCCCCAGAGCTGCCAAGGATGGGTCAGGATCCAGGTGATGGTTTCAGCAGATGATGTTGGTCTTGGGAATCAGCAGATTCCCAGGGAGATGTTAGCCTCCTCAGTCCTGCAGTCATTTTTGTCAGGTTTAGGAAGACAAAACCCCAGGTGCTCACCCCAGGAAGGTGCAGCAGAGCCCATAGGTGCTCCCATCTCTGCTGCACCTACCTGGGCTCTCCCTCTTTGCCTCAGTTTCCCAAGTAACAAAGTGGGGGAAGCTGAATTTCCAAAGGAGAAACGAGAAGAAAATCCCAACCTCAGCATGAACATCCATACACACATCCACTACTTTCTCCCTAAACCTTCAGGATTTAAGAGCACAAATGTTAGGATGTTTCTGCAGGTGAGGAGCATATTTTGGGGGTTTTAGCTCTTTTCTGCCTCTTTTTCTCCACTGCTTGTAAGAACTCAGCTCAAACCACAGCAGGGCAGAGTTGAAAGCTCTTTGAATTTTGATTAATAATGCCACCTCCATGTGGGATGCATAATAATCCAGTCCTAGTCAGATATAGGTCAGGCTGTGATACCCATCTCCAAAAACCCTTGGGCACTTGGGGGCAGCTGAAAGAAAACCAAAAGTGGTGGTGAGATGTGAGAAGGCTCAAGGAGACCACCTGAGTAATTACAGCCCTGTAGGCTTGACATTGATTTGTGGTCAAAATAATGGGGTGGGACTTGGTTAATAAGGAATGAAAAGGAATAACATAAGGGAACCCAATCAACAGGGATTTATGGGACAGAAATCTGCCTCTACTAAGTTAATTTTATTTTTTTTTTTTTTGGATGGGGATATAAATCAGGTGATGCTGTCAGCATGATGTGCAGGAGCTCCTCTGTGACATCTTCAGAACCTGGGAGAAATCACCCTGGCAAAAATCAGATGGATTCAAAACCTCCAAGAAGCTGGAATCAACAGGGTCTTCAGTTCCCCACTGCCTGCTGGGGCTGGATTGCTGTGTTTGGTGATGTTTTTATCACTGACCTGGAAGACAACATCCCATCAGCCCTGATAAAGTTTGCAACTGACAGAAAAGATCAGGGGAGCAGCATGGGAGGAGGAGGAAAGGGCATCACTACAAGATGCATCTTAATAAATCTGTTTGGAGAAGGAAGGCTCCTCTCTTGGCAGCAGGGTTGGGAGCTGGAGCTGATAGAGAGACAAGCTTCAGAGGATGAACTGCAACAGTTTGCAGGCTGAAACCTATCTTTTCAGACATTTCAAAGGTAGAAACTCCAGGGTATTTGGGAGCAAAGCTGTTTTGTTTCTGAACCAAACCAGGTCCAGGCTGCTCTCTTCACTTGGCTTCATCCCTCACCCACTTTGCAGGATTTCAAGGACTTGCAGCACTTGGACCTTCTTGCAAATCCAAGCCGGCACCAGCTGAGCCTTTTGCCTTCAAACTCTATTAAACCTCCCTGCCTAAAGCCAGGCTCTGGGGCACTGATGCTGCTTGGCAGATCTCTGCAGGCTCAGCACTCCCTCCCTGCCCTCCAGCTCCCATCCTCTTGCCCTGAATTGTGGTTTTTTTCTTCCCCTCCAAATACCCTCCTACACATCAAAGGCACCCACTGGGAATTTTCAGTTGCTTTCTGCAGTTTCTCCCAAACACACACAACATTTCAGGGCTCTCCAACCACATCTTATTGCTTCCGGAAGGATTTTGTTTTGTCTTTTTTTTTTTTTTTTTTTGTGGTTCCTGTGATCCAGAAAAAATGGAGGGAATTTAATTCAGCTGAGGGAATTTAATTCAGCTTCTACTCCTTTTGGATCAGAGCTTGTGTCAGTGAGGGGCTCTTACAACCAGAGACTTTATTACAGATGCAGAGATGCTTCATAGAGATGCTGCACCAGGTACCCACAGGGGAAAGGAAGGTTTTTTCCCTTTGGTAGGGAAAAAGCCCTCTAGAAAACTTCCTGGATATTTGGGATGGGTTTGAATGGAAAGACCCACATCAGGCTGGGATTCTGGAGCTGAAGAACTGCTTTTCATCCAGCTCTTTTCACCCAAGAGGGAAAGGGAAGAGGTGATTGCACCAGGGATCAAGGGAATTGGTCAGGGATGAGGGCCCAGGTCCATGGAGCAGCATCAGATGTGGCACTGGACACCCATACAGGGACAAACCACCCTTTCTTTTCTAGTTTTGGGGTTTTTTGGGGGGTTTGGGTTTTTCTGTGTGTGTGTTCACATGCAGAAGAGCCCTGGGAGCAAACAGACCAGCAGCAAAAGTCCCACCAACCTCCCAGCCCAGCCTCCCATACTTTGTCCTTCTCACTTCTAATTTTTATTTCCCTTCTGCAGCCTGGCAGGGTGGCAGAAAACCCAGGAATCTTGTTTCTTGAGCTCCTGCCTTGCCAAAAAACCAAAAAAAGAGCATTTTCCCTTCCTCTGCCCTGAGCAAACATCCAACTCCCTGGAAGTCCAGGCTAGCTGGGGAGGTGACAGGAGGATTCCTGGCTTGTCACTGCTGCTGCCACATGCCTGGCTCTCAGGATGTGGTATAATGAGCTTCTCCGTGGTCTCCCATGGCAGAAATGTATTTATGGCACAGAGGGAGATTTATAGAGTTTTCCTTTAAAGTCTGTCAGCTAATAATAGCAGTGGCCGGGCTTGGGGTGTGCTGGGTTGGCACACAGGTATAAATCAGGGATGTGAGCTCAAGCCACACCATCATTTTCTCCTGTTTCAAGACCAAGGAGATAACATCACCTGCAAGTGTGGATTTTATATATATATATATATATATTTTAAAAATAAATGAAAGAGAGTAAGGAACTATTCCATCAGGGTCACCAAAGGGTGGTGTCTGACATGTATCCCAGTGGGCAGCCAGCCCCAAATATCTGAATGAGCAAGGACCAGCTACCCAGCAAGGAGAGCCTGTCCCCTGCTTACAGTGATTCATTTTTACCCTGCCAAACAACCTATATATCTTCTGCTTCAACCAGCAAGAAAATTTGCTAAAGCACCTCCTGTTATCCCCCAGCATCACACGGCCTTGAGTTGTACAAATGCCCTAAAGACAATTTTTTTTCTTTTTCCAAACAAAATAGTTGCATGTTTTTTGGTTTTTTTTTTTCTCTGTGGGGGATCTGAACAAAATAACTAACAGGTTCCAGAGGGATGTAGCCTGTTAATTCCACTTATCATGAAGGTCTTTTAAAATGCCACCGATGCCTGAAACACTGATGAGTTTCCAGGTTTGATGATTCATGGGCTGTGGGCTGGGCTCCCACTGGTGCCCATTAGATGGCCAAGAGACAGGCTGGATGCACAGGCACAGGATGGATATATGCCAATCAACAGCTGAAAAGCTTCACTAAGCAATCCCATGCTTTTCCCATTCCCTCCAACCAGGCTGAGCCCCAGGACAAGCTTCTGAAAACCACAGATTAGCTCTGAGGTTTCTGCTCTTGGTGCCTCCTTAATTATTTCAGCAGATGATGCTGGGGAGGTAGAAGAGGAGGCTGAACAAGCTCTGCAAGGCATCACCTGGCCTTCAGGTGATGCACCTCACACCTCCTTCTTGGATCTCAACCCACACTGCAGGGGTTAATTTCTGTTTTCTTCCTACGTAGCCACCCAAGTCCATCTTGAGAGGTTCCCCTCCTAATGTCATCCTGGCTACCTCATTTCTGCTTCATTCCTTGCTGGGAGGCCAGCTGAATTACTGGGTAATTCAGTCAGCTGGCAGAGCTGTCTCAGGTCAATTTTAATTCTATTTAAAGGGCAGTCGATAGATAGAAACATCTCTGGGGGCTTTCTGAGGAGGAATTTCATAGTGCCTTGAAGATGAGCTGGAGGGAGAAAGCCTTTCAGCATTGATGAGACACCAGCAATGAGATGGGAAGAGCTTTGCAACCTTTCCCCTTTTCTATTTTAGGCTTGGTGAGACCCTCGTGAGCTGGCTCAGGGAGGAGATGGCTCCCAGTGGGATTTCTTGGCAGCACTTAGGAGCTGCAATGCAATGCCCAGCTCTCCTGGAGGCACCAAGCAGCCCCTTCTTCAGCATCACCAGCCCCAAACCCACCCTGATGCTGGATTTACACCCCTGTGAACCTGTCCTTTGGGTCCAGGGGGAGTGATGTGCACCAGGAGGGAGATAGCCAAAGAATCATGAGCTGTAGGACCTCTACAACCCACGCCAGCTCCCTGTTCATCATAAAAGAGGGGATAATGTCCCAGAGAAGAGCTGGATATTAACAAAGAAAGAGGGCTTTCCACTCTGCAGCTCATCTAAAACCTTCCCCTAAGTGCAGGATGAGAGGTTTGAGTGCTAAGACAGTTTTTATGCAACTTAATAAAAGGGGGAAATGATATCAGTGCTGGAAAATAAACAAAAAAACCCAGCTAAAAGCAGGGGGGGGGCACTTGGCTCACGTCCCTCTGGACTCAGATCCAAGATCATGTTGCACAAGGGAAGCAGGGGATAAATCAGCTCTACAGCACCAAAGGAGAGCTTTGCTTGGTCATTTTTGGGGGGGCCAAACCCCACCATGCCAGCTGGGAATATTTATTTACCCAGTGGGGACAAAGTGGAGAAAAAATGCCAGGTCCAACCCCCCCAAAAAACCCCACCCCAACCCTTGCTGCTGCAGGAAAATCATCAGTGAGGTGCTGAACATCCAGATAATAAGAGTGGGTTCATCCCAAGGGATAAATCCCCTGTGCAGGGGTTAAAGCATCCCCCCGGATTGTGCAGCATGATGAGCGGGGGGGCTGTGGATTTCTTGGCAGGTCTGAGGGGGATCTCCCACACGTGGGCACATCCAGGGCTCCAAATGAAACCACCAGCTCTCTGCTGGGGATAATTAACATTTCCAAAAGAGGGATTTAGCCCGAGTGGCTCTTCCCAGGGTTCTCCCCCCTTCCTTCTCACAGCCCGGTTCGGGTTTGTTCTGGAGACGGCCCCTAAAGTGGAAGGGAGGGACATTGATTTATTTATTTTATTTTATTTATTATTCCTCTGGAATGAAGTGAGATGCCCCTAATAGCAGCCTTGCCTTTCAAAGAACGGGGATGTTTAAAGACCCAACTCGCCTCGGGCTTAATTTCCACTTCTCTCGTGTATTATCGGGCATTAACACGAGTGGGGGGTTAATGTCTGGCTCCGTCGCCCACGGCTTCCCCCGAAGCGATGCTTGCTGCGAGTCCTGATTCATCCTCGTTAGTGCAATTAGGAGGAAATTGGATCGCGGTGCCACTTCTCGTCTGAAAAAAAAAAAAAAAAAAAAAAAATTCAAATAAAAGGTCTGGGAGGGGGGGGAGGCTCTTCCCGGAGGGGTGAGGGGATTAGTTGGCTCCTGGCAAGACAATAGGGAGGGATGGATCGAGACCTGGTGAAGTTTCCGAGTGGATTTTGTTGCCCCAAAGGGGAGGTGGCAGAAACCCATCCCTGAAACCCAACCGAGGTCGTTTTGAGGTCGTTTAGAGGACAAATGAGGACAGAAAGGTGAGGCTAGCAGGGTTGTTCCTTAAAAATAAATCAATAATAGTTTAAAAGTCTTAAACTTATTTCAGAAGAGTGGCTGTGGGGTTGTTTTGCTGTGGGTGCTCACACTGGGCACCTCTGAGCACCTTGAGCAGCACCTTTCACCCAACCTTGACCAGGACCTTTTTCCCAACCTGGACCAGGATCTTTTTCCCAATCTTGGCCATAAGCACAGAAACGAGATGCAATTCCACCAAAAAAAAAAAATAAAAAGAAAAAATTAATGGGAGCAGCAAATTTGGGGCAGTTGCGAACACCTTGGGATGACAACTTTATAATCCAGATTATTGGTATAAAAGGGAGGGAATTCTGGGCAACTAAGGAGGAGTTCTTGCAGCTCTCACCCCACCTTCCTGTGTCTCAAAAAGGGAATTAAGCTAAACCAGCCAAAGGAGCTGTTACTGCTTAATATAATCCATTCCTCAGGGGTATGACTAGAAAAGGTACAAAAGCTTTAATACCAGAGGAGATTAAATAACTTGGGCTTCTTACCTAGGAAAAAGAGGATTTGGCAGAGGTTTATAAATCATGGATGGGAAGGGGGGGTGTGGAAAAATACTCATTTCTGGCTATAAAGAACAAAATAAAATAATAAAGATTTTATAGGAAATAATGGGTTAAACTGTGGAACTCATTTCTGAGGGATTTTGTGGGAATGGAGACTATAGGTGGGATGAAAAGAAAGGATTGGACAAACCTGGGGAAAATTCTTGATTCCAGGACTAAATACACACTTGCAATGGTGGCATGAGGAGCGTTTATTTGGAGAAATCAGAGGGACACTTCATTCAGAAGAAGTTTTGCATGTAAATTCTCCATTTTTTGGCCTTTGCATGCCACCCCTAAGGCCAGATCTGGCCCCTCCAATGAAGCTACAAAGGAATTCACATCAATAGCCCAAGGATCTCTCCCCAAAATCCAATATATTTGGAGGACTGAACCCAGACATGGCAAAGGAAGGAAACAGAGGGCGTGAAGTCGTTCAGGACTCACTTGGTGAAACATCAGAGGCTTGGAGAGGGAAGGAAGGGTGGGAGGAAAAGGCTTGTGTCTTCTTGTCACAGTCCTCTTAACCTTCTCTCAGCCTAATCCTCTCCTTAATTGACTTTATTCTGATTATATTCTTGATAGGGCTGTATCAGGCCAGGGAAGGAGGGATGTAAAGAATGCAGAAGGGGAGGAAAGGAGCAGAGCAGCAGAACTCATCCCTTAATGCTCGTGCACCTCTGCTTTGGGAGACATCAATGGGAGGAGAAGAAAGAAGTTAAAACTTCCCAGAAAGGGTAAAAAAAAAAATGAATAGTTCTCCACCAAAGCAAATCTCAAGCTACAGTTTTCATACCTAAGAGGCTTTTTAATCTGGTGTTTAACAGAACAAATGCCATCTGCAGGTGAAGCTGTCCCCTTGGAAAGGCAGCACCCCGGTGTCTGCAGCTCCTTAATTATTCTGGAGTGGTTTGGAAATTGTCTGGGTGGAAAGGAAGAGTTCCTCCCAGGGCAGAGCCAGGAATCCAGGATAATTATCACTCCATCCAAACCAGTCCATGGGCAGAAACAAACTCCAGCAGAGGAGGTGGAGCAGAGTCAAAACGTGGCACCTGGACATGAGGGCTATAAATACACAGAGCCTTTCCTCTTAGTGAATTTCATTTAAAATTTCTATTATTTAATTGGATATTCGAGCTTGAAGAGTTCAGAATTTTTAAAATCTATTGCTTTTCAGTTGGCAGCTGGTCACTAGTGGTGTCCCCATTGATCAGTTTTGGGCCCAGTGCTGTTCAATATCTTCATTGATGATTTAGATGAGGGGATTGAGTCCATCATCAGCAAATTCACAGATGACACCAAGCTGGGGGGAGTGTGGATCAGCTGGAAGGCAGGAGGGCTCTGCAGAGGGACCTGGACAGACTGGAGAGTTGGGATGATCCCAAGGGGATGAGGTTCAACATTCCAAGTGCTGGGTCCTGCACTTTGGCCACAACAACCCCATGGGGAGCTCCAGGCTGGGCACAGAGTGGCAGAAAGGGACCTGGGAGTCTGGATTGCCAGGAAGCTGAACAGGAGCCAGCAGTGTGCCCAGGTGGCCAAGAAGGCCAATGGCATCCTGGGCTGGCTCAGGAACAGCGTGGCCAGCAGGTCCAGGGAAGGGATTCTGCCCCTGTGCTCAGCTCTGGGGAGGCCACAGCTTGAGTCCTGTGTCCAGTTCTGGGCCCCTCAGCTCAGGAAGGAGATTGAGGTGCTGGAGCAGGTGCAGAGAAGAGCAAGGAGGCTGTGAAGGGATCCAGCAGAATTCCTGTGAGGAAGGGCTGAGGGAGCTGGGGGTGTTGAGGCTGGAGAAGAGGAGGCTCAGGGGAGACCTCATCACTCTCTGCAACTCCCTGAAAGGAGGTTGGAGCCAGGGGGGGGTTGGGCTCTTTTCCCAGGCAACTCTCAGCAAGACAAGAGGGCAGGGTCTCAAGTTGTGCCAGGGGAGGTTTAGGTTGGAGATGAGAAAGAATTTCTTTCTGGAGAGGGTGATCAGGCATTGGAATGGGCTGCCCAGGGAAGGAGTGGATTCTCCGTGTCTGGAGATCTTTCCAAAGAGCCTGGATGTGGCACTGAGTGCCATGGGCTGGGAACCACGGGGGGAGTGGATCAAGGGTTGGACTTGATGAGCTCTGAGGTCCCTTCCAACCCAGCCAGTTCTGTGATTCTATGATTCTATCACTCCTGGTGCAGTGATGCTTCTCCCCAATCTTGGGGCTTCCACAGTTGATGTTCCACCTTGCAGGGGGCCTCACCAGTTCCAGGTCCCACCCCTCCTGCTCCCATCCCCTGCATGGAAAACTCCAGGAAAATGTGAGGAACATCAAAACTGCTGAGGAGAAAGCCAAGGAGCAGGGAAGAAAACCACCAAACCCCTCCATTTTTAAAATATTATTTATATTCTTCTTCATTACCTTCTCGGTTCTGATTTTTTTCTTTTTTTTTTCTTTTTTTTTCTTTTTTTTTTTTTTTTTTTTTGTGGGGGGGTTTTTTTGTCTGTTTGTTTGGAGTTTTGGGGTTTTTTTGGTTTGTTTGGCTTTTGTTTGCAAAACCAAAAGGTTGGTGTCAGGTTATTTCAAGGCATTGAACTGATTCTATTTACTCAGGAGCTGATAGAGTTGATACACGGAATGTGATGAATGCAGAGAGGGGAAAAACAGACCCAGAGCAGAGCAGGAGTTTGATTTCAGGGCTGGCTTTGTGATGAAAACTGATATCAGGAGCAACTTCAGGCCATGGTCACCTGAAAATGAAAGGCTGGGAATAGTTTTGATGAAATTGGGATAAGGTGGGAGGAGAAAAATAAAACCACCTCACCATCCAAGAGACTTTTTTGCCACCTTGAGGGATAATAATAAAGTTTTCTTGGTTTATGGGTTTCCTTCAAGGTGGTGGTGGGATCTTCCATATTTAGCTTATATTTTTATTTTTATCTTTTCTCTTATTTTATGGGGTTTTTTTCCTGACAAATTTATCTTTCCTCGTATATTTTTATCTTTTCTGCTTTTTACTTAAGAAGCAATGGAGTAGGGGAAGAAAGCATCAGAGAATCAAGTTTTTCTTTGAAAAAAACAACGGGAAAAAAACAAAGGAAAATCAAAGCATTCAGTTCAGAAATCAATAATTTAATACATTAAAAAGTTCCAAACAAGCCTAAACTGCAATCAGGGTCCCCAGTTCCAGTATCAGGAGTTACTCAGCTGCAACATTCCCAATGGAAAACCTCAGATTTGTGCCTTTATTCCCCTGATTTTCATTCTTCTGCAGAAAAAGCAATGCTTCCTGCCTGGAGGTGAGGGATTAAAAGGGAGGCAGCAGGGAGATTGTGTCCCCTGCTCTGGCCACGGGAGCATCACCCTGGGATGAGGCATCTGGGGGGAGGTTGGTGGCAGGAACAGATTTGAGCCCAGAGCATCCTCCAGCTGGAAAGCAGGAGGGACTTTTTTAAAGCCTCCTCTCCACAGGTGGGTCTGTTCCAGGTTGCCTGCAAAAACTGGCATTTAGGATGAGCCAATTTAGTGGCATTTATCCCCAACTTGGGGCTGGAGGTGGCAATTTGCCTTTGAAGTAGTTGGTGGGCACAGAGTTGTGTGCAGAGTCCCAGCTGCATCCCCTTGCTCAGCTTTTTCTTCTCTTATTGATGAGCCTGGGCTGCTGAAAGAGGCAGAGACAAAGGCAGAAATGATCAAACCCCAAGTTTCTGCCTCTTGTCTCATCCCCTGGGCCCCAAGGAGCAGCCCAGCTTTTAACCAGAAGCTGAAGCCTGCCAGGGGGAGAGCAAAGCAGGAGGGCTCTGAAATGTAAATGCCTTTTCTTTTTTTTTTTCTTTTTTTTCTTTTTTTATTCTTTTTTTTATTTTAAAAACAGGGAACCTGCTGACTCATGACTTGGAGCTCTGCTCCAGCACCCTTCACCCCCCTCCTCATCCTCGGGGGGAGCATCTCTAACCTCCCAGAGGCCAAGCAGAGGGAGAAACCCAAAGAGGAGGAGGAAGAGGAGCTACAAAACCCTTCCCAATAAGTTTCTCCGTCCCATGAGGACGAGGATGCAAAGCTGACACTGGTTCTTTCTGCATTTCCTTTTGCTTTTTAAACTCTCTGAATTATTTAAGAGAGCAGATTTTGCCTTCTTAGCCCCTCAAAGGGACAGGAGGGCCCATGCCAGGCTCTGTTGCCACCACCCAAGGTGGCTCCAAGTGTTTCTAAAAGATCTGGGGGGGCAAAGGAGCCTGAGCAGCTAAAAATATGGGTCTGTCCTCCCTCCCCCCATCTTCTGCAACATCCCTCTGCCTGTTTGTCATGAATACAAACCCATAAACACCTGCAGGAGGTGATGCTGAAGTTTTTTTATCCTGAGAGCTGAGGAGCTGCCTGAACAAAGTCAGAGGCTCCTCCTGACACCTGCAGCCACCTCCTGGATCTCCAGGTGCCCTCCAGACCCAAATTAGAAGTGATGGAAATGATGGACATCCCCTGCCTTGGAGCCATGGTGAGCTCCAGAGCCATAATGGAAATGGGAATTCTTTTTTTCCTAATATGCTTCTGCTCTGATACTTGGTTTTTTCTCTTTTTTTTTAATCCTTTTTCAGCTGAAAACCCTGCCCCAGCAGCAGCTGCTCAGGACTTCACACCTTCTGCTCCTCAGCTTCTTCCCCCCTGCCCAGCTCCTCCTCCCACAAGGGGGGAAAGGAGAAGGATTTACAGCACCCAGGTTTGCAGAAGTGATGCCCCAAGTGAAATTCTCTCTCTAGGGAAGCCACAGCTGTGCTGGGGCTCAGCCTGGGAGAGGAAACACTTTATATGGACAGATAAAATCTTTTATTAGACCCACTGATAGAAGGGGAAAAGTTGGAGGGATCCAGAGCTCCTTCCACACCCTCCCCATCCTCTCTCCATCTCCCCAGACCCCAGAGCTGCAGGAGTTGATCTGCCAGCAGATGCACAAAAAGCCCCCAGGCTCCAACCCTACCTAAATCCTTCTTCTTTGGAGTAAAAATCTCCAGCATGTGGCTTTTTGCCATTTTCCCCTGGATCCCAACCCATTTTTCCCTTGCTGGGGAAGCCCATCAGGCTGGAAGTGATGCTGAAGGGAACAGAGGGAGAATTCAGGGTGCAAGGGAGGCTGCAAGCCCATTCTTCACTAAAGCCTTTCCTGAATTGTTCCACATCCATCCCTGCTAATTCCCACCTCAAAATCCCACCTGGAGAGTGGCTGGCCACAGAGTTGTCCTAGAGCCTCAGTGCTCCTGAGGAACAGCCTCTTGCCCCCTAAAATTTATCTACAACTCCACAGGGCTTATTAATAAGATTGCTCTCTTTTTTTTTTTCTTTTTAAATATATATAAAAATAATAAAAAGGGTTGATCCTCCTGGTAATTCATAGCAATTGTAGTAACCTGATAGTGATTTCTAGCAATTAAGCACAATACTAATTCACTCATTTGCTAAGTAATGCCTTGTCTTTATTTATGGGGGCTGTGCCAGGGTATAAATATCTGATTTTGTTGGCTAATGAAAATCTACTGAGTAGCTGCTTTTCTTTTTTTTTTTTTTGCTTTTTTTTTTTTTTTAATGTTTATTGGTTTTAAGCTATTCTTAGCAATCACGTGCTCATAAGGAGTAATTGCTCGACTTTGGGCTGGTAATTACAAAGCACTAAGTCATTGTTTTCTTCCTGCAAGAGGCTGGGGTGTTTAAGGGTGCATCTGCTCCACCAGCAGGAATTCAGCTCCTCAGCCTCCTGCCTAAGCACCCGGGGCCACATCCTGCTCTTATTAACAGGAGTTTCCCAGGGACAGGATAGGAAAATAAAGGGAAATTTTTTTTTTTTTTTTTTTTTCCCCCCACAGCAGCAGGAAAATCCACAGCCCTTCCCAGCATGAGCATTTCCAGGGCTCTGATTTACTCTGCCCTGTTCTGGCTGGCACACAGTGCTTGAAACGTAGTCAAGCAGCTCCCAACACGAGGTTTCTGCTCTCTTCACCTCTGACTTTCCCAGTTTTCCCACTTTTAAAATGGTGAAAAAGCCATTTGGGACCTGCTGGTGAAAAGGGGAAGAGTCTGAAAGAAGGGAGCAGCCTTCCCTGCCTGGGAATGCTTAAAAAGCAGGAGAGTGGGCATCAAAAGGGCATCTCACATCCCAGGGAAAAGAGTTGGATGCTTCAGATGCCCTGCAGGTAGATCCCGAAGGCAAGGAGGGTGTGTTTGGGGTTGGGATCTCTCCCTATAGCACCCATCCCTGCCAGCCAGGAAGGCAAAGAAAGATTTGAAACAGCCCTGAGAGCATCCAGGGGTCTGAACCTTCTCCTTATCCCCCTACCAAGGTTCTGCAGCCCTCTGCAACCTCTCCCAGGCCACCTTCCCACAGAGACCACTTTTCCATCCCTTTCCAAGCATCCCTTTCCTCCTCCACTTCTCTGAAGGATTTTTGCTCTGCTCTGAGCCACGTTCTGGCTGTGAACCAGCCCGGAATTGCAGCATGAGCTGCAAAAGCAGCAAGCAGGACAGAGCAAAAGAGAAGTGGTTGGGGTCAGCTCAAAGAGATTTTGCTGCCAAATCACCCCTGCAAAACAAAAATGTCCTTTTCACCCCTCCTGCTGGGGTCTGGTGGGATGGAGCCAGGGGGTGAGGGGGAAGCAAGATCCAGGGCACCCTGAGAGAACCTTGCAGGGCTCCTGTCTGCTGCCCAGAGATAAAAAGAAACTATGGCAGGGACCCAGGGACAATATCTTCATGTCTGGGGTTGTCACTGTGCCCTGGGAAGCAAAGATGGGCAAGGGAGGAAGGTGGGAACATCCCAACCCTTCAGCATCCCATCTGAGCATCCCAAACCTCTGGAGGGAGACCAGCCCTAACCAACTGCCTGAGGAAGGGGCAGCCACTTGGGTTTATTTTCCTTGGGGGACTGGGAAGTGTTTTTCCATCTCAGAGTAGGGAAAATAATGGTGCAGAAAGGGCTCTGGGGTTTGGGTATGTTATTTGGATGGTTTGGGACATGTCTGAAGGTGTGATGTGGCCCCACAATGGGAGGACAAAGAAGAACCTTGGAAAATTGTAGCTGCCAGGGGAAAATCACTCTAGGAGGCAGGAAAAAAAAAATAAAAAAAAAAGAGAGAGAGCTGGAATGACATAAAAGCAGCTTCAGAGTGAGAAAATATTGGGCAGGAAAAGACAAGATGGTGCTGCAGGACATTAGTGCCAGCCAAATCCCTCCTGGAATCAGGCACTTGTTCCTAACAGGAGGGATGATTAACCCTGGGAATAAATTATGAAGCAAAGTAAGAAGGGCTTCACCTCTTGATGCCTGTGAATAAAAGCTATGGGCCTTTGGGGAGGTTTTAATCAAACTCAGAACACTCGGGGCTCTGAAAGGGCCCCTTGGGGAGGGCTCTTGGCCAGGAGCTGGGCTGATATTCCCATGGGATCTCCTGAGGACTTTGGTACTCAGAAAACCTGCCAGGAGATGATGGGAGATGATGAACCCATCCTGTTTTGGGGTTTTTTTCCCCAGTAATAAAAGAAGAATGGAATAATAAACACAGAAAAATAAAAGAAATCAAATTAATAAGAAATTAATCGATTTCTGCTGCATGTTTGGCTACCCCAGGGTGCTCAGAGCCACATCTTAGGGTAACCTGGGGGAGGAGGGCAAGATTCCTGGGGCAGAGGGGTTGCTATTCCTGCTTAATGACTTCCAATTGAAATTACTTCCCAACTCTTCTAATTATCCAGGTGCAGTTTTAACCCTGGGGGTGGTGGGGAGGGAGGTTGTGTCTGCTGAAAGACTGGGGGTGTAAGGAGGAGGTGCACCCAAATGACTGATGTATTTCCAAATGAGGGGTTTCAGGCCCTGTTGCCTCACCAAAGAAATGAATAATTTTTCCTGAAGTGGCTGGGAATGGCACTTGGCAAATTTGGGATTTATCTCAAATTTATCCCAACCCCAGACTCAGAACCCTTTGGGATTAAGTGAAGCAAGGAGGTCCTAAGCAGTTCTCCCCCACCACGAATGGGTTTATTTAACTCCAAACAGCCAGGAAGGGAAAAAGAAAATGACAAAACAGAGCACAGATTGGGCTTTGCCTCCTCAGACTCCATTTCAGGAAGAATTCAGAGCTTTTCTGATCAAACCCAACTCCCCAGGAAGCTCCTTTGCTTCCCAGGGACTTCAGGACTTCCAGCAAGGCTTGCAAAAAAAACAAAAAAACAAAAAAACAACTTTCCAAGTGGGAGGTTTTGGTCTTTGGGAAACAGGAGGGACATTTTTGCTTTTTATCTCTGTTCTCTCCTTCCAAGTCCCCTCACCCATCCTCAGAAATCCTCTGGTGTAATTATTGACACGGCTGCTCCTCCATGTGAGGTGTCCCTGGAAGCAGAAGTCAACCTGCAGGGATGAGGTTGGGATGTTTTCCCAAATCTTGGAGCTCCCTGGGACCTCTGGGGGGAGTGGGGGTGAATTTGTAAAACCCTGAGCCCACAGATGGGCTCTTTGGTGTTCCTCTAAAATGCAAAGGAAGCTTTGATAACCCCAGCCTGGCACTCAACCTGCTCAAACCAGCCCTGCAAGTAGAGCTGGGGTGACCTTTCCTCAGGCAGCAGAGAATAAGAAAGGGGAAAGAAATGCACAGGAAAAAAAAATATATATATATATATAAAAAGAAAAAAAAAAAAAAAAAAAAAAAAAAATAAAGCCATTTGTCCCCACGGCTTTATTCTGGCTGCAGAGCTGGAGCAGCTTGTAGCTCCAGAGAACTTTTAATAGAAATCTTGGGAATGAAATGGGCTACAGCTGTTTTCCTTGATAAATATATTTTATGCTACATGCCTCAGCTGCCATCTGTTTGCTGATATGAGCATTTCTCCTCGGCAGCAGCTGAAGTCATCAAAGGGAAGAGCAGGAGCTGGGGCTCAGGGCAGGGAGAGGGGAGGAGGTGGAGTGGCCCAGGCCAGGGGGTCCTTCTGGGGCTTAAGGTGACAAAAATGCCCCAAAAACCAAAGGGAAGGCAGAGGGTGGGCTGGGAGGGGGGAGGAGCTGGGTGGTTTTGGGGGGGAATGGGGATTTTCTGTGGGTGAGAGAATGGGCCAAGGGTTGGGCTTCTGGAAGGTGTTGAGATGTTCAGAGATGTGGGCTGGGAGGAGTCACAGGGGCTGGGTGCTTGGTGGGTGTCAACACCCCCCAGGCTGCATCAGAAAATGAGAAAATGGATAAAGAAATGAAGAAAAATAAAACAAAAGGGGAAAGGAAGAGAAGGAAAGAGAGGAGAAGAGAGAAGAAGAGGGAAGAAGAGAGAAGAAAGAAGAAGAGGGAAGAAGAGAGAAGAGGGAAGAAGAGGGAAGAAGAGGGAAGAAGAGAGAAGAGAGAAGAAGAGAGAAGAGGGAAGAAGAAGGAAGAAGAGAAGGTCCAGCTCAGGCTCCTTCCCTCCTCTCTCTCCATCCCCACCCAGGACATCTCCTTTTCTGCAAAAATACTTGAGGCTCCACTCCCATAAGCAGAAGCAAAAGTCCCCCAAGAATCGTGTCCCAAACAATTTTGGGTTTTTTTTTTCCTTGCCCTATCAGCATCATTTCTCCAGCAGAGACACCCAACCCTTCCTGCTCCAGAGGGACAGACTGGGACCCAGTGGGGAAATAATCCTTCCAGCTAGATTTACAGCAAGGCAGCAAAACCTCCTGTGAGCAGCAGGATGCAGGAACATTTGCAGGAGCATCCCAGAGATCTCCACAAACACTTCCCCTCTTGCAACCCCTGATTTGAAGACACCCAGTCCTGTGGGAGCTGGGCTGAGCTCCAGTGTGCAATGCTGTTGGAGAGTTGGGGTTTTTTCTCTTGTATTTGCCTTGTTCTGCCCTTAAAACCCAGCCCTGGCACTGCTACACTCAGCTTGGGTATGTAATAGCTGGTTGTCACTGTCATGTGCAAGCCTAGGTGACAGGTGCCCTGGCCAGAACAGGGCTTATTATGGTGATTATTGCTCTGATCTTTATGATTATCAGATTAGATTCCTTAGACTGCTCAGCTGAGGTCAGATGCCCTCAAAACCTATAGGAAAAGGGAGAGCTGTGTCCTTGGGGGGGTTTGAAATGCAGGAGCTGGGCAGAGGTGAGGTGCCAGGAGGTTCAGGTTGAATGGGGTTGTGGCAGGAATTGACAGCCCCCGGGGGTTGGATGGGTGATGTTGGCAAGAAAATGTGGGTGTGAGCACTGTCTGGAAGCAGAGACCTCGTGGGTGATGTGGGGACAGGGGTCTGGAGGATCCCATGGTTCATTTTGGTGGTTTCTTTACTATTTTTATTGCTGGAAAGCAACGTGCTGTGCTCCAGCTGCCTCGGGGAGGGAAGATGCTGCCAGCCTGGAGCACCAAAAAAGAGCTCCCTGGTAGAAAATTCCCCTTTTCTACTGGGATGGGTGGGATGCTGCTCCTATTCCCCATGGAAGTGGGGTCAAAACCTTCATGATTTGCCTAGGATCTCCCCAGCAGAGGAATGGAGCAAGCTTCAGGTTCATGCAGGGACGTGGTCCCACCTTGATGTTCCTGCTGCACATCAGGGTCTGGATCAGGTCCCATTCAGAGCCTGTTCTTCACCATGTCTGCAAAATGCTCCTTTTGTCCCACAACTCTTTATCCCTCCTCCCCACTCCTCTTATTCTCCCTTTCAGAAAGCTTCAAGCTTGGAGCACTTTAAAACCCAACGAGATTCAATGCAGCACAGAAGCCTGCTTTTTTATTTTAGTTTTTTAGAATTTATTTTAGTCTTTTCCTGCTCCCTCATCTCCAGCATCATTCAAAGTGTCTCCAAGCATTTTGCTGGGGGAGATAAAGGCTGAGCAAAGCCCTTTTTTTTTTTTTTGTGCAGACAAAATGCCACGAAGCAGAGCAAGGGAGGAAGGCAGCTGCTTCCCTCTGTGGGCTCCTCCTGAAGCTGGAAAAACCTGGGGGTACCACAAGAAAGGAGCCCCCCCTTCCCCTTAAGCATCACCCAGCCCTGTGCCCACTCTCCCCAGCCTTCAGTCACCCATTTGGGTCCCCTCCCTGCCTCCACCCCTGGAGTTGGCACTGGCTAAAAGGGATGATGGGGTTTTCCAGCATCCCACAGATGGGTGCCCAACCCCTGGACCACCCCAACCTCTCCATCCTGCCCACCCCCACGCTGCAGTTTTGCCCCCACCCAGCAGCTTCTGCCTGGCTGTGGGGTTTGGTGCTTGCGTGGCAGCTGGAGCTCCAGCCTGGGAGCAATTCCTTGCAGGAATGGCAGGCACTGAATCACTGGTCTGGGATCCTGGGAAATGCAGAAGCCCTGCTATAAATAACTGCTGAGCCTGGGGGACTGGCTCAGCTCAGGGGGGCAAAAGGTTTAATGCCTGTAATTGGGAGGAGATGAAACCCCTCAATGCTGGGCTTGCTGGGACCCGTGCTAGGACAAACCCCATCACTCAGCAGGGAAAAAAATTCCCTCTTCTGAGATAATTCAGGCAGGACAAAGCCCGGGGAACTCCATCAGCAGGATTTGGGGTAAGAGGACGAGAGTTTGGGCTCAGCCTTTTCTCTTTCTCCTGAAATTGTTGTGGTCTTTCCATGCAAGAAAACCAGGGACAAAGCAGTCAAGCAGCCTGGACAAGGGATGTTGGTTTAAAAGTGAAAGAGGGAAGAAAGGTTTCACAGTGAGGGTGGTGGGATAGGGGCCCAGGATGCTCAGAGGGGTGGGGGCTGTCCCATCCCTGGAAACACAAGGTCAGGTTGGATGGGGCAGCCTGATCTGGTTGAAGGTTTCCTTGCTCATTGCAGGGGGTTTGGACAAGATGGACTTTAAAGGTCCCTTCCAACCCAAACCCTTCTACAATCAACCCAAAAACCCTTCTACAATCCATTCTGGGATTCTAAAAGCTCCCTGTGGCAGAGAGGATCTGCTGGGTCTGGGCTGCACTGGGAGCTAAGGGGATGAGGTGGGATGCTCAGGATGCTCAGGACCAAGTTTTTCCTCCCAAATGTTGATATTTCAGAGAAAACCCTCATTCTCCTGCCTGCAGGTGAAGCAAAAGGTTCGTTTTGCATTTGGCCCCAGCAAAACCCTCAGCACTTTCCCAGTTTCCACAGGGCACGTTTTGGCAGATCCAGGTTGTCTTTTTTTCTCTCCTTGGGGCTGCAACTCCCCAGCCCTCCCTGTACCCACAGGAGCAACAGGAGTGGTAACAAATCCCCCTGTGCATGGCATATGGCAAAACATCTCCTCTCCAGGGGACAGGGGGTGGCAGGGGGCAAATTAAGAGATGCTGGTGTGTCCTGACTCCCAGGGATGCCTGGAGATGTGTGAGGATGCTGCTAAGGAAGGGAGGGGCTGCTGTGGGCTTTGGTCCTCAGAGCCAGAGAAGAAAAGACAAGAAAATTAATTTTTTTTTTTTGCTTTGGTTCTAATGGGCTCCAGGTATTTCCAGGCATGCAGAGACACCCAGGGTGCTGCTTTACCTTTCATTGCACAGCAAGGAGACAAAGTGGGAGATCCTCTGAGCACCACTGGGCTGATTCCTGCAAGATTTTGGCAGCAAAAAGCCCTGGGAAACATGAACTCATCCACCCAGTGAGGCACCCATTGTGCACCTGGGGAAACTGAGGCAGGGGATGGTTCTGCTTACAGTCCTACAGGCTAAAAAGTGACTTTGGGGGGAGCTTTGCAGCCTGGCCCCAAAAGCTTGATATTTGAGAGGAAAAACAAGTTTTAGTGGCTCCACGGAAAAAAAAAATGGGGTTTTTTTGCATGTGGGAACAGAGAACAGGAGCAGCAGCACCTCCCTCAAGGTGTTTGCAGCAGTAAAGAGAGTGATGGAGATGAAATGGTGTTGGGTGCACCTTCCATTTAATCCCTGTTACAAACCTTGAGGTCAGTTTTAGGGACTGAAATTTGGATTTTTGTGTGTTTATTAATTGAGAAGCTGGATGGTTTGGGGGGGTTTTGGCTACTGAATGTTTTTCTGGTGAGCAATACACTTGTTACATGATTTTTACTCCAGCGGGGCAGGTTAGACCTTTCTAAACTTGTTATTAATGTTTTTATCTAAAAAGAGAGACATTAGAATGAGGGCAAATGTTGCCAAAAGTCACAAGGAAACAAAAAAACCTCAAATTAGAAACAAGAAAAGGAAGCTCAAGACTATGGGAGTGAACTGTTTGGTTGGTCTGCAAGGGAAAATCATTTGAATTTAGGAGCTGAAGATGAATTTTAAGAGGTTTGGTTAACATGCCCCACCAGAGACAATGCTTTTATTTCAAAATTGCCAGCACACCCCCCCAAAAAATTCATTTTCTTTGCTGCCTGTTTGGAAGGGAATCTTCACTGGGCTGTTTGAGAGCTGTAATTTACTTTTCAAGCTGTGTAATTAGCCCTCTCAATCAAGCAGCAGCATTTCTCTCTTTGCTGGAAGAATATTCCACCCCAACCCAACCCAAATGTCTTTTCCTCAACTTGATCAAACCCCAAGGAGGGGCTGAAACTTTGCAGCCACCTTTTTTGCTTTGCAGCCCCTGCTCAGGCCTGTCAGGGGTTGGGAAGCTTGCTGGGGAAGGGAAAAAAAGAAAATGGAAATAGAAAATAGGGTCGAATATTGACCCATGGCTCTTGCTCATCCCCCTGGAGCAGCATCCAGCGCCAGGAGGTGGGAGGATTTCACTGAATCTTGTGGGGTTGGAGTTTCTTCCCCTCTACTGCAGATTTTGGGGATTTGGGCATGGGAGAAGAAGGAGAAAGATACTCAGGGGTTTCCTTTGGAAGCACTAGAAGCAGCACAGAACAATCTTTTTTTATTGTTTTTCCTCCCTGTTTTTCAGCAGATCTTTTTTTTCCAAGAAAACACTTCCCAAGAAGGTGAGGAACTGGGAATCTCCCACATCCCACTGACCTTCCTGTTGCCTGCCTGGGGTTCCCTGGGTGTGCTCAGCCCCATTTCTCCTCTCATCTCCTTTTAAATTGGAGGCTGGAGCCAACCCCAGGTCCAGGGGCTGCAATCAGGGCACTTTATTTCCCAGGAACACTGCAGGGAGCTGCTGGAGTCAAAGCATCCACACAGTAAAAGAGGAGGAAAAGAGGGAAATTGCTTTATAAAAACCAAAAGGACTTCTGGTTTTCTTTTCTTTTTTCTTTTTTTTTTTTTTTTTCCATTTTTCCCCTTTTTTTTCTTCTTTTTCTTTTTTCTTGTCTTTTTCTGGAGCTCTTAAACTCAAGTCTGGCTTTTGAGTCCTTGGCAGGCTTGAGAGACAGAACTTTTTCTTCCCAATTTTTCTTAGCCGAACGAGCCCTGATTTAACACCATAAGATTAATTAATTCTTGCATTTCTCCAAGCCTAAAACAATATCCTTGCTACATTTATAACGTAGTGGGTCGGGGTTTTGGGGGGTTGGGGGTGGTTTTTTCCCTTTTCTCCCCCCTTTTCATTGCAATCAAATGGAAATCTTGTAATCTCCAGATGAATGGAGCAGTGTGGGAGCTTCCCATTCCCCTCCAATCTGATTGTAGTGGCAGCAAAAAGGACATGGGCCTAATTAAAGTGCCAATCAAGCAGAAATGGAATTAATTGTTTTTTATACAAATGCTCTACTTAACCCTTAGTGGCTTGCTCGTGTTTTGGAGGGATTTTACCCATGCACCAAAAAAGTCCAAGCCAGGATTCAGAAAGAACTTGTGGGATGGAAAATCCTCCCCCTAAAAAAGGATATTAAAAGCCACAAAAAGAAGAGGACATGGGCTGTTTGTGTCCAGAAGTCTCCTCACATTCCCTCTTTTCCGTTTTCCTTGCAGCCACGGGAGGAGCTGTGGAGCCCCTTCCTCTCCTCCAGCATCACTGTTTGGGGCTGGGAAGTTTCTTAGACCCTGGAAAAAGTCAGGAGCAAGCTGGTAATTCTCAGCAAGCACTAAAGCAGCCCCGTTTTTATCCTGCCCAGACACATGGACAACCCCCCCCCAAGCCAGAAGTTCCTGAGTTTTTTGGTGGGTTAAGAGAATCTGGCCCAGCTCTGAAGGATGGAGAGGGAAATCCGGCCCCAGCTCTCTAATACCTGAACTGGAAGCAGATTCCACAGCACATCTGGGGTTGTTTCAAGGTTTTCTGGTGTTCTCTGTAGCTGCTAAGATCAAAGGATCCATGCATGCTGAGCCTTGACCCCAGGAAACCCCTTGGGGAGCTTCACCCCAGGGTTTGGATCCTTCTCAACTCCAAGGATGCACCTTGGGATCTCCTCACCATCCCAGAGGAAGCTCCAGGGGCCTCCCAGCATCCTCACACCTCCAAGGATGCACCTTGGGATCTCCACCAGACATCTCAACCCCAAACCTGCTGCAGGGTCCCCCAGTGGGTGACAAGGGCTGTGACAGGGGCTGTGCAGCACTCCCAGGATGTGGAGAAACAACCACTGCACCCCAAACCCCCCAAGAATCCTGCTTTCCAATCAGGCTTTTTCTCCCAGGGAAAAAACCACCTGGCTTGCCCTGTGCACAGGGGGAAACTGAGGCACAGTGGGATGAGTTTCTCCAAGGAGCAGGGGAAAAGCTGTGCAGGGAAAAACCCCTGAGCCTCAGCTCCCTGTTTCTGCAGCAGGACTCTGCACAGCTTTCACCTGTCGTGTGTGGTTTTAAATGACAAGGAAAGAGATTTTATAAACCAGAGAAACAGGTGATTATTTCCCCTCTCTCTTCCTTCCAGGTGCTTGGCTTCACTTTGTAACACACCAGAATGAAATCCATCGGAGCTGCTGTTGTCCTGCTGGTTAAACCTCCATTTTCTGTCAATATTGCTTCCTTTTTATCAGGTTGCTTACAGGGTTTATATTATTTTTCTCCCTCTCCACCCCTATCCCCTCCCCCCCCCCTCCTCATTTTGCTGCAGCATTTCAGAACATTTTGTTTCTTGCACTTCTCTGTAAATAGCCTGGAAGGAAGAGAGCCAGAGGCAGGGGGAAAATCTTCACTTTCATTGTTGTGATGTTTCATATCTATTGCACTTGTCAGCAGGGAATACCAAAAAAAAAAGAAAAGGAAAAGGAAGGGGGGGAGGAAGACAAAAGTGCTCTGTGTCTCCCCATTCAGTTGCAGAAGCAAAGCAGAGGATTCTCCCTGCTCTGCCCAGCCTCTGCCATTGCTCTTTTTGCCAGGGATTGCTCTGGGAGACCCCAAAAGCCCAAACTTGGGAGGCAGGTGATGCAAAAGAACCTGAAGTGGGGAGTTCCTCCTGCAAACACCACGGCATCCCCAGGGGCAGGGGAGTTTTGCTCCACATCAGCTCCAGATTCCTCCCCAAGGGCCATTCCCCCCCTGGCACTGAGATGTTTTCCTCCCCTGGTTAATTGGGATGATTTATTTCCTTCCTCAAATCACTGCAGCTTGCAATGAGATCCCCCCAAAATCATCAATTTCCACTTGATTTTGTCTCCTGTAACAACACAAGGTAAGTCCCAGGCCAGGCAGCTTTGCAGGATGATGCTCAATGCTCCAGCATGCCAAAGTTCTGTCAGTAATGGGGTTGGGGTTTTTTTTTTCTGTCCTCTAAATCAAATTTGACTCCCAGTGTGGTTGGAAGCAGAGGAATAATCAGTTCATAAAACTTCCCTCTTGCTACGTTCCAGTTAAGGATTTAAAACCTTCTGCAAAAGGTCAGTGTTACAATGAGAATTTTCCAGCCTAAATGTTTTCATTGGGGAGAAAGAATTAAAAAAAGAAAAAAGAGAAAAATCCTCCCCTTTCCTAGAAGTTAAAAAATTCTGCTAGCAACAAATAATATTCTGTGTGAAAAAACAAATAAAAATAAATAAAAAATAAAAATAAATATAAAATATATATAAAATAAAAACAAAAAATAAAAATAAAAAAGAAGAAATTGCCATGAAAATGTCAGTGGTGTTTTGAAGCTCCAAGGAGAAGTCTGCCCTGTGCAGCAGCCTCATACCCGTTAGCACCCCCCATCTGCAGGCAAACAGCATTCTGCAGAATGAACTGAAATATAACTCTGAGTAATTCAGAAATCACTGAGAATCAGGCACTGAGAGCTTCATCCCACCTGCACTGAAATCAGGGCCGAGGCAAAAAAAAAAATAATAAATAAAATAATAAAAACAAAAAGGGCCCCCTGTGAGTGCCCCCCTCTGGGTCACTGCCAGGAGAGCTCCCAGGGCTGGAGCTGAGGGATCTGCCCAGGACGTGCTGGGGGCAGGGGGCAATGTCTGTCCTGCAAAGCCATGGTGCAAAGTGCAAGGGTTTGGTAAGGGAAGGCAGCGTTCCCCCAGCATCTTCACCAGGTCTGCATAAAATCAAAGGGTGCTTTGTTTCCTGAGGGTTGCAAGTCAAGTAAAGTAAATAAATAAATAAAACTAAAATTAAAATAAAATTAAAAAATAAAAGAAAAATAAAAATTAAAAATTAAAAGAAAAATAAAGAAAAATAAAGAAAAATAAAAGAAAAATAAAAGAAAAATAAAAGAAAAATAAAAGAAAAATAAAAGAAAAAATAAAAGAAAAAATAAAAGAAAAATAAAAGAAAAATAAAAGAAAGAAAAAATAAAAGAAAAAATAAAAGAAAATAAAGAAAATTAAAATAAAACCAAAAGTAAAATAAAAATAAAAGCAAAATAAAAAATAAAAATTAAAAGCTAAAAATAATAAAAATTATAATAAAAATAAAATAAATAGAATAGAATAAATAAAAAATAAAATAAATAAAAAATTAAAATTAAAATAAAAGAAGTATAAAAAATAAAAAAATTAAATAAAAATAAGAATAAAATAAAAATAAAAAAATAAATAAAGTAAAATAAATAAAAAATTAAAAATAAATAAGCATTATTTAAAAATAAAAAATAAAAAAATAAAAGGTAAAATAAAAAGTAAAATAAACAATAAAATAATGACAAAAGAATACAAAGCTGGGGTGACCACCACGCTGCAGAGCACCCCCTGCACGCCCCGTGCTGAGACATCCGCGTTTTGCTCATTACCTCTGGGTGTGGAGCTGCTGGGGCGGGTTCAGCCCCCAGCACCCGGTACCCGGTACCCGTCAGCACAGGACTTTAACCCCCCTTAACCAGCCCACAGCAGGTACCCACAGACCAGGTACCCACAGACCAAGCCCCCCAGGGCCCAGCAGACACTTGCAGCATTCCCAGCCCCGTTTGGGAAGCTCTGGAATCCCTCTTTGAAGTTCACCTTTGGGCAGAGCAGCGAAGTAATTAAGAGTCCGCAGCTGTAATTAGTTGGTGATGCTCGGGATGCTAATTGAGCTCAGCTGGGCCCAGCTGCCCCTTCGGACCCCGGAGAGGGAGGCAAAGGATTCCCCAGCCCTGGGGGGTGTGCGGAGCATGGGAGGTAGGAAATGCTCTCGTTTCTTTTAGGTTGGGGAGTTTGGGTTGGGTTTTTTTTGTCCCCGACCTCGGTACGGGCGAAATAAAAGAAAAAAAAAAAAAAAAAAAAAAAGGAAAAAAAGAAGGAAAAAAAAAAAGAAAAAAAAGGAAAAAAAAAAAAGAAAAAAAAAAGAAAAAAAGAAAAAAAAAAGAAAAAAAAAAGAAAAAAAAAGAAAAAAAAAAAGAAAAAAAAAGAAAAAAAAGGTGTGTGTGTGAGGGGGCGAAATTAAAGAAGAAAAAAAAAGGGGCGGGGGGAGGGAATTTAAAGGAGTGGAAAAGCCCCCTTTGCCCTCTCCCATCAATGTTCTCCCTCCAGTTTTTTTGTTTTTTGTTTTTTTTAAGTATTTTTCCCCCTCTCCCCCCCGGGAGTTTTTTTGGTTGGTTGGTTTCTGGTGTTTTGGTTTTTTGGGGGTTTTTTTTTGAGCTTGGATGAGCCGCTGCTCTCCCCCCTTTCCAAAAGGCTGTAATAGAGGGGGGGTGGGGGGCTTTTCACGGCATCCCCCCCCCCGCCTCCTCCCAGGCGAGACTGCCGCTGGGGGGATGAACATTTTATTTTCTGGTTTATTTTTCACCTCCTTTCCCACGATTGGACTCTGGGGGAAGGCTCCGGCTTCTCCCCCTCCCACTCTGGGGGTGCAGCCCCCCCAGATCCTGGAGTGCTGCGGGAGATCAGGGGCAGCCCCCAGGCAGGTGAGGAGGGGGGGTATGACAAGCCCCCTCCCCAAATTTAGAGACTGGGGGGGGGGAAGCTGTGCAACTGTTTGCGGTGATGTTTCGGGGCAGGGAGAAGGATTTGGGGGGGGGGGGAAGACGCCCTTCCCCCTTCCTCCTTTCTCCCCCTCTCCCCGCAAATGGCTCAGAAGTCGCGGCGCCCACCTCCCCATAACGTTTCCCCTCCAGGACCCTCTCTCCCCCCCCAGGACTCTTTCTCCTCCCCCCTAGGACCCTCTCCCTCCCCCCCAGGACTCTCTCCCCCCCCCCCAGGACCCTCCCCCTCAGCTTTGCCCGTGCACAGAGCGAAGCGTTTCGGGGCTGCTCCCCTTTCCAAAACCAAAATTCCCCTCACGTTTTCCCGGGCACTGAGTAAACATTGGGGGTCCATAAATCCCCCCCCTCCCCGCTTTGCCTGTGCACCAAGCAAAGCATCTGGGGGGGGACGACGACAACACGTACCCAAATATCCCCCCCACCCCCTTCCCTTCCCAGAAACCCGAGACCCCAGCCCTGCCGCGCACCCCATCCCGTGCCGGGGGGGGGGGGCTGAGCCATCCTTATCCAAGTTACTCCTCCTTTAACCATCACTTTCCTTTCTCCCTCCCCTTTTTCTTCCCCCCCCCCCCTCCTCCTCCCTTTCCCAAAAGCCAGGCGAGGTTCTCTCCGCCAGTCAAGGCAGCGCTGCCGGGGGAGGAGCTGGGGGGGCGGCGGCGATGGAGCCGGGAGAGCGGAGCCGGCGGGCGGCGGCAGCAGCAGCAGCAGCATCAGCAGCATCAGTGGCCTCCTGAAAGCCCCCCCCGACCCCCGGCTCCTTGCCCACCCTGAGGAATGAGCGCTTTCCAGGCAGACCTCCTCCTCCTCCTCCTCGGGTGCTTCCTGCTCAGCCACGGTAGGACACGGCGCAGCACTTTAGTTTGGGGGCAAAGGGGGGGGGGGGGTCTTAGGTCGGGGGGCTTCGTCTTGATGCACAAGGGGGGGTGAAGGAAGTGGGGGGAGAAGGAGGATTGCGGAGTTTTTCACGCGTCTCTAGCGAAGCAGGTTGCCGTTTTATTAAAAAAAAAATAAAAAAAATAAAAGGGGGGGGGGGAGAAGAATCTTTAGCATGCAAATGAGTTCTTTCAGCTTCAGTTCCGTTAATTACATCGTGTTTGTGGGTAAACACGGCTTTGCTCAGCAACAGTCCACCCCCTCCCTAAAATAAATAAATAAATAAAATTAAATCGCCGCCCGGTCCTTTTTGCCGGTGCCGGGCAGGCGATGGATGGTTCGGTTCGGTGGGGAGGGATGGAGAAACCTCTTTGGATCTGGTTGGTGGCAGGGGCTGGCTCCAGCCCCACGGGTTAGGGAGAAATTGAGGGGTGGGGGGTAGGATGTGTGTAGCTGTTGCTTTGTAGCAGCCTTAAGGTTGTGGGACACCCTGATTACGGTGGTTTGGGGAAGGGGGGTGTCACAGCCTGATCCCACCTCCCCCAGCTGCCCTGGGAAGGAGCGTGGGAACCCGGAGGAATTTGCCTTGCAACTTGGCTGCCTGGCTTCCCCCTCCCTCAAATGGAAAGAAAGAAAAAAAAAAATTTAGAAATAATTGATCTGGGGAGGGGAGCGAGGGGGCGGTTTGGGAAGCTGCGCTCGCAGCGCTGGTCCCTGGGGTGTCTGTCACCTGTGGAGGACGCTGAGCTACAGCCAGACCCAAGCTTCCCCGAGCTGCTGCTCAGCCCCTCGCAACGCCAGTGTTTTTAAAATACCATCTGTGGCTCGGCGCCGTGGTCCCCAAGCCAGCTTTGTGAGGTAGGGCTTGGGGTTGCTCAAAAAAAAAAACAACAACCCACAAAAAACCAAAAAAACAAAAGGGTTTAAAAAAAAAAAAAACAACAAAAACCACACCAAACCCACGCAGCTAGTCCATCTGTTGATTAAATGAAGGATAAAACTTTTGGAGAGAGCAGTGCTTCTCCACGGGCAGCCAGGTTTTTTTTTGCTCAGCCAAACATTATTGCTGAGCATCCCCCACCATCCGCTGCATTTCCCCCCATTCGCCGAGCAGGGACGCCGTGTCTGGAGGTGTCTGGGCTTTTCCTCGTCCTCACCTCCTCTTTCCCTGGGCTTGGATGTGATGTTGGGCCCCCGTGCTGCCCTCCCTTTCGCCTTTTCTCTTTCCCTCTCTGCTTGTACTAATATTCCTTCGGGGGGAAAGCTGTGTTTGCATTCGCCTTTGCTTCTGCACAAAAGAAACCCACTGTGTCCTTCGTGTAGGTTTCTGGCTGAACAAATCTGAACTCTCCCTGGTACAGCAGGGCTGGGGCTGTCACCAGTTTGGAAGCTGGTCCTGGCCTCTTTACATCTTTCCCAGCTCCCAAGAATTGCTCAGCTCCCTGCAGGTCACCGTGCTCTTGAAGCTGAATAAGTTTGTCTCTGGGATCCAGTGGGGTTTTGGTTTGGGCTTTTTTTTTTTTTTTTTCCCTCTTCCTCCCTTTTGCAGCCATTATTTTTAATAAAAGCTAATGCACTCTGTAATAGCCCTGGGTGTTCTAAAGCTGCTGTGGCTCCTGGGCTCTCCCTGTAGCCTGAGCTCAGCTGATTTGTCTCCACTGTCTGCACCATCAGGAGCATCGTGCATCTGGTACCTGGCTTATTGGTGCCGGGCTCTGAGGCAGAAACAGAGTGTCTTGTAGAGTGATTTTTTTTTGGCTGTTTTCTCTCCTGTAAGATGAACAGAATGCATTTCTGTGGAGCTGCTGCTTGCATTGTGTGAGAAAAGAGCTGTTGGCAGCGTTGTGGCTTTTTCCCTTTGGGGTGAAACTGTACAAGGGGTCTCTATAGGATTTCATGCAGTGGCTTCCTTAAACCACCTCTTGGGGTGGGGGTTGGGGGGGAGGAAAGGCCTGGATGTAGGAGCTGAAGCTGTTTTCCAGCATGTGCTGTGGTTTTCTCCTCTGGTTGCTCTGGTGTGTCTGGATGTGGTGGCATTTGTTTTCCATGGGCGCAGGTGGCTGTGGGGATGGGATGTTAAGTGTGCACCTGGAGGGAGTTAATGGGCCAAAACTCACTTAAAAGAAGTAAAATCACTTCACCCTGCCTCTCAGGAGTTTCAGTAGCTCGTTTTTGTGGGCACAGAGCATGAAGGGCTGTGTTACTGTGCCTGCAGCACCAACGTGGCTTGAAGGGGTCTGCCCTAACAAGGCAGGCAGGACCTGAATTTCCCTTTGAGTCAAGGGTGGCATGGAGGAGGAGGATCAGCTCTGCTGAGGACCTCACTTGGGACCTGCAACCTGGACACTAGCTTCATTAAAAAGTTCCTTTTCACACAAAGCCTTGCTGAGAAGGTATTTTCCATCCCTGGAGCTGTACACCTGTGCCCTTGGGTTTGTACTTCATGGGCCAAGTGCCTCCTCGTGGCTCACCAGCATCCCACTGCTTCTGCAAACCCAGCAGGATGGAACTTGGGCTCCCAGCTGAGCTGGCAGGAGGAAGGTGCTTGGTGCTCCGTGGCTCTGTGCACCTGGCTGCAGGATCAGCCTGGGAGAAGGGTCTCTATGCTGAACACATTTCCTTCCCTTGAGCATCCTCTTTCACCCTTGCAAATGGTCTGAATCCACCTGTGTTTTCTCTTTCAGAAAGTCAACAGGGCAGTATTTTCTTCTCCAGGGCTGGTTTTCCTTTGGTGTTGCTCTCTCTCCCACCTGCTGAAAGCTGTCAGGAGCACAGCTCTGGTGAGAGAAAGTCACAGCACAATTTGCCTCCTGCAGAGGTTGGATGTGTGGTGCCCCTCGGTGGGAAGAAACTGAGGCTGCCCTGAAACCAGCTGTCTCTGTCCTGCCTGGTGAATAGTTTCCCCCTCCCTCCTCTGCCCCAAACTGGAGGAAGCTGGAAGAAACTGGGGAAAGGGCTTCAGCTGTGGGATGCAGCACCATTGAAGGTGCACCTGTAGCCACCACCTCCTCTTCCTGGCTTGTACTGGAGTAATCTCAATGAATTTGGCAGATCTGAAATTTATCTTGAGTGGGAAGATTTCCGGGGCTGTCTGGGGCTCTCTTTCCAAAGGCATGTTTGCTTTTCCTCAGGGTGATGAATACTGAGTGCTTTGGGTGTTGCAGGGTATGTTTTTCTCCTTCACAGCTCACTTGGTTCCTCCCTGGAAGCAAAAGCTTTGCAATCTTCCATCAGAGGGCCCCGTTAATAGCAGCAGTGGCTCAACTTCCCAGTGGCTTCTCATCATCCCCCAGGTGGAAAAGGGTGAAATCGTGCTGATGAGAGAAACCAGGCCAGTTCCACCCCCACCACTGGTTAGGACTGGAGGATGGAGGTTTTGGCATTGTGGGGGTAGTTGGTGGGTGATAGGGAGCAAGCTTCTGGGGTGCTGGGAGGTGGGTTTGCTCTGCAGCCCCTTGGGTGCAAGGGGCATTTGTGGATTGCTGCATCTGGCAAGCATAAGCCTGGAAATCTGTAGCTGTCATCCCTTTTTAAATTGAATTCCTCCTGCCACGTAGAGATTCAGGGTAACTTTGCAAGAGAAACGTGTTGGGATGTTTCCTAAACCCTGCAGGAGGGAGAAGTTTGGGAAGTAGAAGGGGTGAACCTCATGGTGCAAACGGAGCAAGTGCTAATGGGGTATAAAAAAAATAAAGCCAAGGAAGCAGCAACACAAGAAATTGAAATTAAAAATGGTTGAGTAGAAGCTAGTAATGGTTTAGGGAGGTGCTTTGGGAAGTCAGGAGCTGTTGCTGGTGAGGATTTGGTGGGATCACAGGAATTCACAAGGGGGCTGTGGGGGAGGGAGACTGAAAGCAGCATAAATCAGAGTTGGTGTTTCCAGTCTGTCCCATAGCAGAGGAAAAAGGGCTGGTGGGTGTTTAACACAGCTTAGATTTCTGTGTACTTCCCCCATCCTTATCCCAGTGAGATTCACAGGAGGACCACAGGTGACTTTGCTCAAAGTGCCTTTCTTGAAAGGTTTCAGTTCTCTGCAAAGAACCAGAGGGAATGAGCTGCTGTTTTGTTCAGGTGCTGTTTGCAGAAGTGAGGAGAAACACCTGCCCTGATGCTAACCTTGCATCCCTCCAGGCCTCCTCCTTTCCAAGGTTAGGTGGAGGACCCCAGGCAGTTTATGCACAGCACATCTCAGGCAGATGTTGATTACTTCTGTGCTTCCCTGTTGGTTCAGGGGACACCAACTGGAATAGAAACCTGCACAGAAATCCCCGACAGTCTCCCAGCAGTGTGTGTTACCAGCTCCTGTAGTTGCACTGCATCTGTTAGAATAAAACCCACACTGCTCTTCTGTTGCATCTGTAAAAAAAAAATAAAAAGGGAGGGGCTGATGTGCCCCTTAGGTTGTGCATTAGCTGAGGATCAAGGTCTCTGAATAAACTGTTTTCCTACAAACAGTCTGGGATGGAGAGCTGGCTCCCTTCACACCTCTGATTTAATGATTTACTTCTGTGAGTTCGTAGCCTGTTCCTCCCCTGCGTGCTGGGTGGAGAGGACTTTACAAAAATGCTGCTGGCATATTGGTTTACAACACTTCCAGAATCCTTCCAGTAAGATCAAACAGTTGTGTTTTGTTTTGTTTTTTTCCTTTTGTTTAAAGACCAGCAAATTTATCACCACAGTTGGTGAAGAACCTGATTTAGTTTCTGTTCAGGAGCAGCCCAAGTCTTTCAGTTCATTGGGAGCTACCTCTGGCCAAAGAGAGAGGCAGAGCTGTAGTAACCATGTACAAGCTTATTTTAGAAATCAATAGGTAGTGAAACAAATTGGTTGTAAATCAGTCTTTTACTTATTTGCTGAGATTTAAGGCAGTTTGGTGGAGCTGTGAGTTTTGAAGGCTCCCTGCCCTGCCTTTGGGGCTGGCAGTTGTCCCAGCTCTTGCAGGGGGTGTGTGAATCCGTCACCTGCAGTATTAATTTCAAACACCCCAGGATTTCTTGGCTGGGAAGGAATGAAGTTTAAATCCTGAGCTGCTCTTTCCAGGCACGGGTTGAATAGCAGGAAACCCGAGTTTCTCTTCCCCTCCTTCGCTGCAGCTCAGGGCACGTCCTCCACTTGAGGCAGGAGAGGGAAAATCTCCATTTCTGAATCGTGCCTTGTGGTAGGACAGAGCAAACGTTGGGTTTTGGTCTTGGAAACCGTGGCCTAACAGATGTCCTGGTTCAATGTGCCTTTTGAGCCTGTTTATTCATTGCCTGGCTGGCAAGCCCCGTGCTGGAGTGTTTGCCTTTCCCTGGTGGCAGCAGCAGCCTCCAAAGTGGAGCAGAAGGAGCTGTAGGTCACTTGGCTCTTCCTTTTACTGAGTTGCATTTAAACAGCTTAAAATCTAAATGTGCTTTGAGTGAACCTCTTAGCCTGGGCTCTGGGCATCCTGCCTCTTGTAATGTCAGATGCTAAGTGGGAGGTGGAACACTTCAGTGTTAAATGCAGATGCTAACTTGGGGGGAAGATCTGAAACTGAACACTCCTGCTCCCCACAAAAGCTATGGCAAGATTTTGGCCCTCTGCTTTCTGAGCTCTCTGTGTGGAGCAGGATGTAAATAGGGGGTTTGTTTTGTTGTTTTTTTTTTTTTTTTTGAGGGCTCTGCCATAACTGCTGCTCATTAACCATTGATGGAAGCACATCAGCCTCTCAGCTAAGATAATAGATGCTTTCTTCTGCTTCCAATTACTTTGTGTTTGGAGTTGCTGTGCCTGTTTACCATGTATGTGTCAGATGGTGGCCTCAAGTGCCAGTGGATTTATGTTCTTGGGTCTGTTGCTGTCATTTTCAATGCTGCATGAGGCAAAGTCCTGGTGTCCACACCCTGCTACTTGTGCCAGGGTCTAACTGGGTGCTACAGCACCCAAACTTTTCAGGGGCCTTTTGGGTGAGCAACCCTGTCTTGGTGGCCGTAGAAATATAGAAACTGTTCAATTTGTTTGTTTCTTTTTTTCCAGAAGCTCTTTAACCAACAGGGTAGAGGAGCCTTGCTAATTCCAGATGAAAAAAGCACCAGTAGTGAAAGGGATGAACTGTCTTAGACTTCCTCTTGGATGAAGGATCAAAGCTTTGTGCTGTGGGTCCAATATAACCATATTTTCCCCGAAGCAGAAAGCGAGTGGAGGAAGCCTTTGGGTTTGGAGTCCCACCTGGCATTTTGGGCAGGTATCCCCACATTGACTTCATATTGCCTGGCTCATAAAAAGAGCAGAAATGAAGGAATGAAGGGCCATGGATCCATCTCAGGATTCCCCCTCCTCCACTAACATAAATGAGTATTCAAGCTGTATGCCTGCCAGTCAGTAAATGTCAATATTGGATAAGTGTTTCCTTTATATCACTGCAATTTAGCATAAGCTGCTTGGAAACAAATGTCTTCCATAAGCATGAGGTGTTTCAGTAAGTACACAGTCAACATTACTATGAGGATTAAATAAATGTCAGCCCCACTTGATTCTGGAGACTGCTGAACTTGTGTAAGGGCTGGTGTGATGGTGACAACAGGAGGGATTTTGGGACTCTCTGGAGAATGTGGGATGAAAAGAACTGCTTTGGATGGAGGTAGCTGGATCTGAAGGGGATGTGGAGATGGGGAGTGCAGAAGCAACTTGCAGGAGGGGGTCGGTGATGGGATGGGGTGATTTTTGGAGAGGTTTGGGGACTTTTCATCCAGATTGACAGGTCTACTCTGAAGAGAACCTTTCTTGGCTCTGTCTGGCAAGCCAAAGAGGAAAACTTGAGCAGGTGGAGTTGCTGGCTCAGTGTGAGCAACCTCCTGCACATCTGCCACCAGGACTTGGGAGGATCTGCCTCTGCCTTTTCCTGGGCAAACTGGGAGCTGCTTAGCTGGAATCTGTGGTCACAAATACGTAAAGGCAGGAAAACCCTGCTCTTTACCTTCCAGGCACGCCCTGAGGTGTCCCTGGATGCTGTCCTGGCTGGCTGGGGGCAACCTCTGCCAGCAAGGAGAGCAATTCTGAGAGCACAGTGTGTGGGGGGACGGACCGAGTGGGTTTATTTCCCTTCTCAGCGATGCAAAACGGCTGCTTTCTCCCCAGCTGGCAAGGAGCTGACTGAAGCCACTTGTTCCCAGCTGCACAAAAATAACTGCAGACAAAATCGTTAGTGCTCGGATGAGCCTTAGCGGTGCCTCTGATGCCTGGCTCCGTGCGGACTTGTTACCCTGCAGTGTATTTTAATGACTGGCCGTGCCTGTTCCAGGTGACCTGAGCAGGGTGTCCCAACCATGTCCTGCTGAACACTTGGAGCATTTTTGCAGCTCCTTTGCTCTCGCCTCGTTGAGCTGCGCATTTACAGAAGCAGCTTGCAGACACGGGGGGGTGTGTGTGTGTCTGTGTGTCTGTCTGTCTGTCTTAAGTCAGAGAACCCGAGGATTTTGAATCTCCGGGTGACCTGGCAGAGCTAAAGCAGTTTTTTTTATTCCTCCCTCCTCTTTTTGGGTTCTGCCTGGTGGTGGCAGCAGCAGCGCTCGCATGGATCAGCGCGGTCCGTTCCGACCTGCTCGGGTTCCTTTGGAGAGCCCGAAGGCAAAAGCTGCTGAGAGCTCCGAGCCTGAGGCTTGGGCTTCACCAAGCCAAGGCCATTCCCCCTCCTTCATGTGCTGCAGAGAGGCTTCTGGAGGGCTGGGGTGGGGAGAAGAGAAGAGCTGGGGGTGTTCTGAAGGTCTTGCTGGGGAGCAATGGTCACCTCACTGCATGGTTGGACAACAGGGCATCCCTCAAGAAGTGATACAGAGGCCATGGGTTTGCTCAAGAAGCAGAAAGAATGAAGGTGTAAGGAGGGGAAGCTGGGGCTGTGGCTCACCTGCTGTCTGGTGGTGTGATACTGGGAGGTGATGGACCCCCCATGCATCCCAGGGGAGCACGGGGTGTCCTACAGGGCATGGACACCATCACTGGTCAGCCCTGCAACCTTTCTGGGTTGTTTTCTCCTCTGTGTTATGAGCTAATCCCTGGAGTGTGATTTAACACTCCTCCTTCTGGCTGTGTCTTTAACAAGCTGGGAGTGATGAGGCCACCTCCCCCCCCACCAGTGCTGAAGAAACAGAACCAACAGCTGCTAAAATTAGGCACAGCTGTTTGCAGTGTTTGGTCCTGCCCATCACTGCGTCTGACACTGTCTATGCTTATTCCTCAGCTTGTCCAGAGGCTGAAAAGGTTTAAGATATCAAAGCTTTGAGTGGCTGTAAATTAATTCCTTCTGTCTAAGCTGACGCTTGACTTACTGATAGGGAGTAGATTTCCTGTGATTTCCTTTATTTGCACTCACAAGAATGGAAATTGCCAGGTAACCTCGAGACAGACATCTTTCTGTACTCAGGAGACAACACTCCTGGTTTTCCTTTTCCTCATGAGCTTCCCCACCAAGGCAAGAATCTTCAGCCCTGCTGCCCCTCAGCCTTCTGTGTGCAACCAAAGTTCTCCAGGTGCACTTTAGGAAACCTCTGCAGTCCAGCTCAGTCCCTGCATGCACAGAGTTATCCTGATCCAGCATTCCAGCCTGGATGTTGGGATCTGCTCTTGCTTTGGAGAGGCAGATGATTTACTGAGCACTTTTGCTGGAGCAGTATGGATTCAGAACCTGCATTCATGGTTTGGTCATTGGGGTGGGTGCTGTTCCATGTGTCTGCTCATCCCTCCCTGCCTTGGGTGTCTTTGCTCCTGACAGTGGCTAGAGGAGGCTTTAGAAGTCTACCTGTCCCTGTTACCTGCCACCCCTTGGAAAAAATGTTCATCCCTCTTCAGCAGGGCTGCTCAGTGTCAGTGCTGCTTCAGAAAGGGCAGAGGGGGGGAAACTTCACAGGAGAGCAGAAGGGCCTTTTGCTGTCAAGCCCAAACCAGTGTAAATGTCACCTCCTGACAGATCTGTGATGATGACAGCAGCAGCAGTGTTGGGCTGGGTGTGAGTCAGGGTCTTGCATGATGTTTGAAGTCCAAGAGATTTTATTTATTTATTTATTTATTTGCCTCTTGTACGAGCGCATCTCCTGCGGCAGGAAGAGTTTCTGCAAACTCCTTGTTCTGGTCATGCTTAAAATGATAATATTGGCTTAAGATAGACACTTGTGATAAACTAGGAAACACGGTGTCCTTTGAAAATCTTCAAAGCTCTTTTTTCATGAAATGGGCTGGCTAGAAAGGCAGCTGCCAGGGCATTTGGATTGCAATGCTATGGGTGATAAACCCTTCCCAGGGCTGGGATTTTCTAAAGAGCTGACACCTCTCACCTTCCTTCCCTTCTTCTCCAGGAGGTGCTGATGGCATCAAGGTGGCTCAGCATCTCTGGGCAGCTTCTTGTCTGCTACCTGTGATCCCCCAAATCTGCCTTTTCTTACCTTTTCTGTGATGGAAGCACAGGGGAAGTGCTAAGCAGGCAAAGCAGGTTTTTCCTGGGAGTGAGTAGGTATGGAAAGGAGGAAAAAGGGGAGGGAATGAAACATCTCTCCCCAGAAGAACCACCATATGCAGCTGCCAAATGGCTGATGTCCCTGGGTGATGTCTTTACAGTGGTAGTTGTAGCAAATGTTTCATGCAGCATCCTGATTCTTTTCCTGCAGCCAGGTAGATTTTTCTCCCTGGGTTGGCTTTCTCCCAAGCATACACAGAAATCTGTGTAGTGCTCTTAACCTCTGCAAATTGCTGCTGACTTGAGCAGATCAGAGTTGCTGTCCCAGCGGAAGTGTCTTGTTCAAAATTGGGAAGAAAAACTGAAGTTTTAAATCTCAGGATTTGTTCAAGAATCTCAGGAACTGTTCAAGAATTAGGGATTGGACATTTGGAAGTGGGATTTGCTGTGTTTTGATATCTGTAATTTTAACATTGAGTTTAGGAAGGGTTTGTTTTTTTCTGGAAAGCATCTTGTGTTGGTTCAATACAATTAGTTATTATTGTCTAGCACACAGTTAATTTCTCTTGGTGTGGTTGCTTGTTTTTCCAACCTGTTCTCCTGCACACCACGAGGACATCATGTGCCTTGCTCTTCTCTGAAAGCACCCTGAAAATCAGTAATTGTAATTATTGGGAAATACGGAAAGATTTATAAAGATGCCAATGATATTCATCTGGCCCTGGTGCATTAAGCAGGTAAAGAAAGGACCTAAGAGGCAATTGAAGAGATTGATGGGCAGTAATGGGTGCAATAGTAATTTTTGTCCTGTGTTTTTAATAAAGTGATTGATGAGAAATGCAGCTGGAGCCCCCGTGCGGAGACCAAGAGATGCAGTTAAATTACAGAAGCTCCTTAATGAGGCCATGTAATAAAAATGAGGCATAATGAGCAAAGTATAATTGTACTATTATGCTTAAAGTGTTTTAGCAGAGGGCTGAGCAGGCAGCACTTGGAGATGCTTGGGGGTGATCTCATGGTCTTTCTAAGGGGAAGGGGATTTTCTGCTTGGGATGAAGATGAAGAGGCTGAGACACATTTGGGAGACTTGGGGAAAATATTGGCTGGGCAAGTGATGTGCTTGGCTTCCACCTGAGGGGAATGAAGGAGTCTGTGGAGCACCAGGGTGGTTTTTGCAAGGTTTTGAGGAGGTCTCTTCTCTGGGTTTTATTCACTTTATGTAGCCTTGGGGAAGTCTTTGCTGTTCAAAGCTAAAATTGGGAGGGAGTCATTTTGTGTCAGGAAGGTAAAGCAAGGGGATTTCCAACAGCCTGGAGGCAGGATGTGCAGGGAATTGATGGGGAGAGGTTGGCCAGGGCTGCCCCAGGTTTGTGTGGCAGCACCTTGGTGTTGAGACTTGCATTAACTGGACTGGGGCCTTTTATTTTTTTTGGGGGGGTAGAGGGGGAAGTGGAGGTGGGAAGTGGATTAGTGTCTGCAGAAGAGTTACATCTCTGCTGCTGTTAAATGTAGTTAAACTCGAGCGACTTCTAATCTAATAATGAAAGGAAGAGAAATAAGTGTTCTCAGTGATGCATGCCCCTCACTGTAAGTACTAATTGAAAACAGATATTTGCTTTAAAATGAAAATGTAATACAATAAATGGGGGGTTGAGAATTCCCTGCATGTAGGAGGGAGCAGTGAATCCATGCAGCCTCCCAGCTGCTCTGCTTGAGCTTCGTGTCCATCCAGGAGCAGGAGCTCCCATTCTGGGGGGTCAGGAGAATGGAGAAAGGGCCTGAGGCTTGTGTTAGAGCAGAGCTCAGAGGGTTACTTGGCTAAAATTGGATGTGCTGGGGTTCTTCCAGCTGATGCTGGTCTGCAGAGGACCCTCCAAGGTGGGCTTCTGTTTCTCCTCACTGCAGCTCTGTCCTAGCCAGACCTCCAGGGAAAGGAGAGGTTAAGCCTGTGAAAACTGGGGAGGCATCACCTCTGCTATCACTAGGATGGTGAGGATGGTGGAGATGACCTTCAGATGCTGCTTGAGACCCATTTTGCTGCCCCAACCTGACTGTCCTGGAGTCTTGGCTTGATGAAATAGATGAAATGGCTGGTGCTGGGGGGGTGCTGGTGCTGGGGGGTGCTGGCCAATTTTGTCTTTTGGGGCTGCTGGAGGAGAATGTGGGACATCCCTGGCCCTCGTGGTCAATCTGAATGGGTGCTGATCCTTTGGTTCCTTGTCTGATGGTGTTGAGCCTACATCACCCCTTGTCCTTGGTTTCTCCATTCCCCTCCTGTTCCCTGCAACCTGTCTGAAACCAGGCATTGCTCCAGCAGCTGAAGGGAGAGTTGCAGTGCTTTTCAGAGCAGTTTGTAGGCAAAGCTCAGTGCTGTGTGACCGGTGACCATTAAAGGATGCTCCCTGAGAAAAGCTCCCCCCAGCACTGTAATCTTGGGAGGGAAGCAGCCTGGCCCTAATCCCTTTGTGCAGAGCTCCTGCTTGTTTCTTCATATGGGTGCATTTGAACAATTTGCATTTTGCACTCTGATCGTATGCATAGAATTCAAATTGAAATGGGGGCTTGAATAGATTTGCATGCTAATGAGGCCCTGGCTTTATTTATTTATTTGGAGCCCTCTCAAGCAGGCAGTAGGATGCTGGGAAGCAGCTCTGGTGGTGACAGAGCTCCCTGGTGGTGCAAGGACCCAAAACACACACCCCCAGTGCACAAGTGTTTGGAGCTGGTGGTCTGTGCTCCAGCAACTCCTGGATCAATTCTTGGAAGGAGGGGCAGCAGGCCATGAAGATCAGAGATAATTTCAGCTCCCTGTAACCAACCTGAGATGCCTCTTTTAATCTTATACTGGTGCTGTCTGGGGGTCTGGACTTGCCACCCACTGAAATGGAAACACCAATGTCTCAGAGCTGGCTTGAGCCATTTGATGAATGGTTTTTTTGGGCAAAATAATGAGTGTGTCTCTGCCTTCTTCTTGACTTTGCAGTGATACCCAGGGTGAGTGTGGGTACCTGCTGGCCCCATGTTCCTCATCAGGCCATGACTTTTCCCTCCTGGGCTCCTACTTCTGGTGTTTTTCAGCAGCTGACCTTTGCATGTTGCATATGGGCTTGGTGTGGGATGCCCATCAATCCTGCTCTGCTTGCAGCATGGGGTGCTGCTCAGGCCAGGTTCCTTCAGCACTCCTGTGGTCCACCCATGCTGCTTTCCCTTGAAATAAGCTGCAAGGTTCCAGTCAAAGTCAGCAAGAGAGAGGAAAAGTTCTGGAGTTGCTGAGAAACTGTCAGTGGAGGGAAAACCAAGGGCTGGGAGACTCCAACCCATTACTGGGGAGGAAGAAAAGCCCCCAAAAGCCTCTTCATTAAATCACAGTACAGTGTCACTTAATGTTCTCATTCCCTGCCCTGTATTTACAGCAGGTTTGTAGCTTAATGCTCCCTCTTTCCAAGCAAGCTCTGCCTCCCCAGATGACTTCTGCTGCAGCCAAGTTCATTGCTGGCATGCTGAAAAAGAGCCAAGTGAGGGCTTCTGGAATGGCAGCAGGAACTGGGTCACATCTCACTGCCCCAGGAGAGCCACTTTTCCTCAGAACAGTCTGGCTTCCAGTTATTATTTTGCAGGGGATGTTGGAGGTTGATAAGGGAGCTGTTCTGACTGCCTGTGGGGCTTATTTGGGGCTTATTGTATGCTCCAGTTTATATTTTAATATAGTCAAAGGTGACTTACAATTTTAATATTAATTTTAAAACTGATTGCTCGAGTCTTTTTTTTATCTATGTGAAACCAGATTAATCCCACCCTTCCTTGATCCTGCTGGTAGCTTTTCTTTCCCTGGCTGGAGACACATGTGGTCTGTATTGCACCAACAAAAGACAAGAAGGAAGATGTTTGCCTGATGATAAATAATAGTCACAGGGGCTGCTTCCAGAGAAATCTCTGCTCTGTGAGCTTGACAATTGCATCAGTGGGAGCTCTTGCTTTTGTACAAGGTGTTCTGCCTCAGCTCGTGGAGTGGGGCTCTGCTGAACAATGTCCAGTTTTGTGCTTCCTTGAGAAACCTCAATTATTTTTTTTATTTTTTATTGTGTTTCTCCTGTCTTGCAGGCTCTCCATAATACACCCCCTTTTGTACTGCTGCCATTACAATTCCTTGCACGCTGGCTGTGCTGCTGCCTGTGAGATGTTTTGTGCCCCAGAAGATGTTTTGTGGTGTGAGAAGGTGGCTTTGTGGCAGGGGCATGGGGTGGGCTCTGGGCAACTGGAGTTCAATCATTTTCCTGCTTTTCTGGCTCCTCGAGTGGTTTTTTTGGGTGATTATGTGAAGCTGGAGGATCCAGTCTTGGTGACAGCCTCTGAGTGGTGTAATTTGAGGTGTTTCAAGCCACCTTTAATGCCAAGGCATTTGCTTGATGCTTTGAGTAAATGTGATGCCTTTGGAGGTGACCAGAGTTGGGCACTCAAGACTGAGTTGCTCTTGGAAGAATTCAGTATTAATGCTGGGATGGCTCTGGCAGTGGGGAATGGTGCTCTCTGAGACTTTAATAGGTAATAACCCCAAATCTTGGAGTTTAAGTGACTGCCCTTGGCTTAGCTCCAGGACACCGGGGTGGTTGGATGTGTTGTTCAGATGCTCTGGGTCTAGGAGCAGCCTTGCTGGTACTGCCAGTCTGTGGGGCATCAGTGGGTGGTTTTTTTGGGGGATGGAAGGAGAGGATCCCAGTTATGGCCCAGCAGACCTGTGGTCATCAATCTTCATGTCTCAGGTACTGGTCAGCCTGTACATCAGTGTCACCTGTTCCATTTATCCAGAATAATGAGTTTCCAGCACATTGTATTCTCCATACCTCAGTGAATGACTGTTAGCATCAAATTCCCTGTAACCAACCATTAGTTCTTCCCTGGTTTAAATGTGAGATAGCATTTTGCTGGTGGTCCATGCTCTCCAAAATGTCTCCAGTGCTGCCTGTAGCTTTTCTCACCCTAGCCTTACAACTAAGTGCTTTTCAGAGCTTGTTATTCCAGGCACAATGCAACTTGGTGTACATAAATATGCTGAATTGATGGGCTGAGGGCTGGGAATTGAATTAGCTGTGTGAATCTGACAGGGGCAGATAAGGGGAACTGAGGCACAGAACCCTGCAGCAAATACTTGTCTGAGTTGGTATTACAGCCTGGAGGAAAAATAGGAGGGTTTGCTTGCTAGAGCTACCCCACATCTGTCTTCTCCCCACCTTGTGTTTCAGCCTGGGCTGGGAAACCACCAGGTATTGGCTCTGAAACCAAACGGGGGGAAAAAATCCTTCAAAAAGCGATGAGACCGAAGAGCCATTAAAGGCAAGACTTGACATTGTGCAGGCAAATGCCAAACAGCAGCTGCATAAATCCCATTTGTTTTACATTTCAGAGCTTAATGAGACAGAAATCACATGGCAATTGTCACATGTGAAAGCAGAGATTGCTGCTTTGCATTTAACCACAGCAACCGGTGCCCGAAACGGAGCCGTGGCACCAGGGAATGGGCTTGGGGTGCTGCAAACTCCTGTCCTGAAACTCTGCACTGATCTTCTGTCTGTAAACCCCATGGCAGCAACACCAGGTTGTCTTGTAGTCATAGAATCATTTGGGTTGGAAAGCACCTCTGAGATCACCAAATCCATCCCTGGATCCACTCCCCCTGTGGTTCCCAGCCCATGGCACTCAGTGCCACATTCAGACTCTTCTTAAAAGCCTCCAGGGATGGAGAATCCAATTCCAATGCCTTCCTAATTCCAACTTCTTCCTAATATCCAACCCAACCCTGCCCTGGCAGAGCTGAAGCCCCTGGCCTCTTGTCTGACTGAGAGCTGCCTTGGTGCTCTGGGACAGCTGAACACGGGGGGTTCAGGCTGAAGCCCTGGTGTCTGTGCCATCCTGCATTAACACATTTTGAGCCATTCCCAAAGCTCTGTGTGTCACCAGCTTCTCTTGGTGTCCCTCTCAGTGATCTGCACAGCAGGTGGAGGGAGGTTTCAGTGGTACCTTGTGAGGCAGAGGCAATACTCCCCAGACACACCTCTGCAATCTGGTCAGGAGCTAATATCAAGCCTGTTTTTCCTGAAGCAGTTGTAATTTCCAGGAGTGGTGTTTCTGCCTTAGGCACCTGCTTATGCTTTGAAAAAAAACCAAAACATCTTAAAGTTACCCAGGCAGCCCCTTTAGCAAAGACATGTGTCCTTCCCACTTCTGGGAATCATCTCAGTCTGGTGTAAACCATCCAGCTTTCTTCTCTTTTGTTTCAGTGTAAACCTCCATCTATTTAAAAGGAGTTGAGCACTAGAAGGGTATTAATTTCAGAATGCATTATCCCCAGTAACTAGCTTCATGGCTGCTAATTTGTGCCTTAGCTTTCCAGATAATGTTCATAAATTGCTAAAGCAGTGTTTTTAATATTAACATAAGCTCCAGTCTTTTTGACAACTGCTACAGGATGGGCTCTGCTCAGAGCTCTGAAATTTATTCCCTCCCTTTATCTGTCACGCAGAAGAGATGCTGTACTGGGTTAACTGCAAACAAGACTCAATGTTCTATTTGACCTGAAACAAGTATTTTCAGTCTGATCTTTGTTCAGACTGAATATACTTTTGGAAAAAAAAAAAAAAAATTAACCTCAGAGTTGTCTTGAGGGGGAAGGGGGAGGGAAGTAAATGTTTCATGTAGAGGGGAAATATCTGAATAAACCACTTTTGACACCCACTCCCCCTTGTCAGTCTGAGCAATTGAATGGGTTTGATGGGAGTTCCTGAATAGCATCAGTTGACCCACATGTGCATGTTGGAAACATTATGCTGGAGATGCAGGGGGAAGAGCTAATGAGTCATTTTCCTAATGGGTGTCTTGGTAGGTGAGAGAAGTATTGAAACTGGGTATTTGAAGGAATAATGGGACCCCAGTTAGATGACTGAATCTTCTTCTGAATCATCCTGGGGGCGATGAAGAGGGGAAATTGTGAGCTGGATCATCCTGAGAAGTTGTGGGTGAATAGTATTCTGCAACTATTTTCCAAGTTTGGGGGGGAAAGGGGGATGTTCCAACCAAGCAGACAGTCCCAGCTGCTTGCACTGCAACAGGTCCAGAGGGGTCATCCCTGGCATTAAGCTGAGATGTGTGTGGTCACTTCTCACCATGCACACAAGGTTTCTTGCTGGTGTGATTCATGGGCACTCTGGGTCATGGAATCTGCTCCCTGCTGTTGAGCATATTTCATCATCAGTTCCCTCAAAAATATTAATAATAGTAATAAAATATAAATAATAAAAATAAAATATAAAATAGTAAATAATAAAAGTAATAAATAATAAAAAGAAATGCCTCCTAGTCCTAGAGGCACTTTAGCACTTGGTTTCCTGATGAATGCTTATTAGGGTATCTGAGACCTGCTCAGTGTGAGGAGAAGCTGCCCAGGCCCTTTGGAGAAAACCCCCAGAGATCTGCTGGTGCTGGGGTCTCTTAAAGATGAAGTCAGCAAAGACTTGGAAAATAGATTTGAACAGGTCCTCTCTACTGGCCCAGGTCTTCTCCCCAAGAAGTGATGTTTCTCTGGGCACCTACATGTGGCTGCATCACTTCCAAGTTTGTGCCTGGGGCACTGGGAAGGGTGCAATCTGTTTTAGTGGAGTAATTGAGCAATTGTGTTGTCCTGGACATAGCAACTAATGGTTTTTTCTGTATGATAATGTGTCTTCATTACTCTAGGGAAATCATTTGCTCCTGTGAAGACAAGCCTCTCATTCCTTTCATTGTGTGGGTTAAGGGGGAAGAGACTAATGGCTTAATTAAAAGGTTGGAGAGAAAAATCTGTCTTAACCCTTTTTACTTTTTTGTATTTCACCAAGCACTGTGGGTAGGAGGATTACATCCAAAGGCACACTGCAGCCCAGCCTCACCCAGTGCAACCATTTGGTCCCGCTGCATGGTACCAAACACCAATGTCAGGTCTGCAATCCATCACCCATGTCTCCCATCAGCCAGTGCTGCTGTTTCTTTTGTGGGGAAACGCTGAGATTTATCCCGTGTGAAAGGGGAATGTTATTAAAATCTGCACACTTTGCAGGATGTGAAAGCAGCTCCACGTAACAGGCAGCCTTCCTCTCCACTGGGACCACTCTATTAACATCTTGCATTTGTGTAGTTGGATGTTTTGCAGTTCCTTTCAGCAGTGATAATCCAGCCAAGACCTCTGTGTTGTTCACACTGCAATATTTATGGAGCCAGCAGCCTGCCTTTGAATTTCCGTGCTGAGCTGGGCCATATGCAGAGATGGAATAAAAACAGCAGCTTTAGTCACACAATAGTTCAGGCTTTTCCCTTGGTGGGATGTAGGGCTTTTCAGTGACTTGTTGGGAGCTGCTTGGGTATTCTTTTGGAAAAGGAATAGGAAGGTTGGGAGTGTGTCTGACAGTGCATTCCTGGGCTGCCTCCAAGGACACAGAGTGGTGGGAAGACCTGTGCTGGGAACAAGTACAAACAGCATCAACAGGACCAGTGGGTCAAACACTGGGATTTTTAGAGATGGAGGGGACGTGGTCTATAGTCTTCTGTCAATGCTTTTGACACTGGAATGTTGGTGCCAGGCATCTCTCTGTGGGTGATTAGGGACATCTTGCAGAAGAGAGGGGCTCTGCCTCCTTTGCCAGCAAAACTTGTGTGATCCAAAGGGGAGGGAAGACTTGAGGCAGCTTCAGGTGTTTTTGTGCCAGGATGTGGATGCCACCAGTTTTCTTACACATGGGTGGGGGTAGAGCTGATGTCTTGGTTGGACTCAGCCCCCATGGAGAGGACCTTAAACCTGCTGGGTTTCCCTGCCACCTGTGCCCTTCTTCCTGCTGCCTGTGGTGCCCCTTCCATGCTGTGCTCTCCCAAACTCATTCCAGGGAGGAGAGAAGGAAGGAGCCTGGCAGCAGGCAGCACCATGGGCACATCCCAGCTGGGTGCTCTTGCTCATTTAGGTGCTTGGCTTGGGGCAGAGGCATCAGAACCCCTGGCACACACGTGGGTCTCTCTCTGCAGCTCTGATTCCCCAGCTTCTTTTCTCTTCATTTGACACAATTAAATATTAAAGCCAGGAAACATTTCAGTTCACCTGCACAGCACTCTCTGCCCACTTCTCCTCCTGTCACACTGTGCCAGACACCTCCCTGGGTGCTGGCAGCCTTTAGCCAGGTGCCAGGCATCACTCTGGGAAAAACCCCAAGCATCTCTTCCCACCTCTGTCTGCACCTTTCTAGGGAGCCATCCCCTGTACACACGTTCAGAGCTGTTGTGGGGTGAAGTCAGGAGGTGTTCTCTGCTCCCTGGAGCTCTGGGCTGGCACTTTGGTCCCAGCAGGTTTCCCTGCTTTGTGTTGGGTCTGCAGCCCCTTAGAAATCCTCACTGCCTCCCTGAAGCAGCAAAAGGGGTTGAAGGTGGGGTTTGCTGCCTCTAAAATCTTGGAGTTATGGCAGTAGCTTCTCAGCTTTAGAGATGTGTCACTGAGTCTCTCCTCAGTCCTTACCTTGATTTTAGGGATGCTCTTTTGGTATCAAGATTCCCTTCTCTATGCAGCCAGTGAGATTTTGCTCTCCCAGGCTCAGTCAAGCAAAGCTGGATTGGTTTTGGTGGCTTGTTGTGGGTTTGGGGTGGAGTTTTTTTGGCCTTTTAGGGCGTTCACACTCAGTGGAGTCCATTTCTAAGAGGGCTGGGATGGCATGGCATGATTTTACTGTGGTTTCAAAAGACCTTTTAAGTGCTTGAACTCCTGCCATCACTGAGTTACCTGCCTGAATCTGGCCTTGAGTGTGCAGGCTGAATTTCTTGCTCTGATTTTCAGGGCAGTTTGTATTAGCAGCTTGTCTTCTGCCAGACAGATCTGTCTTAACAGCAAATAAGGTTTCTCTTTTCATTCACTCAGTAGTGATGTGCTGTCCCACATGCCAAATGTTGGCATCTGAGCTGGGCAGTGTGAATATCAGCACAGCAGTGAGGAGTCCCTGGCTTGCTGCTGAGCTGTGATAATTCATCAGCATATGCAGAGTTTTGTTCCAGAACAAAATTCAAATGGGAATTTTTTTCTTGTCTCCATTAAAACTTGTTACCCATTGGGATTGCTCTCAACTAGGCTCTCTCATCAGTATTTCCTTCCTGGATCAATAAATCTTGGTATTGTTTCAAAATAAGTTGCTCTTTTCATAGTACAGTGGCTCCAGCAGGCAGCTCAGGGCACTGCTTCTGTCCACCATCCAAATCTCTGCTCCCTGCAGGTTCTGTCTGGGGGTTCCCACTCCAGTCAGCTGTAGGATTTCATCTCTCAAACACAACCTCTCCCTATGGAGATGAGATCTGGGAACACTTTAGCAGAAGGGAACAGCCCTTTTTTTTTTTTCCATGGCTGCATTCTGGCAGCTCAAGGTACCTGCAGGGCCTCTCAGCTCTGCTGTCACCCCATCTCCATATGGCACCAGTTTGCTGCTGGAGGTCACCCCAGTGGCACGATGCTGCAAGCCTCCCTCCTCTTCATTGGGATGGGTCCCTGCAGACCTCCCTCCTCTTCATTGGGACGGGTCCCATCCCTCTGGGGTATGGACTTTTTTTTTTTTTTGGAAGGAAAACCACTCCTTCAATCTGTTAATTTTTCAGACTGAAACTCCCCAGCTGGGAGTCCTTTTGGAAAGCTGAGACCTCAGCTGCCTTCTTTGGTGTCTTTGTGTAGCACTGTTCTTCCTGCAGTTAATTTCCCCCTTTTCCCCACCAGTGCCTTGCAGGGCAGGAGCTGTTCCTCTCTCTGAAGCCCATGGAGTTTTTTCTCAGCTGCTGAATTTAAGTGCTGGCTCTGGCCATCCCCATCCCCTTTGCCTCCCAGCACCTTGCTTCCCAGCCCAAGGAGACCTCAGAGCACCAGCTACTAGTGCCTGAATCTCTCTGAGCTTGACAAACACATCCTGTAGGAGTCATGTCTTAAGAAGCTTTATTATTTTATAGCAGCCCCAGATTCCAGGCTTAGTTGGTTTAGAAGCAGCTGAAGTCTCAAGCAGGCTCCCTTCTGAAATCTGTTGGGAGTAATGAACCACAGCTGACTCTGTTTCCTGAATCAATACTGAGCTGCTGCTTCTAGCAAGCTGCCAGCCCCTGGAATGGGAGAGAGCTTTTAGGAGGCAGCCAGGAAAGCTGTTGGAACTATCAAATGTCTCAGCTGTTCACCCAAGGAGCTCCTGTATTTCTGTCTCGGGTGAAGTGTCTGCTCCTCTTTTTTCCCTTTTTCCTTCCAGGCTCAGTGCAGTTTGTGCTTGCAGAGCACTTCTTGGCTAAAGCATGCTTGGAAAAGTGCAAAGTATTTATTATTATTTGCATAGCAGCCCACTGACCTGCTGTGAAGAAGCAGCCCTTCAGCTCTGCTGAGTAAATATACCTTCATTAAAAAAAAACCACACCTCTGCTTGTAGTGCACTGAACCACTCTGTCTCACATTTGCCTGCTTTTTCATGTGTAAAACTCTTAGGATTATTTGACTTTAATGAATTTTGAGCATGCAAACTGTCTGGACCAGCTGCCTGGACCAGCACAGCTCAGCATCTTGACCCTGACAGTGCTGGTGACAGATCTGACTGGCATCCAGGTGAAGTGCTGTGAAGGGATTTACTCCAGGAGTACCTCTGCACCCAGTTTAGCAGCTGCCTTATGGCTGGAAACCTGCACTTTAGGGTTTAGGGTGGTATGAGGGTGATTTCCATCATGGTTTGTGGGAGAGGGGCTGGGGTAGCTGCAGAGCTCCTTGTGGGAGATGCTGCCAGCTTCTGGGACATCATACCCAGACTTAAAAACTACTTCAGCCCTGCTGGTGCAAAGCTGTTTGGATTGCAAGTAGGATGCCAAGGTTTTAGATGCTCTCAGTGGCCCATAAAATCTTCTTGAGCTTTACATGACGTTAAAGCTTGAAGAGTCACTATTTAAAGCTGAGTGTTTTCACAAGTGCTTGAGGCTGGCTTGGTGCTGCTCCTGGTGCTGCTAAGTCGAGTTCAAACAAACTTTTTTAGACACTCTCTGAAAATATCCCTCCCTCTACCCCCTCCAGAAGGAGGCAGGCAGATAGCTGCATCAGATGAGCATTTGGAAAGCTCTGGGTCCTGCTTTATGGCACAAAGGGTTGGAGAGATTTTCAGGCTGCCTGTCAGAGAGATGGAGGACAGACAGCAAACATTGGCCATAATCCTCCAGCATCCTGGCTTTGGCTGACACTGTAGATCAGATGCTAGGTGATACTGGGTGTTAAAGGGAGGGGTTATTTCTGCTTTATATTTCACAGATAAGCATAAGGGTTCAAGTGAGAAGCTGTTTTATCTTCAGCATCCTGCTCAAAAGAAGTTGTACACCTGAACAGATTTCCTTGATAAATTCCTGGAGCATCCTTCCCTGCTCTCATCTGACAAAGGAGGGTTTTCTCCAGCATTCCTTATTGTCTTCCTTGCTTTTAATGTCACTCTGGTGCAGAGGATGAAGAAATCAGGCAGCAACAATGTCTGGCTTTTAATTTGGGGCTCTTGTTTTCAGTTTAGGAACAGGGGTGCTTCCTGGTGGTGCCTCATAGTGCTGGTTTCATCTGAGGTTTTGATGCAGATGAAAAGCTCATTTTGCACAATATCACCACTTGTTTTCCTCACCAGGTAACTCTGGGTGCCTGCTGTCCCACTTCTTGGCCCCAGGCAGTACCTGCACCCATTTACCTTGCCTTCCCTCTATTCAAGTGATTTATAAAAGTAAAAGCCAAAGCAGGACCACACGGATTGTGTGTGTAGCTGTTGTGGACAGAAGTCTTGTAAAGCTTCCCCAGGCCCCAAGAATATGCCAGGGATAGAGAATACACAACCAGTGCTGCAGTGTCACTGAATAAAATGAGGGCAAAAAAAAAAAGGCAGAATCCTTCCACATCTGCAGGGTGCATCCCAGCTGCATGGTTCTTCCCATGGTCAGAAGCAGTGCCTGCAAGTTCTTGGTGCTTCTCCCCCAAATGGGATGCTGTGAAGGATTTGGGCTTCTTCTGGCTGGCTCATTAATCTGCCAAAGATGGGATTTACACAAGTGCTTGAGAGCTGAAGTTCAGCTGGCTTGCAGTAAGATTACAGCTCCTAAAGAGGGGAGGATTTAAAAGAAAAAGCTGGTGTTACTGTCACCTCTGTCTTGGAGCAGGCAGTTGGGATGTCTGTTAGAATAATTTGGATGTAGGGCTATTTTCCTTTCATTTTCCCTTCTGGTGTCCTGGTGTTTTTCATACTGAACCATCTTCACAAAAAAAATCACTTTGTTTTCTGGGATGAAGCACAGCAGCTGTCATCCAACATCCTGCAGCATCTCTCACCAGTTTGTGACAGGTGGAAAAGAATTAAAACGCCAGGAGGATTAAAGGGAGCAAAATGCAATTACTTAAGGAGAAATCCACTAGGATTCTGCAGAATACCACATCTTAAATGGACTTCTGGGGCTTCTTAACTGTCTGGAAGCTTTGGGATCTGCTAAGACAGAGAAAAGTAGCCCTAAGCCCGCAGCTCCGGGGAGGAGAAGCTTGCAAAGTTGGAAGGGATCTCATTTGTACATGGGGCAGCAGAAAGGCAGCCTTGGGTGGCTTTGTACAGCAGAGTGTCAGGTGAATTTCTGAGTGTGTACCCTGCCTGCCCCTTTTTTTTGTGTGGTTTTGACCCCCTGGAGAATCGTGTGCTGCTCTGTGACTTCCCGGGTAAGGAGGTGGCAGGGAACAGCTGGTGGCCTGGTGACAGCAGAATGGAATAGAGGTGCAAAGCAAGATCAGCATTTCCTGGCAGAGAAACCATCCAAAGGTGGCATTTCCTCTGCTCAGACAAGAAGCTGCTGTAGGAAAAGGGCTGAACAGTGTGCTGGACCAACTCCTCTTCCAAGAGCATCCTTTGCAGATGCCTCCCTGACACTCTGGTTTTCTTCCAGGACCTTCCCTACCATTTTGCCTGGTTGCCAACCACATTGCTTTGCTGTCTCCCTCCCATTTGAGCGACGCTTCCTCCCCCAAGTCCCAGCACCATATGTCATTAAAATGCTTAGACATGTGGAAAAGGCCTTGACAGAGATTCAAGGAGACAAGAGAGACGCGGACGAGCGGAGACTTTGTCAGATGGAATGATTCTGACATTAGGGACACTCACCCGAAGAGAAAGATACAGCTAGAGGAGGGGGAGGAAGGGGCTGGGGATGTGAACTGACAGAGGCAGGGAGAGAGCTGGGTGAGGGAGGCTGAGACCCAGCAGAGGCAGAGGACAAACCAGAGGAATTTCCAGTTAAAGAATGAAGCCAAAAGGAAGATGGAGAACCTGAGCCTTATCAGTTTCACAGTGCAGGGCAGGCTGGGACTCTGCCTTGTTTTAAGTTTGGGAATCTGGGGGGTTGAGACCAGAGCAGAAAATATTTTGGTTTGGGTTTGTTGGGTTTTTTCCCCTCCTCTACCCCTTGGCATGCCAGGAGGGCATCCTGGGAGCCTTTCCTCCCTGAGTGTCCTCCCATAACTCTGAGTCAAGCTGCTCCTTAGGTTCAGCCTCCACCCATACCAGGTAAAGGTTGAAAAATGCCCCATCTCAAGGATGGAGAAAGCTTTTTTCCCCTTCAGACTCTCTTGGGTGAGTCTGTCTCCTTCTGTTACCTGCTCGGTATGCCCAGTGCAGTGACAGGGTGTGGGATTCCCCCTGCTATCTTCCCTTTGCATGGTCCTCTCTTGAAAAGACAAGACAGTGCTGTTTAGCTTGTTGTTATGCTTTGAAGGCATTTTCTGCCTGCAGAGAACACCTCTGAATTTGCTTTGTGATCCTGTAAAGGAAACACATGAAACCAAGCCTCCCCTGCTCCCACTGATAGGAAGAGCTCAAGCATCCTCCTAGGTGGCAAAGTGTGTGTTTGATATTCAGGGCAGGAAGCTGGTGGGGAAAACCCAGCAAGGAATTCCTTGCATCATGAATGCAAATATGCCCATGGTTCAGAAAAACCAAACAAAGGAAACACTTGGAGCTGGGAGAGGAGGGAAAAAAAAGGCAATTCCCAAACTACCTGCAACCTGCAAGAAAAACACAGCTCCTGGTGTTGAAACAGACTTGGCTAGCAAGTGCCAGGAGGAATTCCATCTGCAGCAGGGAAGGGAACAAAGGAGCTGACTCCAGGTGATCAAAGTCACTAATGAGCCAGGGAAGGGATGCTCTTGCCTGTCCCTCCTCACTGTCCCCCTGCTATGTGCTGGGAAAAGCTGGTTTGATTTCTTTCCCAAGAGCTGGAGGCCAGGAGTCTCCAAGCAGCAAGAATGTGCCCCAGGTGCAGCTTCCTTGGGGAAGGACTGGGAGGCTGCTCTGTGTCCTCACTGGAAAACTTTCTTTTCAATTTACCTACTTGGAGAGTGGCACAGTGTCTCCTCAGGTGGCTGAATTACAGCCTCTCTAAAGATGGGGCATTTCCACAGGTATCCAAATGCTGTAGTAGTCTCCTGTGCTTATTTTCTTGATATTTTTCCCCTCTTCCCCTTTTTTCCTTTTTTCCTTTTTTCCTTTTTTCCTTTTTTCCTTTTTTCCTTTTTTCCTTTTTTCCTTTTTTCCTTTCCCCCCCTTTCCTCCCCTTTTCCCCCCCTTTCCCCCCCTTCCCCCCCTTCCCCCCCTTCCCCCCTTCCCCCCCTTTCCCCCCTTTCCCCCCTTTCCCCCTTTCCCCCCTTTTCCCCCCTTTTCCCCCCTTTTCCCCCCTTTTCCCCCCTTTTCCCCCCCTTTTCCCCCCCTTTTCCCCCCTTCCCCCTCCTTTTTCCCTCCTTTTCCCCCCTTTTTCCCCCCCTTTTTTCCCCCCCTTTTTTCCCCCCTTTTTCCCCCTTTTTCCCCCCCCTTTTTCCCCCCTTTTTTTCCCCCCTTTTTTCCCCCTTTTTTTCCCCCCTTTTTTTCCCCCCTTTTTTTCCCCCCTTTTTTTCCCCCCTTTTTTTCCCCCCTTTTCCCCCCCCCTTTTTTCCCCCCTTTTTTTCCCCCCTTTTTCCCCCCTTTTTTCCCCCCCTTTTTTTCCCCCTTTTCTCTGCTTACTTTGAGGCATGATATGATCCACCTTTAAACGGAAGAGCAGATATTTGCTCCTGGACAGGGCAAAGACACCTTATAAGGTTTTCCCTCATACCTGGGGATGATTATCAGGATTTTCCAGGGTCTCCCTAATTTCTGCTCTGGTAGCTCCTGGTTTTCAGTCTATTTCTCCACCTCCTTGTCTCTCAGCACAGTAGGATTTCCTCAGCTGAGTCACTGTAGACAGCCAGCTATTTTTTCCTGCAAGTAGCCTATATAGAACAAACTTTGTGCTCTTAGGGAGGAAGGGAAGTGTTCTTAGGGGAGACGAGCTCAATTTGTTTAACACTGTAATTCACTGTTAGAAATCTCTCCCTTTTGTCACAGATGGAGTCATTGGCTGCCTCAGCCTTTGATCTCAGTGCCTGATCTCCTGCGTGTAGGAAATTTCAGTAACACTTTAAATTATGTGTCTAAGATCCCCATTACCACCATGTTGTGCTTAGATTTAGGAAGACTGTCGAGGAGTAGATAAATACTAGATGAGACACTTCTTAAAACACTTTGGTTTATTACACCCCTCTTTCTCTCCGTGAGATGCTCTCAGGAACTCAGGAGCTGCTTTTCCTCTCCTGCCATTTTAAAAAGTGCTCCACGAGCAGGAGTTTATGGTCCTCTGCCTAATTTGATAGATGTTGATAAATGACATGTCTTCTAACCAGTGGCTTTAGGGCTGAGTGTGCTTCGTGGTTGGATTCAGGTTTGCTTCTTGCTCCGCAATTAATTCCTTGGTGACCTTGAGCATATTGCTTCGTCTCTCTCTCTTTTACTGTATTATATATAAATGAAGTGCCTCCACTTAGAGTGGAAAAGTCTAAGTGAAATCTCTGCTGGCAGCTGGGAGATCACCTGGCTGTGTGCAATGGGTTGCAAAATGGGGTTGCATTTCACCCTCGGGTGAGGCGTTGTGGTCTGTTGTGTTACACTGGAGTTAAATCTTCCTTTTTGCACTCATCTGTCAGGCTCCTGCACTAAAGAGATTCACCTTGTTGCTTTTACACAGCTTCAGGTCCCCGTGCTTCACTTAACAGGATTGTCTGGCCAGGCAACAGCTTGGGGAAAATTTAAAGATGTGCTTTCTGCCTCCTGGATTCTCCCTCTTGCCTACCTAGGAAAATCTCCAGGAGGAAATCTCACAGGGTGCAGCCAGGGAAACACATTCCGAGACCAACAGTGTTTTAAAATCTAGCTGTAGATTGAGGGGCTTGGGCTCTTCTATGCAGGCATAGGTTAGGAAAGAGGTGAACCTCTGAGATTATGGAGTGAGTGAGCTGTTTGAGACATTAAACCAGCATCCCCAGGGCTGGGAGAGGCTGTGGCTGAGTTGGCAAGAGACTTGGAGCTGTCTGGGGACTGTTGTGGGACTTGCTGCCACCTCCCTGTTGGTTTTGGGGCTGATTGCTGCTGGCTGGAGGTGACCAGAGGCAGCAGGCAAGGCTGTGGGCAGAGCTGCTGCTTCTGAATCCCTTCCTTCTGCAGCTGCATCCCCAGCCCTCTCTGCAGGGGCTGAACCCATTTAGCAAACCACAGCAGCACAAGGAGCTCTTCTCCACTCCTTGAGAAATCCAGCAGCATGACAACACTAAGCCAATGTTTTCCCAGGGCTAACAGCCTGTAACTTTCTCTAATAGCACGGCTTCCAAGCTGATGTTCTCTTTTGAACTGCACTGAATGGAATAGGAAGGGTCAAATCTGGAGTTTGCAGTTAGCTGACCTTCTGTTTTTACTTAGACTGTGCTTGTGGCCAACTGGAAGGGAGTGTGTTCCAGCTTGCCTGCACTGCTGGTATCTGAGTTTACAGTCCTGGTGATGCTGTGCTGGTGTTTAACAGGTGCCTGAATCATCTGGGAATATATTGACCTGAGCACAACGAAGTGCCTTCCCAAAAAGCTGGCTGCTTTGTTCAATCCATGCTTGTGCTCTGAGCACATTGGGGTTTGGGTAATCAGAGGAAGGTTGCAAGTTTCTGCAGGCAGAGAGACACAGGTAGGATGCAAAAAGATTTTCCTGGGGTGGGCGTTAAGAGCTGAGGACAGATCATTGATTGCTGGAAGCTGTGAGGTCTGGTTGGCCACCTACCTGCCTGGGCTTTTCTGCCTTTGTCTTCAGCATTAAACTTTCCTTTTTTTGTAGCACAGCCAAGCTTGCTTCCCTTTGAAGTGCTCCAAGAACCACAGGAGGGAAACTAAAAGCAGGAGGTGCATCAATCACTTCTTATGGATCCTTCTTTGGGGTGGCTGGAAGTGCATGGAGGAGGGAAGCAAACCAGACCTAAAGCCCTGGAATTGTGGGGTGTGATGAGCATACCTGTGGCCAGAATACCCCTAAGCATCCTTGCTCTTTAAAGTTCAGGATGGACTTATTGCTATTCCCTCCAGCCAACACACGGGAATAGCTGCTGGAGCTGGCAATGTATCTGAGACACTGAATATATATTTTATTTTTTTTAATGCAGCTGCTGTGCTGTGTTAAGACAGGGCTGCAGAGTGCAGGTTAGCAGAGGTCCCTGTGAGGCATCCTAATGAAACACAGAACCTTTCACCCTTAGCTAAAGCTTCTGTAAATTGCAAACGGGGATTAAAATGGGAGCAAGAGCCCGGGGTTCCCCGTGGTGCAAAGCACACAGGAAATTTTGTTCCAGCTGAACTGAAGGAAAACAAGTGTTATGGGGCAAAAGGGGTAATTCTAATTAAACTAACTCTGGCCATGTTCCCCATATTAAATTCAGAGCAGCTTTTTTTGAGAGCTCCCTGTCCTGGGTTGCTTTTTCAAATCTTATTTAATAAAGCAGTCATGTAGTATCTGCAAGAACTGCAGAGATGGTGAATTGCTGGGAGGAGGGGGGGTTGGGGAGCACGGGAGGGAGGAGATCAAAATGGGTTTGTCAGTGCAAAAATTGCACAGTGCACAACAAAGAGACAGGGAGAAGCAGATCACACGAGGGGAAATGAGACTGAGAAACAGTGAAGGTGTCAAAGCAGGTTTGTCACTGCCAGAGCCAACTGGAAGTGAAAGTGTCATGGAAAACTAGAGGCAGATCGAGGCTGTCAGGGAGATTTAATTTGTCTGAGGACTGCAAACACTCACAGCTCCCTTGGGATTGGAGAGGACAGCAGAAATGCAGATGCTGGAGATGGTGGTACCCAGCTTGGGAAGATCTTGCTCTCCATCCCTGTGTAGCCAGGCATGATGTCCCACTGTGAAGGCTTCTGCTCTCTGGATAGCCTGAGGAGCTTTTGGTACATTTCCTAAGGAAAATGTGTTTACAGCCCCCCAAAAAACAATTCCCATTGAAGATGGGGGCAACTTGGTGGCATGTGAGGAACTGGTGGCCATCTCCATTTGCAGATGGAGCTGGGTGGTGGAGGAGCAGCAGTGTCCTCCACCATGGGGTTGTCCTCCTCCCTGCAAATTCCTCCTTGCTGGCAAACTCCCTCTCAATATTCCTCCCAGATCCTTTTATTATGACAGCCAGGGGATGTTGCAGTGCTTTATTGCCACCACCTTAATGAAAAGGCCATTGTAATCGAGCCTCTTTTTTGTGACTTGAAGATGGATTTCCTCTTAGGGTGAGTAAAATGAGACATCCTCATCCCACCTCTAGATAAGAACTGGTGAAGGATGGCTTGGGCTGGAGCATATTTTGCTGGGCACCTGCCATTCTTCTGCCTGGAGACTTGTTTAAAGCCCCACAGACATCCTCTTCTTTTCAAGAATGATGCAGAGAGGGCTTTGTGTGTGTCCAGGCCATGAAAGATCTCCCTAAAGATGGGGAAGAGACCTTCTCTGCAGCTGGGGATCCAAAAGGGAAGGGCTCCCTCTGATTAATGCCACAGATGCTCAAACCCCTGCCTGGAATTGTGTCCTGGTCCTCGTGCAGGCAGTGCTGCTGTACCCTCTCCCAGTGGGGTTGAATTTTAAGGGATTTAAGACTTTTCCAATACTGTTTTCTTACGTTCTGCTGCTTCCAGAATGTCTTGAAGTGGCCCAAACCATGGGGCACATAGTACTGGACAGGGATCCTTGGGTGATATTTTGCAGTGGAAACAAACAAGAACCACAGGCAGCAGCTGAATGCAGCAGTGTGTTCCTTCCCTTTCAATAGCAGGGAGAAGAACTCCAAAAAGATGCAGGGCAATGATGCTGAGGCAGTTTTTAAGCTAATGAAGGGTCAAGGAAGACTCCAAATGCTCCCTGTTCCCCAGGTTTCACTTTGAGGTGGCAAATCTGGGGACACAAAGCAACCCTGGAAATAGTTGAAGCAGAGCTGAGTCCAGGAGAAGGGTGCCTGACAAGAATTGGGCCCCTTGCTATTGAATCTGAGGCATCTTTTACATTTTTTGGCACATTTCTTAGTGCAGAAAAGCTGGGCTTAAAAACAGGGAGGGGGAAAGTTTCATATCTGCTTTAAATTAAAATAAATCCAGAGCAGAGAAGGCCTTTTGTAAGGTCTGCTGAGTTAATGGATTCATAATGACTTTTAAAGCTTCACTTGGGTAAGAAATACTGTTCATTTCATAATTGCATATAAATATACTTTCTCATAATCCAGGACAGCATAGCAAAAGGAAATCTACTGGCTTAATTATAAATCTTTTTATTAGTTGGAACCCCGCTGGAATTAAAAAAAAAAAAAAAAAAAGAAAAAAAAAGAAAAGCCACATTGTTTTTATCTAAGAGGAAAAGCATGGGGAGAGGGATGTCTTGAAAATGAGTTATGAAGAATTAAAAAGGCAAGAAAACAATTCTGAGTCTGAGGAGTGCAGGAGAGCAATGCTGGTGCCAGGGAGGGTTGGTGTGAGCACTTTTTGGTATGGATCTGAGGCCTGCCCTGGGTTCCCTGGGTGCTTGGAGCTAGCACAGAAGATCAATTCAAATATCCAGTTGGTGGCTTCTCAAACATGTATTTTTTATCACTTCGACCAAATGTGACCCCAGCTGAAGCAGTTTTCTCTCTTTAGCTCCCATCCACCTTGCTGGCACAGAAGATTTCTAAAGTTGGAGCAGAAAGCTTTAGGTGGGAGAATTTCCAGAACCCCACAAAGTGTCCTGGGTAGGAAGGGAGCAGATGCCTCCAGGGATGAGCTTGGATTGGAAGCAAAGTGCCACATGTATGCTGGGGATGGAGATGGACCAGGAGCCAAGGGGTTGCTGGACCAGTTGCTTACTGGGAAGTGGTAGAGATGAGGTCTCTGGGGCATTTTTGCCAGCAGTGCAGAGCTTGGGGATCAGAAGCCACCTCTGCAGTCCCTGCCTGCTGGCTGTTGGAGGCTGAAGGATTGGGCTGCTGTCCCCATGCAAACAACCCATCCATCATGCCCTGCTCTCCTTCCAGGGGAGCACGGCACCCGGGGCTTGCTTTTAAAAACAAATAGCAACTTAATTATCCCTTAAAGGTTGAGCAGCCCATTTGCACCTGATGGGATGGAGAGGAATGAGGCTGCCTCTGCACCCAGCAGCCCTGGGCACTCCTCACCTCCTCCCCAGCAGCTCCTTCCAATTACAACCTGGCTGCAAACCCCCCCGGCAGGAATTTAAATACCTGGCTGCTGCTCCCTCTGTTTTTAGGGCCAGTCTGCTCCAGGAATCCACCTGCTTGACAAATGTGGTGGGACCAGTCCCTGAGCACCTCCATAAATCCTCCTGGCTCTGCTCCAGCAGCCCTGGCATCACCCTGAGCTCCTGCAGCCCAGCTTCTCCCTCATCCCAGGGGGATTGGAGGGAGGATGGGTTAGGTTTTGGGGGGGTTGGGGGTTTTTTTGCTTGTTTTTTTTTTTTGCTGCCTGCCTGTGGGTTTGCTGCATTGGGTTTGTCTCATCCACTTCATAGAAGGGTACTTGTCTGGTTTAAAGGACCACAAGCTCTTGTATGAGCTGTGCAAGTCCTTGCAAAATAAGGAATTCTCCTCTAGACTGGGCACCCTGTGACTCCTTCCTCACTCCTCTGCCTGCATTTGGATGGAGTGTGGAATTTAGTTTAGGGAGCTTTAAATCTGCATAACCAAAAGGGAGCAAAGAGCCTCCTGGTAGAGTCCTCCTCATCTTTCTCTACTCCTGAATTTGGGTGCTGGAGTCCTCCAGGTGGTGCCAAAGGTGAAATGCAGCTGGGAGGTGTGAAATCTGAGGGGCTACAAGGCATTCCAGCTGGAAAAGTGTGTGAAGATCTCCCTGTCTGGGTATAACCCTGTTCTTCAGGAGAATTTAAATACCAACAAGGCTGAGCAAATGATTTCCCTGCTTATTTTGCTTTGTATGTTGAGAACCCTGATGTTAATTAATCCTTTCCTAACAGAACCTGGGAATGTCTTAGCTAAGCTAAATCATCAACACTTGGAGCCAGCCACCTGGGTCCTGTGTGTGTTGATGGAGGTAGGAAGGGAAGAGAAAGCTACAGCAAACTCAGAGAATTTATGAAAACCAAAGCAGACCAGGACAGCAATTTGCTTCTTGATACGTTTTTTTTTCATGTTTTGAAAAAGAAATAACAGGAAAAAAAAATAAACTCTTCTCCCACCCTCCCTGCCAGACCATGGAATTAAATCTATAACCATCAGAGAAACACTTCGACCCAGACATCTTTTTTTTTCTCTCTGCTCTTTCTCTGTATTCAAAAGCCTCCAAAGTGTCAGCATGTTTCCATGCAGGCGAGATGTGCATAGCATCTAAACAACAGAATGTCAGAGTGGTGGAGAAAATTCCCACTGAGGGCCCTGCAGGTCAAAGCAAGCTAATGTATGATGCCCTCCCTTGCACTACTGAGCAGGACTTGTGCTGATAAGACTCTGTACACTGCTAAATCTTGTCTATAAGCAAAGCAGGCATGCAGGGGTTTTTTGTTTGTTTTTTCCCTGCCTTCCTCCCCTTTAAATTTTCATCCTCAAGCAGCGAGGGGACCCGCTCAGCCATGAGGAGAATGGGTCAGAACCATCCTCCTTGGGCTTATTTCATTTTTATCCTGCGTTTTATTTCTTTTTTATCCCCTGTTTTATTTCTTTTCCCCACTCTGTGTGACACTGGTAGCTCCCTTCTGGTTGCTTTATGTGCTGCTGTGATTTAGCTCCAGGGCCTCTCCTCACCCAGTGCTTCCCTCTCTTCCCCACTGTCAGGGGTAGGAGGTGAATGTTGTATCCCCCCTGGGCTCCCATGGGAAGTGGCTGCAGTAAGTGGCTGATATTTCACCCCTGTCTGAAGCTTTGGATGTAGAAGATTTTTGGTTTTTTTCAGGAGAGGACCTGCTTGGCTGGGGAGCTGCTTTCCCCATTTCCCAAGGACCACCCTGTGCCCACAGGCTCCCCAGTCACCATTTCCCACCTTGCTGCTGCTGCTGCTCAGCAATTTGGTGCCATTTCCCCATTTCCTGAGTTTTTTTCTTATCCCAGCTCCCTCATCCTCTCCTCTGGATTGTAGCAGAAATGATTTCAGCTCTGGTCCAAGCCCTGTTGGAACAGGCTGGCTCATTAACCACGTTTGTAGCAGCTTGCTCAGCAAGGAGGGGAAGAGGTCAGACTGGGCAAGCCACTAACCATGGGGTTTTTTTGCAAGAAACTCTTGGAGCTTCATAGAAAAAAAGGCCGTGGGGACTCATTATCTGCTGCTGACGTTGCAGGGAGTGAATTGACTCTGGAGATGCTTTTAAAACATAAACAGGCACACAAGTCCAGCCTGGTGGGTCTCAGGGTCCCTGCTCCAACTCACCGAGCCCATGGGATGCTCTGGGTTGGTGGCCTCGGGGAAGTTGGGAGACTTTTGGTTGGGCAGGGTTAAGACTAAAATAAAAGGGACCTCTTCCCTATTTCTGTTTGTTCCCTGAGCAAAGAAGAGGATGAGTCTGCAGGTGAAAGATATTTCCTGCTTGCACTGTGGGGATAAGGAGATATCTTTGTGGAGGGAAAAGAGCCCGAGAAGCAGAGGGAAGGCAGCCAGAGAGACACCTTTAATCTGGTAACATTAACTGAGTCTTTTTGCCCGTGGATTTGGGCAAAGCAGCTGGCTCCTGCAGAGCCAGCCTGGAGAATTAAAAAAAAAAATAATAATAATAAAGGGCTGATGGGAGATCTCTGATGCTGAGAGTGGATAACACTTGTAGGGGAGAGTGTCAGGGTGAGAAGGAGCAGCGTGGAGGAAATCACTGCCATCTGCTCTGCCACTCAGCCTTCACGCTGATCCTTCCTTGAATCTGACAATCCCCTCCCTCTAATCCTTTAAATCCCCCCCTGATCTGCTGCAGACACCCACCCACCCCATCCCTTCAGCTGGGTGCAATCTGGCTGCTGCTGGGCATCAGGCTGCCCAAAGGAGATGCTGCTCTTGTTGGCTTTCCTCACCTGGCTGAGAGAGCAGAGCCATGAAGGACCCAAACAAGCATCATGCAGAAAAGGAACAAGTTCTGCTGGCAGACGGTGGTCAGCCTGCAAACCCAGCCTTCTGACTGCCTTCCTCTGCTCTGCCCCCCTGCAAAATATCTGGGGAATCAGGGGGAATTTCAGAATTCAGGAATTCAGCATCTGGGGAAGCCTTTCCCCTGGGGGGCTGGAGGTCCAGAGTCTGCACTGAGTCTGCACTTGTGCTGTTCTGCAGCTCTTGACCCTTCACTTTGCCTTCTCCATTAGGATCCAGTTTTGCTGATGATGTGGGGGTTTTTTGTTTGTTGTTTTTTTTTGTAGTGGGCAATGCTGCTTTCTCCTTTGGGAAATCTCAGTCTCTAGAAATCCAAACTTTGAGCAGAAAAAAAAACTCCAAGAGTTTGCAGGCAGCCTCATCCTTCAGCACAGACACGATGAGTGATGAGGGAACGCTGGAGCTTTGGCTTCATCTCCCAGAGCAGGAGAATTAATGCAGGTTTCTTGCTTGGTGGAACTGTCCCATTGCCAGGAGAAAAGGGACATATCTGTGGTTGCTCCAAGGCTGTTTCTATCCCAAGGAACATACAGGTGTCACTTCTTGTGAGGATGTAAGCTGGAGCTTCCATAGGTTCCCTGAGAAAATTTTTGGGACCCTCCAAGCAAATCACAGGCTGATGCAGCAGTGCTCAGAGATGGGCTGACTATATGTAGATATATCTGTTTGTTTTATTTTATTTTTTCCCAGTCCTTAAGGAAATGAGAGATCTTTTGGGAGGAGGAAAAACCTCAACTGTCTCTCCAGTGAAACTTGTTGGCAGACTGTGCTAAGATGCCACCCGTGGTCTCTTTAGCACCTTGTCAGTGGCTGAGACTGCAGAGCCAAGGGAAGTGGCTATCACAAAGTATCTTACCAGCTATTTTTTTAATTATATCCAGTTCCCTTGGGTGTGATTTCTTTTTTTTTTTTTATAGGATTTTTCTCCCCATATGACCTCCCAAAATTATCTGACTTTGCAGTGCTTGACATGGAAAAAAAAAGAAATACTGTGCTGGGGTACCTCTTTTAAACCTTTCCTGACTCCTGGCAACATGTTCCCATCCTGAAGAGAGATGGCTGTGCTGTCTCAGGGAGAGAAAAGGATGCTGGTTCCCATTGCCCATAGCCCTGGGTTTGGGTTTTAGCCCAGCAGCAGTTCTGGTGCTGGGGAAGCAGGAACATGTAGCTTGTCCTGTCCTCTGTAGAGGTGTGATCTGGAAGAGCAGAAATCTTTGGGCACTCTGGGAATTATACTGATCCTGTCCAGGACAACAAGCCAAGTGCTCCTGAATGGCTTCCCAGGTGGAGCAGGGCAGGGTTTGCTTTTCCTGGGACCACATCCTGGCTCCTTGCTGGCTTGTCAGTGTGATTGATCCCTGCAGCAAGAGCTGGGAAAAACAACCACCCGAGCTTCTGCTCATTAACTCAGGACATCCTGCGCCACAGGTGTCCTGGAGATCCTTGGCTAGCAGGCTGACATCTCTGGATGTGTCACTAATTACTCTAATTACTGCTGCCCAGGACTGCCAAGGTCATCTCTCAGTTGTAGTTCCAGGCTTTGCTGTTCAGGCACAGCCCTGCCAGTTTAGCTGGGGTGGTTTAAATGACACACAAAGAATGCAGGGGATGGGATGGGATGGGATGGGATGGGATGGGATGGGATGGGATGGGATGGGATGGGATGGGATGGGAGAGAGAAAACGTGGTCCATGTGTTTGTTGCAGAACCCTACTACCAGGATGCCAGAAAATTGGCATTTGTGCAATGGCTGATGGTGTCCAGCAGCTTTCTTGGGAAGGAACAGAGAAACTAAAGAGAGAGTTTGGAGCTGAGACTGAGCTTGCTCATGCTTATTGTTGGGGTGGCTGTGCCTACCCCCAGCCCACGGATAGCAGGGCAGCCAGAGCCAGAAATAAGAAAAGCCCTGGCTGGTTTCCCAGCCCTGGAGCCAGAGGAAGGATGCTCCAAGGTGGGTGGCAGGAGCTCAGCAACAAAGATGGCATCAAGTGCCAAAGATAGAGAGATGCTCACCTTGGGAATCTTGTTAACATCAGGTCAGATTGGAGAGGGCTGAGATTGCAGCTGGGGAAGCAGTGAGGGATCAGCTCTGTCTGGGGGGCAATGCTGGCCAGGATTCTTTTGCTCCCCTGTGCTCCCTGCTGGGAGGGGGTGAGGAATGGACATGGTTCTGAGAGCAGGGAAAATATATCATTGATCCCAGAATCTTTTCTGAATTTGACTGTATGGTTTAAAGAAATTCTCTTGTTATCACGTTTGCACTGCCCTGCTCAGCTTTGGCTGTAGGCTCTTGCCAAGTCTGGGGAAATGTGAGTCAGACTTGGTTAAGAGGAGTTGTGGAGTGGGATTATCTCATCCCTGCCAGTCTTTCTCATACACTTGAAAAGGGGAAAAGACAAGAGGAACCCTTTCCTGTCTCTTCCTTGCCAACAAAAACAAAAAAATGGAGGCTCCTGCTTGCTCTGTTGGAGCTAAATTAACTTAAGCCTTTCTTTTTGTTTAGGTAACCTTCTCTTATTTTAAACATATACCCAGCAAGCCTGATTCATTACTTATTAATTTACAAAGTGGTAAATTTCAAAGCTGTCATAATGCTGAAGTCATGTTCACTTTAGTTATTCTGCATAATTAATTACAAAGTAATAATTTGTACATCATGATATTTTCATTCCAACATGAAAGCCAAAGACTCAGAGCTGTAACAGCCTCGGGCACCAAAGTGGGAAGGAGGAGGCTGGGAGAGGGGACTGCAATGAGGGGAATCTCAATTCAGCCTCCCTGCTTCTAGTCTTGGAGATTTCCTTCCTTCCCTTCCTTCCCTTCCCTCCCTTCCCTCCCCTCCCCTCCCTTTACTTCCCTCCCTTCCCTTCCCTTCCCTTCCCTTCCCTTCCCTTCCCTTCCCTTCCCTTCCCTTCCCTTCCCTTCCCTTCCCTTCCCTTCCCTTCCCTTCCCTTCCCTTCCCTTCCCTTCCCTTCCCTTCCCTTCCCTTCCCTTCCCTTCCCTTCCCTTCCCTTCCCTTCCCTTCCCTTCCCTTCCCTTCCCTTTCTTTCCTTTCCTTTCCTTTCCTTCCCTCCCTTCCCTCCCTTCCCTTGTTAAGCTCTGATGGAGGGGGTGAGGATATTGCAGAGCATCATTTTATTCAGGATGCTGAAAAGCCAATGTTGCTTTGGAGGGGCAAGAAATGCCCTGGTTGGAGGAGTGCCCCAGGGAACAAAGCCCATAATTGTATTGATTTGTTCTTCTGATGCTCTTTTTGTTTCTAAACCAAAGGAGAAACAGATTGTGTCTGAAAGTGCCTGAGCTAAGCCCTTAGGTGCTGAGTGCAGGTATACAAAGGTGCCTCCAGGGATTGTACCAAACCACTCTGAAGCTGAGCTTTTCCTGCAGTCCTTCTGCCAGCCCATGCTGAGAGTGCTCTCAGGCTTCCCTGCTCCCCACGTGTCTCTGGAAGGCTCACACTTTGGTCACATTTCCCAACTTTTCAGCCAGGAGAATTAAAAACTTTTACATGACAGCAGAGAGGCCTGGGCTCACCTGACCTGCTGGAGCTTTGGGTAAAACTTCAGGAATTCCTAGCAGAGCTCAGTGGCATTGATTTCACTCTAGCTGTAATGAGCCCTAGCAGCTCTGTCAGCTGCACATCTTTGATCTCCATTTTACCACCAGTTTCCTGAGCTCTCCAGAAAGTTCTGACTTTTGGTTCCCTGTCAGTTGATTCCTCTGATTTTTAGGTATTCCTGAGACAAATGCATTGGTTTCTGACTCCTGTGTCTGTATCTCTCCCCTCTCGAGGAGGTTTCTGTCTCCAATGCACTCCCCCTTTGCAGCCCACGTTGATGGGTGAGGTCTCAGAGATGAAGTCACCTCAAGAGTTTGGCCACTTGAGGCTCTGAAGCACCTTCAGGCAACGTTGAAAGCAGAAGACTTGCCCAAGGTGCATAATTAAAAGCCCTGAACCCTGGCTGAAAGCCACTGGCAAAATTTGAGCATGCAGCTAGAGCAGTTGTGCTTGTGTTTGATTGCCTGGCAGGAATGGAGCACAGGAATCCCAGAAATTTAGGTGTTGAAAGGAACCTCAAAAGATCCTGGAGTCCAGTTTCCCTGGCAGAGCAGGGTCAGCTCCACGAGGTCACCCCGAACACATCCAGGTGGGGTTTGAATGTCCCCAGAGAAGGAGACTCCACAACCTCCCTCACTTTGGACTTGAACCTTCACATGGGAAGAAGCCTCCAGTCCAGTGTCACTGTCCCACCAGCCAGACCTCTAATGGACAAACAAAATAAACTGATAAAACAAAAGCTGTGTTTTATTGCTTTCCTCTGCAGCAGGAGGAAAGGACAAGCTCATAAATCTCCCCGGGCTGAATCCATCCTTGGTTGCTGGAATTGGCTCCATCAGGAGTGTCACTTACCAATGGGCCCCTGGCAACACAAGATTCCTTCTGACAAGTGGGATTCCCTAATTGTGGTTGATGGTGTCACAGGGGATTGCATCAGCACAGGGGATGTGAATGGGGAGCAGGGCAAGGATTTCTCCATCACCGTGCTCTCCATGTCCTTCATCCTAGCCAGTTCTGACATCCCATTAGCAGAGAATTGCATTCCTACTGATACAATAAATGCTTTTCAACCCTCTGGAAACAGGACTGCAATTTTTATGAAGTCTGCCCTGTGTTTATTTCCTGAGAAAACAAAAACACAGGATCTGTTGCAAGCAAAACAGCTTTCAAAAATGGAGTGGTGCAATAGTAAGCTTGTAATTTGGGGCTGGTTCTTATATTTACTAATGCAAAGATCAATCTATAGCTTTTGTCAGTTGGTTGTTTTGCCCGGTCTGGAGAACTTATTTTAATCACTGGAAGCTAATCTCATTGGGAAAACAGTCCCAAACATTGAAATTATATGTTAATATCCAGAGTTTGACAAAAAGGAGCTGGTTGTATCGACTTGGAATTAATGAAGCAATTCAGCAATGAACAATAATGCTGGCAGGAGGTGTTAAGGAGAATTGTTGCATTTGTTAAATTTTGGCATGGAGAGGTCTCATTGCTCTGAGGAGATGTTCAGATCCCAGCAAAATGAAAATTACTTAGGAACTTCAGAGTGATTTAGCAGCCTGAGTCATTACAGGAACAGTACAGGAGGAAACAGCAAAGTGCTGGTGGAGGGATTCCTATTTAGCCATAAGTGCTTTACAGCTGTGATGAGGGAAGAGTCCTGGCTGCATTTATATGAAATAGCAGAAATAACCCATTCCTGATTCAGCTTGGGCTGTGCCCTGCTGCACACCAGGGTAAGGAGCCAGATCTTGTCCTGCCTCCCTGCAGAGACAACTCTGGGGCAGTTACTCATCATTTGCACATCCTGAGTTTAGGTGCTTGCAAAGCAAAGGTGTTTTTTACCAGCTGGTTGCAAGTCAGCTCTGTGACCACCACAGAGGGCAGCAAGACCCTGCCCAGCTTTGCAGGGTGGCTGAAAACTTTGCTTTTGTTGTGGTTTTTCTCCTTTTGCGGGGCTTTTGTTAACCCAGGTTATGGTTTCTGCAGAACCATGCAGTTTCTCTATGGTTTCTGCATGCAGCATGCAGGTTATTTCCTGGTTTTGGCTTGGTTCAAAGTGGTTTTTTGACTGCTGACAGCACAAAACTGGTTTTCCTTCTGCAGGATCAGGTTTGTAAACAGGGCTGTGGTGCTTGGTGGTCATCAGTGTGAGGGCTCAGAAGTGCCTGAAGCTTTGATTCTTTGGCCAGCGATCAAGATCAGGCAAGAGACACAAAGCACAAAGCTTCATGTTAGTAGGAAAGGAAAACCTGTTAAGAAATAGTTTCTGTTCTTTTGAATAAAATTGTCAAGACTGTAGAGAAGGATGCCAAGATGTGTTGTTGCTGTTAACATCTCAAGTCTTTGAACTCATACATGCAACACTTGAGAGACCAATTTGAAGAGATTGAATTTAAGGCAGAGCAAAAATGCTTTAGAAGCTGCTTGCTGACAGTGATAAACATGTGGAACAGTGAAGTTGTTGCCCAAAGGATTTTGAAGTAGCTGGTAGTGAAACTGTTCCTTCAAGGAAGCCAAAGTTGAAAGTTGGAGCATGTTTACCAATTATTGACTCCTAGATTGATGGCTTAGAGAGATGAATGAGATGGGAAAACACCAACACCACTTCCCTTACAGATGAGAGAGGTTCTGCAGACTGCAGCAGGAGCAGGGCAGGCCCATCAGTGGGAGGCACATCCTCCTTTTCCCCCTTCTGGGTCCTCTTTTTCTCAGCAGCATGGCTGGAAAACACATCTTGTCCGTGACTGCATCTTCCAAAGTGTCCTGGGAGCAGAGGAACGAGTGCTGGTGTCCAGGTTTTTTGCTCATCAGCCTTCAGCTTCAGATGGGCTTTCATATCCTCCCATTCAAGGATTTTCTTTTCTTTGCAGCAGGAAGGTTGGGGCTGTTTCTGTATCCTTCTGGGAGGTGGTTTTTCCTAGAGCACTGTTGGTGATAGAACTTTTTTTGAGATAAAATGCAGAGGGCTCTGAAGTTTGAGCCTCTTGTATTTTGGCAGGGGCTTGAGGGTCCCAGAGAGAGGGGCATCTATTTTGGTTAGATATTAAATATACATATGGGGTATCCTCACCAAAGCAAAGTGAAGTTTCTGCTTGGTCTGTGGTGAGTGTACTGCAGACAATGCTAATTCTTTAAATCTCAGGGTAACAATAAAAAAGGTGGACTTCTGGTTTTCCCCTTGTGATAAGAGGTAGGAATGCTGAGAGCTGTAAAGACTTCAATTTCACAACCTGAAGATGGTGTCTGAATGTGGTGTGGCTTTGCAAAATGACTTCAAACCCCCTCTCTGCCTTTTTTAATTTAGCAACTCCCCTCAAAAACCCGAGCTCTATGGAAATGTCACTTTGGGGCTGCAATGCTTTGGATTTCATGCTGGAGCAAATCCAGAATCTCCATGTGAAAGTCTCTCAGTGTCCTGCTACCCTCCTTTATCACCATGCTATGCCTGCAGCTCTGGGAAATGTCTCCACATTCCCTTGATACAAGTGATTTTACCACATTTAAACGATGGAAAATAATTTGTCTGAGGTCAAAGAGTGGATCTGTGACTGGGGTAGCACTGGAGCTGTGCCCAAGCCTTGGCTTTTAACCCTGTGACCATCCTTTTGCCAGGAGAGTTCAGCTAATTTGGTATCAGAGATGCAATTTGGGTGTAAAATCTACTATAAGGTGTTGATTTTATTATTCTGTGTGTGTTTAAGGCTTGAGATAAGACTGAAACCTTCACCCAGGGCTTGCTCTCAAGCACTGCTGTGCTTTCTGGCTGCTGCCAGGTCTGTGGCCAGGAGCAGCATCTCTGCTTCTTGAAAAATTGATGTGTTCTGCACTTTGTTTGCTTTGGTATCTGAAAAAAATCAGCAGGCAGGAGATCTGGATGTCACCAAGATGAAATGCCACGTTAAATGCAGATCCATGCCACTGTAGATGTTCTACAAGGTGCACCTCTGAGCTGGATGGCATGCACTGGTGTATTACAAGACAGAATATTCCTGCTCCTAACCAGGCTATCCATCCAGAGGGAATGAGTGCCCTGGGACAGGCAAGCTGGTAAGGAGTTAAAGCTGTGTCAGCACATCAGAGCCTTCAGAAGTGGGGAAATATGTTCCCAAAGCCAGCCCCAACACTGGGGGCATCAAAACAGCCCCACTGAGCTCAGGCATCCCCAGGGAGCCCCCAGGTCATCTCTGCTTCCATCCACAAATGGTATTTCCATCCCTGATGGCACTGAATGGACTCAGGCTGTGCAAAGGGATAGGATTTGTGTTGGCTCTGTTGGGGTACTCCTCTCCTGGGTGCTGATAGAGCTCCTTGTGGGGCTGCTGCATGTCTGATGGAGCTCTTCAGGATGTGGGGAGAGGTTTTATTTGAAATGGCCTGATCTTTTTTTCTTTCTGATTCTTTTTTTTTACTAAAAATAAGTACAGAAGGAGGAGCAGTCATGAAAAACTCTAGGGACTGGCAGTGAGGATTAGAAATGGATACAGATGTGCCACAAGAAGGGAATGGAGTCCATGGTAAGGACAGATTGCTAGAAACAGGATTGGTTTATTTGCAGTGCTTGTTTGAAACTGATGAAAGGGGCAGAGAGGAAACAAATGTTTGCTTTTCTTCTCCATGGAACTGTGTGTGTTTAACAGCAGTGAGGCTCCAAAATCCTTAAACCTAACCCCCCAAATGCTGGTGCTCTCAGGGCTGTGTGGGTTTGGAGCTCCAGGTCTTCTGTATGTCATGGGTTGGATACAGAGGGAGAGTTCTGTGGGTTTGGAGAGCACATCACTTCTGGAGCAGTTTTGGGGTTTTTTCTCTATTTTGGGGTCAGGTTTTGTGCTGTCCTCCAAAATCTTTTGTGCTGTCCAAGCAGTCCTGAGAGATGTTTTGTTTGTTCTGTTCCTCCCCATGGCAGCTGAGCCATCTTGGTGCCTTTCTGCTCTTCAGTGCCCCATTCTCTGAGCCTTTCCTTGCCTTTATTTCCAAGTGTGTAGGCACAATATTGGGCAGGTGTCCTTGCCAGCCTAAAGGCAAGAGGTAGTGGATAGGAGGGAAAGGTCTGGGGAGGCCTGAGGATAAAATATAGCAGCTTATAAAAATATCTCACTCCCTGGGTAAATAAGCTCAGCGTTTTGCTGCCTCTTTGACAAAGCAAAGTCCAACTTGTCACTGATGATGCTTTTTTAGGTGCAAAAAGACAATCCCTCTCTTTAGTGAGAAGCCAGCTTTTCAGTCAAAGCCTGGTTTTCAGCAGAAAATGGTAAGAAATTGATCACCCCCATTGAAAAGCTGCCTCTGCAGCTCTCTGTCCCCAAGGCTCTGAAGCAGCAGTTGCCCTTCTGAGCTCCTTCAGCTGCTCCAGAGAGATCTCTTGTGCTCCAGGCACACATAATAGCCAAGCCTAATCCCTGTCTTTGCAGGGAAGGATGATGAATGTCCCAGTGTCCAGCTCTAAGAACTTTGGGTTCTTGCTTGGAGTGGTCTCCTGCTGTCCGAGGCTTTGGGCTGAATAGGGTGAGGAGCTCAAATTATTTGGCAGATAAGAATCCAGCCTCCTCTCCTCCTTGCTTAATTAGGCTGTCCAGAAGCTGGGATTAAAGACTTGGTGTTATTGGCTGAAGAAAAGTAAAGATGGTTTAACATGACTTCATCAAGCAACCTTCAGCAGCATCTGTTGTAGTGCCCCAAATCCTGTCAGGGTTTTGAAGCCCTGGCCCTGAAGCGTGGCAGTGAGTTAGTGCTTAGAGATTTCTCCTGGACATTTATTCTGAGGGCTCAACTTGATGGCCAGGAACCTTACTGCTGGGGATGCTTTTTCTGTGTCTGGCTTAATCGCTTTGATAGACTGTCCATCATTTATTTTTATTTATTTGGGCTTAGGAGAGAGGAAATTTGTTGGACAGCTGAGTGCAGAGGCAGAAAGCAGCATCTGCCTTGAACCTTGCAGCAGCCTAAAATAAACCAGAGGTGCTGAGTACCCAGGCTGGGCATGAAGCAAACAAAAAGGGTGAGGTTTTCCTGTCCCTTCCCAGGTACTGTGCTCAATAATCTTGGCTGAGTTCAGTGGGGCTTCTGGGAAACACATTGTGTAGGCAAAGGCCAAGCTACTTATCCCCCAAGAGCTGGAGCCTGGAAAAAACTCTCTTGATTTGAGGTTGAGGTAAAGTTATACCACCTGGAGTGCAACCCAGCTGCAGGCAAGCATCCCTCAAGTGCAGAAATGCCTGCCAGGCATGCAGGGGGTGGCATCCTGCAGGAGGCACCTGCTGGATTTATTCTGCTGTTTCCAACCAGCTGCTGTTCACATAAAGGCTTTTTTTTTTTTTTTTTAATTGTGAATGCCAAGGGGTTGGTTCGTCACATATTGGATTTTTGGAACAAGATATTCATAAATGGTTAAGTGAGAGTGAGGTAAGCTGGAGGTTTTCTTCCTTGTGGTGCTTTGCAGGCTAAAGTCAGGGCAAGAGGAGAGAAGCCTCTTCTGTAGCATAGTAAGAATAAATAGGAAGCAAATGTCTAGAGATGTTCAGCATGTGATTGTGCTCCTTAAAATACATATGCCTTGATGTCTGCCAGGCGTTTTGTTCTACAAAGCATATGGTTTAACAGATAAAATGATTTCTGACCTGGAGACCTGAACTGACAACTTTGGAGACAAACAAAAACCAGGATGGCTCCATCTGTCAGCCTTGTTTCATCTCCATGCTGCTTACTGACATTTATGTGCTTGCATCAGGAAACTGCTTCAGTGCCCCTTCCTCTCCCTTCCCCAGAAGGGAGCATCCAGCATCCAGCATCCAACCTCTTGGATGTGTCTTGGCTTGGTTCATCCCTTCAACCCCAGCCTTCTGGCCATGACCTTTTCTTTTCAAGTGTTTCCCCATCTCTGTTCCTTGCTGCTTTAGCTGAGAGACCAGGCTGGTTGCTGGATTCAGGCTGAAGCTTTGGGCCTGATCTCTTCTCAACCCTTCTAGGGGTCAGGAACTTGCCACAAGTCAACTTAACTCCATCTGTCTTGATGCCAAGGAGTTGTTCATAGATGTCATCCTAAGGGGATGTTCTTTTTGGAAAACGAAGCTTTGGGTGCAGGCCCCTCATGCTCTGCTTCCATTTCAGTTTGTCCTCTGTGTGCTCCTGACTTCAGGAGCCACTCTCAGTTTTCTGGCAGTGTTTTGTTTGCTAGGACTCTCTGGCCACGTGCCTACTGCCTGCATAGCCAAGCAATGTCCTCTGCTATCTCCTGTCCCATTCAGGAGTCAAGTATCCCTTGCAGAGATGCTTGCAGGACTAATCATTTCTCTCACTGTTGAATTCAGAGGATGAATGATGGTCTAGAAACCCACCTGACCTCTTCTTGCAGAAAATAGTTCTGAACCTCTGTGTGGCTGGGTTCAGAGTTGCTTATCTGCCTCCATTCCCTTGGGAGATGTTCCCTGTTCCCACATCCACAACACCCTGGGGAGTAATAGGGGTTTTACCTCTGGAGAAGGAGCCTGGAAGAGAAGACAATAGGATGGGAGATGTCTCATGTCCACATATCCACACACACCTGCTCTCTGGGTGGGGATGGGTAACAAGGGATGGGTGCTGCCCAGCTCTGTCAGGCTTTGGGTGATGAACTTGTCCCCTGTTGCCTCCTGGAATAAACTCTGACTCCTTCCTCGTTATTCTCTCAATATCCCCAACCTCCTCGTGTGCATGCAGTGGTAGAACAGATGATGGCTTAGGATAGGGGGATTATTTCTGTTCTTACCAGCAAATATATACCCTTGGTGTTATTTAAAGTTGAAACTAAAAAGCCAGCAGCATCAGAGAACAGAAGCTCTGCTAAGAAGTTTTAAGCAAACATTATTAGATATGACCTCTTATTTATGAAAGACTTTGCAAACCAAAGTCTGTTACCCTCTTATTGCCTCAGCAGAAGCCCTATTTTCCCAGTCATAATATCCCTGCCAGCAATCACTCTGATTAGAGTTTAGGATGATGCAGTAAATACACGAAAGCTCAATTTAACCAACAGCACAGAAGCAAATAATAATAAGTTGGGGCCTCCAGCCATAAAAATGCAGATGTTTACCTTGAATGTTGACTTAAACCATTCCAATTTTGTGCCAAATGAGCCTTGAAATGTATCACCCTGTGTACAATGTCCAACCAATAAAAATTGCCTTAAATATTGTACTTTTCTGCTACAGAAGTTAAACATCTCTTTCTTTGTTGGTGCCTTCCTGGAAGCAATGCAATAACCCATGGGTTTTCTTTGTTTATTTGGGGATCTTGGAGCAAACTGTGAATATTCAGGGCTGCTGGGGAGGCTTTCTGCCATCACCTGGACTGGGGGGCCAAGTAAAGCTTTGGTGGCTTTCTTTTCCAGCACAGCTAAGCCTGCAGTTTTAGGCTGAAAAAGCAGGATATGACAAAGGAGTACAAGCAGATAAAGCAAAGCCACCAAAATCTTCCTCTCTTTGCTTTACTGAGCTTCCTGATTCATTAGCAGACCTGATTATCCACTTCCTTGCCTTTAATCTCTAATTAAACACCACTGCAGACAGCCTGTTTGTGCCAAGCTGAGCAGAAGTGGCCTCTTTCTAATAAATGTGTAACTACCATCTCCATGGTGTTAACAAGAAAAATGTGAGAGCCCAAAGTTCTCAGGGAACAGGAGTCACCAAAGAGTTGCTTATTCCCCCCTCCCGACCCCTTTTAAATGAGCAGTAGATGACCTCTAGGCTTTCAGGAGGTTTTAAATGGTAATTTCTTAAATCAAAAGCATTTTTAAAAAGGAATGGAAGGGGAGGCCTCTGGATGTGACTGTGGGGCAGCAAGGTGGTAATTAATCTGTCTGGAGAAGAGCCCAGGAGCTGGAGGTATGAGCTGTGTTCCCTCTGTGGGGCTGGGAGGGTTTTAATTCCTGCCTGCACCGAAATCTTTTGCTGTCTGGAGAGTGGTTAAAGGATGTTCAGCACTGGTTTGAGTTCCTGTCCTGGCTTTGGGTCCTGCCTGTGTTCAGAGTGGTCCATGTGGGAACATTACGTGGGGAAAGGAATGAGGGGATGTGTTTAGGGTGGAGGGAGCATTGCATGTTACATGATCATCATCATCATCATCATTATTATTATTATTATTATTTACATTATTTTATTGGTTTAGCAGCCAAACAGCTTTGCAATGGGTTAGACAGAATGACACCATCTCTGGAAGGGCAGTAACATCTTAACTGCTCCAACTTGATTGAAAAAGCACAGCTGATTCCACCTCGCCCCTCTACACTTCCAGACCTTTTCTTTAACCTTTTTTAGAGAGCTGCCTGAAATAAGAACAACTTGGTTACAGCAGTACAAAGGGTTTACAGCAGCTGCCTGGGTGCTTATGCATGGCAAGGGCAATCCGTGCTGGATTTCTGATTACAAACTCTAAATCTGGCTAGAAAAACTAGAAAGCTTTTAGCCAGAACATCCAAACCCTTGGCTTAGAGAGGCTGAAGGATGGGGGTGAGGATCCATGTGCAGGTCCAGGTGGAATCCCCCTGAACTGGAGTGAATGCTGGAAAACTCCACAGGGTCTGCACAACTTTGCCTTGGAAATCCCTCCTGCCTTTCCCTGCAAAGTTCCTTGAGCAGGGGATGGGAGCAAACCCCCTGAATCCCTTAGGGCAAGGGGTGTAGGGGGAGAAAGGAGGATTGCAACTACAGAGCAGGCAGAGAGGGGGTTTTTCTTCCCTCTTTACCATGGCCTTGCTCCTTTAAAGTCACAGGGGACTCTTCTTCCTCTGTGCCCCTGGGGCAGAGCTGCAGCTGCAGAGGCTGCAGCAGATGGAGAGGCTGCCTGGGTGCTGGGGGCATTGCTATAAATTCCCCCAGCCCTCAGAGGTGGATGCTGTGCAGGGGACATCTGCTGCTGCTGCTGCTGCTGCTCCATGGTGGGGGGACTGGGCTCTGGGTCCAGCCTTTTGCCACCTCCACAGTGAAATGTGGAGCTGGGATGGGGAGAAGTGATGCTCTGGTTTCTGCAGCCTGGTTCTTAGACAAATTCTGTAGAGATGCTGAAGCCTGCACAGCCCAAAGGGCCACCTGAACCACCCCAGATTTTGAGGAGTGGGGGTGAGGTGAGATCTTGGCCACGTTGTGGTTGGTACCTCTGAGGCCTTGGCTTTCAGCAGAGATGGACTTTTTATTTAAGTAGAGACACGAGCAATCTCAAGCCTCCCCCCAGCACCACCTTCTTTTTTGTTCCCTGAGCAGATGTAAGATGGTGCTTTTGTCAGCTTCCCTCCTGTTCCAAAAAAAAAAAAAAAAAAAAAGGAAAGAAGGATTTGAAAAGAATATTAAATTCAGGAAGGGTGGGCAGAAGGGATGGGAGCAGAGCAAGTTTTCCTATCACACATCAGAGCTGCATGTCCCACATTCCCCTCCTCCAGGCGGATCTCTTGCCTTGATTTTTCTTCTTTACCTTTTTCTTTTCTTCTGTCATGACTCCTGGAATAATTAGTTAGTAGCAAGTGTGTGCGTGTGGGTTTAAAGGCATCTTTTATAGCAGCAGCTGGGTTCCCTTTGCCACAGCTCTCTTGCAGTGCCTCATCCCCTTGAAGATAGACAATCAATACTTCTCCTGAACCCACTGATATACTTGGCCATCACTTAAATATCATTACAGGAAAGATTTCAGCAAGATCACTGCACATTATACTTTAAAGTTTGACTTTAAAAGAATGCCTGGGCTTTGCTAAAAGGCATTAGTAATGGGATTCTCTATCTTTGAGCTTAATTTATTCTGAAGAGAAAAAGGCCATTATCTTAAATCTTTTCTTCCCCCTTTTCCTCCTCTAACAAAAAAAAAAAAAAAAAAGAAAAAGAAAAAAGGAAAAAGCAAGCCTCTGAAGTTCAATACTTATGTCAAAACCATTGTTTAATTGCTTACTCTCTTAACCCTTTAGAGAATGGGAGAGGTGGGAGCCAACTGCATTTGGTGTCCCATCTCCTGTTGCTCCCCAAGCAGTGCCAGGGTTGTTTATTTTCCAGCTCCTGCTTCTCTTGACCTGCTTTCCTCAAGTTGTGGGCTCATCTTTGCTGGGAAAAGTAGAGACATTTATGTTACACAGTGTAGTAGCTTTGCTGTGGGTGTGCCCCAGCTCACCCAGAAGGGTGGGGAAAGGAAAATCCTGGGGTTTGTCAGTGTTCCCCAGTAATTACAGGATGGGAACCTCCACCTGAAAGCCTTACTGGTGACAGACACCTCCTCCTTTGCAGACTTCCCATTAGCTATGCCCAAAATCAGACTGTTCATGGATGTGTTTAATGACTGTTGGGAACACCTGATGGGTTCCAGAGGGTTTGATTTCCATCAGTAGTAGCAGAGCAGAGAGCCTCTGAGCCTCCCGTTACGAATACTCAGCCAACCTTTAATTTTTTTTAAGTTTTTTTTTTGGTTTTGGTGTGTCCAAAGCCTGCATTGTGCTTCAACATCAAGCTAAAAGCTTGCCTTGGGTTTAATTCTAGCTGAGGGCTAGGACTTGCCTTGGATTGAACCCTGCAGAACTTCTTGGATTAAGCCAGAAACAGAACCCAAGCTCAGCTTTCGGCAGCAGAAGGTGGGTTGGGGTTTGATTCTTTGTCTTTTGGCAAGACTCAAACAAAAACTAAGAAAGCTTTTCCAATCCAGCATAAAATGGTGTTCCCCAGAGGGTGGGGGTACAAGCCTTGGATCCCATCAGTGCAGTTAACTGCAAAATCTGTGGAATTTTGGAGCAGAGAAGAGCAGAGGCTTTGCCCCAGGGCTGGGGGACGTGGTGCTCCAGATGTGCTGAGCCTTGGGTTGTGACATTCCCGTTTCATTTCAATTGGGTTTTGCTCTCTGGGGCCTTTCTGGGTGGAGGGAGGGTTCTGGATCCCTCAGAGCTCTGTCTGTGGGTGCCTGAGTTCTCATCCCAGCTGAGGATCAATGATACATTAGAGACCTGGTAATGATGAGAATTCAGTGAGCTTTGGCTGAAGTGCTCCCTGCTTCTGTTCACCTGCAAATAGAAACTGCTCCAGGGAGCACCAACATCTGCACAAATAATCTGTCTCCTGGAAAGTGCATTGATCTCCTGTTTACTTCTGGCAGTGATTTTTCCTCTTCTCTCCCCTGAGGCCACACGAGCTCTGCAGGCAGGAGCTGAGGGTTTGCCAAAGGACTGTACCTGGTGTGTGCACATCAGCTCCAGGTCCCAGGGATGGGGGAGAAGGAGGCAGCAGATCCTGTGCCCAGGGCTCAGCCTCCTCCCAGGCTGCCCTGGAGCAGTGTGGAACATCTGGATACATATGGATGCTCCAGCTGTTCCTTCAAACATCCATAGGCAGCTGCCAGCTTTTGCCCAAGGTGCTAAATAGCACAGTTTGGTGAACACAGGACCCTTTGAGCCCCTTTTTGTTGGTAGTAACCTCTTGTTCCTTCTTTCTCCAATGCTTGGGTTAAGTCAAGCAAGCTGGCTCTGGTATTTGGCTTGTCCTAGGCCTGGGTGGTTTCAGAGGCCACAACTTTGGCCATTAACCCAAGGATGTGTTGAGTCACTCAGGACTTTGTGTGGGTTTTTTCATGGTTTCAGTGCTCAGCATGACTTAAATCTGGGTGTCTTGACTTAAAGAGTCTCACTGGGTATCTGTAGCATTACCACTGATGTGTGCAACTTGCATGGATTGATGTGCAGCCTTCATGCCAACCTAGTCCAGAGCTTAAAGCAATATCAGGTACTTTCCTTCTGCCATTTGAATCCTTTTGACTCAGTTTCTCCTTATGGTAAAGCTGGATTAATGGTGCTTACCTCTTTCAATGCAGTCCTGAAGGTTAATTTATTTTTTCTCATTAAGTGTTACAGAAATCTCCAGTATTATTACCCACTAGATGCAATGATTTGCACAATGTGTTCATGTTGTCTGGATTTCATTTTGCCTTTACAAATTTCAATCCGTTAGAAAGAAGAGAAAAAAAAAATAGATTAAAGCCCACCAAGCCATAGCTCTTGGTCAAGACTTTTGTTACATTAACAAAAAGCTGAAGATGTCTAATCAATGAAAAGGCAAATGGGGCCAATTGCAGATCAGCTCCAGCCTCCAGTTGCTGCTCTGGAGAGTCAGGGTTTGCTGGCACCAAATCTGGACATGGGTGCAGTGACAAACTTGCAGTGCCAGTGCTGGGTGGCACCTGCAATGTGACATTTTCCCCATTTTTTCCTCTATTTCCAGGTGCTGTGCACTACTCTCTGCTGCCTCCTTGGCTGTCAGGAGGAGCAGCTCATGTGTCACTGAAAAATCAGATTTTTTCAGCAGAAAGCAGTATTATTTTGCACCCCATGCCACTGTTCTCTTTCTCAGGCCAGGGGAATGCAGCCCAGCATTTCTGGGGGTACTGAATGCAGCCATGGGGAATAAATCATCAGGGAGCAGGGATGAAGAGCAAGGCTGCTCCTACAGCTCCTGGATGATGCTGTAATTTACCCTGTCAGGAACAGCAGGACCCAGAGAGATAACTGAATGCTTTCTGCCAGAGTGGGGGAACTGACAGGCATGGGGGGGTGTGATTTTTTCTGGACGAGTGGCAACGTAGTGGCAAATGGTCTGGTTTTCTCCATTTTTACTTGGAAAGCTAAGATGGAGTAAGATGAGACTATCCTTTTTTTAAGCCTCACCGTGAAAGTTGTCCCCTCCCCAGCTCCAAATCAATCATAACTCTCTTAGATTCATTGATTTACACACAGCATGAAACCACCTGCTCCCAACATCCCCAGGTTATTTTCTTTTTGTGAGAAACTCTGAATGTTGCATGAGCTGGGAGGTAGCAAGAGGCAGGACAGTTGTAACCAGGGGCTGAGCTCAGAAAGTTTCACCCCCCTTGACCTGTTCCTGTGGCTTGTAGAGCCCAACTCTGGTGTTCCCAGCCCCCCAGTGCTCACATCTGGGTTGAGACCAAGCAAACTCCTTTCACACAAGCTTGGAAAATCATCAGCTTTTGAGTGAATGAGAGGGGAGCTGCTGATTCTGGGGGAACCAGTGGCTCCAGTCTGGTGTTGATGGTTCTAATGTTGGCTCTCCCATGGAGCTGAGTCCCCCTGCTTGCTTACCCTGCTTATTTTCACTGCAGAACAGGGTGGTGGTGGTTGCACCAGGCTCTTGGGTTTGTTTTTTTTAGCCCAGGCTTCTCTGATGTGCAGCGAGCACTTGAGTTTTGTGTTGGTGCCCCAGTTTGGGAAAGCGAAGAGGCTCTTGCTTTTCAGCAAGTCAAAAAGCAAAGGGGATTTTTAATTTTCCTTGCTACTGGATGGGATTCACATCTGCAGAAGTGCTTTGAGTTGAGTGCTAGGCAGCTGGACCTGACAGAAGTGTAAAAGTGCTGCTGTTCCCTTCCAATGAGGAGCTGGGAAAGCTGGAGAAGCTCTCGGAAGAAACTTCCCCCAAATCCGAAGCGTGGGGTTGGTTTCAAAGCAGAGCTGGTTGGTGTCTCTGCTCTTCAGAAGAGTGGTCCTTGCCAAGCAGTAGATTTACAGCTGTGAGTGGGTCCTGCTGAATAGGATCTCATTGTCCCAGCCCCATTTTTTGGTATTTGCCATCAGCCACGCGCTCTTCAGAAAAACCATTTTGCAAGATAAGTAAAGGAAAATGTAATCCCTGAGTGGAATGAAGGGTGCTTTGAAATGAATGGGGGATAATCCTTTTGTTGTCTGTTACAAATGCACTTTATTTCTGCATTATCTGGGCATGAGAATAGGCTGTTCTCTCAGCCAACAAATCCACTGCAGCACCCTCGCCCCGACACGCCAGCCCCGAGTGGCAGCCCCGGAGCTTCCAGAGGTCAGCAGCTTGCAAAAAAAGGTTTCTTTTGAATTGCAGAATCCTGCTGGAGTGATGCTTTTGGCACTCACAACCCGCCGAGCCTTGCTTTAAGTCACCCTGAAAGTCCTAGGTTGAGATTCACAAAGGGGTCCAAGGGATTTAGCTGTCTACCTGCCCTTGATTTTCCATCCAGATGGGCAGAGAACCCAAATTGCTTTCAGAATCACAAAGCCCAATCTCTGCCCCGGGGAGCCTGTCACTGGGGTAGAAGAATTCCTTCCTTTTTTTTTTTTTTTTTTTTGCTTTCATTGTATTTTCCTTTTCTCTTCTTGGCTAATTTCTCCCAGCAAGTTGAAGCCCACTGACTGACACAGGGGGATGCTTGGAGCTTTTGCAGAGCGTGGATGTCCTGAGCCGTGTGGCCAGCAGCCAGACCACACCAGCAGAAAATAAAGCTCAGAGCTTAAAGACTAAATGCTGCATGGGCTTGAACAGCAGCAGCTATTTGCAGCTAACACTAAGGTCCTTTTGTTACTGCAGGCATTGATTCCTGGGGCCTGTACAATGACTCACAGCATGGCTTCTCCTTGCCTTGGCTTTGTTTGGGTTTTTTTTTGGTGAGTAACCTAAGTTCAGTGGATATGTCAGGAGATGTATTTGTTCAGTCTGATTTTTATTGCCTGCAATAACCAGCCTCCAGCCAGTAATTCCAAACTTCCTTACATTCTCCCTCCCTCCTGGTTTGATGCATCCTTTCCCATGGTGTCTCCATGAAAGTGTCAAAGACAATTTGCAAATTTTCTGGGGTTTTTTTCTGTTTGTTTGTTTGTTTTTGCTTTAAATTGAAATTGAGGTTTGTCCTGGGCTGAATGGTGCTACACAGTTTGCAACCTGGGCAGTGTCCTTTTCCAGGTAAACTCCCCGTGGTGATGCTCAGTGCTCCAAAGCAGGGAAGGGGATGGGGTCCCATCAGAGCTCAGCTCTGCAGGGACCTTTGTGGTTTTTCTTAATAAGCAGTTCCAAGCCTGGAGCTTCCAGCAGTCCCTCAGCCTTGAACAGGGATGCTATCAGTCTTGGAATAATCCAGTTGCTTTTAGGAAAACAATTGTAGGTGTTAGACTTTTGTCTTCGCAGGCTTGGTAATTAGGGGAGAACAGAAAGAGAAGTGAATTAAAAAGCTAATTATAAACCTGTGCGTGTTGGTTTGGAATCTTCAAATAAATTTTCTTTTGCCAAGTGCCACCTTTTCTGACTTCTTCAGCTGAGGGGATGGTGGGGAAAGTGATGGAAACAAAGCAGAGTTCCTGATGTGGCCTGATGCTGGGCTGCTTTGTAAGGAGCTTAAGCCATACATGATGGAAAAGACAGAGGAACAGCACTAAGCTGACTGTAAGCCTGTTGTCTTCCAGCTTTTTCCCATTATGAAGCACAAAGGAAATTCAAGTTTTCTGCCTCCTGGAGTCTGATGCCATTCTAATCTAAAGCTAATCCCCTCCAACACGCCTGCTGTCTGCCCTTGGAGCAGGTTTGTCATGGGGTCTTGGTTTCTTGGGAGCTTTGAAGCACTGCAATTAATCTGGGTGGTTTAGGTGGCTTCTTCTCCACTGCCTTGCACTCAGCAGCAATTTAAACCAAGTGTCCACTGGTAAATGGTAGGAACTACCCAGGGAAAACATGTGATGTTCCCATGCATAGCAAATGCATTCATTAGCATCAAAGCTATCATGCAGAATACCAAAATGACCTTGCAGTCATTAGAAGTGAGGTGTGTTATGACTCCAAGTTTAGAGGGACTTGCATTACAATGTAAAATCTAATTAGTGTTACCTCTACTAATTGCTGCATATTGCTGAGGTATATAAAAAGAAATGCTTGATGGGGACCAGGGAGCCTCCATGCTAAGCCCAGCCCCCTGTTTTTCAACAAGAAGGGAAATTTCCTGTGATGGTGAGAAGCAGTGATTTAGTCACCTGCCTTGGTGCCTCCATGGTGCATTTCTTGTCTCTCTGAAACTAAAGAAATTTCTCATTTGTGGGTTGGGACCTGAGGTCCTTCACCAGTGCCCTTTGTGAATCAGGCTGCTGGAGGCTGTGGGTGGAAGCAGCAGAGAACTGGTGGGGAAACATTAGCAGAAATTGGTGGTGGGTTGGCCAAAAAAGCTCATCCAAGTGCCTGGTGTGAAGCTCATGCCATGGATTTGGGGTCACCTGAGCTGTTAAGGGAGGAATGCTGAGGTTTTATCTCCCTGTCCTCTCCCAAAACCTAAAACTGCTTCTTGGGGCTGCAGGTCTTGATGTGAAGTCTCTAGGAATAAAGCAAGGGATGAGTTGAGCAATTCCTCTGCAGGTGGAAAAGGTCACTACAGGAAAGGGCTGCCCATGCCTGGATTCTGAGTCCTGAACAAACTTTGCTTTACAAAACCTGTTTGCCAGCTGCCTTGAGGGGGGTTGGTTTTTAGGGGTCTTGGGGAACTTATTTTTTGTGTGTTTGTGTGGCTTTTTTTGCAATAACCAGGCTAGGAAACATTGAGCTGTGGATAATGAAACAGGAAATCTTTGTTCTGTGTGGTCTCTAGTCCTGGGAAGTCATCATCAGAGGCGAACAGGGATATTTTGATATTCCAGACTCCTCTTTTTTGATATCTGGAGAGAAGTTACAAGGCAGGGAAGGACGGCAGGCCTAGCAGTTTTATAATTGCTCCTTCTAAAATGCAGTATCATGGGACACCTCTTAGATGTCTCCACGGTGGCTTCTGTGTGCTTCAAACACGTGTGCTGTTAAATGCAGAAACCAGCTCCTGAATTAATGAATGCGGCTTCAAAGGACCCTTCCCCCTTCCCCAAGCTGGAGATCTGAAGGCTATGGCAAAGTGGGTGACATGCCTTTGAAAATTATGCAGCACAAACAATAAGGCTCATTAAAGAAAGTCAGCAAAAGCAGCCCAGAAACCCAACGGGGAAGGACGGACACGGGGAGACCAACACGGAGCTTCCTCACCAGGCCCAAAAAAGAGCCAAAAAATTGTGTGTGTGCTGCAAAGGGAGCTGGGACCATCACTAGCATCAGGTTCTGAGCAGCTTTTGGAGGCAGAAGGAGCCTGGGGATGATGCCCAGGAGCCTTTTGTTGCAAGCTGACTCCAGCAGTGCCAATGAAGGTGTCTGGGTGGGTTTCTTCTCTCCTGAGCTGGGCAATGGAAGGTGGAACAGCTCCCCTGCTCCTTCTCCAGGTTGGTGGTGGAGTGGGGAGGGTTTTTTCTAAGTAGGATGAAATCAGGGCCCAGACTGGCTGCAATCTCATTAATCCCTGAATGTCTGTCTGTTAATGTCTGGTCCACCTCATCTCCATCACCACCACCTCCAAAGAGGACCAACCCTCCTGGTGGGAAAGTGGCCATCCCCACGTTTTGCTTGCCCTGAGATGAGGATTAATGAGTTCTTCCATCTGATACTTGTTTGAGATTTGCCATTTGGGTTCATTTTAAGCTAATTTTATTCTCCACGTCGCTGGCAATTTATGCAGCAAAGGCAATTATTGGAGATGAACGCCTGCCAGAGCTGAAGGCTACAAGTGCCACTTCCTTGGATGCACGAGGAGAGGAGAGCTGGGGAATTGAGGAAGGGGGGGGAGGGAAAAAGAATATTGGAAAAATAATCTTTCCCCACAATACTCTCAGAGCCTGATAGGCACACCTTCATAAAAAAGTAATTTAATTTTCCCAGTGCAGCACGAAAAGGAGATCTAATTATCCACTTTGAAATTGCTTTCTTAATTTTTCAAAACATGCCTTTTTTTGTTTATGCCTTTCCCTCAGCCTGGCTTCCAGGCTGCCTTGGAGCTCACCTCCAGCTGGAGGTCAGCAATGAAGCCACCTGGAAACTTCCTTACTGGGATGTGCAGGTGCTGGAGCTTTTCTCAGAGCTTTTCCAGAGATGTCCTTCAAGTGAGGATGGAAAGGGCCAAGCTCCCAGTGACCTTGCCCTTGAGGTTTGTGGGACTTTTGCTGCCTCCAAGCTGGAGTTTTAGCACCTCTGGGGTTCTCTTAGAACTTTTTGTACATCTTCACAGTCTGTTGTGCATCAGTATCAAAGAGCAAAATCCTCTGTAATGAGATTTCTGGGGTTTCCTGGAGATTTTCTGCCTTTTAGGCTGTTTGTATACCTCGTACTTGGACAAGACTTTCCACCCAGTCCTCAAAGGGGCCCGTGCTCTTGTAAAAATCATCAGGTGGTGTTAGAGCAAAGAGAAGTGTTTGAAAAAACCCCAAACCCCTCGGTTTTCATCCTATTGCATCGTCCCCCTCTCCATGCTCCATGTATTCCTCACATGGATTTCCCTGAAGCTCAGGGAACAGGCTTGCCTTCTGAATGTAAAATGATGTACACACACACCTCCTCTAATATTTATGGGATAAATGCTAAGCTGTACTTTAGTGTTTATCATGAGTTTTCGAAAAACAGATTTTAGATGTTAGAGCTGACATGACACCCTCAATTATTTACCAGGAGCTCTTTTCAAACTGCCGGCTACAATTAAGGTGCTGAGGTATTCAGAGGCTCTCACAAACCCAGATGGATCTTACCCATGCTTTGAACTTTTCTTTTGCATTATGTCCTGTTGTTAAACTCTCCCTCAGCCTGGGCTGTTGAGCCTGGGCAGTTTATTTTTCACAGAAAGCCCCTAGAGAGCTGGGTCTTTTTTTTTTTTTTTCAATTCCCTCTTTGTCTCACTGCTGTTGGGAGGTTTAATTTCTTTAATTTTTTTACCCCAGTTTCTTCCCTGAATTTCAATGGCAGCAGACCAGAGGTTTTTAGGGTGCCTTGGACCTTGCCACTTTGGATGTGGCTGGGTGTGCCAGGGGATGCAGAGCACCAGGGGCAGGATGGATCCCTGACATCTCCAGCCTGATCCCTGGGGGTCAAGGACCAGGAGCTCTCAGCTGCTTGCAGAGCTCTCCTGCAGAACCTGCCTGTTCAATAATGCTCTAATTAACTCCTGCAAACTTCAGAGGACCCAGCTAACTCTAATTGAGAGATCAACAGAGGCGGCAATGAAGTTAGATGTGCATACTAATTACTGAATTATCTAACACCTGCTTTTGAGAGCAGCACCAAAATATAAATACATTTTGCATCGGAGGGCCCTGGTGATAAGGAAAGCAAGAGCTGGGGTGAGCCAGGGAGATGAAGAGCCTTGTCAGACACATCTTAGATCCCTTCTGGTGTCTGCAGCTTCCTAGAGGCATCTGCAAGACCTCAGCTGACAAATCTCTATCTTTTATTTTTAGTCAGGGTATTGAGGCTGTCATGTTGCAGGCTCAACCTGCAAGGAGCCAATTAAGCAGCATTCCAAACATTAAATCAGCTGCTCCTGAGGTGCTGGAAGGTGATGATGATGATGATGATGTTCTTCAGAAGGCCCTGGTGAATTCCTTCTGGGGCTGCGAGGTTCCCATCAGTGCCCAAATGACACTCAGTTTGCTGCCAGCTGCCCAAGCCTCTTGGAGGAGGGGGGGGAGTAAAAAAAATAGGATTTACTTTTCAAATATAAATATAAAGATTAAATGTCCCAAATATTAGTGCACTGGTGTACTGAAGGTCTGCTGCCAATCATTCTGGGCATGGGGAGAGAAACCAAGTGAGGGCAGAGAAGCAGCTGATGCTTTTTTCTTTTTTTTTTTTTTCTTTACTCCATTCTGCTTTGTTTAAAATACTGATCCGAGGTGCTATTTCCACATCATCAGCTCAATCAGCCATCACCATCAGCCCTCTGAAGGCAATAATTTTCTGCAAAGCAATTTTGTCACCATGCTGGAAAGAAAATGAAACCAACCTTTCAGTGCTGTGTCCAAGCTGGCATCAGCACCTGGCATCCACCACCTCCCCCTCAACAACTTTTTTCCCCCCTCTGGGTTGAGGATTAAGCTACTTGCAATGGAAAACATTTGCTATCTCTTCTCTTTTTTTTTTTTATTTTTTTTTTTGAGTGTTACATTTGCTCAAGTGCCTAAGACTTTGTTAGCTGTCCTGATGGGTTTCAAGTTGTATTGTTTAGGATCATTACAGAGCTGGTCGTGTTCCATCCTATCTGAAAGGCTCTCATGAAGCCTCCTGCTCTTCAAGTGATGCTTTTAGTCATCACTCTTGTGATACACAAAGCACAAATCCCAAACTCCTGGATGCATTTCAGCTGAAGCCAGGTAGGTGAGCAGGCTGGCAGGGTGAATGATTTTCTTACAGGGCTATGTGTTTGCAGGGCAGATAACCTCTTCTTTGGAGCTCCATCCTGAACAAGATGGTCTTGCCCTCTTGGAAAAAAGACAGAGCCTCCTTGCTCATTCCTATTTATCCTCCTGCTTCTGATCAAATGGCCTCGTGTGGGCCCACAGCAGGCATCTCCAGAATCCAGGAGTGAGAGGATTGTTAGAAATTCCTCCCTCGCTCCTCTTATCAGAAGCAAACCTGGGATTACTGGCTGCTTGTGATGCTAAACTTCCCAAACGCTGGCCTCAGCCTCCTGCTTACTTTGAAAATCTTTTTGTAACCACAGTTGCCAAGCAACTGTCAGCTGTATTTCCAAGATGCTTACTGCCTTCAAGATGTTGGGACCCAAATGCTGCTGTTCTGCTCTCCAAGATTGCCATTTTCCCCTGGCTTTCTGGAGGCCAGGGAGTTCTTCCAGTTTCAGCCTGGGCTCTGGTTCCTCTCACAAAGCTCTCTGTCTGCCTGCTTGCCCCAGGTTGGAGCCCAAGGGAGGTGCCTGACTCTCCTTGGGTTGGGGGGAAGGCTTTCCAGCAGGTTGCTTTGACACCTGGCATGGTAAAAAGTCTGTGAGCTGGAAATGCAGGTGTTCCCTTGTCACTAGTAAGAGCATTCTGCTTGGGATGTGTTTTTTTTAATACTCTGGGGAAGCAGGAGCTTTGGAGAATGACAAAAAACAAAAGGGGGGGGAGAGGGGGAAGTGGAAATGGTGCATTGCATCTTGCAGTTGGTACCTTCCTGGCCTGATGGGTGATGGATGGAGCTGGGGTGGCCTTTTGGTGTGCTGGAGGCTCTTTGGGCAGGTTCTGATCCTCTCACAGCAAAGCAGGTGCTGGTCCAGGATGTCTTTGCAGCAGCAGCAACCTGGTAGCATCTCTCGTGGGCTCTGCAGGATGAGAGGGCCAAGGGGAAATTAGAAGCCCATCAAACTTTGCCTCCAGAAGTGCTTATTAACAGCCTCCCTCTGTACATGGATATGCATGGTTTATTTCATTTTAGTGCCAGCCTATTCCATTTGGGTTAATAAAAGAAATATCCCTTCTATTAGGTGCATTACAGTGACAAAGCACCCGGGGAGAGGGAAGCTGCCTGCTTGTCAGCCTCCTGAGGATGGGGCTGTCAGTGGTGTCACCAAACCCTCCTGCTTATTTGCAATTTTATTTTCAGATGTGATTGACATCTGGGGGCCCTGACATTCTCGGCACAAACAGAAAGCCTGTTATTATCCTTGCATTAACATTTTGATAAACACACAGTGCAGCGTCGAGAAAGTAATTACATGTCATCACATCCCTGCCTCATCAAAGGAAACTTTGCTGTGTAATTGCTCCAAGATTTACCCAGGTAGGATGTGCAGCTTCCAGGAAAAAGGCTCTTTTCTGCTGAAGAGTTTACATTTACCTTTTAAGATGCACAATATCTTCTTTCCCTGGGGGGCTTTCCCGGGCTAAAATAAACTTGGCAATATAATTTAGCTTGCCATAAATATGCTGGGATATTAAAGCAGAGTCCTCTTTGCATAATAGTTACTTAGTGCTGGGTGTAAATATGGGGTGCATTATATAGGCTAAGCTCTCAAGGTAAGTTTTTGACGACTGGGAGAAATAGCACGTTGGTTCCTGCATTAGCAGAAGGGCCCTTTTGCACTTATATTTATATCAGCATTTCTCACAATGACATCTAATTTTACAATAAAGTGAGCCTAGCTGAAGCACCTCGCTGCAGATTCTAAAATATTGGCTATTTCCTGGCTTGTAAAGGACTTTTCTGATATGTCTCTGAAAGAGGTATTATATGGAAGAATACAAATAATTCCAAGGCTTGCTTCTTTTTTTTTTTTTCCCCCTTCAGAGCCAAGGAAGGCTCATTGATGTTCAGTCAATAAATCTTGCAAGGTAGGTACTGAAAGACCTGAATGAAAGCTGGAACAGGTGAAAGTAGTCAATGGGACAATTGCAAGGCACTGAATGTTTTGGGGGTATTTTATTGAAGCTGCTGTGTGCCAGCCAAGTCAGCTCCCTCTTTGCTGGGTAGCCTGGATAATAGTATAAGCCTGCTTCTGCTGATGGGATTTTATTATCTCAGCTCCAGTAGTGTTTGTCAGGGCTCCAGAATGACAAGGTTAAAGTTCTGGGTGCCATTCTGGTGGAGTAAATTCATTTAACCCTGCTATTTCCTAATGTGTTGAATACTTCTTGGGTTTGAATTCTTGCCTTGCAATTTTTCCTTCTTCTCTGTGGCTTGGCGGAGGAGCTGTGGGGGCTCATGGATGGCAAAGTGGTTGGGATGATGCTTCTGGAGAGGAGAGTGATGCTCAGGGCTGTTCAGGAGAGGAGCTTGATGAACAGATTCTTTGAGATGCCTTTGCTGCTACTGGAGCAGTAATGAACATGAGCAAGGAATGACCTCAGCAGTCATTTCTTTCCATCTTCTCTACCTTTCATCAGAGCTTCTCTTTCCAAATCATCTTTCCAAAACATCCCCCTTCTTCCTGTAGGAGCAGATTTTTCTCAGCTTTCTTCAGGAGATGTAAGGGGAATGATGTCCAAGGCTTTGCCTCCCAGGAGGTCTGAGCACATCCCTGCCATGGAGGTCACTGCCACCCTTACAGCCTTTCTCCAGGAGATACCAGCAAGTGCTGGATGACAAGAGATGAGCAGGACCTTCTCAGGAGCAGCTCCTTTCCTGCTCCAGGCTTTGGGGCTGCCACTCAGCATCCCTGACCTTGTTGGGAGGGCCTGGGTTGTTTTGAGAAGTATTAAAGATGGACAGAACGGGCAGGGCTTCCCAAGTGTGTTTAATGGCTCAATAATCCAGTGTTAGTGTCTATTAATCCTCTAAGGAGATTGGTGTTAGCTCAGATTTAGCACTAGACTGAATAAATTCCTTAACAGGATGCACCCAGAACATCTGTATCCAACATCTGTATTGTGATGGTGATAGGCTCGTGGCCTATATACTGTATCCATGAAATTAGGGCTGGTATTATACCTTTGGAGCAGCTGGGATAGGTTAATTCCCTCCTCTTGCTGCCAATGATAGTGGAGAGGCTGGCAGAGGAATGCTGGGGATGGATGCTCAGGGGGGGAGGTGGAGGGCAGAGCTGGGTTTGCCCTGGGGCTTCTGCTGGGGGTCAGAGAGCAGGCACTGAGTGGGGGCTCTTGAAGGTCAAAACTGGGCAAGTGAAGTTGAACTGCCGTGTCATACAGAGGTCTTTATGGGTTTGGTTTTACTTTCTGCTCTCTTGCCTTTTGTGTAGGGATCAGGTCTGTGGATTTTGATCTTTTCCATCCAGGTTGGTGCCATGAGCAAAGGGCCAGGTTGCTCAGCCCAAATTTCTCAAAGTGTCCTCCCTGAGGGATCTGGGGATCAATAGATCCTGGTCATGATCTTCTAAGGGACTTTGAGCAGGAAGACACCCACAGCTCTGTGTGGGGGGAAGTCCCTCCCTATCACACTGTATTGAATTATCCCAAGGAGCCCTTGCAAGTGGCTCAGGATGCCTATTTGTATCTTCAGTCCTTACCCATTTGCTTTCAGGACATTTACATTTAAATTTGTGTTTTTGCAGAAGCTTTACAGAAAAGAAACATTGGACCAAAAAAAAAAATTTAAATGCATTTTTCATGCACTTTCCTATGCTATTGATTTTTGTTTTCTCATTGTTTTTCTTCTAAAGAGAAGAGTTTCTTATACATTTTTCAGATCTAAAGTAGTCAGCAGTTCTACCCTCCTAAAGCAACAGTTATTTACCTAGATTACAAACAGAACTTGTGAGGGAAGGCTATTCATATAAATTTCCTTTTTCAGTAAAGTGAAGATCTTGGAAAAAGCAGGGAGCTCACAGAGCATGGCTCCTGAGAAAGGAGTTCAGGTTTCTCCTTGTTTCTCCAAGCCCCTTGTAGGCAAAAATCAGTTTCCTCTTGTCACCAGGCAAGACTTTTTTTGCAAGTCCTGGATTGCTGCAGTTTGACTTGGTTGACACCCAGAATTGCAGCTCTCAGTTTGAAGTGGCTGTTTCTGGATGCTGTTTGTGTTGCTCTTTTTGAAGAAGGGAGAGGAGCAGGGAAAGAAGACATCCAGCCCATCAAAATCAGTGAGAAGAATTGCTGTCACTGACTTGATTGTCTAATCTGCCATATTTTTCTATCTGGGCACTAGTTCTGAAATATTGATAGGCTTGGTGGGGTTGGGTTGGTTGTTTTGGTTTTGGTTTTTTTTTTTTTGCATTTGTGAGCACAATTATTTTTGATACCTTAGGAAAAAAAATCATAGACTCTCTCCAGTTGTATTTTGATGCAGACAACCATGTATCTTGGTTAAGCTCCTAGTGTTTGTGAGAAGCTGCCAGTGATAGTCAATAAAAAGCCCTTTTATATCAAATCTGCCCTCTTGGTTTGGTGAAAAAGCAAATGGGACCACAGATACTAAATGACAAACCATGGCTTAGAGGCTTAGCTCTATTTTTTGTTTGTTTGTTTGGCTCTGTGAAGTTTGAGCCAAGTGGCTGTCAAGTCTTGGTCAGACAAAGAAGAACTCTCTTGCTCTTATGCTCCCACCTCGGGCACTTCAAACTGCAGAGATTTGGGTAAACAGCACCAATTTTGAATTAAATCTCTTGTTCTGTGTTGGGTTTTCTCCTCACTTCCCCGCAGCTGCTCTTATTACTATTATTAATAAACTTAATTAGGCTTAATAACAATATTGCTGTGATTATTTTTGCTGGTTGTCTGCCTCTGGAGTGTCATCCCTCTGTCTCCCCCTGAATCTCTGCACTGCTCTCCCTGTTTACTGCAGATGGGCTCTGACTTCTTGCTTCGGGTTATTTCCTCCTCCCCTGCTTTTGTGGACCAAAACGTCCTTGCTGGCTCTGAGAGACTCCCCCTTCTCTTTTTATCCTTGTTCTTTGTAATCTGGTACAATGCAGCTTAATCAGCCCACTGGTGCTTGTGCTGGATCCTGTCTGGGAGACACAAAAGAATTAAAGCAGGCAGGTGTGGGAAGGCTTTGCCCTGCTTGGCTCCAGGAGATGGAACCTTGCTGGGAGAGCCCAAGCTGCCCTTGCCTTGGGAATGGCATTTGGACATGGGCAAGAGGGGCTCTGCAAACTCTACTCCTATATTTTGGATTTCTAGCCCCTAAACTGTGGCCAGAGACCTCTTCTCAGCAGAAATGGGAATATCTCTGCCCCAGGGGGCTTGCAGAGGAGCCTGGTGCTGATTCTGCACTGGTGCACTCCAGGTCTTTCAGCCATCACATCATTTCAGACACCACTCCTGAGATGCTCTTCCTGCATCCTCTGCTTCCCATCTGTCACTGGGGGAACCACTGGTTTAATTCCTTTTCCACCTCCCCTTCCTTGGTGCTGATCTTGAAGCCTCTGATGCTTTATAGTAATTCAGAGTGAAGGGCGTGGAGTTGCCCCATGGGAATATCATTTCCCTCTGTCCCATTGGATTCATTAATAACCACATTATGTTCTGATGTTTTGCCCCTTTTATTCTTCAATGCATCATTTTTATTATGTAGATACAAACCCTTTGATATTGTAATTGTGAAGTACACGTTATGAAGACAAATGTATTTGGCTTAATGAGAATAGATTGCCAATAAAAGCTGAAATATAGGAAAGCAGGTTTTATAGTGTTAACCCTCCTAGAAAGTGCTGCCAGACTGAGCATTCAGTAGAAAAGACCCTCAGATGCAAAGAGTATTTTTAGACTTCCCAGAGTGCTGTAATTATCTGATAAAAAAGAAGGGGGGGGGGAGGGAAGGGGAAATAAAGCCACCTCAGATAGCTGTAAGGCTGAGAAAAAAACAACATGAAAGAAAGATGTGTAGCATGGTGTGCACAGCAAAGGTGGAGCTGGAGCAGTCCTGGTGATGTCTGTGGGGTGGGAGATCTTGGTGGCTGCTCCCCCCCAGGAGAAAAACCAACCCTGGGATGTGCTTGCTGGCCCGGCTGGAGAGGGTGGACAAAAAAAACCCAGTTTTGGGATTAGAGGGATGTGCCAGCAAGCTTGGAGGACACAGAGCATCATCCTGCCACCTCCTCCTGCCAGGGCTGCTGCCTCTGCTCTCATTGCCAAGGATTTCAGAGGTAGGCACAGATAAAATCTGTTGCTGCCATGCATCTCACTGACTTTGTACACGTCCTGCCTGGCTTTGTAGGACTCCTCCTGTGATGCCAGGAGGCATTTTGCCTTCTCAGGCCCCTGGAGAGGAGAAGTGCAGTGCTGCTTATCCCATGGAAACGCTTTGGGAGGATTTCAGCTGCGCACAGACCCGCACCAAGCAACTGTTCAGTGGGAGCCATCCCCATCCCTCCTGCCTTCCAGATGGAAAATAAAACTCCCTGAACTAAAGGAAGGACTTGGGGTTTACAAAATGTGAAAGGGCTTGCACAATGCACAAGAAATCCTCCTGTGGTCAGCTGGAAGAGAAGGATCCAGGGATCTTGGCCTCTCCTGAGCAGGACTCTGCGTGCTTTTCTCTCCCTCCCTTCCTGGCTCTGGTAGATAAGAGGTGTTTGTGCAGAGGAAGAGGACACACACAAAACACACAGAGCCAGACCTGGGCATGCCTTCCCCAGCCAGCATCTCCCAGGCTGCTAACCCATGGCTGGCAAAGTGAGATAACTCCCTGAAAGCAGCCAAGGGATTCGCTGGCGAGCAAACAGATGGAAGGAGCCCTCTCCCCATCTGATGCCAGCACAGATTTAATCAGCTCACACTTCCCTTTTCCACCTGGCACAGGCTCTGGGAAATGTATCTTGATTTGAGTCCTCCCAGCTCTCCCTGTAGACTCTTGACATCTTTGTATTTTGATTTTTTTTTATTTTATTTTTTTTTGCAGCCGAGCACTTTGCCACCTGGCACAGGGATGAGCTCGGTCCCTCCTGCAAACTGCTTCATGTTCCAGGCTCTGCTGGACAAGGGGGAAGGAAAATGGGGAGAAAACAGGGTGGAGAAGAGAGCTGGGGCTGCTGGCTTTTTAGGTTGCTTTTTTCTCCATGCTCCCTGTCTTTCTTGCCAGGTTTAGATGAACATTTAGTCTCAGCTTTGTTCTAGACATGGGTAAAAGTGGGGCTGGTGTGTGCAGTTGCTGCTGCTCAGGAGTCTCTTAATATTTAATGTTTTGTGTTCCTGAAACCCACCTCTTGGAATTGGTTACTGAGTGTAAATCTGTTTTCAGTAAGAGAACAGAAGAAAAAAAAAAACCAACCCAAACCCTAGATGCCCTCAAGCACTGTATTAAAGCTTAAAAAGATTATTTTTTATTTTTTTTTCTTCGAGATGGGAAAGTGAATGAAAACCCCAGCCAGGAGAGTTCTGTTGCATGGGAAGAAAAAGGCTCCTGCAAAGCTGTTGGGGACTTTCTTAACAAGATCTCCCCCAGGTTCTGTGTCTGCTCTAGGGATGGGGAAAGTGAGGCACAAAAGCAGGTTGGCCCAGGAGGAGGGAAGCCAAGTCCCATGTGCTCTACGTGGTTGCCTTTGTTTTACCCAGTACAGGCACCATGAATAATCTGACCCACCTTGCAAAAGGACAGAAAAAAATGCCAAAGAGAGGAACATGGATGGTGAGGGGAGGGAAAAGTCCCTCCCTGGCTGTGGTATCAGATGCATTTGTGCATCTCAGCAGAGTCAAATCCTGCACGCAGCCATTGGAGGCAGGGAAATTGAGAACTGAAAAGTATTTTATTAGTATTCTGCTATTGATTTCTTAATGGCTTTTCTTCCTGGAAACCAGGAAAATATTTATTTGGCTTGTAAGCTGCTTGGGGCAGGAAGAGTCTGGTGTGCTCCAAGCCTGAGCCCCAGCCTCCCACTGGATAGAAGAAGTCCAAAGAGGAAAGTGTAGAAACTTCTGCACGTCTGGGTTCAATTTCCATCTTCTGTATCCTCTTGCACATCTCGATTAGTTTAAGCTTTCAGTGAAGCAGGGGGGAAAAAAAATATATTTCCCACCTGCAAATGATTACATAGAACACATCAGTGCTGTAAGGAGAGGTGAGGAACCCAGGATAATAAGAAAAAGCTGTAAGGAGTCTCAGCACTTTGCTTTGCCTCCCCACAGTCACTGGGAAAGGGATGTGTTAGGTACTGGTCTACACCAAGAAACAGAGTTGCCTGGAAAGCTGAATAACTTGTTTGATCTGCTCTTGACTTCTTATTCTTTTCTCTCTCCACCTATTTTCTTTTTTTTTTTTTTTCTTTGGGACTGTTACATGAATATCCTTGGCTTCATTTGCATCGCATTAGAGTAAAGCATTTTAAATTTCTTCACAGCAGAAGTAAATCTGACAGACTTTATGAAGCCATTATACCTGCAGGTATTTTATACTTTTAAAATACATTCTTGTCAAGCTATCTTAATTATATTATTAGATGTACTTTTGAACTCAGATCCACTCCTGGGTGATATATTGCTCTTCTGACGGTGCAGTCCTAAAAAGCTACAATTTATATCAAAGCTCCACAGCTGAACAAAGTTGTATCTATCATGGATTGAGGAGAATTTATTCATTTACTGTTTGGAACACTTACTCATTGACAAAGCTTGATGGCTTTAAATTTCCAGTGGGTGATTATTCTGAGCATCTTTTCCGTGGCTTTTGGGCTTGCAGCTGAGAGCCAACACTTTGGATTTCCCCTGGCTTTTCCCTGCAGCATTATCTCATTCTTGCCTGCATGTCCACACCATGATCAGCTTGGGTTCCTCTTCAGGGGATCTGCTCTGGGGAAAATCTCTTCAGTGAGCACTTCAGCAAAGCCATTTTGTGCCTGAAAAACATCAAAAGGAGTGAAGTGCTTTGCTGACTCACAAACCTTGATTGCAAGAGGATTTTGCTCCCAGAAGTTTGTCCAGATCTCTGGAAATGTTTGCTTGCCTCTCCCAAAGGTTGGCAGTCAGGAGGGGACCTGCTCATGGATTTGGTCATCCCTGTAATCATCACCTTGCTCTTCCCAGATCTCAGTTTTATCACCATAAAATAAATAAAAAAAAAAGGGGGTGTGGATGGGCTTCATCTTTGCTGATGGCAGTGACCTGACGAGGTGAAGGTCCCCTCCATCCTTCCTCTTCAGGCTCTTTGCTGGCTCCATGCTGAGGCTTTTTCCTTTGGAAATATTTATTTATTTGTTCATCTTCAAGCCCTGCTCTTCCCCCCAAACCCGGGCTCCAGCCAGGCTCCTGGAAAGCATCTGCTGTCAGAAAGATCAGTTTGACTGCTTCATCTTGTAAAAACTTGCAAAGCTGAAAATTAACTGACATTTCCAAGTGAAATGTCATTTTGGCCCAAATAAATAAATAAATAAATAAATAAAATGTTTTGACATTTTTAAAGCCCTTTTCCCTTTCAGAAGGGAAAGAAAGAATCTAAATGAAAATTGTGTCAAAGCTGACTGCTCAGTGGGGTTTTTTTTTGTTTTTCTTTTGGAGAAATTTTGACTTATATATAAGATTTTTTTTTTTCTGTGGAAATTAAGTGTCTCTGCTCTTCCACTGGGCTGTGCCAGACTGCAGGTATGGCTCTCAGAGAGGGGGAATGAATAAATCTGTAGCTGGTTTTCTTGGGTTTGTGTTAAGGAGTTAAAATGACTTTGGTAAATCACTGCAGTACTTTGTAAATTATGTATGGAGGGGAAAGGGGGGGGAAAATACCTCAGTGCAGGGAAATGTTCTGTGCTGGGGGAAATTTCTCACAGAGGTTTCCTGTAATAAGAGGGCAGGGTAAGGTCTGGGTCACACCAGTGGTTTTACAGCCTCCCCCACCTCCCTTTTCTCTGCCAATCTGGGGAGGGTTTTCAAACCAGCTCCTTCTTCAATCTGGTGGTTTTGGGGGTTTGTTTGGGTTTTTTTGCAGGGCTGTGTATTTCCTATACCTGTAACACCTTCCCTCCTTCCTTTTGGGGTGATCTGACAGAAATTGGGTGCAGAGGGTGGGGAAAATTTGAAAATTTTCAACAACTTTTGCATATGCCAAAAGCTGCTGCAAAGCAGAGGGGAACCACGAGCTGGCACGGTGGGGAGGAGCAGTAATTGTGTATTTAAATTATACCCAGGGAGATTTAGCTTGAGCATCTGCAAAAGTCCTTTTCTGAGTGAGGGGGACAAAGCCCTGGGACAGATTGGGATGCCCTGGGAAGATGTGAACCCCCCAACTCTGCAGGGCTTTGGGTCAGCTTAGCCACACAGCAGCTGCTCTGATTGGAAGCATCGTTCCTCCTGCTCCTGGAGAAATACAAAAGAAGGAAAGTAGCTTGGGAGGAGACTGCCTGATGGTTGTGTTGTGTGTAAATTACACCCTGGTACAGAAAATGTTGGTATTTCCCTGCACTTTTAATAGGCAGCAAGACTCTTCCTTCTTTCCTACCTTCTTGAGATGGTGTCTTGCTACAGGCTTGAGGTTTGGGGCTGACAGCTTGCCAGCAGCAGGTGAAATATTTTCCCTGCTTGCCCCAGGTGTCAGCACTGGAGGTGTCAGCACTGGAGGTGTCAGCACTGGAGGTTGTTGTCCTCTCTTTTGTGACACTTTTCCTAAAATTCACCCTCTGGGCTGCTTGTGTGCCCAGCACTTGAGGTCAGCTCAGAAAGGGACAGGCTGGGCAGTGAATTGCAGAGCAGAATGGAAGTGGCTGATGTTACAAACTGGCTGGCATCCCACTTCAGGCAGATACAACAGGTTTTCTCCCCATTTTACCCCCCCCACACCCCTCCTTGTCTGGCTGTGCCCAGGGATGGGTCCATCAGTGCCTGTGTTTCAGCAGCCCTTCAGAATAAAGGAGGAGGCTTGAAATATTCCTTGGCCAGGCTTCAGATCATCTGAGATTGTCCAAAGTGTGAGCTGAAGGCCAGACAGAACCTCAGAACCTGCTATTTTGGGAGGGCAGTGAATGCAAGGGGCTATTGGTTATCTGTCAGCACAGGCCAGGCAGTAAATGAGAGGTAGTCAATGACAGAAGAGATGTCAGGTTTTATTTCCAGTAAGAGCCAGTGAAGCTGGGAAAATTGCTCATTAATGCTTTATTGATATTCATGTTACGATTGAAGAAGTCTGGGGTGGGAGGCAGAGGGGAGGGGGGGGTCTGTGCCCATGGTAATGGGGCCAAGCTGAAAATAGGCTCTTTTATTCCTGGGCAAAGGGTATGCACTGACCACAGGAGGTTGGGCTGTGTCAGTCTCTCTAAATAGAGAATAGATCAGTTCTGTGGCTGAGCCAAAAGATTTGGAGGAAAAAACCTAATAAGATGTGTCAAACTGTGCCAGAAGCACTAGAGTGCTGTCTTTATTTTTTTTTTTTTTCCCCCTTCACAAAGCAAAATTTAAAGTAAATTGTTGCAAAACTATGCAAAATGTTCATCTCTGGGTTTGGGGACTATTTAACCCTCATTTTTGCTTCAGCATTCTGGTTTTAAATTAATTTGAATTTAAAATGCTCGATCAAAAGGAATTTGTTTCTAAAATGTCAAATTACTTTATTTCAGAAGTGCTGACACTAAAGTGTTTGGATTCCAAAGCACAAGGCAAACTCCATCAGTTGTTCAGCACTGTTGGCATTCACAGATATTTCTCTGGGTGTCTCTGAAACTCTTTACCTTGCTTGTTTTCTGTATTCTGCCCAGCTTGGGAGCTGGGACTCAGCCCCAAAAATGGGAAAAGATCCCAAACCCAGCAATTCCCATCATGGTCACAGCTTTTGTGCTCACGTGCACAGAGGGTGTTTGATGGATTTGTGTTGGGATGTAACATCCCAAAGGCTGAGCCTGACCCAAGACTCCTTTTGGATGTTGTTTCAAGCTCAGTGTGTTCCCTGGTCTCCTGAATGTTTCTGTTTGCTGGGACTTTGTCCTAATGAAGCACTGGGCACCCCCCAGTTGTTAACAACTTTATCTTTGGAGTTCTTGATGTACAAAACCCCAGGACTGGTCTTCCCACCTCACAAGTAAAGGAAGTTTTCCCTGGTGATGCCTCCTGCCAGCCTGCTTTCCCAAGGCAGGAAGGGTTCCCACCAAAGCTGGGCTGCCAGGAGCAAATGCTGCTGAAGTGCTGGGAATTCCCTTTTTTGGTTTTTTTCTTTTTTTTTTTAAGACATCTGGTGGGACACCCAACAAGACGAAACACACACACACACACACACACCCCATAAGAGGAGGGGTCACTAATGGAAGTTCATAGGTGCTGAGATGCTGAAGGATGCTCTGCTCCTGCATCCTGCTGCTCCTGGATTTCATTGGGGTGATGGAAGGAAGCAGTAAAATGATGGAGATAAAGCTCTCCATTGTTTTATGGTCCTTTCTATCTCCAGAAAGTTGGTTCAGTTGGAAGCTGGTGAAACTTGCAGGGACAAAAAGTGATTTATGCCAAAGCAGCCACTTCTTGTACCCACAGGGTGAATTTCAAGGTGATTAAAATCAGGAGTGTAGGATTTTTAGGATCAAGCTGTTGGGGTCATCTGTCTCTGCTTCTCCCCTGGGTCCCTGGCTGTCAGACAGTGGTGGGAGAGGGGAGCATGGGCTGAAAGCCAGGAGCACAGGAGTTACCATGAAATAATAACTGAGCTGAAGAGGATCTCTTATTAAAGCTGAAAATGATGGTCCAGAGCTAACTCTGATGGTGGTTCCCAGAGCTGATAAACCCCCAGTTTGTTTTGAAAGCCAAGTTGCCAGTATGCCAAAATACATATTTTACAAATTGCTTGATTTACATTTGAAAAGATCAAACCTTTATTTCTCCTGCAAGCAGGGAGGGGGATGGAGGGAGCGACATGCGCACAGCAATTAATATCTGCTTTTTGTCTGCCCTGCAGGGTACATAATTTGATCAAAACTGAGAGCAGCTGAGAAACTACCTTCCTTTTTATTTAACAAAAAAAAAAAAAAAAAAAAAAAAAAAAAAAAAAAAAAAAGAGCTAACAGTGCAGGGAAAGTGATGCTCTCAGTTATGAGGGAGTTTTTACTAATTCTCAAGGTTTTTTTAAGCAACATTTCCAGCTCTGCTGGGTGCCTTCTTTTGCAGTGTCTGTCTTTTGGAGTCATGGTGGTCAGCTGCACTCTTAGGGCTGCTCATGACTTCTGTCTCAAGCTCTTTACTCTTTCCTAGAAACTTCTGTTGATACTGGAAATGTAGGATCCAGACACCTCTGGTAGGTGCAGCAGGAGCCCTGCAACCTCACATCAAGAAAAGCCCCAAGCAGAGGTGGGCTTGAGCCCCAAGTTGTTAAGAAATTCTGCTAAGCCAAACCAGAGTCCTGACAACTTTCCTTTTCTCATCAGGCTGCAGGACAATTTAACTCCTAGGAGCTTGCTCCCACCTTTCTGCCCTGTGTCCCCCCCAGGGACTTTTTTTCATAACCAGCCTCCCTACCCACTTGAAAAATAAAGATGTATGACTCCTACTTGAGGGGAACAGATTGCTTTCGATTGCTATTCGTCTGTTATTTTAGAAAAGTAAAATGAATAAAACCTATGCAGGTCACAGACATTAAGGAGTGTTTTTATATCAGTTTGGGAGCACTTGTCAGCTTTGATTTATTAAGTAAAGTTCCCAGACTGGTGACTAGTATGTGTTGTCAGTCTCTTGATAATGGATAGACCTCACAGCTGAGTGCTCTGTGATTAGACTCCTCAACTATATATTTTTAAATAAAGACATTGCTTTTTTGGCTTTGCTCATTTCCCTCTCTTAGGGGATTTCATTCATCTTCCTTTGCCCACCCTCCCTCTGCTGTAAATTTGTTTGTATTGGAAGCTATGAAGAAGGGACACAATCTTTAAAGTTGGTTTTTGGTTGGTTTTATTTTTTTTGTTCCCCCCACACCTCTCACACTTGCTCCCAACTTAGCTTGATTGATTAAATGTCACAGAGGGGACAAAATGGGATAAGCAGAAGCTATCTGAACAGCTTTCCAGAGAGACCCATTGCACCCTCTGCTCTGCTACTAAATCTGCATCAGCAGTTTTGCTCTCAGACTGCTCTTCCTCAGGGCTTAGGGATGGAAATCACCAGAGGTGGGTGGAGAGGTGGCTGCTGGAGCCTCTGACCTCTTGTAGTGGGCAAACCCACTGCCCCCAGACCTGGCACCTCCTCTAAGGCTGCTGAGAGTGAAGTTGGAGATAGGAAGCCTCAGGTGCCAGCTGAAGGTGGGCAGGCAAGAAAGTTGAGAGGCAGGGTTGGATCTCTGCTAACAACAACAATTTGTTTCCCCTTGGAGGATGGACCTGCTGGGCTGAGCTCAAATCCTTCCGTTGGCCTGCAGGAGCCTCTCCCAGGGCTTCCAGCATCCTGCATCCTGCATCCTGGATGGAGCATCTTGCATCCCAATCCTGGATTGCCAGGAAGCTGAACAGGAGCCAGCAGTGTGCCCAGGTGGCCAAGAAGGCCAATGGCATCCTGGGCTGGCTCAGGAACAGCGTGGCCAGCAGGTCCAGGGAAGGGATTCTGCCCCTGTGTTCAGCTCTGGGGAGGCCACAGCTTGAGTCCTGTGTCCAGTTCTGGGCCCCTCAGCTCAGGAAGGAGATTGAGGTGCTGGAGCAGGTCCAGAGAAGAGCAAGGAGGCTGTGAAGGGATCCAGCAGAATTCCTGTGAGGAGAGGCTGAGGGAGCTGGGGGTGTTGAGGCTGGAGAAGAGGAGGCTCAGGGGAGACCTCATCACTCTCTGCAACTCCCTGAAAGGAGGTTGGAGCCAGGGGGGGGTTGGGCTCTTTTCCCAGGCAACTCTCAGCAAGACAAGAGGGCACAAAGGATCTCAAGTTGTGCCAGGGGAGGTTTAGGTTGGAGATGAGAAAGAATTTCTTTCTGGAGAGGGTGATCAGACATTGGAATGGGCTGCCCAGGGAAGTAGTGGATTCTCCGTGTCTGGAGATCTTTCCAAAGAGCCTGGATGTGGCACTGAGTGCCATGGGCTGGGAACCACGGGGGGAGTGGATCAAGGGTTGGACTTGATGATCTCTGAGGTCCCTTCCAACCCAGCCAATTCTGTGATTCTATGATCCTGCATCCAGCAGCTGCTCAGTCAGGGAGGGCAGGGGATTGCTCTGAGCTGCTGTTACCAGGAAGATGAAGATGCTGTGATCCTCTCCTGGGGACAGCAGCAGATGGGGACTGGAGAGAGGGATCCTGGGCTGAAATCCCCAGCTAGAGCTTCAATTACGTTTTCCTAGGGAACTGAGCTGGAAGGAGGATGTGATGGTTTCCCCAGGGGCTGGAGGAGCTAATTGGTTAGGGTGGGATTGAAACAGCAGAGGTGGGAGGCCAACAAGGACCTCAGGGATGTGAGGCCTGATGATCCTTCAGGGAGGGCAAAACTAAATGACAGCCCTGAGACAACAGCCTCTAGGTCTGTTATCCAGGACCTTCAGCTCAGAACAAAACTGATCCCCACTTCACTTGAAAAAATGCAGAATGCACTGAAAGGAAAAAAACCAAAACACCACCCTATTGGACCAGTTTCATAAGTCTTTTTGTTCTCGTGTGACTCCAAAAATTGATTTTGATTTAAAGATCTGACAAGCCAACAGACCTTAAGAAAGATCTTTTCATCCCAGTTGCTTTCACAGCCTGAAAGATGAGAGCATCTGGATGGGGAGGATGAGAAGCTGAACCCAGGATGAAACCCCAGCAGACACAGAGGTTGGATGAGGACTTGGTTTCCCCAGTTTGCATCACCCTCTGCTTCCTGCTGCACCCAAATCCTCTTAATTGAAGGGCTGTGTGACCCCAGAGTCCAAGAGAACAGACAGAATGAGGAAGAGGAGTAGGAAGGAAGAACAGTGCAGGGTTTGAAGTCACAATTTTGGAAGAGCAAGAGATGTGTCTGTGGTTGGTTGATGTGCTGGGTGCTGGGCCAGGCTCTGAGCTGGGCTTGTAGCAATGTCTCTTGCAGTTCATGAAGCATCTCTGGGTTGCTGGTGCTCATCCCGAGGTGGCATCAGTTGCTTTGCATGTTCCCGGGCCATTGCCATTATCTCCTAACAACACCTGCATTAATTATTAAGCCAGCTTGCTGATTCTCCACCTTTAACTGATAACCCTGCTGCCTGCTTTGCAAAGGGGGAGTTTAGCTTGTCCCTGCTGATTGCTGTTCCCTAAAGTGCCAGGCAGCCAGGCAGGAGGCAATATCCCCCCCAAGGAAAGATTGGAGGCCCAGATGTAATGGGGATGCTGCTGGGAAAGGGGAATTTGCCAGAAGGGAGAGGGATTGGTGGGCAGACCCTCTGGATGTGCAAAGTGTAGGATCTTAACTGGGATGGGGAAGAGGTCAGGGACAGCCAGATTTCCCTTGGTGTCAGGGAAAGGTCAGGGCACATCTCAACCTTGGTGTTGGCTCAGTGGTTGCACATTTCAAGTTTGGTTTGGTTTTTTCTTTTTCTTTTGTATCCAGCATCCATCCTGTGAGCCCTGTGAGGAATTGCTGGGCCAAGAGGTGAAGTTAAGGCTTCCAGGTTAAAGCCAGGGATGGAATGTCCACGTGTGCTACAAAACAAGTAAATAAAAGGTGGTGTCTGGCCCCTGAGCCCTCTTTTTCCCGTGCTGGAGCAGCAGATGGGCTTTAATCAGGACTGCAGCGGTGCCGGAGGGAGATTATTAAGAGTTCTGGATGAGAGAAGATTATCCAGGGTTTATTTCCAGCTGATAACACTCTGCCCTTCCATAACACCTTCTATCTGAGGATCTCGGAGCATTTCACAGACTTCAGTTAATTAAACCTCACGTTGCCCCCTGGTGTTGTGGGGCAGAGCGGGGCTGAGCAGCGGTCGAGGAGCAATTAGAGGGATCCAGGTCTGGCAGGCAGATAAGATGGATGATCTCCTGGCTCTCCTTTCCTGTCTTATTTGCATGTTTATCTCCCCTGTGCAGTTGAGAAATGTGAACCCAGAGGTTGCACTGCCTGCCCAAAACTCATGAATCCCTTTTGCTGGATGCAGGAATACATCAGTGGAGCACGAGCCCATCTCTGCCCTCAGTTTCCCTCCTTTCCCACTTGGTTTTTCCATGCCTGACTGATCACTGAGTTTTCTTCCTGCAAACCCTATCTCCAAGTCTTCCTTTGGTAGAAAACAACCAAAAAAACCCTCGCAGGCCTCCAGAAGAGCTTTTGCTGCCTCTCTTTACAGGCCAGATTCCTCAATAGTGATTTCCCCACGGGAATAGCTGGGCCTGAGGTTTCTTCCCCCTCCTCATCTTTTCTTTACTTTCCCCTAACTAAAAATCAGGAAGCTCTAAAATCCTCTTTGAAGTAAGACTGTACGAAGAGGATTTATCCTTGTCCACTTAAATATTCATGACAGCTTGCATTTCTGCTCAAAAAGACACTTGTTTATTTAGATAAGATTTAATTTATTCATAATTTACCTAAATTTGCAGGAGCGTGCATGTACATTTTAGCTTATAAGCAGGGTAATACATAAAACATTATTGAGGCATGCAAATTACACAAACCCAGCATTTGAAACTGCCTGCTTGTTTTAAGCAGATAACTAATTTCTCACCCAGAGTCGAGACACAAATGCAATTGCCTGGGCTTGGTGCCTGGGCTTTGGCGACTCTGAATGATGGTTCCTTTCACAGAAGAGGCTCAGCTTTTTTCACTACAGCCCACTTCTTTTGGAGGATGAACCTCAGGAATGCTGAAGCCATTTGCTGGCAGCATTTTTTTTGCTGTCTCTAAGTGCTTGAGCTTTGCTGAAGCCTCTTAAGTTCCTACTTGTTTCCCCAGGATGGGGTTTGTAGTAGAGCATCCTCTCCCTGATGCCTGGAGGGGGGATGATGGAGAGAGGAGACACCTCTGCTCCCCCCCATCCATGAGCTGGGGTGGGATGTGCCCTTGCTGCACTTTGTCAGCCTCATTCACAGAGTCCCTTACCCCTAATTAATCTCTGCATCCCTCAGGGTGACACGTCCACTTGTTGTTTTCCTTAGGGGCATCCTCAGAGCCCTAAAATACTCCATTTTCTACTCGCTTCCAGCTAATAATGGCACAAATTAGCATCCCCAGAATGTGCAAGACCCTGGAAACTGGGTTTGGCTGCCTCCCAAATCTCAGCCACCACGTGTCAGAGGGACAGCAGCACAGCACACTCAGGGCTGAGTGCTGGAGACATTTCTGGGGCTGTGTTTTTGGCAGCTGGGTGACAGGCACCGATTTAGAGCCGTGAGGACTCACAGCCCTTAAATACTACCAGGTCCTGGTGGGGAAGTAGATGTTTGGATGTAGGAAATCTTGAAGGAGACATCTCCAGGGCTTGGCTGTTGCTCTCATCTCCCCAAGGATTACCCCACAGCCTGGGGTGACAATTGCCTGCCCCTTCCCAAAGGATTCTGCTTTCTGCTGGAACTCTCAGGGCTGGAATTCCCAAGGCCAAATGTCCTTCCCTGGGCTCCCAGGCTTTGCTTGGTTTTTCTACAAGGAGGGGACTGGGGACAGAGGAGCTGCTTGGTGCTTTGGGGGTTTTGTTTCTCCCTGAAATCATAGCTGACATTTTCCATCATTCCCAAGGTTGAGGCTGATAAGGAAAATCCACCTTCCCACTCATGGGAAATGAGCCAGGAGTAGCTCCAGAGCCTGAGCCCTTCAGGAGAGGCTCTGGTGCTTTTGGTGGGATCATGGAAATGCCTTTTGAACCTTGGGGAAAAAAAGCCTAAAGGTGTTTAGGGTGTGATGTGAGCAGATTGACAGGATAGAAACTGGCTGGATCCACCTGGGAATTCCCCCCCTGAGGAGTCAGTCAGTGCTGGCCATGTCCCACACTGTCCCTTGTCCCCTCAGCCTCTGCCAGGTCACACAGCAAGGAGGAGAGGAGGTGGCTGTGTCTGAATGCAGCCTGCATTTGCATCAGAAGAGACTTTAATTACAGAGGCTTAATGACATGATCACAGAGGATTGGTTTTCTCCCCAGGACCCTGCCCTCCCTGCAAGCATGGGGTGGTCAGTGCTGGTTTAATGAGTTGCCTGGCTCAGGAGCTGCTGGGAAAGCCCAGGAGAAAAGGAATCTGAGGAACAAGGTGCAGTAAAATGAGGAGCAGTGGCAATATTAAAGGTTTCCTGATTAAAGGAGCTCTGCCTGTTGTGAGCAGGCTGGAGAGCCTGGAATGGGATGCTGGAAGGGGGATGCACAGGGAGGGCTTGAGCAGGCTTCACTTTGGGGATGCTTCATTCAGTCTGAATGAGCTGCACACCAGCTTCCCAGTTCTGCAGCCCTGCACAGAGGGTTTGACCAGAGGGGTCAGAGAGGGGTTTTTTAGAGGATTTATCACCCCATTGTCCTTCTTTTACCTGGCTGGGAGTATTTTTAGGTGGGAATATTGTGATGGAGCAGGCGGACTTGAAAGTTTTGTTGTCTAGCAGGACTTGTTGCAGCTAAAAAGATGGAGGTAAATTATATATATATGGTGCTAAGCTGTCAGGAAGGTCAGGCAGGTGAAGAACAACATGCTTCTAAACTGAGTGCAGGAGGAGAAGTTGGCTTTACCTCTGATTTTAGAGAAGTGTGGGTAAGGAGCATGTGCCTGGAGCTGAGTTTCTGAATTAATACATCAGGTTTCAAATCGTTTCACTTAAACAGCTCCTAATTGTGTGCTTCAGAATGACAGGATGCTCGCAGTGCCAGGCAGAGGGGAGAGGCAGCACCTTGGTTTGCATGCCTGCACATTAATAACCTGGGATGCTCAATATTTACTATCACTGAGCAGGGTGTATTGGAAAAGAATAAGCTATTGATTGGAGTCCAAAATAAATAAATAAATGAAAATCTCCCCACCACCTGTAGCTGCATGCAGGAGAAAATATTGAACTGGGCTCTCCTGGCTCCCATGCAATTGATGCAATTTCTTTTCAATTTGTCAAACGTGGCATTGGAGGAGCAATTGTTTTGGGTGATTTATTAGGAATTTTCTAACCAGGGCACTCTGTCATTGGAGTTACTTCACTTGTGTCCCAGTAGATTTTTGTTTTTCTACAAGCTTAAGCTCTGCCCAAGAAAGTGAATTTTTCTTAATTTTCCTTTTTTTTTTTTTTTTTTTTTCAAATAAAACCAGAAGGGAAAACCAAAAGAAACTGTGCCAAAACACGGGGAGAGTAGCAGCATCCACATATTTTAAACATGATGACAGGCTTGGCCATTGGAATTGCCTCTGTGAATTGATTTAAAACATGTTGGGAGGCATCTTCATTTCATTAACTCTCTTTCTCCTTCACTTCAGCCACTGGAATCATTGCCTCTTCCTACCTTCTAGGCTCATGATATCCATCCACATGGTTATTTTAGTTATTATTATCTGTATACAGAAAATAGAAGAGGCAGTCTGGGAACAAGCAGCAGCTTGGGAAGGCTATGGGGATGGCATAATAAATAAATTGAATTCTGTTTGACACCCATGATACAAACCCATCAGGATGGTGGTGGTGTTAGTGCTAGGTGTGTATTTTGGTCAGAACCTGTGGGAAAAGTGTTCAGGATGTTGTTATCAAGTCTGGACCTGGTAATGAAGTGGTTTTTCCACCTTGAATAACCAATAGTGACCCCAAAGCAAATCTTCTGCTGGGCATTAGGTGATCCAAGGAGTGTTTTCCAGCCCTTTGGATCTCTGCATCAGGAGTCTGGTGAGTGTGAAATGGATTTACAAGTTTTGAGATAGAGCTTGGGGAGCAGGAGAACCCTGGGATATAAAAGGTTTTATCCCTCTGATACACAGGGGATATTGATGCTCCCCTTAACCGTGGTGTGAAAAGCTGTCTGAGGGAGCTGCTAGGACTAAAAAGGGGCAAGCTTTTTGGGATCTGTTCCCCAAAGCTCAGGAGCCCAGACATTTCCATTGGTTTTTTACAGAAAAAAAAACAACAAACCAAAAAAAACCCTCACCCCAAAGTCTGCGAGCTCCAGATTATTTTCACAGTTTCAGAAATGCTGTAGCTTACAATATTTTTTCCCAGCTCTCTGCAGTCATTAGCTTGCTTACACCACTTAAAAGAAAAATGTGGTGCTTAGGAGACTTAGCTTCTGTTTGCTGTCTTTACCACCAACTAATTGGTTGCATAACGAGCAAATATTTTTCCTCTGTTCCTCAATTTCCCAGCTTTTTGACTTGCAAGCAGGAAGAGAAAACTCTGCTGGTGGTTGGCAGAGAGCAAAGGGAAGGTGGTTGTGGTGAGGCAGCCAGAGCCAGGCTGGAGATGGGATTGCAGCTCTTGCTTTGTGCTGCATTTTCTGCTCCTTCTCCTTCCCTTCCACATCCTTTGGGCTCCAGGAGCCTTCACAGCAGGTGCCTGGTGGGGCAGGGAAGGGGTGAAGCTCTGCAGTGCTGTGAGGAACAGTTCTTGGCAGAAGAAAACATCCAGGAGGCTTGATAAGAGCTGTCCTGTGATCCTGTTATCAGGGTAGCATCAGTGGTGGGAAGATTCAGCTTCTGGCTGTCTCCATGAACTGAAGGTGGCTTTAAACTCGGAATTCCCTGCTTTGCTGGGGCTTTAATTCCCACCTGAACAAAGCTTGCCTGGAGGATGCTCTTCACCCCCCTCACTGCTGAAAAGCTCTGGCAGGGGGAAACACACTGGTGGGCTTCATAAAGCAGGTTGTAGAGTTTTATTGAAAAGCAAGAGCACCCTGAGCACCGGGAGGGAAGCAGAGAGCTGAGCTGCCAAGGGAGAGCTGAGCCCTTGGGGGAACTGCCCTGGGGCAGGAGGATGCTGCTGCCAGCAGCACCAAAGCCTCCTGAGAGGGGCATGGGGAGCAAAGGGCTCCTCCAGGTTGAAAAATTCACCCCAGCTTCAGGGCTTGGGCAAAGTGACCTGGCTCAGGTCTGTGAACCTCGGAAATGACCCCATCCCAAAGGACATCCCAGCCCTCCTGGCTGCCTGGGTGGGGGGAGTGATGCTTCAGCTCCTTCCCTGCCCTTCCAGCTGATGAAATCTTGGGGTGTGTTGAGGTCAGATGCCCAGTGACAGCTTGGCAGTGACATTATCCCACTCCCCCAGTACAGCTGCTTGCTGGGTTTGGGATAATCTCATTTATTTGGGAACTCCTTTTTGTCAGAGGGGAATGTTTGTGACCACAGAGGTCACTCCACTTGAAGAGGCAGCCACAGCTCTTGCTTGCTGGGGTGCTGGAGCATCTCAGACTTCATCTCTCACGTGTAGAATCATAGAATAATTTGGGTTGGAAGGGACCTCTAAAGATCATCTAGAGTAACAGAGTTACCTCCCCATCCCCGCAGACCCCAATCCATAACCCCAACACCTGTGGAAGGGCTGCAGGAGAGAGAAGCCCCTCACAATAATCACCAGCACATCCCTCCCAGCCTCCAATTTCCAAGGCCCATGGCTCAGAAACATTAATGCTATTTACTGGAGCGTGTGATGGATAATGGCATTTCTCAACATCTGCTTTCATTTAAAATTTCCAAGCTCCCATTTGCCACGAGGCTTTCAGTAAGGATGCTGCCTTGTACTTACAGGGTGGCAGGATGGGAAGTGGTAGTCTCCAGCCCAAACAAAGCAAGCCCCAAAATTTTTATTAAGGGAGATTTTCAGCTTCTCCTGGGACTTGGCAACTGCCTGCAAAAGCTGGTGAGAGGATTCATCTGGTGAAACCTGCCCGTGATAAATATCAAGTGGCAGTGATTAGCAAGAGGTGGTTAATCTACAAGCAGGTTTTGTGTGTTGGCTGGGGAGTAATTTGGTTTCCAGTGGCAGCAGAATGTATTCTTTTTCTCTCTTCCCCTCAGCCTCCTAAAGATGCTGCAGACCTGAGCTCAGAAAGCCACAAGTCACCTCTTTTACAAGCCAGGGCTGCTCAGCCCTGGAAAGGAGAAGGAGCCAGTGAAGCCTGAAGAGCTGGGAGATGCTCAGAGAGGAGGAGAAGGAAGGGTTAAAAGCAGGCAGGGTGTTTTTGCAGGTGAAGGCAGCAGTGATGGTTATGGTAGATAATAATCCCACTCCATCTGGGCTGAAAATTTTGCTAATTGAGTCAGGACTCATTTCCCACAGGACAAATACAGGACAAAACCCTCCCTGGGTTTTGCAGGGTATTTACTGCCCCTTACTGCAGGGGTGGGGGACAGGGGGCCCTTTGGAGATGCTGCCCACCTCATCCTGAGGCTGGATGAGCTAAAATAGAGTCAACTATTTCCCTCCTATTTTCCTCTCTCCCTGGCACTTTCCATCTCTGCCTCATTGCGGGCTTGGCAGGGGAAAGGGTTGGAGGGGAGGGAGAAGAGAATAGGAATTTTATCTTTGGTTTCTGTTTCCAAAGCTGCATTTCAGGCTTTGGAAGTGATGATCACGGAGCTGCCTCTGACAGCTGGAGGCTGGGGGGGAAACCTGGGCTTCCATTTCCAGCCCTGTCCCCTGCGGGCAGAACCAGCCCGGCCGAGGAGTTCAAGGGGATGAGCGAGGAGAAGGAAAACAATTTGAGCAAGGGGCCCTGGAGTTAGGCACATGGAGAAACTGGTCTGGTGGTGGTTTTCAGCTTGAATCAGTGTCAAGTTGATTTTATTTTGAGAGAAGTGATGGTATTAAAAATAAATAAATAAATAAAGGGATGGGGAAGGTAAGAAAAAACCTACAGGTATGGGGGGGCTGAGCCTCATCAGTTCTTCAGCTCCTAAGAACAGCTCCAAGGTTTTTAGTGCTCATTATATGAGAAATATCTGGGGGGGTTGCAGGTGCAGTGGTTTACCTCCCCTAACCACCCATATCTAACTCATTAGCACAATTTTTTTATCTTTCATCATTTGGAAGGGGATCATTTCATGTCACAGACAGTGTGGCTGTTTTGAGGGGGGGAAAAAAATCCCTGAGCAAGTTGTTTTGTTCTGTTAGTCTTGGGATGGGGATGCTGGGGAGGGGTCCAGCAGCCCAGAGAGGAGAGGATGGCAATTAGAGTCAGTTTTGGTGCTCTTGAGGAGCTGCCTCCCTGTCCTGTCACTGCTCCTGGCCAGCTTTAGGTGTGTTTATAACAAAGATTGAAGAAAACCCTGCAGCAGGCAGAGCTGAAGGTCATCTGCCCTCCAGACAGCTCCTGTCCCAATTCCTAATTGCTAGAAACTACTTGAAGACCTGAAGCCTGAAGGTGGGGACCATCCCAAACTGGTCCTCCCATTTTAGCATCCATTGCCCTCACTCATCCCCATCACCCCCAACAAATTCATTCTTGCCAAACCCACCCTAAGTCAGGCACTGGTGGAAGTGAGGTGGTGTTTTTGGGGAGAGACATCCCCTTTTTTATAAGCAGTGAAACCAGACAGTCTCCAAACATGTCCCGAGGGGGTTTTGAATATGTTTTTCATCTGTGCAGAGAAAAGAAGGAAAAACCTGTGGGTGGCAGACTGTTGCCTGGAGAAATAGTGCTCTGTTCATCTGCTTTCAGCCCTGAATTTTTCCTTGTTAATGATGGTCATATATATAGTTATGGATGGATGGATATGGCCCTCATATATATACACATATACACATAGATATATTGGGGTTTTGCTGGTGATCTGAATTGCCCCAACAAAAGTAGCCTAAGGAGAGGAAAGTTCACTACATCTTTCCATACCAGAGAAGACAAAACCAAGGATTTTCGAACTTCTTTGACATTTTCCTCTTCTTCTGATTGAAAAGCAGTGGGAAAACAATAAAATAAGGCTTCCAGCCTGGACTCCAGCTGCTAAGAGAATTGTTAGGTTTTGGGTTTTTTTCAGCCTAGTCTCAGCAAGGGTTGTTTTGGTTTTTTTTCACATCCCAAGCCAGGAAGGTGAGGTGCAGCCCTGCTGCTTGCTGGTGCAGGTCTGTCCTTTACTGTACAGCTGCAGCCAGCAGTGAAGAGGTCAAGTCAGGCACTGCCAGCTCCTCTCCCAGCTCCTCATCAGGCAAAACAATGAATTCCCATAATTTTACTCCGAGTGTGAAAAAGCTCCTTTGTTGCAGAGCTCGTGCTGTTCTTGCCCAGACAATGAGGCTGTGCAGTGTAATTGTGACCCTGTGCTGGCAGAAATGCCACTGGGGTCTAATGAAGAATCCTAAGCAGGGGGGGTGGAAAAAAACCCACAAACTCAACAACTTTAATGCATGCAGAGGTGAACTGTTCCTCTTGATAGAAGAATGGGTGAAAATTGGCCAGTGCAGCTCTTAACCTACCTCAATTAATCAAGATAATTGTCTCCTTGCAATGAGCCACTTCTGTCCTGCTGCCTCCTGTGGCCTCTGGACATTTCCTGCCATGGGTGGCAATGCAATCACAGAGTCCCATGCCCAGCAAGTCCAGGGCTTTGCTGAAAAACAGGAAAGGGTGAGCATGGCCAGCAGCTTGGTGGTCACCCTGGCCAGGGGAGAGTGGGGATGGACAAGTGGAAGCTCTGAAGTGGAGCCACAGATGAGATCAGCTTGATTGCCACTTTATTCAGCCTGGCTTTGAGGGCCATGCTGGAGTAAGCTGCCAGTTCTGTCTCCTCTGGAAATCCCAAATGAGCATCTTCATCATCACCCAGCAGTGTTTCCTTTGGGGGTAACAAGTCAGACTGTGAGCACTGATGGAGCCTGCATCCTCTGGATTCATGTTGAGGAATTATTGGAAGCTCTGATTGAAGCTTTTCCTGGGATTAGGGTATTTATTCAGATGTGAGAGGGGGAGTCCCTGTTGGCTGGCAAGATCTGGGTTTGCAGGGCACCTCTGAGGGGTGGTGAGGTGACAACACCTGTAATAAGAGATCTCTGCTTTCCTCTATCCCACCTTGCTGTTGTCTCCTGAAGTTTTTACCTCCCCCCTGCAGGCAACCATCATTAGCTAGTGCCTGGGGGTTTAGTAGGCACCTAAAAGGGGTTGTGGTTGTCATCCTCTCTGCAGGGTGTAGATGTCTTCCAGCAGAGGTGGGCACACAGCTGCACAGCAGAAGGGGAATGCATGACCTCAGCTTTTTGTCTCCCTGAGAAGAAGCAAGCACCCTGGAGATGTCAGAAATGGTCTTGCTGTGTGACAGAAAGAAGACATTGGGTGGGCCAAGGGCTTCTGGTCCAGCCCCTGCAGGAGTTCAGAAGGAAAGCTGCTCCATCCTAGCTGCAAACCTTGGTGCTTCCATTCCTCCAGGATCCCGAGTGAATGAATTGGGATGGATGTGTAACTGGGGGAGAGGCTGGCAGCACAATTTATCAGTTCTACCAGTGAGAAATGGTAGGAAGTGGTGTCCTCCCACTGTCTGATGGGCACCCAGCTCCCCCCCCACCTCATTATCCCCCTTGCTACACCTGGGTAGAGTTCATCCTTCACAGCCCTGGAGAGATGTGAAGTTTTCTCCATGTTATCTGATTATTACCTACCCACTCCCTGCTCCTTCTTGTGTTTCCAAGACGTCGTGGGTTGTTAGATCTGGACTGATGATTGCAAGGTGAGGTAGAAGGATGACCATCCTTAAGGTCCTGCTTGGGAAATGTGACAAATCAAAATCTGCCTTTCCATCAGGGTTTCTGGCCAGACTGCTCTTTTCCCTGCTCCAGGAGGAGCTTTAGCTGGGAAACAGCAGGTGGAGGGTGTCCAGGAGCTGCAGAGCTGAGTTGTGGGTTAGAAATCCACCAAGGTTGGTGTTGCAGTACAAAGTGTGTGCCCAGGCCAGGTGATAAAACAGTTCAGTTTTCCAATGTGGATTGTAAAACCTGCTCCTTCTCACCTCCATCTGAGTGAGCTCCATGCAGCATCCCAGCAGCAGCCCTGCACCCTGTGAGAGCTCCTTGAGGAGTTTCTTCCCTGCACCTTCTTGCCTGACTTGCTCACTTTCTCCATCCTCAGGGACCTGAGGTGCTTGTATTAGCATTATCCTCACGGGCTGGACTTTGTCAAATGCTCCCCATCCATCTGAGAGGTGCATGCCAATTGCAGCTCACTTGTCCACCCAGTCAAGTAATCTCTTCAAAGACTTCCTACAAGTTAATAAGGATTGATCTGCTTTTCATGAGATCATGTTGACTGTTCTTAATGAACCTGGGCATTTTCAAGCCTTTTCTTCCCCTTAAAAATTAGGTTCCAAATAAATAGTCTCCCAGATGACAGGCAGCTGATTTTTATCCGTAGACTCAGCCTGCATTAAGCTTTGGCTGGAAGAAAGCACCCTTCCAACTTCAGTGAGAGTCACATCCTGCTTTTGGAGAGGGGTTTCAGTTCTGTGAAACCTTCAAATTGGTCCTAAGTAAAGACTGGTTTAATTACATCTGTCTGTCACATTGAAGGATGGCTTGTGGAAGCAGGTTCAAGCCTGACTTTTTGAAAGATACTTAAGATTTATTTGCTAGCCACCTGAAAGCAGCAGATCTGGATTTTCTGCTGGAGAGGCAAAGCCTTGAATGGTACAAATTAAGATGGGAAGAGCATCTCAAGAGGTGCCCTCACAGTAATGAAATTAGTGACTTTTCCCACAAAAAGGAGCCCATTGCTGTTAGCAGCTCAGATAATCCCCCCTGGTGTCTGCAGCAACATCAGGAAAGAGATGTTAGGAGTAATGGGGTCTTGGAGAGATCACTGCTTCTTCTTGTCTGACTGTCCAAATCCTTGCCCTGCCCATGCCCTGCCTTACCCATTTTCAGGGAAATCCATAGGTTTGAAGTCCTGCTTTGTCATTGCTTCCCCTGCTTGTTAAATCCCTCGTGTGCATGTTACCATCTGATCCCTAATGCTTTCTGTCACTTTTAAGTTCCTCTAAGCTTTTATTGACCATTTTGTATCGTAGCTGCACACTCCCTAATTCCTCTCTCCCTCTCCCTGGGGAGCTGATCCCTGACTTAGGCAAATCCTCATCCTCTTCATTTGCAAACACAGATGCAAAAGTAAACACTCCAAGTGTCCGTGTCAGCTCCTTATCCTCCTCTGCCTCCAATTTCCCTCTGCCACCCTTAGCTGGGCTGGATCCACTTATCTCCTCTGGATACAGAACACTCTTTTTCCTTTGCTGTTTTCCTCCAAGCCAGGAGATTCACCACCACTTCCCTCCTTTAATTACCTACTTGTGTGCTTTCCTTCCCCAACCCTGCCCCTACTCCTAATGCATCCCCACTTCTGAGCAGGTGACTTTTCTTTGTACTCAGCTTTGATTAAAGCTGGGAGCATCCCCCAGCCCCCTGCTTTGAAAGCTCCAAACCTCGGGGCTGTTTGAAGCTGAGCCCGAGTTTGGTGTTGAGCCAATGATGGGTTTTTTGTCTCAGCTTTGAACGCTGCTGGGACTCTCAGGGCTGAGCACAAGTGAGAAGAGATGCAGGGGATGAAATTGAGGGAGGTTTGTTCTGTCTACACAGCTCCATTCTCCTGGCTGGGAGGCGGGGATGGGATTTGCTACAAAGAGAACTGAGAGGAATCGTGCAGGTGAAAGCTGCTGCTGCTGCAAAGAGGGAGCTGAGCTGCCCTTTCCATTGGGATCTGGTTGTGGGAAAGATTTGGGAAGAGGCTGTACTTGAGGGCCATGTGTACTTTATGCCGGGACAGGAGTTGGAAACCTCCAAAATCTTTTGGAGCATCCTTAGAGAGCCAAAAGCCAGGTGGGATGGAAGATGGTTTGTGCTAGGATCTGATCCACCCCCTGCCTTGTAATTTGTGGCCTGACCATGGCTGGTGTTACAGCCTGATTAGGAATTGATTTTTCTTTTTTTTTTTTTCACCTGCAGATGCCACACAAGAGTGTTTATTATGTAAGGATTCTCATCAGGACACTCTCTTGTTGTGTGATGTAAAGGAATGCTAAACACTGGTGTAGCATCAGGGCTCTGCAGTTAGTGATTTCAAGATCAATATGATGGTATGGGGTTTTGGGGGGTTTTGTTGGTTTTTTTTTTAATTTTAATGAAGAAACTACACTAGTGTTTGCTGTTTACCTGCTTTCTGATTTTTTAACAAGTGGCTCCAGTGATAATTACTGAAATTCTGCAATCACAGAAGGAGGGGGGAGAGCGTGGGGGAAACCTGGATACTTCATAACCATCCAACTGGGCAATTATCTCCATACTGTATGTACTGCTTTTCTATAAATGTTGAAATTCAGTAATTACCACCAGAGCCAGCCGTGACATTTCGAGAGGAGATACATAACAAACAGGGATGCCATGGAGTCATTAAAATTCAGATATCAAAACAGCTCTCCTTGTTCTTTTTTGCGTGAATCCATTTCTTTGTTTCATGAGGAATTCAGTTGCCAATTAAATACCTTTTTGTTTCCTTTTCTTCTTTGTTTTTTTGTGGGTTTTTAAAAATTTTTTCCCCCTTTTCTCTTTTCTTTTTAAAAATGAAGCCTAATCTCTGGGAGAGAAGATGAATTGATGGTCAGGACAGGGTTAGGAAGCAACATGACTGAGTTTGGTCCTTTCTGAAGAGCCCAGCCCAGGTTGTATCAGAATTTTAGAGGGGAAGAACATTTTTCCCTTCTTTTCCTTCCATCACTAGTTTTCCTTCTCATCCTGCAAGAGAAGCCGTAGTGCTAAGGCTGCTAATAACTTCATGAAATCTTTCTTGCCTGTCCCACCAGGGCTCTGGTTTCATCCCCAACAGGAACAGCTCAATTATTTTCCCAAATTATTATTCGTTCTGCGAACTCCCAGCAATTGCTGGCACCTGGCAGTTGTTGTTTTGGGGGTTTTTTTGGTTTTTTTGTGTGTGTGTGATTTGTGTTGTGTTTGGTTTGTTTTTTTTAACGATGTTGTCTTGTTTACGGGTTTGTCTCTTGGAAGAGAGGATTTGATGCCTCCCAATCAGTCCCTAATGAAAGGGAGGGATTGACAGCATGGAATTGATCCCTCCTTTGTAATCCCGTGGCAGGGAGATGTGTTTGTTTCTGAGCCTGTCAGTGGGCTGTGTGTAAACCTGGTGTGATGAGAACCCAGGCACTGCAAACAAGGAGAACACGGGTTTCAGAAAGGAGGAAAACCTGGAGGGTTTCTACGCCTCCTCTCTTGCTGTATCTGACTGCCACTCGTGTTTTCTTCTCTGAATGTCTTCCAGAGACAGCAGGATGAATTTGTTCAGGGAGGGGCTGACAGACTTGGAGGCATTTCTGATCCTTTAAGCATTGGGAAGCACCCGGAGCTGGAATCACAACAGCAAAAGGGCTTGGAGAGGTCTCTGCCCCCAGAGACCCAAAGTGTGTTTCTTTCATGGGTTTTCTCTCTCCTTGCTCTGCAGTTTGCCCATCCCAAAAGTCTGCTCACCTCTTGGACAACACCGTGACCTCTCTCTTTCAGGCAGATTATTTATTGCAACTTTCCTCTAAGGAATAATTCTTCCGAGGGGGAAAAGATTTCATTTTGCCCTGCACTAAAGCAGGAGCTCCTTTAGCTTGTAGGGTTTGGAGGTCCAACCCTTGGTTATTCAGGAAGGGACAGCTTTGATTCCTCCCCCTCTCAGGGAGCTGAGCCTTCCGTGAGACCCACTCAAGGAGAGCTTGTCTAAGGTTTATTCCCCAGCCTGACGTGTCTGTGCTAAGGTGAATTGGAATTATATTCACTTCAAGGAGAGACGAGGCCTTTGCGTTGACTGCATTATCATTTGTACTAACAAAAAGAGTTTAAAATGTTCACGTATTCTTTTGAAAACAGAGCTTTGCATCCCATTAAGAGGAAGGCAACACAACCAGTGGCACATTAGATTTCCAAGCTCCTGTCAAGAGCTGCTCACAGCTGTCGCTGGCTCAGCGAGCATCCAGGCAGAGGAATTCATCAGGAATCCCACCTGGGTGCTCATCCCCTCTCTGAGAGACAGGAGACACTGTTCAATTAACAGCCCAGCACAACCCAAATCTTGGAGCTGTGTCAGACAGAAATTCTGGGAGCGGGGAGGCTGAAAGCTGCAGAAGTTTTCTCCTGTGGAGGGCAGGAGGAGAAATGCATCTTCCAGCTTGGGTTTGGAGGATGGGGGGATTGGGATGAGATTCCCCCAGTCTGTGGCACTGCCTGGGACTGAGAGGAAAATCAAACTTGCTTTAACATCTCCAGTTTGGGAGAAGCACTTGAACATCCACATTGCATCCTGCTGCTGTCAGAGGGTTGGTTTAGGTGGAAGGGAATAAGCTGATAAATCTTCAGTAAAATTGGCAATACAAAGCATGTGGGTCCCTTGCAGGCACATCCCACACTAAGCTGGCAGGTGCCTCCCATTTCCTAATGCCACTCATCCATCCCCTGGGAAAGGGGGGAAGTTCTGCCTGCATCAGTCCAAGCAGAGTCTTTGTTTTAAGAGAGGAAAAACAAACAGAAAAAAGAAAAAAAACTTAAATCCCAAGCAGAACTTAAAAAGTCCTTCCCCAAGCTGGGCTTTTGGATCTTGCTGCTTGGCAAGTTGCTAACTGGAGCTTCTAGCACCAGCATCAGTCTTTCTAGAACCCAAATTCATGCTGAGGGCAGAAGGAAGCTGGTCAGGCAGCCTGCAGGTGAGAGGTGTGGGGCTGCTCCATCAGCCTGCAGAAGCTTTTCCAGCTGCATCCTCTGGGTTGGAAGGAAATTGCTCAGGTACCATTCGTGCTCTTTGCCATCTCTGCTGAGGATGTGTGCAGCAAGGCAGGTTCATGGGTTTTTAGGTGAGAGATGTTTGCATTTGGACCAAGGCTCAGCACAGCCTCTCAGCAGCCTCCCTGGGCTGGGAAACCAGAGGCAGGTTTTCAAGTACAACATGGCTATTTCTGTAAAGGCCCTGCAGCCAAACTTGAGGATTTGCCTGCCTGCTGAGGAGTGTGTCTGGGAATTGAGAGCCTCAGTTTGCTGTAAAGTGTTGGCAGAGCTGCCTTAGCCAGCAAGGCTGAGCAAAGCATGGACACATCCTTCCACAGCTCCCCAGTGAGAGGCAGGTTTGGAAAGGGATGACATTGGGCAAGGGATGACGTCAGGAAAGGGATGACATCAGGAAAGGGATGACAAGGAAAGGGATGACATCGGGCTCTCAGGCTGGATGCACCTTTCTTGGTGTCTGTTGTGGCAGTACAAGTCTCTCCAGGCTGATGCAGTCTCTGGTTGTCTCCAAGCAGGTAAGCAGGTGAAATGAAGACATCTTCCTGTCCTTTCTCATCCCCAGTGCTGCATCCAAGTACCTCATTTCTGGAGTCTGTGACTTTCTCTTGGTTTCATCCCCTAGATCCAGAAGTTTCTCCCCTGGCTTTTAACCATTATCCTACAAAACCCTGCCCTATCTAGGCTGGCCTGACATGGTTGGACCAGGAGGAGATGATGCTCTTAATCCTTGTGCTTTCCAGAGCACAAAATCCAACCATGAATCCTCTTTCCAAGACTCCAGGAGCCACTGTTAACACAGAGACCTGGCCACAGACACTTCAAACCCAGCAATATCAGGAGGGCTTTGGCCTTGCCCAAAATACTTTCAGCTTCAGCAGAATGGAGGGAATAAAAGCTCAGGCATAGTCAAGTCCATTGGAAAGGTTTCCTTGTGTGTGTGCAGTAAGATAATTTATGGTAATGAGGCCAGCAGTGAGTTGCTGTAAGTTACAAGAACTTATCAGTGCTCTCTGCTGTCGCGGCACATTCTGGGGATTCGCTCTCGCCAGAGCAGCATGAATAGATTTATTTTGTATTGTTAGACTGTCAAGCCACTGCAGAGCAACAGCTTCCAAATGATAACTTCTCCAGCTTGCACAAGTTGTGAATTACATGCTTTTAGTCCCTGGCAAACAAACAGGGGAGAAGTTAACAGCTGCTCTGCAGAATCCTTCCTCCTGCTCCCTTCTCGGCAGCTCAGCCTTAGCTCCCTCCTACCCAAACCTGATGGGGCTGGTGTAAGAATGATTTATTTCTAGCAGCAGAGGAGCAACCAAGCATTTAATAAAGGAGAAATGAACCCTAAGAGGAGGTGGGACTGCTGTCTCCTGCTGCCCAAGCTGGGCAAGGTGGGGTCAGCCTGGGAAAAGTGGGGTGTAAGTAAAGGCAAGGGGGTGGATGGGTTGTGGGACACCTCCTGTTGGGTCTCTTTTCAGGGGTTGTTGCTGTCCTCAGCAGTGAGGGTTTGAGTTTAGAGGTGTTGGGAGGTGACTTCAGGGTAAAAACCATCTGTCACAGGCAGGCCATGTGGATCTGGAGGATGTGGTGGTGTGGGTGGTGTCATTGTCCTCACCTGTAGGTGACACAGAAATTGTACCCATCAGAGTGTGTCCTGCAGCACAAGCTATGTGGGCATGGAGGTGATTCCTGTAAGAGCAAGAGCTCCTCTTGGGTGTGGAATAAAAGGGAAGGACTAAGAATTGGAGCCATGGAGATGAAAGGAGAGTGGGAGAGCCCAGACTTCTGTATAATTGTTCTCAAGCTTTTATTTAGTCCTGAAAAGGTAAAAAATAATGGCTGGGCCTCAGTGTTCATGCTCACAACTGAACTGGCTTTTTTTTCTTTTCTTTCCTTCGTCTTTCCTGAGACATTTATTTCTTCTTTTTTGGTGGGTGTTGCAGATATGGCTCTGATCCACATGTTTTTGTCTGGAGTAGAACTTCCCAGAGCCTGGCACTGCAGTGTGCAGCCTGCCTTGGGGGATGGAGGGGTGGGTACCAGCTTGGGAAAACACTGCCTCATCTGTAGCCTTCAAGATTGAAAGGGTTTTTTTGGTTTGTTGTTCTTGGGCAATGGGTTTGTTTGGGTTTGCTTTTTGGTTGGTTGGTTTTTTTCCTATTCTAGTCGAGTTTGAGGCTGTATCAAGAACCTTCTTTGAAAAGGAAAAATAACCCCAAAAGCAACCAACAAACCAGGATTTATAGCAGAGTCTTTGCAGAGTGGCAAAAGGAATAGAGGGTTGTTTAAATGGATTATTTCCTGACCTTGACAGTTTACACACAACGTTATTTAAACATTTGGGTTTGTTCCCCATTATTTATTTATTTAATAAGCTGCCAGCTTACAAATTGCAAAACTTTTCCCCTTCCTCTTATCTCCTCCGGAACCACTGAGATGGCAAAACATATTCTCTGTCTCCACAATCCCGTCTCTATTTGCATGAGGAAATTGGGAAGCGAGTTGTTTTGCTTCGTTTGGATGACAATCCCCGGAGCTCAGGACAATTCCACCCTTTAATTTGTGATACTTTCGGGTGCCAGAAGGATGGGCCAGCAGTCTGGCTCAGTTTTGTTGCTGGTGTCACCGGCCTTGTAATTAAAATTGATTTGGAGGGCAAGGCAAAGAAATCTGAAGTACCTGGTTATCCAGCACCTTGTTGAGCACAATTGTTGGGGTCATGGAGTTCAGATCTCCCACTAGAGATGCTGGGGGAATTTTGTTGAATTAAGTTTTCAGGGCTGTGTTTGTAATTAGTCAAATACTTCCACGGGGATGGAGGAGGAAAAATTCAGACCCAAAATGGGAGCAGGAGCTTCACCTCCCCTGGTAGAACCAGGAGGCTCTTGGGGACATCCTTCCTGGGATGGACACATGGCTTGTAGAGCATAATGACATGCCAGGAGATACTTAATCCTTGTTTTGTTGCATTAATAATTATTAATTAAGCTCGGGACAGTTAATAAGACCTTGATGGGCCTGGGAAATCCCTCAAATGCAGGGAAAGCATCAAATCTGCTGTCAGGCATCCCCTGCAGTTTTTTCAGTGGTTTGGGTCATGCTGGTAATACTGAGATGGTTTCATGGTTTAGGTGGGGTCTGAATGGACCCAGCTGCAAAGCTGATGCTGCCAGGGTTGATTTTTTTTTTCCAGTCAATGGAGTGAAACCGGCAACCTCAACGGGTGGATGATTTGTCTCAGCTGAAAATAGGCATTTGATGAGGCTTGCCTGCTAAAAGTGCTCATCTCCCTCTTTTGACTGTGAAAGAAACCTCAGGTGACTGATACATCCTTCAGTGCCTGTCTGTTGGTGTCTTTCCTACTCGCTTCAAACATCTTTGAAGCTTTTTGGTGCTTTCTGAGTATTTTAAAGAGGAATTGAATTTCCTGCCTTGTACTGTACATCACTAGATTAATCCTCGAGCTGGAAGCAATCTGTTTCAAGTGAGACAGCACCACTGTAATTATGAAGCTGTCGAGAAAACAAAAAGTGTTTTGGACAACTGGTTTGGTCACGAAGGAGTTTTGAAAGGCAGATTTAGGACAGTGCCAAATAGGCTTTGAAAATCTTGCTGTTTACTCTGCAGAATATGCAGGAGCAGAGATTTTCTGAGTAATCCTTCTAACTTCCTCAGCACAAAGAAACATCAACATTAAATAGGGGTCACCCAACTTGGTAAATGAATAAATAAGGCCAGAAAGATTGAATAGTTGGAGAAAGCTGCATCATGCTTGAATATCCATTTCACTTGCCCTCCACAACAAGAGCCAAGGTTGGGACCAGGCTGAAGTTGGTATTTTTACAATATGGGTCACTTAGGAGGAGCAAGAATAAGTGTAAGTAAGTATCCTTAATGACTGTGGTTACCTTGAGTGTGTTTTTCCCTTGTGTTCAAGTACTAAAGGTGTTGTGGATGACCTGAATAAAGCTCAGAATAAAGCACCCTTCCAGTGCTTCTTCAGGACTGAGGCTCAGAGGTGCTGGTGTGAGGCTCATAAAAACCCATTAATAATCCCTGATAAAAGTTCTCCTACTAGGAGGGATTTTTCCAGCCACGGTGTAGGATCCAATAGGATCCAAAGCCACAGGATTCTGGTTTATGTTTCACTCAAAAGCCACCTCTGAGGATGGCAGAAGCATCAAGAAGCCACAGCCACCTCCACCCAGGAAGGAGCTGGAGCCAGGGGTTGCTGCCCAGCAGACCCAGCTCCAAAAAGGGGAGGGAAGGCCAGGACAAAGCCAAAAATTTTTGCATATCTCTATGTAGCAAGCAGTGTTTGCCATTTCTGATATTTCAGGAGAGACCTGACTTTATGAAGCATTCATGAGCTTGGCCTCCTGGTATGATTTTTTTTTTTCCTTTCTATTTCCCCTGGTTATTAGGAAATATTCAAATGCTGCAAACAAATGTCAGTCTGCAGAATATTCATGAAGTCTCCTGTTCGAGTTGGTCCCCCAACTCACTGCTGGCTGGAATACATCAAGCTAATGCTGCTCGTGTACATTTAGGGCTGAATAAAGATATTCCACCAAATAAGTGCAACCTGCAGAGTCTGATATTGAGATCCTGGGAATCTGGAAAGGTTCAGACAAGTCCCAGTGCCTGAGAGATGCTCATGGGTGATGTTATTCTGCGTGTGCTGCTTGAGCACCTCTTGGTACCAAGGGGGAAATTTGGCTCCTCCAGCTTTGGCCATCTTCAGCTCCTGCCAAAATGTTTTCTCTCTTAAACAAGAACAGAAAAGCAATTACCTCCTTCCTGAAACATGACAGAACGTTTTGGAACATTTCAAAATCTGAAAAATCAATCCAAGCAACAAAATAAAAAAACCCCAAGAAACAAATGACCCCCAGACAAACCACTTCAGCTCGGTTACATTTCCTTTCAAGAGATGAAAACTTTTTGAAGCACTGTCAAACACCACTGAAAAACAAAACCCAAAAAAAACAACCAAAAAAAAACCCCACAAAAAACCCCAGCAAACAATAAACCACTGAACTTGGGTGCATTGTTTCATTTCCACAGAAGCAAACCCTGCCTGAATGATTCTTTCTTGCTTTTCAAACAATATTTCCTTTCACAAATGAGCCAGTTGCCAGAAGAGGCTCTGCTGCTGCTGCTGCTTTGGAAAAGGATTTTGTAAATGCTTTCTGCTTTGGTCCAGGTGGAAAGAGTTTAACAAGTAAAATCAGGGCTTCCCACAAAATAATTGTGGGGAATGGTTTGGAAGGTTTTTCCCAGATTTGAGTCCCTGCATTTGAATAATACACAGAGAGGAAGGGACAAGGTGATGCCAGGGGAGCAGAAAGAGGAAGAGGAGTGGTTTGGTCTGGGTAATAAACCCCAGTAGATTGGAGGTGAAGCTTCCAAACAAATTCAGCTGGAAAATCAGCAGTACCTTCAGCAGGGAAGCTCATTAGCACTTGGCACAATGTGCAGGGGTTGTGGTGGGTTCCTTGTTGTTGGCAAAGTTTCTGTAGGAACCAGATGTGGTGTTAACATCCCAGTATCCTGTTCCAGCAGGCACTGGTGGGGAAGCCTCATGTGCCAGAGGTCAAAATATCTGCTCCCAGAGCTCCATCAGACCCTGGGTCCCAGCTCAGGTAGTTTGTGGGTGATGCTGTAACACAGGTTTAGAATGAGAGAGCTTTGCAATCCCTTCCTCTGGGCTTTTTAGTGACATCTTCAGCTTTCAAGCCACAGGGAGAAATAATTACCTGTAATGGAGATGGTGGAGTCCCAGTGAAGACGTTCAGTGCCTGTAGACACTGAGCTCCTAATGAACTTGAAATGTCAAGCCAAAATGATAGATGAGAAGGATTAGAGCCTCTGAGGTGTGTTGTGTGATCACCCTGCCTGTGTGTGAGGCTGTCTGGAGATAACTGGGCTACAGGCAGAGCCAGGCATTGGATGGGACAGAGCAGTGAGGTGGTGGAACAGAAGGGAATCCCTCACAGTGTCTGAGATGATAACTAAAGGGTTTAATCAAGGTTTGGTAACTAAGCATCCCAAAGAGACCCCCGGAGAGGCAGGGAGGGGAAGATGCCTTCGTTCGGTCACCACAGTCCCTGAGGATAAGGAGCACAAGGGGAGTGAGAGCTTTGGGTGTTGGGAAGCCAGGACAGGTCTCCCTTGTCATCCAATCCCCCTCCCCTGGTTATTGCAGCCTGTGGGCAGCCCTGGACTTTCCTTCCTGATGCTGAACTGCTTCACACAACCAGCAGCCTCTGCCTTGCTCAGTTGCTGTGAGCTGCTCTCTGTGCTGCTCTTCTTCAGCCACCACATCTACTCAGAAGAAAATGCAGGAGGCCTTAAACCTGGCTTCTAATTTATTTTTTTTTTAACTCCCTGTTTAAATTGCTGCATAAGGGTATTTGAAGAAGTCATTACCCCCTGTGGATATTATCATTTAATCTTTTCTTTTCCCCCTCTCTTAATAAAAGCCAGGCATGAAAGCCACTCGCTGAAAACAGCCACATCCCAGGCTGCTGCTGTCTCACAACAGTATTTCTAAGATCATAGCTCCTAACCACAAGGAGAGGTCTCTGTGGAGGGAGTGAGAAGTAACTTTCTGTTTATAGCCATTTACCTTTGGCTGTAATGTATTTAAGAAAGAAAATTGCCACTTACACTTGCAAAGCAAATTGGCTTCAGCTCAGTAATAGCTTTCTGGCTCTGTCTAGGAAAGGTCATCCTGGAGACTTCTGCACTCTGCAGAACGTGGTTTTGATGGCCAGGAAGGAAATCGTGTGGCCTCAAGCTGTAATTCCTCCCATATATAAAGATCTCAGCACCACCATGCTCAGGCTTGCTGGGTTTCTCCATCATTTTTGCATCCTGGCTGGGATGTGGATTTGTCTTCAGTGTCTCCTTCTTAGAGCAGGAACCCCCCCGTGTGAAACCCCCCCAAGTTGTGCAGACAGAGCCCCAGAGACCTCCATTTCCCCCTCTCTCCATCATCTCTCACTTTGCAGATGCCTCAGTCCTGCTGAAAAAAAAAAAAAAAAAAAAAAAAAAAGGCCCCGTGTTCCATTTTAAAGGTATTAACCATCACCTTGGCAACAAATATAGATGTTGTGTTTGCAGTAACACCGTTTCACAGGTCCCTGAGGAGTCTTTACCCTTGAGTGCATTTAGTTGATAGCGAAACCAAAGCGAAGGTAAAACAAGCAGGTTGGAAAAGAGGCAGTGGCCTTTTTTTTTTTTTCTTTTTTTTTTTCCCTTCAGTCAGGCTCCAGAAGTGCAAATTACCAGGTCGGGTAATGTAATGTAGCTGACTGTCATCCTGTGTGTAAATCTCACCCACTTAGCTGTCCTTGCAACAGTAAAGCAAACAGTGGTACCAGCCACCAAAAGCCTGGTGGCAAAGCTAGCAAAGCAATTATCTTAATAACTTAATCAAATAGCAGCAACTATAATAATCCAACGATGCATGAGTTTGTAAGGATCCTCACCTTTATCAAAGCATCAATTTTGAGGAGCAGCAGGAGACAGGAGAAGAGGTTTTGTTTGCAGCAAAACTCTCTCCCTCTTAATTGCTGTTTGGGTTGTGGGCATCTGGCCTCCAAATGCAACCTAGAAACCACTGCTGGGGTGTCCAACACTTGGAGAAAGAGACTAAAACATCCCTGAGAGCCTGGAGGAAGGGACAAGGGGCTCAAAACCACTCTGGTAGGAATGATCTGGAGAATGGGGGCTGAATCATGATGGCAGTGGCAAGAAGAGCTCAGGTTTAGCAGCAGTGTGTTTGTGTTCATCTCTGTTAGCTGGGCAGGAGAAACTGGCTTCCAGTGGTCCAGCACTTCACCTTTGCCCTGCTCCAGTCTCAGCTTTGTCTTAATGCTGCTTCACATCTCAGCAGTCCCTTGCTGAGTTTTCCTCTTGCCTTGCACCCTCTACTTAAACCTGCTGAAGCAAAAATGAACATTATTTTAGTTCCTCTAGAATATAGCCCTGATTTCATCTGCCCCAACAACAGCCCAAGTGCGTTTCCCAAAGCCTGCACCCCCAAACCATGGGATGGCACCTGCTTTTAGATGTTTTCTTCTATCATTACCAGCACAATAAAAAGATCTCCCTGCTCTCTCCCTGCTCCCTGCACCATTAAGCTTGAGCATGATCATGCCTGCTCAGCCAAAGGTGAATTTCAGGGATGGTCCCTGCAGAGCCTGGAGGGAATTCCATCAGCCAGAGGAACCAGTGTCACACCAAAGGTTCACTTCTAAAAGGATGCCTGGAACTTGTTAGAGTAGAAGTAAAACCTGAAGGTCAGAGTGGCACGGAGTGATGCTTTCAGGTATGAGGAAGACAAGAATAAATAAAGTGGACTGGAATTGTCTTGTGTCTGCTTTGAGATGCTGAGCACGGCAGGCTCAGAGGGCAAACTCCTCATAGGAGATCCATTTCTGATACTCCACTGCAGCCAAATCTCAATCAAGATGATGTTTGTTCCCCCTAGCATCTTCTCTCTATTATATTTTTCAAACAAACAAAATGTTCCCATTTATTCCAGTTACATTTTCCTTATCTCTGTCTTGTAGTCTGTGCTCTCTTTTGTTGGGAGGAGAGGGACACTGGAATAAGAAACTTGTGCTGAAGTGGGAGAGTTGGGGTGTATTTTATTTTCTTTAGCTGCAGAATGTGTGGGGTCACTGCCCATCACTCAGCCTCTTTTTCTCTCTTGCTTTTTTGCTGTTGTGGGGTTTTTTAGTCTTATTTCTTTTTCTTAACAGTCAGTCTCATCATCCCTTGTCAGCTTGGGTTGAGCTTCACAGAGAAATTCAGAAGTACTTAGGAGACACTGATTGATGGACAACAAGGCTGTCAAAACAGCTTAAGAAAATTAGGCTAAAACTAAAGATAATAATTAGTGAAACTGATAAGAAGAAAATGGAAGGCTTTTGGCTGCTAGACCTCCTGGGGATCATGAAGCCAATCCAGCACCTGGAGTCAAGACTTAGAAGACAAACTGAGAGGTTTCCTGATGAAAACTCCAAGACAAAGTTTGACATTGTTTTCACCATATGCCAAATACTTTTTTTTTTTTTTACTTTTTTTTTTTTTTTTGGAGGTGTGAGTGGAAGGCAGAATATTCTCTTAGAAAACTCTTCGACTGATGATACCTTGAGAAGTGTCAATCAAAGGCATCATCCCTGCATTTTGCTCTGCTGTCATCTCTTCCCTCTCAGCGCTGTCCCCAGGCCAGGGGAGCCCCAAACCACCCAGGGATTTGCCAAGTGACAGTGAGACTGACACCTACATTCCTGGGGGTGGTTAAAAGGAAAGTGGGGGTTAGGTCAGATTTTTTTTCTTCCCCACCAATTGCTTAGTCTGATGGAGGAATATAAGACAGGCAAAGGCAATGCAGGTCATTACATCCCCTGCAAGCTGATGATTTGGTGGGCTGCAAAGAGCTGGGTCTGAGCAATGTCTCTGCCTGGAAATGACCTGCTTCAACAGCTGAGCAGCTCCTGTTAGGTGTGGATGGAGAACAAAAGGCTCTACTGCCCCATAGATCTTGAAAGTTGAGAGAAAACTTAGGGTGTGAAGGATTGGTATAAGCAAAGCCAGAGGTGAACTGGCAGAGCTAAGGTAACTGCACCTAGGAGTAAGGATGGAGTAGTTGGGGATTGCACAGGAATAAACCAAAACCAGAAAAAAACCCAAGTTTGGGGCTCAGGTGCACAGGCAGGGGTTGCACATCTTGGCATTTTTTTCCCTGCCAGCCCTGATTCTTTTTTAGTTTAGTTTTGTTTTGTTTCTGTGATGCAAATACCAAATTCTTGGCAAAGTTCTGGGGGAGGAGCCCCTCCTGCCCTCCCAGTGCTGCTCAGCCCTGGCTGCTGGTGGGCACCTTGCAGTAGGTGATGAGCATGCTGAGGAGCCTTTCCTTTTGCCACCCCTGTTTATAAATAACCCTCTGCTTATAAATATGTATCTGCATGCAGAGGAATTGTCTCTAACTGGTCAAAACATAATTATTTCATTTTCCTCCCCATTCAAGCCTGTTGTTGTTTAGGAATAAATTGCTGCTGCTGCTGCTGATTTCCAAGGGCAGGAATGATGGCATGAAACAGGCTCAGTGAAGTGATTTTTGAATTTCCACTACAATTACTTTTCTCTTCAACCATATGATTCCCTTTTTCTCGCATGCACCAGCCAGGTCCCAATTTTGTTTTGCTCTCTGCTGCCCTGGGAGCTTTGCCTCCCCTCTCTGTGCACTGAGCCCCGGGGCTGAGCATGCAGAAACAAACCTGAAGTGCTAAACTGCACTTTATTAAAGGAAACTGGCAGGGAAGGTATGTCCCAAAGTCCCACTGCACTGGCACTGAGGGATGCTGATGCTTCAGTGGTGAAGTCAAGAGTTAAGGCTTTGAATCTGTGTATACTTGAGTTGTTTGTGCCAACCAGCTACTGGGTAAATCCCATTTTTTGGTAACCTCAGTTTGTTTGCTCTTCTGGCTCCAGTCTGAGCCTCCCAACAAGCCCCCCATGCTTCTCTTGGTGATCCAAGGAGGTTTTTTATGTTCAAGGAGCTGGTGAGACTTTGTGCATCACTCTCAAGGCTTTAGGTGGCCCAAGGGGCAACCTGCTTATTAGAAAGGGGCCATAGACCTGGGAGAAGTTCATCTCCTACTGTCTGCTGTGGTCTTCTCTGCCTCATTCAGCTTTGTCATTTCTCCAAGGTCTCATCTGTAAATGGGCTCAAAACCCCACGTTTGGGATGGGGCTGCTCTCATGGTACAGACGTTACTCAGGGCAAAGGGGAAATTTAAGTGAACAAAGGGATAATCTGGAGGATTTGGGCTTTCTCTGCTGTTTCTTGTCTTAGTTTGGTGTTGCAGAAGCAGACAAGCCTGATCTTTAGGCTGCATATGTCCCCTTGCACCATTTACCTCCCCTTAAGCCTTTCCTTCTCCTTTAGCAGTGCCTACAGGAGCTCTGTGGACCAAAGCCACCCTGCTGACCCTTCTAGGATACTGGGTTTTGGGGATAATGTTGGTAATTCGAGGCTGTTTTCCCCATCTTGCATTGCTTTATGAAATGTAAGTGCTGGGGACTCCAGAGTTATTAACAAAACCCTGAGCCCTGGTAACAGGATGTTAATACAAAAGCACATCAGCTATGCTGAGCTCTAAATAGTGTAATAAATGTGAACACCTTGGGTAATGTGATTTATTATTGGCAGCATGAATAGGAAAATAATAAAACAATATAATGATTCTGCAAGAAAAATGAGGGTTTATTATTATTGTTATTCATACCTGGGAGCTTGTTTACAAGGGAGGAATGAGGTCAGACTCTTAAACAGAGCCACTGATGCCAGACCCTTGACTTTTTTTGAGAAGATGTCATTCCCCTCTTCCCCAGGCTCATCTGTGGGGGAAATGAGTTTTCTCAGTTTCATTATCACTGATAAACCCCCCAACCCCCATTCCAAAGTGGAATGTTGGGATGCCAGACTGATAACTGGAGCTGCACAGCTGGAGGGGCAACTTGGTTTTTCCACACCAGAGTGTTTGGAAGTGGGATTTGTGGGGTTAGCTCTATAGGGTGGAAACTCAGACTAAGAATCATGGAATCACAGAATCATAGAATGGGCTGGGTTGGAAGGGACCTCAGAGATCATCAAGTCCAACCCTTGATCCACTCCCCCCGTGGTTCCCAGCCCATGGCACTCAGTGCCACATCCAGGCTCTTTGGAAAGATCTCCAGACACGGAGAATCCACTACTTCCCTGGGCAGCCCATTCCAATGCCTGATCACCCTCTCCAGAAAGAAATTCTTTCTCATCTCCAACCTAAACCTCCCCTGGCACAACTTGAGACCCTTTGTGCCCTCTTGTCTTGCTGAGAGTTGCCTGGGAAAAGAGCCCAACCCCCCCCTGGCTCCAACCTCCTTTCAGGGAGTTGCAGAGAGTGATGAGGTCTCCCCTGAGCCTCCTCTTCTCCAGCCTCAACACCCCCAGCTCCCTCAGCCCTTCCTCACAGCAATTCTGCTGGATCCCTTCACAGCCTCCTTGCTCTTCTCTGGACCTGCTCCAGCACCTCAATCTCCTTCCTGAGATGAGGGGCCCAGAACTGGACACAGGACTCAAGCTGTGGCCTCACCAGGGCTGAGCACAGGGGCAGAATCCCTTCCCTGGACCTGCTGGCCACGCTGTTCCTGAGCCAGCCCAGGATGCCATTGGGATTCTTGGCCACCTGGGCACACTGCTGGCTCCTGTTCAGCTTCCTGGCAATCCAGACTCCCAGGTCCCTTTCTGTCTGGCTGCTCTCAGCCATGCTGTCCCCAGCCTGTAGCACTGCATGGGGTTGTGGCCAAAGTGCAGGGTGGGGTTGGAAACCAGGAGTATCCCAAATGCTGAAGTGATTTTGCCGAGAGGGAAACTGAGGTACAAAAAAAATTGATGCAGTGGCTCTGGGATAGGGCTGGCAACAGGACCTTGGGATCCATCCTGGGATGATCCACCAGGATCACAGCCTGGTGTGGGTGCTTGGAGCCCAGTGCTGTGGACACTGGCACCTCTGACACCCCCTTTGTATTTTCCACTCCACTTCTTGCCTTCTGAGGCCAAATTTACCCCACCAAATCTGAGGCCAAGCAACCCTGATTTTCCTTTTCACTTTGCTGTGCTCTCCAGACCAATTGGATTTTCCAGTCATGTGGGAGGTTACAAACCCTTTGGTAACTTTTCCTGTAATTTTCACATTTGCCTTTTAATCTGTCTCAGGAGACTGAAAGCTGTGGGATGAGAGCTGGAAAGCTTTTGCTCAGCATGGTACAGAGGAATTATCTGAATCTGAATGAGGTGTGAGGAGGGTTCAGAGGGCTGGCACCTGCCCTGGGGCTGGAGAGCTGGAGGGAGGTGATGGAGATGAGCTCAGGGGGGTGAGAAAGCTTTTCTGAAGGCCCAGCCATGCTAAATCTCTGCCCCTTGCCAAGGACAGCTTCTGCTGCCATCAGATGCTCCCCTCTTCTTCAGGGAAGTAATTCTTTTAGCTGCTTCCCAGACAAATAGATTTTTATGTAGAGATTAAAAAAAAAAAATTAGATACAAAATAAATATCTAGATCTCTTGTCAGCTGGTATTACAAAGAGCATAAAGCACATCCCTGGCTCCTGCCTGCTCAGGCAGCAGCTATGAGAACAGGACTGAGACAGCCTCCACCATTTGCTCTTCCTTGGAGTCTGAATGGCTGTGGGATCTGCTGGTGCCTGGGACATTGCAGAGAATTTCTGGACCTTATTTTCCTACATTATAAAAAAAAAAATTAGCACTCTGGGATTTTTTCTCCAGTAACTTCTGCCAGAGACTTCCAGCTTCCCTGCCTGCATCCCCCTGGAAAAGAGGGGAACCTCTTTTAAACAGCAACTTAGATAATGCCAATGATCTTATTTAAATGTCATGAAATGCTGCTGCTCCTCAGCTAAACCCACCTCCTGTGGCATTTCACTGGGCTGGAGGGACCAAGCCACTGTCTGTCTGCAGGAGATCTCTGCTGTGGCACTCAGATATTACATTCAGATGTAGTTGATGTAGTTGCTTTCATTAGCTCCCTACTTTATAGCACTCATTAGTCTTTTTTCCCCTGGCAGAAAACTCTCAAATGTGCTGAGGAATATTCAGGCCTCTTTTGGCAAGCATCAGAGATAAGTGGATAATAAAACACACCTTGAAAATATCCTCCATCCTATTATTAGCTGCTTTCTTATTATACTTGCAAGGAAAAAAAAAAAAAAAAAAAGAGCAGTATGCTGCTGTAGATTGTCTGTCCATCGTGTCCAGACACATGCACAGAAAGTCTTCAGTAATATTCTCCCTCTTGGCTGTTGATTAGCTCCATGAATCAGTTGTTCAGAGCCTCAGCTCCTCATTTCCAGGAGCCTGTGCCCTTTAAACCCCCTCCCTCCGCCCTCCCTCCTTCCAGCCGCTTCTGATGCTCCCAGAAAACTTTGAACCACCCAAACCACTGCTTCAGCAGGAATGAGAGGAGGCAGATCTGCAGTGCTACCTGCTCTCCTTTTAGAGAGAACAAAAGCTCCCTGGAATAGCAGCTGTTATTTACTCATCTCACAGCAGCAGATTTGACCTAATTTTGCTCTCCCCAACACCTTGGTTGCGGCATCGCTGGAGGATCCGACTGCATCAGCTCTGGTGGGGTCTCCTCCAGCTCAGGTTTGGAGGTGAGCACCCAACTCACTCCCTTTTCCATCAGCTTTTCCTTTAACCTGGGAAGCTGCCCGACTCCTCGGCGCTGCCCGAATAAATCCAGCAGCAGATTTGTTACAGCTTTCCATTCCAAAGAGCCCCCAGCCCTCCTCTGCAGGCCAGGAGGGGGGAGAGGCCCCGATGAGAAATGTGAGGTCCTGAAATTCATTTTTCAAAGATGGCAAAGCAGAGCTGGTGATTTATCTGCTGTCACTTTGGGGCCCAGCAAACCTTCCCCAGCAGGTGAGCGATGCTGGGAGGGCAGCTCAGCAAAGGCAAAATGCAGCAAAGCCCCATCAGGCTTCCTCACCTAGAGCTGACTTATAGTGGGAGCCTTCAAGCTAACTAACAGCACTGATTTGAATAAAACCTAACAAACGTCTCTCTCACCCAGTCTGTTATCCACATTTCCCACCTTCTTGCCTCCCCCCTTCTCTGGAGTTTCCATGCTGGTGACTCCCTCCATCATTTTGGGTTTATTGCCTTGAGAGTGGGAGCTTCATCCCCAGGGAGCTCTGACCTGGCTTTAGGGAGACCACTGGGAAAGCCCAAGCCCCTGGAACAGCATTACAATTTTTGGAGGTGTTGGGTCCTGTTGGACTCCCTTGAGATGCTCATCCTGACACCTGTAGTGCTCACCCATCCTTCATCTTCTCCAGGGCTGGCTGCCCACAGATGTTTCAACTATTTTGAGATTTGTGCCATGGAATCCACCATTCCCTTCTTCTGTCTGGGAACCTTGTGATGATCCAGCCAGGCAACAACTGCTCTTCTCATTTGTGTGGGTCAGTGAGGAGCCCTGCATGCCCTCAAACCAACCATGATATGGGATCAGCTTGGGAAAGCAGCAGAACTGGAATGGGATTCACATCTCTGCAGGGAAGAGGCACTTTCCTCTCAAACCAGAGGCTTGCTGGGGGGTTACCAAGACGAGCAAGCAGCACACCACTTGTGAGGCTTAAAAATGAGGCTTGCAGAAAGATAGGAGGAGGCAGCAGAAGCAAAACAGCATCTTCTTAGGATGCACAGCATCTTCTTAGGATGCACAGGTAGCTGGGAGAGGGGCTAAAAAGCTCGTGGTGTGGAGCAGCCCAGCTTTCTTGGAGCCTTAATTCTGCTATTCATGGCATGTGCAGAGGTTGTGCTAATGGCATGCAGAGCACAGGGCATCTCCTCCTGTCCCCACAGGCTCTCCAGCAGCACTAAAGCTTTTTGCAAGCCTTGGGCATGGCAAGGGAGGAGAGCAGGAGCTTGGTGCAGGTTGGCACCTTCAGTGCTCAGCCAGGCTTTCAGTCCAGCAGTGGCCAGCCCAAGGCAGGGGGTTTAAGGTGTGACTGTGCTCTTGTCTGGTCATATCATGGAATTACAAAGAGATACAGGGTGTCTGGAGGTCATGGCCAACATATTGGGCTTTAATGTTATTAAAGATCTTTTTCAGTTGGGCTCCTGTGCTGGAATTAAGGCCTGACACACAGTGCCTGAGTGCTGGAAGTTGGTGGCTCCTGTTGGCTTCATTTCCTTAGAGCAATGCAGGCAGAGCAGCTGAATACCTAGCAGGAAAATAAATTCCCATGGAAATAAAACTATGGGGTCTCTTCTCCCATCCCAACCCTCTTTTCTAATAAGGATGGAAAGAAACCGTGTCACCTCCTGTGTCAGTCTTCATGTAGAGAGATCACTCTTCAGGAGCTGCAGTCCTTGCTGGGTCACCCCTGGTCAACAGCTTAGCTGGGAAATCAATCAGAAAGCTTCAGGTGCTGTCAAGGAGGGCTGGTAATGCTCTGTCCCTGCTGTATCTACCAGATAATGGGAATTTTTCTTCCTATTTGGCTGGTGTTTTTTCCAGCCAAAATGGCAAAAGTAATCTTGTGTGTGGCTTGAAGGAACCTCTGCCAGATGACTGAAGGTGATGGCCATGGGCTCTGGTTAAATTTTAGATTATTTTAACCACCTTGCTTTTCCCTAAATCCCTTTTTTTTCCCCTTCCAGTTTCAGATGGCTGAGTTGTTCTTGACCTCCTGCCTTGAATTCTCATGCTTTGCTACTGCTCCTTGTTAAAAAGCTGCTGTGCCCTACAGCAGAACCAGTGCAGTTCAGGACTGGGTAAATGAATCCTGCAGACAGTCAATTATTAGCACTTTGGGGCCCTTCTGAGTGTAAAGAAGTTATATAAATGCAAGCAGTTATCTTGTCATTTAGATAGTGAGATGAATAGGCTCTTTTGGAGTACCCAATAGTTATTACTATAGAAAACCTTCCACCTGATGTTTGGTTTAATTATTGAAATGATTTTGGAAGCAGGTTCCTGCAGACCTCCTTTTTTTCCTCCTCAACAGCAGCACAACCTTGGAGCTGGGTTTTCTTTACAGCCAAACAGCAGAAATCTCCCTCTGCTGTGTGGTTACAGCTGCTGAGAGAGGGACCAGGTGGGAGCCATGGGAGGAGGAGCAGCCACAGGTACCTCCTGTTTTCCCAGATTAAATGAAAATTGTACTTAGGAGACCTGGTTCTCTTCCCCCTCTCCATTTCTTCTTACTTTGGGTGCAAAGCCTGCACTGCAGTTTGGGTTTCCAAAGCCAGCTTTGGGTCTTTATTACCTCAATCAGTCAAACACCTTGAACAACCCCATCATTTCTCATCCCCTTTAACATAATTAAGTGTGCAAGGTGCTTGCTAATTTATTAACGCTCAGGTGGCTTTTATTAATCTTCCTAATGTGCCAGCGATAGGGCTAGGACTCAGGGAGAGGGGATTGGTCTGAGATAAAAGAAAGGCAATATTTTACTCTGAAAAGAAACACAAACCACTGTGAGACTCCTGATAAATCACGGGCTTGACATCCCCGCGGCTGCGATTGCAATTCATGGGAGCTGCTCGGCCCCATTCCACAATCCCCTCTTGCAAACCTCAACTGGAGTTGGTGATCCCAACCACATCGGGTCCCTGAGTGGAAAAAGTGCCCTCCAGGAGGCTGTAAACTTGAGGATGTGGTGGAACAAACCAGAGCTAAACCCTGAGCTTTATGGCATCCCCAAGCACGGCTGCTCCTGGGGCTCTGCAGGGACCTTTGCAGGGGGGAAGGAGAAGCAGAGAGGCCTTGGATTGCTTCCAAAGCATCCAGAACCAGGCAATAACCTTGGAGTTGCTCTCCTGGCTCCAATAAGCCAAATGCTGAGGCACTGGGTTGGGTCTCAGAGCTGTTCCAGCAGCACAGTGCTCAGTGAGGCACAGGAGGTCCCTAAGGAAGTTTTGTTTCATCCAGCTCTGCTTGCAGAGTCTCCTCGTTGCTTATGAGAAAACACAGTGTGTATCTGGTGGGAAGACCTTTTTTTTCTTCTTCTTCTTCTTCCCCTTTCTTTTATTTTTTTTTCCTTTCAGGAAAGTTATTTCCTTGCAGGTAGCAAATGGGTGGCAGGAGGCAAATCACCAGATCCTGCCATGCCTGTGGCTGTGGTAAAAAAAATCTAAGTTGTCAAGTTGCATGAAACTGCCTGTAATGAAACATCCTCTCTGGGACCTGCAAATAAAGCTTTTTTCCTTTTTTCTTCATCTCTATCTCTTTTTCTCTTCTCTTTTTCTTTCTTTTGCATTATCCCTCAGCATAGTGTGGGTTTTTATGACCTCTTTGACAGCACCTTTCAGAACATAACTTCTCTTTACATTTCTGAGAACTGGAAGGTGGCATCAGGGCTCCTACCCAGAAAGGCACCAGCAAAATCTGATTTAATTTCCCATGGGCTTTTGAAGCCAGGTGGTACCAACAGACAAGGACAAGATTTTTTTCCCACCATAATAATAGTTTAGCAGATTTTGTTCTTTTTCCCCCACCCCCCTCTCCCACCACAAATAAGTTATGTTTTTTTAGCATGAGCTTTTCAACAGATCTGTCTGGTTTTGATCAACTATTTGAGCATCTCCAAGAAAGAACAGATTGCTGATTTTGGCCAAAACTTGATGGCTTGTATTTAAACCACTCCTTGCTCTTGAGATCCACCAACTTGCAGTAAAATCCTCAGATGAAAAATAAATCTGTGGATGTAGAGAAACCCTCAGCACCTCCACTGCTTTCTGCTGAGCTTTCTCATGGAAGCAAATTTCCCAAGTATCTGTAAATGTTCATTCCTCTTCCCTGTTCATGAATTATCCAGTGCTATTTCAGTGCCTTGTGGCAGAGCTCTGTCATGGCACTGTCATGAAAGTCTCCGGAACGGTAATTAGTAGCTCAAAACCTGCAAAAAAAGATTAAATTTAAAGCTGAAAACTCTTGTCTGCTCCTCAGATGCTCTGCCTGGAGCAGGAACTTCCCTTCCTGTGCTGTGACCTGGGCCCTGCAGCTTCCTGGGCAGGATACAGATAAATCTTTGTACCAATTCCCAGCCAGAAAATAGCAAAGATTCCTGCCCAGATTGAAGGAATACAAAGAGCTGGTGAGAGAAGCAAGGCAGGGAAGGTGACTGGAGTGCTTCTAGATTGTAAGTTGAGGAGGATGAGGGAATACACTGCAGCTTTTTGCCTTGGTTATTTGGGAAAATGAACTGCTTTTCCTAAAAGTAGGGGACAATGAACTGGTTTTCCTAAAAACAGGGAAGAGAACACACTGGGCAGTGCCTGTGGGCTTCTCAGCCACAGCTCTGTTTGCTCAGAGCATAACTCCTGCTGCAGGATGCTTGTGAAACTTCTTCTCCTCTGCCACCCACCCCATCCCTCCCAGGCTGGCACAGCCCTGTCCTCTCCTTCCCTCTCACTCAGGGTTTTCCTGCCTCTCTTTTAACTTCTGGCTCTTGGCATCCCCCCCCCTCCCTGGGGTCTCAGCTCTTTCTGCCTCCATCTTTTGCATGGTGGTGGCTTGGCTGATAGCAGCAAGGAGATAGAAATTGGGGTATTTTGGTTTGGTTTTTTTTATTGGAGGGGGGGGGTGGTGGTATCTGGAGAGCAGAGACCCAGAAGGAAATTGAAAATCAACCCCAGCTCTGGGAAACACACCTGGTTTGCTGCCCCCTCCTCACCAGTCCCATCCCAGTTATCATAAATTGCACCAAAAAAACATCCGGGTGGGAAAGCATCCTTTCAGCAGGCAGCTGGGAGAAGCAGCTATAATTAAAAGCAATGAAGCTTTGGGTTTCTAGCATTTGTTTTTATTCCCCGTCAGGCTGCTGCAGACCAGGCCAATTAATCTGGTACAGGTGGGAGTTATTTTTAATGGTGTGTTGCAAGTCAACTGGGCTGCTCGGCTTCTTTTTGTGCCATCTGACTTGGGCCTCCTGCCCTTTTGCCATCATTACTGTGAGACAGTGGAGAAAATGACAGTGTAACCCACTGGAGGCAGCTGGGTGGAATGGCTTGATGTTTTTTTTTTTTTAAACAAACAAACAAACAAACAGAAATAAATAACAGTGACCTGGCAATTATTGGAACATTGTTTATTCCAGTGCTAAACACAGAAGCCACAGACCTGTTCAACTGGAGGAGCATGGGAACAGATTATAAAGAATATTAAAACCAGCTTGCCTTTGAAACAGGAGTTTGTTGGGTTTTTTTTTTTAAAAAGGTGATGCACGTGGGATTGTTTCTTCTTTTATCTCTCCCCCTCTACAATCTTGTAGGTAGTTTGCACTACCTACAGTTCCCAGGGATGCTTGATTGGGGAGGGGACATATGTGGAGAAATTAGCTTACCAGAACCTCCTCTTGCTGCAGCCTTGGGTTGGAAAACACTGAACTGGATAAAATTATTCAGTTTTACAAAACAATTCATTAATGGGTCAGCACAGGGCTTCTGGTGGCCAGGAGAGATGGGCCAAGGCACAGGTGTGTAGGTGCTTGGTTGCCTGTTAAATTTCCTCTGCCTGCGGGAGGTGAATTTTGGAAAAAAATCACAGAAAAATAGAGAAGCAGAATTTGTTCTGGCTTAAGCACCTTTTTAATGCTTAAATGCATGAATTGTCTTCCCCTTGATTGGGGGATTGGAAATATCAGTGAGCATCTGCACAGCCCTACCTCTGTTTTTCCCTGGGAGGCAGAAAGGCCCTTGCAGGGAGCTGGGAGGGATGGGGGAGGAATGCTGTGGGGATCAACTGGAAACAGCCAGGGCTGTGGTGAGATGGGTGAGCCCTGGTGAGCTGAGATGGGTGAATCCTGGTGAGCTGAGATGGGTGAGTCCTGGTGAGCTGAGATGGGTGAGCCCTGGTGACCTGGAACATGGAGGAGGCACAGGAGGATGCTCAAGGGAGGTCCTGGTACCTCTGGGGAGAGAGGCAGCCACCAGCCATGCAGCTGGAGCCAGTCAGCATTCATTAACCATCCTGATCCCAGGGCAAAATAGGAGCAGGATGCCTTAAGGTCCCAGCTGGTGCTTGCTGGAGGGAGCTCCTGACCTGCTCAGAGCCAAGAGAAACCACTGCCACACCACAACTTTCCAGCAGTGGTCCTTCCAGTGAGCTCTGTCATTAAAACCATCCCAGCTCCCAGCAGCTAGTGCTGCCATCTGAATCTGGAATTAAAAATACAGAGGGGATTATAACAGCTGGAGAGGGTATTGAAAAGTAGGTTTGTTTGTTTATTAAAGAACCCATTTCTCCCTGCTTTCACGTGGAGAAAAGACCTTGAAAGGTTAAGCACTTGCATCCCAGTTCGTCTTTCCTTGCTCTTTGAAAAAAAAAACAACACAAAAAACCACAACTTGAATTCATTCAAATCGTGGTTTTTTTCCTGCAGCTAAAGCAGTTTCCTGGCAGAAGTTGTCACCCAGGCTCACAGTTATGTAAATGCAATAGTTATTTCTGACACGGGTAAATAATAGTTCTGGGTGCACCCACACTGTTTTCTTACCTTCTCAAGCGAGGTCTCAAGCCATGATTTAGCTGTTTGCAGCTTATTAGCATTTTTGGGACTGTGGCAAGCAATTTGTACGGTGCCTTTCCATCTTATTTTATGCACACGAAAGGGGGAAATAAAAGTGATTAGCACTCTTTGGAAAGCAATGTCTCCTAAATTACTGTTGTGATCAAGGTAAATCAAGCTGTCCTGGTGTCATCTGGAAGCCAATCATGCCCAAAGCTACTCTACCTTCACAAAAAGTTAAGACCTCGTGTGGGTTTGGGGTTTTGGGTGTGTTTTTTCTGTCCCCCTTCTGCCACAGAAGGATCTTTATTCCTTCCAGATATGTCCTCCTGAAACAGGGCAAATAGGATCTGGCCTCTTTCATCAGGAGATCTCAATATCTTAATGCTTATTAAGGGATGAAAGAAGGATTGGGAGGAAAGCATCATGTATCTGCCATGCTCACATGAAATATAATCCTGGGCAGAAAAGCTTTGCTGGGTGACCCAGCACAGGTGATGTGCAGCACTGATGAGCCACATGTGAAGCCTGTGCTGGTTTTCTGGTCCCTTTGCCATTCTGCCTTGCTGGAGAATCTCCTTTCATGACAACTTTTCCACAGCTGCACATGGGGGTGGTTAAAGTCAGCAGCAAGTTCCTGCTCCGAGCCCAGGGCTTTCACACTTCTGCCATCCCTGGGATAAGGGATGTACTCAGCAGTACTTTTTTTCAGGAAGTTTTTAAAACTGTCTTTCCTGACTTTTTCTTCCTCCAATTTAAGCTCATTATTTTTTATCCTACCTGCAGCCGACATGGCGAGTGGCTTTCCTCCCTCCTGCCACTGCCTTTAGTGTGTGTGTGTGTGTGTTTGAAGATTATTCCTGTGGCTCTGCTCTGCAGACAAAGCAGCCCCGGTGTCCTCTCTTAGTCCTCTTTGGTGGTGTTTCCTCCTCCTCCGGGCACTGTCCCCGCTGTCACCTGGATGCTCATCCCCGTCTCCTTTCATGTGCGGTGTTGCAAAGCGGGGCGGCAGCTTTATCAGAGCTGAGCAGAGCGCAGGGATGGCTTTGAGGCTCTCACAGCTCCTACTTGACTGTGCACAAAGAAAAAGCAAAATCTTCATGGCAGGGAACGATACAGGTAATCCATTCCCAGCTGGCAGGGGAAAAACATCCTGAGCACAGGAGATGGTCGGGAGATTACCCAGAGAGGCACCTCCAGCTCTCTCCTCTCGCAAGCGACAGCATCTCAGGGCTGGGTTTGCCTCGTTTATCTGTGTTTGGGCTGTTCAGTTCCAGCTCTCATCACCTGATGGTCCTCTCGAGATGCTCGTCCCCCACCTCACCCTTGTCCCAGCTCAACTACTTGTGCAATTTCCAGCCACAATTCCTTGATGATGTGGTGGGATAAGCCCAGCCAGGGAAAGCTCATTAGCCCCGGTGCTTCGCTGCAGTTCAAGGACACGCTGATGGTCATGAAGTACCAGGACTCCTGCATCCTATAGCTATATAATCATGATGATAAATAGGGATGTAAAATTGCCTGGGACCTCTGGCTTGGGCTCCTCCCTACCTCCTGGAGGTTCCTCTCCAGCTGGAATCAAGAGTCTGGTGGTGATGCTGTGAGGTGAGAATTCTTCCTGCACCCTGGGCGTCCTGGGCAGTTTCCCCCTTTTTCCCTCTCCCTTCAGAGCATCCCCCACCAGCTTTTTTTGGTGCTGTTTCCAGCCACTTTCCCCTGCCTGGGAGCACTTTGCTCAGCTGGCAGCAGAGCTGCCTCTTGAAATCTCTCCCCTCCGTGCCTCAGGCACTTGCATGCCCGGCACCCGGTTTTGTAATTATCTCCAATCTGACTGCTCATTTCCAGCAGAACTTTAAACATTGTTCCTTTTTATGTAGCACGGCTTTTTAATTTCCCTCCCTAACAGAAGCGATTGTTTATGTTGTAAATGCCACATTAGTCCCTGTGAAATGGAGATGGAATTGATTTTCATTTTCAGAGATTTCACAGCTCTCCCCAGAACTTTTCTGCTTGATTGCCGGTGCTCAGAGAGGCAGGAGCGGTGTGTGCAGTGTGGGATGGGAAAACAGGAGAGACCGGGATCCCCCTCCTCTGCTTGCCCAGAATGTGACAGCCATCTCGGAGGGTTGGGACTTCCAACATCCTTCACAAGCTGTGGTTCTGGGGGTGTCACTGAGCCCAAGTCCATGGGACAAGTTCTGGGTTGCTGGTTTGCTTGGCTTGTACCAAGATTTTTATACCGGTTTTCCTGCCTTCTAGGTGGGGATGGCTGAAAGAGGAGAACTTGGGGGGGTTCAGTGGTGGTGGGATGGGCTGCCCAGGGAGGGGGTGGATTCTCCATCCCTGGAGGCTTTTAAGAAGAGACTGAATGTGGCACTGAGTGCCACGGGGGGAGTGGATCCAGGGTTGGACTTGATGATGTCTCAGTTATCCTTTCCAACCTGGATGATTCTGTGAAACTTGTGTTTCCTTCTCATCCAGCTCACCTCTGCCTGCAGGATCAGGGAAAGCTTTGAGGAAAACAAGCTGTGGTGTGGTCTTCTTCTTGCTGTCTCTTACAGGGCCATCATACAGATGGGACTATTCATCCCATCATGTAGCTCATGACACCAGACTCATGAAGAGGAGGATCTTCGGGGAGGTGAAAGCCACCATGTAGGGAGCAGGAGCACTCCCTGATTCAAAGGGCTGCAAAAACACCTTTCCTGATGGAATATCAGCCAGAGCAGCAGGAGTGGTGTGAGGCTGTGGGTGTTTTCTGGGTAGCCTGGTGCCCACATTCCATGGAAGCTCCTCTCATGCTGCCATAGTTCCTTAACAAGCCCCTCCTGGTTAATCATTCTGAGCTCATGTTCCAAAGGCAGAAGCTCCTTTTGTGAAGGGAATGCTTGTGCCCTCGGCAATATCACAGTGAATCATTTGCAAGCAACCCAAGGGCTGAAATATGTTTGCATCGCCCATTTCTCACAGAATGCTACATAAAAAAAATCAGTTCATAAATAAACAGGTTTGAACGTGGAAAGTTCATAAGCATCAGAGCCTGTTGAGCAATTTCCTGCCAATAATTCATTATCGTGGGGTTTTACTGAGGGCAAGGGGGGAAAAAAATGCCGACCTCTCCTCCTTGCCACCTTTATAAATGAATTAAAAGAGGCCGGAGAATAATCAGCCCTCTACCCAAAAGGTATTTTTGGAGCCTCAATTCCTCTGCACAGAGGAACTCCCCTCCAGGCAATGGAGTGCCTGGGAGGGAGGCAGGGGAGAGCTGCCAGTGAGTGGCATGAAGACAATTTGCTTGGACCAGGGAGGGAGATGTGCTCTGACAAGGATGGATGGAATGAGGTTGTTGCCAGAGAAAATCTCTAGGAATTGCTAGCCAAGTTGTGTGGGGGGGAGAGCCCTGGATGTGGCAAGGATACAAATCTCTGTGTGGTTTTTTGGGGGTTTGAAGCAGAAGAGATGGGGGAAGGGGAGAAAAAAAACCCCAAACAAGCCCCAAACAGCTTTGTCAAGTCTGCCATTCCTTTCGAATCCCAAAGTGGGTATTGATTTTCCACCCGTGACTGCTCCAAATGAGAATTCCTGCGTCGTGGCTAAGACCTGCACTAGTTGTGTTTCTTATCTCCTTAAATATGATTACCTGCACTTCATGGTTTCATGGCTAAAATCATAATGAACTTTGCCAGGCAAGTCTGGGGAGCGTCCCTGTGCGTGAGCAAATGAATTCTCTCGCTGGTTACTCACAGCTCTATCTCCAGGCTACAGGTTTATTGACTTCCTGCTAATTTCCTTGTCAGGATAATTCTTCCAATCAAGATTTAAAACAAACTGGGAGGTTACTAAAGTGCTGGAGATTAAACTCCTAATGCTTTTGGATTTGATTAAGATACCTCTAAGCATGGGTATTTGTCGGAGGGGAGCAGCAGAGGGAAGGGAATCAGGGTTTGGGTGGGTGCAAAGCTGTTTCTTGGAAGGGCTGGGCTGTTTGTTTAGAGCAAATCCCTTCTTCCATGCCAACAGCTGCTGCTCCGTATTTGCTCGCAGGGGAAACTTATGGGGAAAAAAAAAAAAAAAAAAAAAAGGGAGAAAAAAGCAAGCAATAGATTATTCCCACTGCATCAACCTACAGGCGGCTGCTGGCTGCAATTTTCTTCAATTTCTTGCCGTGCAAAGCAAGCCCCTTCATTCTGTAAGTGCTGCTTTTGTGTCTGACCTATATTTTGAAAACTGATGGGGTCACCACCTCCCTCCTCCCAACCTGTTGAACCAAAGAGTGTTTGAGCTCTCTCCCAGATTGTATTTATCTCTAAGATTATTTAAAAAGCAAGGTAGCTGTTACTAATAAGACAGTGCTCTGCTGGGAGGCTGTTGATTGGGATGGGGTTTTTTCCCTTCCCCTTTCCTGTCCTTTGGAAATGACAAATCTGGCCTGGCTCCACCTGGGCAGGAAAGTGCTTTCCTTCACATCTCTGTCCTTCCAAGCTGATTCAGAAAGCATGTAATCTCTCTCCATTCATCATCTCCTCACCCTTTTTTTTCAATTTTTTTCCCCTCCCTTGGTTGCTCTCAGGCTGGCTGCCAGTTTTAAGGAGGTGTCCCAGCATGTCAGGGAGTTCTGAAGACACCCTGTTAGTGGGGATGGATCCACTTCATCTCAACACTCAGGGTCTTTAATGACAACTCTTGTTTCCATTTGATTAGAGGTTGGAACCTGTGCAAGCAGAGCCAGGGAATATTCAGCAGCCCAGATTCATCCATTTCAGGAATTGTCTTGGTCTTTATTGAGTTTTGGGTCTGTTTTTCCCCATCAGAAGTTCCCCCCCCCTCCTTTTTTTTTTTCTTTCCTTCTTCCCCTTTAATCTCACTTTCTATTAAAAGTCTTCCCAGAGCTAATGTAATAAATTTAGATCCAAAGCCAGATGCATAGCAAAACTTTTGGCAGAGAATACTCTATCAGAAGACATTGCAAATGAAATATGCTTTCCCTTGGGGATTATTCTACAGTTTAATTTAATTTGATATTTCAAATTAAATTAATTCAAATGGTTATGCAGTTTCCAGGGAAAACAGACTTCATTTACAATGTTCTGCCACCAAATTGTTTTGCTCCTATCATATATCTTATATTGTTAACCAGGAATGATAAGTGGTGACAATGTAGGATTTTCTCTTGCCCCTTGTTTTGCAATCCCCATCCTAAAGGGAACAGAAACATTTCCTTGTGCAGGATCTTCTCTGCAAGCTTAGTCCAACCCTTCCACTGTGATCTTTTTTGGTTAAAAAATTAGATTTTCAGTAAGATGTGGGTTGGGGTTTGTTTGGTTGTTTGGGTTGGGGTTTTGGTTGGTTTTTTTTTTTAAGTGTTTGCTTTGAGAAGGTTTTGTTTTCATGGAACTCCTTCTTCTTGCTGATTTTCAAGTTGAAGATAGAAAACCATCCATGCTTTGTTTGCCATTGAGGTTTTGGTATCTCCAGCTTTATAGCACGGGGAGGACATGCATCAGGAAACAAATAGAGTGGGGCTGGTTTACTGATGGTTTTGGCTCAGGATTCTCAGTTTTGCAGCCAGAAGTGATTTTGATGTTTGCAAGGACACAGGTGGGAAAGTCTCTGCCCTTTGCACCCATGCACAGCTCCAGCCTCATGCAGGATTTCAGTGGCCACATTGCCTTTTGAGGGGATCCAGGACCTTTCATCCTGAATTTGCAGGAGGGAACTTGTTCAAAAACCCCCAACAAATCCCAAACCCAAAGAGTTCTGCATCCCAGTGCATGGGGTGGGATTGCTGGTAACTTCCCAAGACCTGTGTGGAGTCCCACAGGATTTCTTTCTCATAATCATCATCTTCTCCCTCTTTTGAAGTGTCTGGTTGATTTACCATGGCTTTTTTCTGCTGGCTCTTATTAACATTTCCAGCAAAGGAAAAAATGTCAAAATATTTTTTCTCCCCCTGGAAACACATTGGGGCTTTTTTTTTTTTTTTTTTAAATCAGAATATTTTTCAAGTCCAGCAAGGAATTATTCCAGAACAACTGTGTAGCCCTAAAGCACTCCAGGGAGTGTGAGATTTAGATGTCCCTGTGGTATTATTCACACCCAGGCTGATGCTGTGAGCTTTTTCCTTTTGAGCCATGGCTGTTCCCAACTATTTTGAACCATGATGGGAGGCAAGTTTGTGCCTTGGGAACTCATGGATGGTCAGACTGGGCATGTGAGAGGGACAGAAGTACCAGTTCTGGAGCCAGAAACCTTCCCCCATTCACATTACAGGAGTCTGAGCACAACTGGCTGCAATTTGAAGGTTTCAAGAATCAGGTTTGTTTTTTTCTTTTTCCTTTTTTAACTTTTCTTCCCTGTTTGTTTGGGGTTTGTTTTGTATGTGTGGGTTTTGTTTGGTTTTCTTTTGTCTGTTTGTTTGCTATTTTGTTTATTATCATTGCTATTATTATTATTATTATTTGAGAGCAATTTCTAGGCAGTGAGGAAGACAGCCAGGGATTTTTAACCTTGAAGCTTCAGTGCTTCAGTTTGATGGTGAGCTGCCAGTGGTTTCAGTGCTGGAGCTGAAGTGGCTCTTTGGACCCAAGCAGGCAAGCAAAACCTCAGCTGAATTATCCCCAGTTTAATGGGGGGGGAACATCCATCCCACCAGTCCTGATGCTCCACTGCATCTCACCACTGCTGCACCAAAACCAAACCAGCCTCCCAGCAGAGATTTGGCTTTTCTCCTCTTTTCTCAGTGTTTTCCCTTGCAGTCCATCTCCCCTCCCACCCTGGAGGCCAAGCACATCCTTCCCATCAGGATGGATCTGAGCTTCTGCAGGAGAAAAGGACCTGGCAGCCCTGGGAAGCTTCTCCCATGGGCCACAGGTTTTTACCTTGGTTTCTTCTCCTTTCAAAGCCTTGCTGTAGCACTGAGGTTCTGCACAGGCTGGTGCTCTCACAGGCAGTGTTTGCAGGGTCAAGCTTTAGGAGTGTAATTGCTGGAAGACATCCTTGTTATCCAGCACTCCAGCTGGGAGCAGATGTGCCCAGCGCCTGCTCTGCTGCCGTGCTGGGAGCAAAACTGGGATGAAAAAGTGCAAACAAGTGGAGGAAGATGCCCTTCTGCAGCCAGCCCTGAGCCCCCAGCCCCCTCCTTTCCTTCTGCCCCTCCCCAGAAAGTTTCTCAGGGTGTCCAATATACTCTGCAGATCCCTTTTTTTTGTTTTTTTCATATTTTTCTGGCAACACCATTTTGTCTCCCAGAAAAGTCACAGTGTCAAAACTGAGGTTGCTTGAGCCTCATTCTGGGGGTGCTGCTTTTCTCCAGGAGAGTTTTTTGTAGCTGAGGTTAATGATTATTTTCATCCTGAGCATCTCTGAGTGAGACGAAGCCAAGAGGCAAGAGGCTTTTGTGTGCCCAAGTCCTTGGAGGTGGCTGAGCTGCTGCCTTGGGTGGCTGTGGGGACCCAGGGGACCCAACGTGTGGTCCCGTTGGCTTTTTTTGCTTAAGTACACCCATCCAGCTGGATCCTGTGATCTAGGAGGCCATTTCTGTGCAACTCCAAAAGCCCTTTGGGAAGGATGCTGCTGCTCTTCAGGGAGTCTGGAATTTATTGGTGGACTGACCTTTGGGGACCAAACCTCACCTTTCACAGAAGTGAGGGAGAAATTATTTAAATAATCCCCTAGGAACTGGAACTGGTGATGACCCAGAAACCTTTTTTTTTTTATTATTATTGCTCTCCAGAGCTTCCCCAGGCTAAAGCTGTCTCCACTAAGAGAAACCCAGGTTGGTACTGAGGGAGTAAGCAAATTAGCAGATGAGGGCAAAAGCTGAGCATCCAGGAGGTGGGAGCTGTGACAGCACGTGCACCCAGCTCTTTTGCTGTTCATTTCCCACAGGTGGGAAGCTCCTTTCCCCAAATAATGCATTTATTGTTTAATTTCTCATAGCATTGTTTCAGTAACTTGGGGTAAAACCAGATGTTGGCTCTTGGCAGGATGGCAATTCCAGTTTCTGCTGATGTGATAAACATTGCAATCAAACTGATTTCCTCAGCCACTGGAGGGTGTTATCAAAAACTTTATTATTCTTTATCATTTCTCTACCATGTGGTTGCCCATTGGCCAGGCAAGGGAAGTGTCAGAGGTAGGAGTGAGAAAGGGGATAAAAACCATGGAATCACAGAATAATTTGGGTTAGAAGGCACCTCTAAAGGTCAGCTAGTCCAGATGTGCTCTTACCTCTTGACTTAAGTAGAGGATCAGCACCATCTCAAATCATTGCAGGGTTGAGTTTGGGCATCAGTGTGCCCAAAGCTCCTGGTCCTGCAGGTTTTGGGGAGCTGTTCATCACCATGGGCTGTACCCACTCCATGGGTAGCTTGCCCAGCCCAGAGAGGCTTCTTCACTTCGTTTTGCTAATTGGGTTTTGGACCCAACGGCTCTGTTTCAGCTCCACATAACTGATCCCCCCCAGGCCCAAATCATCAACGTGGAGACCACCCCAGGCCATCAGGACTAAAAGCACAAGCGGAGCGTGGCAGCTCCAGGAGAAGTCTTGTCACATCCCATCAGGAAGAGCCCTCACACTCTCCTGAGCACCAGCCACGGGCAGGAAACATGACACACGTGGTGGCAGCACAGATGTGGAGAATAAACCATCCCTTGCCCACGTTACTGGGTTACTAATGAGGAGAGACCTCATCAGCCTCCCAGCCATCTAATTCCTCTTGGCTGCTATTACAGCCAGGCAGGAGCTGTGCAAGGCACGACAGCTTCTGGCACAAGGCAGTTGTAGGAGGGAGACATTTCCAATGAGAAAAGGCCCAGCTTTCCCTTTCCCCCCCTCCTGGAGTTGGCTGTTGAACATCTCCTTTGGCCCACACGTTTTCCTGGTGGAAGACAAAAGCACAATCCCAGCTGCTTCTTTCCATCCAGCTCCCAAATTCCATTGAGCTCCCACGGCTGCAGCACCGTGGGGGGAGAAACTCCACCTCTCCCCCTGCAAGCCTCATTTCAAGCACTGCACGATCAGACCAGCACATTTGGGGTTGGTTTGGGGTTGTGGTTGGTTGGTTGGTTGGTTTTTTTTGTTCTTTTTTCCTCTCCTCCATCTCAGCAGAGCTGTCTTGGGGGTGCAGCCATGGAGCTGAATTCACCTCCCAGAACTCCAAACAACAGCTCCATCCCTCTGCCAGGAGTTCCCACTTCACTTTGCTGCCTTGGAAAACCAGAGGTGTCCCTTTCTCTAAACTGGTTGGGGCTTTCCATGTGCTCCTGGCCACGTTGCACTGAGATCTGTGGCAGTGCCTCGACTCACAAACTAATTAAAGTTCTTGTCACACCGGGAAGATGCAAAATGCTCTCTGAGTGCTCGATGTTATTATTTTAAGCTTCTCTTCTCTTTCCTGAGGCACAGCAACTCTCCAAATCCCAGCTGGCACGCCACAGCCAGCCACAAAACACCGTTAATTGGGTGTTTCTCCTGTTGACCTCATTTCTCAAGCAGACTTTGGCTGGGTTTATTTCCGTCCGTTTTTACTTTTTTTTTTTTGCCAAGAGGGCCTAGAAACTAGAGAAACAGAAACCAGCCACTTGATGAACCTCGTGGCCAACCCTCGGTGGTATCTGCCCTGTTTTAGGGTAGAGGAAAGCTGCTTTCCCCCCATTATCATCTCTTTAATGCATCTTGAGCAATGAATCGTGGAACAGGTTGGGTTGGAAGGGACCTTAAAGATCATCAAGATGCAACCTCCCTGTATGGGCTGATCACCTCCCACTTGATGCACAAGTGGATAACTTTGGATGAAGGGGCAGAGGGAAGGAAGGATCAAGGGCTGAGAGATGTTTTTGGCAGAGGTTTCATTTGGAAGAGGTCTCAGACCAGGCAGGATCTAGATCATTGCTCCTACCCCTCAGGAAGACTTCCTCAGGTCTCCCATCCCTGAGATGTTTTAGTGTGACAAGGTTTGGAGACCAGAAAGCATCTTTTTGTGGCTGATTCCCCTTCAGAAGAGAAGGTGACTTGTGCTATTAGTGATGTCAACCTCAGTCAGTCTCTCTTGGTATAATTCCTGTGCTGATTTCATTAGAGCCTCCTCTGTTCCCATCTCCCCAACCCACTGCTCCTCCAAAAGAATCAAGTAGCATCCCATTAATTCCTTAATAGTTGGTGGGAAGGTGCCTCCTCCAGCAGAGGCTGGGGGTCACCTTGTGGAGGTGGGTGGTGGAAATCTCTCCTTGATCTTCTGGATGTGCCTCCTATTCTCCTTTTTTGTTGGTATTTATGAAAACATATTTTATTCTGCACCTCAGATTCTGCCCCTTGTGCTGTTTCCCCCGTAGTGTTCATTACCTCCTTAAAAATGAATGCAGAGAAAAAACACAGATAGATGCTGCTTTGGTTAAATAATACTTTGGGAAGGGAAAAAAACCCACAACAGACCAATGGCTTTCAAAATAAGGAGAAAGTGAAGAGTGCACAGACTGAACTAATGATGGAAATTACCTCGGGTTAAGTTGGATTTTAAATCAGAGGCTTGGGGGGGATTTTATTTTTCCTTTTCTTTCCAGTGAATGATGACAAATCTAGAGGCCTGCTGGATGGGTGATTAAAGTTTTTCCTTTTTTTTTTTTTTTTCCCCTCTTCCACCCACACTGAAAAATGAAATATTTCTGTAATATTAAATCCGTCAAATTGATCAAAGTGCGGTGTCAAAAAATGTTGTAAGCACTTCTTCTCATCCAAACCCCTCAGTGACTGCAAAGCAGAGACCTTTTCAGATCCCTTTCTGGAGGCAGCTGGAGGTTACCTCCACCAAAAGAGTCTGTGCAAGAAATGAGTCTGCATTTCTCCAGCTAATTCCCAGAGCTGGGACTGACAAAGGGCTGAGGATTTGGCACAGGAAACGAAAACCCATGCTCCTCAGCTTTGTAGGTTTCTCTCTAATCTCTCCTAAACCCATCTTTTCCCTCCTGCCTGGGGTGGGGTCAGGACAAGGATGTGCATGGCCAGGAAAAGGGGTAAAAAAAGAGGAAATTTCTACTCTTCTGGTTCAGCTTCGTGAGTAAATGCTGGGAGAGTCATTTTGATTTCCCCTCCCCCTGTGTTTTTCTTTCCCCCGCTGACTTTCCCTGGAGAAGAAGAAATGCAAACAAACCAGAAACCCCAAATATTTGGGAATTGTTCCAGGAAGCTGACACAGAGTGCATCCAAAGATTTGGAGAGGTGTTGAGCTGGGGCATGGCATGGCAGGATCCATGCAAAACCCATCCAGGAAAGGAAGATTTCCTCTGGAAAGCTGCTGGGTTGGGCCTTGCTCAGTCTGCAAAGCAAGGACTGAGAAGTTCCTGTTCTCTTCCTGAGGCTGCTTTGTGCCTCAGTGTCCTTTAGCTTCCATTTGAGACCTAAACCTGACACTCCCCAGGTGTTGATCACTTTGCTGCAGGAGCTCTTTGTGCTCATTTTTCCCAATGAGCATTTTTTACTTAGCTCCCCAAAGAGAGAAGAAGGGGTAAAAGAGGAGATGTTGTTTTTCAGGAAGTCACCCAAGGAAATGAGGGCAAGTTGGAGTCCTCTTCTTGCTGTGGGTCACCCAGAGGAGGGTCCCAACCAAGCCTACAGAAAGGCAGCAAAGAGATGGAGGGATGGCTGGATGGCTGCAGCTCTGCTGCTTACCAAATTAGAAACATTTTAAGGATTTAAGGATTAAGTACCATTAATTACTGCCCAACAAATGCTGAGCAACAATGGAGCACTTGTGGAAATGGAGAGAGAAGTTCTGCATGAATACTAAATGGCTTCATTAATGCTGGGTGCAATTTCATTGAGTGATAAATTAATTCACTTGATGCTCCAAGAATTATTGAGCAGGGCTGGGGGGGGTGGGAGGGGGGCAGAGCAAATCTCACAGGGTGGGACCCTCCATGGCAAGCAAGAGGAACCCTTGAGTAAAGAAAAAGTGAGAAGATTGGCTTCCTGAGGAAGGAAACCCTCAAAATTTCACCTCAGCTGGAAAATAATCAAGGTTTTGGAGAGCAGGATGAGAGCAGAGGGGAGCAAGGTCACCACCTCCTTCTTGCATCTGGAGCTGATGCTCTGCAGAGAGGTTTTTTGGGTTTTCTCCATTTGCAGCAGTGGAGAAAGGGGAGGGAGCAGCATCCAGACAGGAGGCTTTGTGGTCATTTCAGGTTTTCCTCTGTCACTGCCTCCCTTTAGCACACTCTCCCTTGGTCCAGTTTCTGTCCCTTAAGACTTTCCAGCCTCCCGTTGTGTCCCAGTATTATTGAGTGCTCACCCAGCCATGGCCTGGAGCCTCTTGGAGGAGTGAGCCAAGCACTGGCCCCAGCAGGCTCAGGATGCAGGGCAGGATGCTCTGAGGTTGGTTTCTCTGTAGGTCTTTTTATAGCTCTTCTCTGCCTTCCCCTTCGATGCCTCCTGGATCCAAGCTTTGCTCTTGCTGAGCACTTTTTGGGGGGCTGTGGAGGTCGGGTGGTTTCATGGCTCAGCACAAGGTCCCTTTTGGCAGTCTCAGTGCTGAAGGCAAAGGGTGGGAAGTGGCAGAGGGAGACTTTGGCCCCTCCTTGCCAAGAGGAGATTTAATGGCAGGGGTTTGGTTCTGCCCCACGTGTGGCCCCGTGGCTCTCTGCAGCTCTCCCCTCCCAACCCGTGTGGGTGCCAGGGTTCTTGCTCCCACAAGATGTCATCCAAATAGTCCAGATGTGTTTTGTCCAGGAGTGATGGGTGTCTCACATACATGAGGAGAGGGATGTGGTGGCTTCTGTTTGCTCTTTGGGATCACAGAGTCACTCACAGGCTGGTTTGGGTTGGAAAGGATCTTAGAGATCACCTCGTCCCAACTCCCTGCGTGGGCAGGGACATCTCCCAGGTTACTCAAAGTCCAACCTGGACTTGAACACTTGAAGGGAAGTGTGAAGTCTCCTCTCCATAGCACACTTCATGGTCCTGCAAGGCTCCCACTCCAGCCCTGGCTCTCAGGGATGAGCTGAGTGGAGATCCTCACATCCTCCCCATGGAGACCTCTTCTAGATTGGCCATTAAGGAGAGGAGGAAAAAGATCTCATTAACAGCTCTAATGGCAGCAACGTGCAGAAGCCACACCAAAGTTTTCCTAGCGTAATGAGCTGCTCTAAAAGCAGCCAGAGGGAGACATCTCCAGCTTTATTGGGCTGGCAAAGCCAGGAGCTGGAGCTGGGAATTCTTGAGTGCCACCTTCTGGCACCTGGAAATGAGAATCAGTTCCAGAGCTGCTGCCAGGCCCCGGCAGCAAAGCATCCCTGAAAGATGCATGGGGAGAGAGAGGCTTTTCCTTCCCATCCTGCCAGCCCTTTGCCTGCTGGGTACCTGCCTGCCTTTGCCAGCATCTGCCAGGCAGTGGGTGGCAGTGGGTGGCAGTGGGTGGCAGTGGGTGGCAGTGCCAGCTCGGGAGGCAGCTGCTTCCTGCTTTATTTATCCCCTCTGTGAGCACCACGGGAGGATGAGCTCAGCCACAGCTCCTCTTACAGCTGGCCCTGAAAAGTTAGGAGTGTGAGTTGTGGGGTGGGGAGGAGAGGAGGGGGGGGGCTGAGTGACTGGGGACAGAAAGGGGAGTTTTGGGGATGTATAAAACATGAAATGGCATCGTGGCAAGAGACTGAGAGGGGTAGGACAGTAATTAAAGTAAACAGCATATCAAAATCCTGCCTAAAATTCCCATTTATATTGCAAGTCAGTGCTGAAGCAGCTCCTGTAGCCAGGTTTAAATGTGTTTCCAGGAACCTTTTAGGAATATTAACGATGATGGAAGCAGAACAGCAGTGATTCAGACTTTATGGTGTGTGACAGTCCAGGAGGCCACCAGACTCATGCTTGGCTGTTGGCACAAGGAAGCTGCTGAGAGCCTGGATCTTGCCAGGAAAGCAGGTTTCTTTCCAGAGAGACTTCAGGAGAGAGGGATCCTCAAGTGAAGAGGGATGGAGCCTCTTCTCTGGCCAGGGATCTGTGGGGTTTTTCCCTCAAACCCTACAGGGGGACATTAGGTGGCAGAAAAAGGTTGCAAAATCCATTCTTTTGTTCCCTACAGCCAGTCCCAGGCTGTATCCCACTCTCTGCTTCCCTGAGCAGATTAATTCCCTAATTAATTTTCAATGACCCAGGGTCAGGTTCTCATGTGTTCTCATTGCTTGGGATGCTTCAGCCACATGTCACCATCAGTGCCACTTCCTTGCTGGCAGCTGCCTCTCACTCCTGGTGATGCTGCTGCACCTGGAGCACCCTCAGTCCCCAGAGGGAACTGGGACACTAGAACAGAGCACAAAACCCATTCAGAAAAGCCATGCAGAACAAGCTGAACAGCAGCATGGGGGGGGTGGGTTTGCTCCTTCCCAAGGCAGGAGATGAGCCAGCTCTGTCCCTCCCTGCTCTGCCATTGCCTGAGCAGCAGGGTTTGAATTAAGGGCCAGAAATGAGTGTCAGGATTTGTCCTGACTCCAGTGCTGAACACCTCTGGGCTAGAGAGCAAATCTTGTAATTATCCCCCTTGCCATTTGCCCTTGCCTGCACAAAGACTCCAACAGCTCTGTCCTTGGGGAGGACAAATTCTCCTTTGTCCTGAGAATGTTGTAATTTACAGAGGATTTCCCCAGCCAGCCTTTGGGGCATGGTGTTACCTAATGGAAGCAATTAAAAAAGCTTTGAGAAGTGACCCCCTGAAAGTTCAGGCAGCTCCAGATGAAACAGGGGAATGAAGAGACAGATTGAGGCAAGATCTGGGTGCCTGGGGGTGCTTTTGAGAGGTGCTATTGGAGTGGGGTGTCCTGAAAGGGAAAATTGCAAGTGGAGGATTTTTCTTTTTATTTTTTTTTTCTTGACTGTTTTTTCATAAAAGGCTTTTTGGGAATTTCAGGCTTGGGAGATCCTTCCTGGGAGGATGCCTGGAGGTTTAACTTCCCACCAGGTTTGTTTTTCCAGAAGTTTTTAAGTTTCCAGATTTTCCAGGTGTCTCTGTGCTGCAGCTCCTGAGTCACTGTTTCCATGACAGCATTAGTGTATCCGGGGAAACTGAGGCACAGCATGGGAGGAACAAGTCTAGAGGGGACTTGTGCCCAAGGTCAGAGTCTCCCAGGCTGGGCAGGGAGTTCTGGTGTTTTCTAAGAAGGCAAAAAGCACCCTGGGCAGCAGAGCTGCCAGCAGGAGGGAGCCTCATCATGGTTTTACTGGGAAATTCTTGTTTTGCTTCTCCCTCCCCTGGTGGCTGGGAGCAGGCAGCAATCAGAGGGCTCTGTCTCCAGCCCTGGGCAGACAGCACTAACAATTCCAAGTGTGATTGCCTTGAAAATATTCCAGTCACTGCTGGGCAATTTGCAGCCCTGGCAGCCTGAGGATATTTTGAGGTGATGAGGCAGGGGCAGATTTGCTGCTTGGGCTCCATCAGCAGCCACATGGAGCAACCCAAGGGCTGGGGAGGTTGGGCCCATCACCCAGGGACAAGTGGGATCTGGAACAAAGCATTTTACCCCATTTACCACCCCAGCAAAAGCAGCTTTCCAAAGGCACCCGGGATCTCGAGTCATGGTGTAGGTGATGGTGTGGATGTTTGGGAAGGGGCTGGAGTCCTGGTCCCTCTCCTGCTTCAGCTGAGGGTTGGGGCTGAGACCTCTTTGGGGTGATGATGCTTTGTAGGGACCAGGAAATCCAGAGAAAAACTTTTTACTTTCTTAACCAAGCTCTTCTGCCTCTCAATCCAGAAAGAGTGATTTTATTTTATCTTGGAAATGAGTAAACTCTAAAAAGAATCCATTTTCCTTGATGCCAAGGTGATAATTCAGTCCTTCAGGAAAACCAACAGGAGGTTTAGCAGGGACAGGATTTCCCTTTCTTCCCCCACCCCAACCAGAGTGGCTGACACCCTTCCGTCAGGATTTTCCCATGTGCAGATGTTGTTGTGACCCAGATGCTTAAGCATTCATTTACTGCTGAAGTTTTGCATTTAGAGGTCTTAAATGTTTGTATTCGGGGCTGTCTGGGAAGCTCTGAGAGGGGAAAAACCACCCAGGGCAGCTCACAAGTTACAAGGGAAAAGCAGCTTGACGTTGTTGTGCCTCCCTTTATTGGCAGCCCACGATGAGATGTAAAGAAATGTCAAACAATCCCACGTGCACCTTGCTTTTGGTTAAGAAAAAAAAAATAATAAAAAAATAAAATTTCTGTTTGCTTCTTGCCCGGAGGCTCCGAGTCACTCTGCTAATGCAGGAGGCACTAAAATGACCCCTTTGTTTTTCTTACGATCACTTCTGATAATGCTCTGCCAGAGATATCATATCTCTGATCTCTGCGTGCTGATGTTGAGTCTCTCTTGAGTTCAGCAGCATCTCCTTGAGATTAATACTTCCTGGCATTCTCAGCACCCAGCTGTCCTAACCCATACATCACCAGATGTCATGCTCTGCACTCCCCTCCTGCCTGGCTGCCTTCAGGCTGGCACAATAAATAACCCTTGGCCAGCTCTGCTCCCTCCCCTTCCTTGGGTACCCAGCTCCACCAGGAAAGTGGAAACTCTGCAAGGCAGGAGGGAAGGGATTCTCCTGCAGCCAGGGCAAGGACACCTCTGCTTCCTTCTTCTCTGCTGACAGAGTTTTGCCAGGGTTACTCCTCTGCCCTCTCCCTAAGATGCTCAGTGGTTGCTTTAGAGGCAGAGACAAAGGGAGGAACCTCCCTGGGGTGCCCATTAGGCCAGAGAGTTTAGAAAATCACTTTCTGCTTTGGCTTTTCCTTGTTTCTTCATTTCTTCCTTGGTCTCCAAAGGTTGAGTGAGCAGCCAGGACTCCTTTTGCAGTATGGGCTGGGTGTAAAAGCACCACAGGGCTCCAACCCTGCAAGAGAACCACAGAATTCAGGTGGGGCTGACTCCAAAACGCTCTAAAGCACCCTGATCCCCATGGGCTGCAAACCCCCACCTTGCCCAGGGGAAAAAAAAAAAAAAAAGAAAGAGAAAAAGAAAAAGAAAAAGAAAAAGAAAAGAAAAAGAAAAAGAAAAAGAAAAAGAAAAAGAAAAGAAAAAGAGAAAAAAAAAGACAAAGAAGAGAAAGAAGAAGAAAAACAAAAAAGAAAGAAGAAAGAAAAAAGTTTTAAGGGAGCTCTAAATACTGTGGACATCAGAGGCTGCAGAGGTTTTGCAGGCAAACATCCAACATCACCTGGAAATGGCTGATGTTGTGATGTTGAGGGACAGTCTGGAGTCCATCACTTATGTCTTGAGCATTTATTTGGTTTCATAGTGACCACGTTTCAGGGACTGGGGAGCTGATCCTCTCACAGGGACACCAACTGCCTTGGGCTTTGTTTCTCCTATCTCAGAGGCACCCTGCAAAGGGAAAAAAGGTCCCCGTGTGGACTTGCACCCTCCCTGTCCCTCAGCACAGTGCATGAGGAGGAAATGGACCTCAAGAACTTCTCTGAGCATTGCTCAGGGTTCCTCCAAGTGCTGGTCACAGCTCCCTGCTGACAAAGGGTTTTTTTTTCCTCTCATTTCTGCCACAATCTCATCCTTTAAAGCACATCCTTCAAATCACATCCTTTTATGGCCCAGGGCAGCACCTGCTCAGGGCCAAAAGGTCCCCACCAACCAGGTGCAAGCAGGGGAGCCAGGCTGCAAGCTTCCTCTCCAAAAATCAAGGGCTGTCTGGGTCAGGTTCTGTTCAGCTCAGGCTGGAGGGGCCATTTCTGCATCACAAGTCCTGGCACAAAGTGGATTGGGCTGAATCTCTGCTGCTCCAGGCAGTGCTACCCCAGGAACTCCCTTGCACTGCCAAACAGATGATGCTGACGAGGTCCAGTAGGCACTGAGTGACCAATAAGGATGCTATGAGAGAAAACCCTGTATTTTTTTTCTCTCTCTTTTTTTTTTTTTTTTTTTTTTCCACCAGCCTCTGGGAAAAAGGGTTTCAATTTTTAAAGTTCTGTCACAACAGGTTAGAGCAGTAACCACCACGGTTCACTGCCATCTGTATTTGTTCCATTTGTGGCCTTTATGATGGTTATCCACATTAATTATTTCGCTGCTAAAGTCCTTCCTAATTTCAACACACTGTTATTTCTAAGAAAGATGGATATTAAATATGCCACCCATCAGCACGGGGTGGCATTACACCCTGCTATTAAGTTCTGATGTGAAGGCTTGGCAAAAAATAACTTTGCTGTTTGTAATCACCGTGAAGTGTTTTAGTGTTGCAGCTTGGAATAAGAAATAAAGATGATGACAGGAACTGATTTCTTATTAGGACGCCAAGCAGGAGTTTTACATAAATCAGGAAGGAAATAAGGAGGTAACCCTTGGCTGGCCAAATCCTCCTGGGTACCTGCTGGCTGATGAAGAAGGGGATGGGTACCAGGTTGTTGAGGGCATCTCCACCCAGGCATGTATGTGCCCAGGGAGGACAAAAGACCAAGCCAAGGTTTGGTGAAGTGAATTATCACCCCAGGGAGGTTTCTAGGCTGGAGAGACCCAGAACTCCCAAGGAAGGAGCTGAGAGGTGATACTGAAGGCTCCCAGCAGCACCTTTCCTTGGGCAGCAGGAGCTTTGCACAAGCAAATGGGGCTGCAGCCCTCTTGCCCTCCTTGTTTGATACCTTATTTGATACCTATGGTGCTTATATATATATTTGATACTTGATACCCATTTGATACTTACTTGATACCCATGAGTGGAGAATGGATTCCCCCATCACCCCCATGTCACTTAAGGATGTCCCCAACCCTGGTGGGACATCCAGGATGGATGCAGCTTGACACACCATGCCCTTAAAGGAGCTGCTCTGTAAATCTGGCTCAGAGAAGGAGGTGAGAACCCCCCCTTCCAGCACTGGTGTTGAATTCCTGGGGGAGTTTGGCTTCAGCTCAGAGCTGGTGGGGAAGGACCCCTGGGAAGAGGGAGAAGGAATTGCATGGGCAGCTGCTGGGCAGGTTACCAGAGGTTGTAGTAACATCTGAGGATGGGGTGAGGGATCAATCTGCCTTGGATTGAGCCTAAGGAAAAGTCTTTGTGATTTGCAGTGAAACACTCAAAATAAAAAAAATAATAAAAAAAAACCAAACAAAACACCAAAACCAAACGGAGGTGGAGATCAAATGCAATGTTTTGCTGAGCTCCCAGATGAGATGTTCCCTCTTAGCAACGAGTGTTTGTGTACAGGTTTTGCAAAGAGTGAGGGATAATTTGAAATGAAAAGTAAACTAAAGGGGGAGAAAAGGCCCCTTTGTTATTTTTTTCCTTCCAGTGTCAAAACAAATCTAATTCCTTGGGTTTGAGGTTGGTTTTCTCTGTGTGTGTGTGTTTTTTTAATTTAATTTTATTTTATTTTTATTTTTGGCTGCTGTGGCTTTGGTTCCTCAAGCCCCAGAAGATTTGGTGAGGAGATGCTGAGGGTCTGCACTGTCTGTGCCTCAGAGGGATGCAGATTCCAGCTGCATCCACTTGGGCATCTCAGGTCCAAGGGCTGACCGCAAGGGGTGCTTCAGACCATCCCCCTGCACCCAGTTTAGTCTCCAGCTATTGTGGGTGCTCGTGGACCAAGGGAGGGAACACAACTCATCCCAGCTCAGTGACAGCTCCTCGAGTCCCTCTCAGCTCCCCAGCATCTCACGTTCAGTACAGAAGGCTACACCAACCTTTCTCAACTTTTGGTGTCTATTAATTAAATGCTAATTAATTATTAAAAGGCTATTTATTGAGATTTAGCAAGTCTGCAGCTAAGGAAGAATGCAAAAAATTAAAAACCAAAAAACCCTGGTGGTGACAGGTGTTCCACTCCAGTAATGAGGTTCTTAATAATCAGTTGGCATTTGTTTGACTTAGAATAACATTCTTATTAAATCTAAATCAACTCTTTACTTCAGACACTTAATTATACGTGGGTTATGGTGTTGGGTTTCTTTTTCCCCACTGCCTTTCCTTGGCCCAGAGGGAGTTCCCAGCCCGTGTCTGTCTCCAGGCACAGAGGGAGGAGGCTGTGCCTTAATAGATCTGAAAGGTGATGGTTATTCATCACCAGTGCCACTTCAGGAATGATTTCCCTCAGCTCCCAGGCACACTCAGTCTAACAGGAGCTTTATCTTCTCATTAGAAGAGCTGAGGCACTGGGGAAAACTCCAGGTTGGTCCCAGCCCCCTGTCCCTGGGTTAGGGAGGGAACCACCAGCCTCACCTTCCTCTCTCTCTTATTTATTAGAAACCACATTTTGTGCTGGGAAAAGTTGCTGGTGCAGTGCTGGAAACCCAGAGGAGGGGGAACTAATGATTGAGTCCCAGACTGGTTTGGGTTGGAAAGGGTTTTAAAATCTCATCCAGTGCCATCCTCGTGAGCAGGGACCCCTCCCACAGCCCAGGGGGCTCCAAGCCCCATCCAACCTTCAGCACTGCCAGGGATGGGGCAGCCACAGCTTCTGGGGCACCCAGGGGCTCAGCACCCTCATAGTGAAGAATGTCTTCTTAATATCCAGCCTGAATCTCCCCTCTGGCAGCTGCAAACCCTTCCCCCTCATCCCATCCCTCCAGGCCCTTGTCCCAAGTCCCTCCCCAGCTTTCCTGGAGCCCCTTCAGCCACTGGAAGCTGCTCTACGGTCTCCCCAGAACCTTCTTCTCTCTTCACATCTCTTCTCCTTCTCCTTCTCCTTCTCCTTCTCCTTCTCCTTCTCCTTCTCCTTCTCCTTCTCCTTCTCCTTCTCCTTCTCCTTCTCCTTCTCCTTCTCCTTCTCCTTTTACTTTTCCTTCTCCTTCTCCTTCTTCTCCCTCTCCTTCTCCTTTTCCTTCTCCCTTCTCCCTTCTCCCTTCTCCCTTCTCCCTTCTCCCTTCTCTTCTCCAGGCTGAACACCCCCAACTCTCCCAGCCTGGCCCCAGAGCTGCTCCCATCACCTCCATCACCTCCTCTGGACTGGTCCCAGCAGCTCTGTGTCCTTCTTGTGGTGGGGGGGCTCCAGAACTTGACCCAACACTGCCCATGGGGTCCTCAAAAGATCAGAGCAGAGCAAAAATAAAACGTTCCTCCAAACATCTGCCTGAGCAGAACCCCCCCAGAGAGAAGCAAGAGCTTCCCAAAATGCCTTTGCAGTTTCTCTGGCTGAATTTTTGCTGGTGTGGAAGCCAAAGGCTCCATTATCCAGACAGTTTGAGTCCTCCAGGGTCAGCAGTGAGTCTGAGACCTCCTTGCTGGGTAGGTTTGTCCCATGCCTGGCAATGGGGAGCTGGGCAGGGGAGCAACTGCTGCCTTTAATCACAATTTAATTGCTTCCCCTTTCTAATGCAGCTTTTAAAAACCAACTGAGGACCCCAACTGGGTGCTCTTTTAGCACAAACAACAACAAGGAGGGAAGGGGAGAAAAAGCAAAAGGAACTGACAGCAACAAACAATCTGTGCTATTAGAGGATCATTATTCTGATATTATTTATTTCAGATTTTTTTGATGTTCTCCAGTACTTGACTTCCCAGGCTCATTTAGTTCTTTTTGAAAGCAAAGTGGTGCTGCAATTTACCAGGAGAAAATGTGATAAACATTACCAAGGTGGGGGCAGAGGAAAAAACCCAGTGACTGGAGGGATAAATCTGTCTTGATGTGAGGATATGAGGGCTGGGGAGATGTGTGGGTGGATGGAGAACATTGTCCATGGGCTCAGAGCCCCAGGACAGGGGCAGAGCATCCAGACATTCAAGTGATGGTTCTTTGAGCTGCCTTTTACATTTCAAAGTTCTTCTCTGCATCTTGCCAAGGCAGATGCTGGTTGGCAGGAATCTTTTCCTCCATCTCCTTTGATATATTTGCAATTCTGTGACTCTGTTGTGGGTGGGTTTTGCTCCTTGGCTCCCTCTGATTTGTGCTGGGTACAAAGGGAGCAGGGCAGGGGTGGCCCAGGGGGCAATAATGCTGCAAACCCAATATCTCAGTCTCAGGAGGAAATATCACTTGGCATTTGTGTCCCAGAACCTTGACATGAGCAGCATCAGGGATGCAAAAGGTTCACGAGGTCCTTCTGACCACAGTTAAGTTTGGGAGCTCATGATAATTGGAGAGGTTATAAAAAAAAAAGTGAAAGCATCACAAGAGTGCAGATCCTGGGGAGGAATAAGCTAGAAAGGTTCTTGAGCGTCCCCAAAGCCTTGGGACCTGCCTGGTGTTGGTGCCAGGAAGGGTTTGGTCCTGGGATCATTGGACCTCCAGGCTCTGTTTGGGTTATTATTGAGAGGCTGTGAGTGGGGGCTGTTGTGTCTGAGTGGTTGGATGGATTAAGAGGATCCCTTCTGAAGTTTGCTGTCCCAGAAATAAACCACAACCTTGAAGAAACTGCTTTGGATGAGAAGGAACTCCCCAAAAAACCCACTCACAAGGGGCTCTGTCGAGTGTTTGGGTAAAAGCAAATGGAATGCAGGTTTTTGAGGGTAAAACAAGCAGATTCTTGAACGTTTCAACCAAAGCCAAGTTGGTAAAAAGTTTGTTTTCTTCCAATCCTGTTCTTTTTCTGGACATCTTCAACCCTCCCTGTTGCCTTGTTTTATTCCCTGGGGAATAATTCCCTGTGCCCAGCTCCCCAAACCCCTCCATGGGTTGGGAGCCCACTCTTCATCCCCCCACCTGAGCCTGGCAGTGTGAGACTAATGGGGATTTTGGAGCATAGATTGATTTCTGGGAACACTGACTTTTCTTGGGGTTTCTCTGCTTTTTTTTTTCCTCTTTGCCAGTGATCAGAGCAGCCTGAGGTGCTGGTGTATCCCAGTGGGACACCTTGGTGTGTGGCTGGGTGGGCTGGGTTTCCTCCTGAGAGTCCATTTAAAAAAATAAAAAAATAAAAAAAAAAAAAAAGAAAAAAGAAAAAACAAAACAAATCACAACAACAACAACAACAAAACTTACTGCCACAAATCCTGCAATTCATTTCTCATCAAAATAAACCAGGATATTGGAAAAATGAGCCTTGAAGTAGCAAAATGATTGAAAGACGTGCAGATAATTTAACTGTAGCTATCTGGTTCAAAGAAACCTTTTATGCTCAGTGCACTCTGGGTTTAGAGCTGCCAATGTGGGTTGGTTTTTTCCAAGTGATTTATTTATTTTGAAAAAAAAAAAATAAAAAAAAAAAGACACCCTGCCACGTGCCACAGATTCCAAAAGCTCCTTGGGGAGGGCCGTGGCCTTTGCTGGGTTATTTCTAACCTGAACCCTCTCTGCTGGGATTCCTCTGAAGTTTGTGGGTTGCAAAGTGGGGTTGAGCCCCATAATTTCCCACCTCCTCCTGGGCTTCCCATGGGAAAAAGGCTGGAGATGGAGACAACCTTACCAAACCCCCCTGCTTAGAACCCCCCCCAAACCTCCTTTCTTGGTGTTGGGAAGAGGCAGGAGAAGGAAATAAAGCAAACCCCTGATTCCTACAAAATAAACCCTGCTGGACTCTGCCTCCCACCTCTCAAGCTCCAACACTCCCCTTGGGGTTTTTTATCTCAGCTCCCACCAGAGCTGGTGGCACGGGGGCTGTTGTAGAGCAGATGAATTGATGGGGAATAAAAAAAAAAAAAAAAAAAATTAAACAGGTTTCCTAAAGAAAAAAAAGACCCAGCCTCATCCTGCCTCCTGCTTTGGCACCGTACCAGAGCTCATGGCCATTATGTGACTTTTTTTTTAATATTTTTAGGGCAAGGAGAGGGATTTCCTCTCCCCAGAGCCTTGGCTTGTGTCTCAGAAGCATCTTTAAATCTTTAAGGTACTGGGGGAGGCTTCTCCTTGCTGGCTGCCATCAGGAGCTGTAAGGAACCTGCTGATGGACAGATGGAGCTCTGCAATTACACCCGGGGAGGGCTGGGTGGGGAAGAGCTCCCTGAAATTATTAATGTGGAGAGACAATTAGAGGCTTTTCCAGAAGATTCCCTCTCCCTCCCATCTGTGCTCTGTGGAAGGAGCTTGATGCTGATGATGCTGGCTCCAGCCTCAGCCCTTTTGGGTTGGTTTTTTGTTTGTTTGTTTGTTGTCCAAAATCCCAGCTTTGTGTTTTTATGTTCAGATTTGGCTAAAAACTCCCCTTGATTTGGGGGAGAAGGGGAAGATGCTGAGGGAGGATTTTTGGGGCAGGGGTTTTGCTGGTGATGTGGAGCCCTCCTCACATGGCTGGGGGTACCCAAAGGTTCCTTTTCCAGCCTCTCAGGGGTCTGATTTGGGGTGAAATGTGGCAATTTCAGGCTTGCCAGGGACATTTTCAAACAGGTTTTGAGGAGGGCAAGCAGGTCCAAAGGCTGGCAGCAAAGGGAGTGGCCAATTGCAACCCAGTTTCAACCAAAATAATTCTTTTCCTGTTGACTGGGGTTTAATTTTTAATTTTTCATGTGCTGAGGAGTTAAATTGGAATTGGTTGGGGTGGCTGACTCCTTTTTTCCCCCTTATTTTAAAACCAAAACAAAAGGAAATAAACAAGTTAGCACATTTCATTTCAGCATCATGAGGTTATTTCTCAACAGTTTATTTTTCACATTACAGTCACTTCATTTTGAAAACGTTGCCACTGGCCATTTGTGGAGTTTTCTGAATTAGGGGGGAAAATAAATATATATAAATCTGAAAACCAAGTCGTTTCAGGTTTGAAACTCCTGATGATCCCCAAAGTCCCACGTCAGCTTTTCTTCCCCTAGGAAAGAAGAAGATAAATTGGGTGAAAACTTTTCCCCAGCTCTCATGATAACTCTGCAGATGATGCTTGTGGTCTGAATCCATCACCAAGTATTTCCTAAGGCACCACAGCTTTTCTCTCTCCCTGCTTTTTTCCCAGACTCCCAGCAAGGGAATTCCATGTTTATGAACATCACTTGAGGAAGTTTGCAGGGTGGGGGTGAGCTGCTTCTGAGGGACCTTTGTGTCTCTTTTGCTCCTTTTTTTTATGGAGGAGAGGAACAAAAATGCAGCTTTCCAGGGTGGGTTCTGCTGTTGGAAAGGTCTCAGACTCCTGTGTCTTTGGTTTGTGTAGCAGTACCAAAAATTGGCATTTCTTGTTGCATCCCTTTTCTGGTCTCCAGCTTCTTGGCTGGAAAACCCTTGGGCAAGGCAGCAAACCCCCTCTCTCTGCCTTTCCCTAGGAGAGATTTCCTGAGCATCCTGGGGCTGGTGGGGGGAGAAACCTCTGGGTTTTACCAACCCCCTCTCCCGAGTCATTTTTCCTAAGGTGCTGCCACTCTTGCAATTCATTTACGTGTTTGCTGGTGGGGGAAAAGCAGCAGATGAGGCCCTCAGTGCTTGATGCCAGTCCTGGCTTTGGAAAGGCAAATTGGGTGGCTGCAAAGGGTACCTCCAGCCTCCCCAACACTCCCCAGAACCTCCCCAGCCTCCTCTGATGGGCCCATCCCAGGTGTTGGCATCATTGCCAGGCAGCAACGTGCAGGCATCTGCTGTTCTGGGGAGAGCAGCTTGGATGTGGGGACCTTGGAAAGTTCACCTGCATTTTTTCCTTGTGGAAAAGCCAACAGAGAAAGGGCCATCAGGCTGTTCCTCCAGAGGGGGGTGGTTTTGGCACAGTTCTCTCTGGCTCTTGCTGCATCCGAGCGGTGCAGAGGGAGCGTGGGTGGGGGCTGATGGAGCCTGTGCCAGCCCTGATGCTCTTTAAGTGGTCCTGGATGGAAGCAAACTTCGGAGGAAGGGATTTAACAGAGCTTCCCAGCTCCCCCACCTGCTGCTGGCAGCCCTGGCAGGAGTTTTCCTGGCAGCCAGCTCCCAGAGAATCACAGCACTTGGCCTCCCACCCTTCACCTTCATCCAGGTGATGGATTCCAACTTCTTTCTGCAAGTTCACTGCCATTAGATGCAGGAGTGGTGCTGCTAGATAAGGCAAGAGACAGTCAAGGGTGCTTCCACTTCCTAAATTATTTCCCTTTTTTCTGACTGTATTTCCCCACCCTTTCCTCTGGTTCCACTCCTTCCTCTTCTTTCCCCGTTTTCCTCGCTATACCCGAGCGTTGCCACCCTTTAAGAGTTGATATCCTTTGGTTTAGAAGTGGCAAAAGGAGAATTGCTTGGAAGTCTTTCAATGGGGAGAGGGATTTTCCCCGTGAAAGAAAAACGTGCAGCTCGCAGCCCAAGTTTGGAGGAAGTTTGACAAGAAGGCAGAGAGAGGGGGATGAGATGATCTCTCCCTGCTCCTCTAATTTACAGCTCTGACAATCCGAGGCCATTAGTGCTCATCCATCTCCAGGTATAAAGGGGATGGGGGGGAAGCCAAAATAATAATAATAAAAAATCATCTCATGCCTCTCAGCATTGACCAGTTATTCTTAAGGAAACCATGTATCTTCTTTACTTTGGCATCAACATAAATAAAATTATTTATCTCTCCAATTTAAATGCTCTGCACCTTTAGCAGGCAATAAATTCTTCTCTCCTCTCCTTTTATGTATTTCTGTCTCGCTCCATCCTTCACCCTGAGTATGAAACCATCATTTCCTTCTACACTTGGGGCAGGGGCAAAGCCCCAGAGTTCTCTCCAGTTGTGTTTTCCTTGGGGAAGGATGGGATCTGATGCTGTGGGATGCCTGGGCTTTGGGGGATGGGGACCCTGGTGATGCTGTGGATGCTCCTGGGCTCCATCAGCACTTTCCTTTTGCTTGTTGTCTTTAATCAAAAAAAGTTGCTGGGGGTTTTTGGCTTGACAGCAGAGGAAAAAGTACAAAAAAAAGACACATAAAGCTTATAACACATCTTGCTTTCTGCTTCTCCCTCTCCTCAGTGCGTTTATCCCAGACGCTCAACCTCTGCTTCGCTTTTCTTTCTCTCCAGGATTTAGAAATGGAATTAAAATAGTAATAATCATCATCTCAGAAATCAATGTGTGTTCTTGCAATGAGGAAATCATAAAGATTTGAGTAGCAGCCTCATTATTCCTGTCTTGCCTGGTGCTGTGAATGATGCTGACTGTTCTGTGCCTGCTGCACCGAGGAAGGGCAAGTGGGGTCCCTACAGGGGACATCTCAGCAGCATCCCCCAGCTGGGACCTGAAGAAACTTCCAGCAGAAAAATCTGAGTCCCAGGGTGTCTTTTAGTGGAAAGTTTTTGCTCCCATCATGGGGAGTATAAAGGGGTTGGGGTGAGTGGTTTTGTCTCAGGACCATTTGCAGAAATACCATAGGGATCAGTCTGCTCACCTGGATTTAGTCTTAAATTAGAATCCTTGTTTTTCAAAGCCTTTGCTCTCTTTCCCCAACCAAAAATAACCTGGCAGCAATGACATTTTAACAGCAAATTAAATGAAAACATTTGTTTGGAATTGACATTTTGGCTTGAAATGGTGACTTGTTGTGGATTTTGGTGTTGCTGCACATGAGAAGAAGTGAGATTGTCTTGAGAAATAGCCCTGAACTCTCAGGACACAGAGGGGACACTTTGGGACAGACAGGGAACACTCTGATCCTGGAGTGGCCCAAGGATTCTGCATCAGCTTCTGGGGAGGGAGACAGGAGATGGCTACCTGCCTTCTGCAAAACCTTGGAATCTTATTAAAAGAAAGCCAAAAAAAGGCCACTTTTCTGCTTGCATGAGAAATTTTCCAAAGGCAAAGGGTGGGGGGATCAGTTTTTCCCATCAGCCAATCTTCACCACCATTAGGAGGATGATACTGATGCTGTGTGGAGCTTTCACCTTCTTTAAATATCACTGACATTTCTTTTCATTACTTGCTCTTAATTATAATGAAGCTGAAGCCTCCTCCGTGCCCTGATGGGGAATTTATCCCCAAAAAAGCATCTAGAAACTTCTGGTTTCTTGGGCTGCAAACATCCTTTCATCTCTCCAGCATCCCATCTGCCTGCTCCTCCACTGCTTCCTTCCTCTTCCCTGTGATCACAGCCACCCAGACTTATTAAAGGAACATTTGCACAAAGTCTTCGTTTGCATTTCAGATGAAACAAAGGCACAGAAACCCACAGGATAAAAAGGAGAGGGGAAAAAAAAAAAAAAAAAAAAAAAAAAGAAGAAGAAGAGGGGAAAAAAAACCCAACACAGCAAAACCCAAATCCAACTCTGCCAGCCCAGTTCCTCCCCATTCCTCACATCTGAAGAGATAATTAAATGTATCCAAAGGTAACAATCTCAGCCCACCCCCACGCTCCTTGATCATTTCTCTTGGATCTTTGCTTCCCCCCAGATGGTTTTGGGATGGGATGGGTTGTTTGGGGTGTTTTGTTTGTTTGTTTTGCTTTTTGATGAGGAATTTGTGCGATATTGCCCCCTAATGGCTGTCCAACGGGAGAGCTGGGAGAACTGCCCAGGAAACCTTTATTATTCCTGGGAGGAGAACAGGGCTTTTTTGGACACAAAGAGGGGTTTGCTCCAACAGAATGAATGAAGATTTCATGCCACACTCTGGTAATGCTGCTCTCCAAACCTTTTGCTTTTCATCCCTCTACCCCAAAAGAGAACTAACCAAAATTAAGTGTTTGGGAAGGCATTTCTCCACTCCCCCCCCCCAAAAAGCCCTTTCTGAGCTGCTTCCACCCTGCAGGAGCTGCCTGGAGGCCCTCAGCAGCATTTGCAGCCCTGCAGACAGGAGCTCCTCCAGTCATTTCTTTTTGGAAGGAGGGAAAACATTTTGACTTGCACTTTCAGACATAATGATGAGGGTTGGTTACCCAGATCCACGCATTTCCTTTTGTCATTTTCATTTATTACTGTTTTAAATTATTTCACAGCCCTGCAAATCTCCTCCTGACAGCCACAGCCCAGGCAGGGAAAGCAAAAGAGAGAAGGGAAAAAAAAAAAAAAAAAGAAAAAGAAAACCTCCAAAGTGTTCATTTTTCACATAATATATTCCAATCCTGTTAGGTCATGCTGGTGAAGGTAATATTTCTGGCATTCATTTAATGAAATTGACATTGATGAATGGTTAATTATACAAATTACATTCTTATTAAATCCCTTGGAATCGCTGCCTTAGAAAGTCTTAGCTCTGGACTTCACACACTTGAAACGTGGTGGGGTTTTTTTTCTTCAGAGCATCTTTACTGCTGGCTGCTGTGAGACCGTCTTCCAAAAAACCTTGAAAAGCATTAAAAATCCCCTGGTTAAGTCAATTACTGCAGATAAGTTAATCTTAATGGAATGCTCAAACCCCTGTCCTTGCATAAGTTTACTTTCCATCCCCTCTCCCAGCTCTGGAGGCGCCCGAGAGAAAAGTTTTCCGGCGATTGTTGTGACAAATGGATTAAGAGTGAGATTAGTAGGGTTGGGTGCCAGATTTCCCTCAAAGAGGGAAAAATTCCCATTTTGGGGTGAGGGAGAGCAGGATGCCTCTGTTCCCCTGGGTCTGTGGCTGGGCAGGGATGCAAAGCAGCTCTATCACAGCACCTTGATCCCCCTGTAAAGAGGTAGAAAAAACCCAGCAATGGACAAACCTCTTCTTATTCCCAGGGTGTTAAATCCTCCTCCCAGCCCTGCCAGATCCTCCTGGTGCAGACGTTGCCATCGTTTTAATTGCAGAGCACTGGCAGATATTAACCAGGCCCTGGATGTTCAGGGAATATATGTAATAAATAGACTATTAAGTTAAGCAAGTTTTCAGCTTCAGCAGTGAAAGTGCCCATCTATCTTGCATGCCTTCCTGCATGCTTCATTACCACATGTAACCACACTGAAAAAATATGCTTTATCCTTTCTAATTAGATGAGAAGTTCCCCGAGATATACGGTGGTGCTGCCAAGCACCTGACACTCTGTCGAGTTCCCTGCTTCCAGCAGCTTCTAATGAAATTTATTCCCAAGCCTCAGATTAGACTAAGCTAACATCACTTCATCTTCTCACTTGACAAGAGTTATGGACCAGGTTCTCTAGGACAGACTGCCCAGGATTTAGGGAGTGTGAAGGGAGTCACTTGTCATGGTGGGTACCAGGGGAGGTGATGCTGCCCCTGTTTCCCCATCCTCTTATTTCTCCTGAAATTCCAAAAAGGATGGAGCATCATCCTCAGCTTCTTTTCATTGATTTTTCAACCAAATTCCAGGCTGGCTTTGCCTTCTTAATGTAGATAACAGCAGATAATAATTAAGACATGAGCTCTGCCCTCTTTGGAGGGGGAGGAGAGCATGCAATATTATTTGAAGCGAGGAGAATGTCCCCAAAATGCAAAATATTTTCCTTAAATGATGCAGGCTGCAGAAAAGTGTCCCAGAATTGTCCCTGCAGCACCATAGCATTTCTCTGCCATGGTCCTGGTGTGCTCTGAACTGCTCTAAGGCTTTCAGCAATGGGTAACCAGGGGGTTTGTTTTCATCCAGATTTTTTTTTTTTTTGTCCTGAACTTTGAGGGAGACTGGAGACCCATAGAGGCTGCAGGGACTTTTCAGGAATGAGCTGTTTGGCTTTGGATTTGGGGTCTGATCCCTCTCCTCCCCCCATCCCTTCTCCCCAGCTTCTTTGTCTGACAAGCAAAATGTTGAAGCCTTGGCACCTGCCAGAGCCTCAGATGAGCCAAAAGCAGGAGAAATGACAGAGCTGCCACTGCCTTTTCCTTTTTTGACTCAATAAGCTTCATAATCTCTGTATAACCACCTATATCACCCAAAGACAGGAGGAGCAGGGGGAACTTTATGAGCTGGTTAGAGCAGGCAACTCCATCACCAGCCGTGACTATTATTATAAAATATTCTGGAATTTAACTCAATAAAAAAAACTAATAATGAGAGAAACCATCTCTGCCTTTGTTTATGGCTTCTTTAACTGTATAAATGAGCACGGGGTGATTAATGAGGGTGATCCAAGAGAGAAAGATTTGCATGCACAGTGCCTGAATTATTTCCTTACCGCATGTGCTTCCCAGTCCCTCTGTTTATTGTGCTGCTCAACGCTGTTTAATACAGAATGACTGAAGTTATGAGATCCTATTTATTCCACCTGACATTGTCCCCTCTGCCAGCTCAGCCCCTGGGACAGATAGTGCATGCACAATGAATTCAGAAAATATATTAAAAAGCAATTATAAACTCTCTGCCTTCGGTGTCCTGGCCTTATTCCTCACAAAGCTCCCTGAGAATTAGCATAATGTCTACAGGCTCTCATGGAGTTATCAAAACAAGACAAGGCTCTCTCTTATTTTCAAGAGCTGATGGATTTGGGAGCTAAAGGTTGCCAAAGGTGCCTTCACATGCTCCTCCTCCACCCCCTGGGAAATGTTACTGGTGCCAGTAGCATCTTTTCCTCCACCACCAGAATGAGGGTGGCAGCCTCAGTTTTGCCAGCTCAGCACCCATTGCTTGCATTAAGTGATGCTCTTTGCTCTTCCCACCACGGTGACTCCAGTATTAGAATTTCATTATGTTCCTGGGCTGCTTGCCCCACTGTTTGCTGCTTTATAGACTCCTAAAAACCTCTCAGAGGGAGGGGAAAGGCATCAGAGAGAGCTGTTTCCTAGACAATGGGTAATATTTCTTGGCTGTTAGATATTGCAGGGTAAGATCCTCTTGGCTGGTGAGCTGGATTTCATCATTTCTCTCTCACTCCTTCTCTAGAGCTCTAAAAGCAGATGTTGGGTGAGCTCTGCAGTGGGAGCATCCTGCACACCCAGGCTTCCAAACCAAAACAGGAACCCACTGCCTCCAAAACCATTTACCCTGGTAACAGCCAAGGTGGGGACAAAAAGCACCACTTAGGGGCTTTTTGACATTGCAACAGCTCCTCAGTTAGTTTAAAATGTTTTTTTTGTGGAATATTGTGGCAAAACAACAGTGTTTAATTGAAGAAAACCAGCAAAGCCACCACAAAACCAAGGCAGCTCTGCCAGGTGGCACTGGCAAAAACTTCTCATCTGGTTATCATGCTCTTTTCTTATTAATTTCTTCTCTTTCACATCCTAATGGATCTGTTGCAAGGTAGGATTGAGCCAGGTGACATCTTGTGTCTATATTTAGTGATATTTGTGGGGTTCATTCCAGCCCCACTGTCATTCTTTCCCACAAACCTCGTGCAGGGTTTTAACTCACTCCCTGCACAGGGAAGGCAGGAGCAAACATATTGGTATTTCAGGAAGTACTCAAAGGCTTTCACAGCCTGTCTGCACCCAGAAACTGTTTATCCAGCATCTTAATACAGACCAATTTGTATACCTCAAAACTACATTTATTCTGCAAATTGTTTATTGAAAGGCAACAGAAGGAAATGGGCTTTGCTGCTATTGAATTCATTAGGAGCAGGCTGCCTGATTGCTTTTATTCCTTTTAACCTCCTACTGTATATTTTATTTGTTCAGAATATTTTATATACCTTGGCAGTGTGCTGAGCTGGGGGTTTTAGGGGTATCTGGGGGAATGAAATCAGCCACAGACAGAGTGGAATCAGATCAGGTCACTGCCTTGTACCCCACACACTGGTTTGGTTGGAGTAAGTGAGAGAAAATAATGATAAATTAAATGATCTTGTTTCTCTTCTTGTTTATCATCTCTCTAGTTGCTCTGAGTGGTCACAGAACTATGATCCTCCCAGGCTTTCCACCTAAGGGCTGGGAGTCCTTCAAATGTAGGGCTTGGGGGTGGTCAGTCTCTTGGTGGCCTGTAGGAATGATTTCTCTCCTTTTTCCCATGTAAAACACATTCTGGGAGAGGTTAGCAGCCTGTACCTGCTGCTGAGCACCTCGGGTTTATTGAAGTCACCATCAGGTTTGTTGTCACAGCTGATGGCTTGGTGGGGATGAGCCAAGGAAGGGTGGCAGGACCCTTTCTGGGTGATGGATGTTTCCTCATGGGGTGCTCCTAAAATCCTTAATCCTGCCTAAGTGCTCAAGCATTTATGGCTGCTTCAGAAACAGAGGGGAAAAGCCTAAAAATAAAAACTTCAAGAGGAATTAGCTACACCAGGCTCGTGTCTTCTTGCACCAGGCAGACAGGGCAGAGCTGTGAGGCTTTGCTGGGTATCCTCACCACCTTGTCTTGCACTTACAGAAGGGTTTTGAGCAGAAATCCTGTGGTTTACCTACTTACGTTGGTCATGTTGGGTGTCAGTCACCCCAAATCACTCAGCCCCAGTCTTAAATCTTGTGGTCACCTTCTCTGCAGAGCAGTCCCCCTGCAAGCAGCCTTTTTGGAGGGTGGTTCAAGATTTAAACACAACCAGTGCTTGGTGTTTAGAGGTGTTTTGGGGAGTGTGAAACTCTGTGAAGGGGTTGGAGTAGGGCTTGCAAGCTGGTTAGGATGCTGCTACCTCCAGGGTGTAAGAAAAGGTTCCCCATAACTTTGTTGCTGTAAGATGCTGGAGTCTTATTCTGCTGTCTTGTACTGGGGGAAGCAATGAAGAGCTGAGAATAACTGAGTCCCTGGGCTGCAGAGTGGTGTCTGGCAGGAGGGGTTTTTCCCCTTCTGAGTAAAAGTTATAGGAAAGGAAAATAAAAAAGAAAAGGAAGAGGGAGCTTTGCTTGGGGAGGGAGTTTTGACACTAGGAAATAATATTGCTCTGAAAGGGACTAATAATCCTTTCTTTTTTTTCCTCCCTTCTATCAGAAAGAGAGATTTCCTCCTTGTCCCTCCCAACCTACAACCCCCAAGGGGTCTAAGGGCAGGGTGTTGGCACCTGCCTCTTGCTTTGCTGTTCTGCTTCCAGCTCATAAAAACTCAGTTTTCTTTTTCCATTTTTTTATTTTATTGCTCAAATCCTAAAATACTGCAGGAGGAATTGCTGGGGGTGAGCAGGGGTGCAAGCCAGCCCTTTATTACACAGACACATCCCTGGGTGTAGGGCAAGGTGTACCAATGATTTTGCAACCCTACACCAGCTGAAAGATGTAGAGATGTGGGGGTTTTCCCCCTCTCCACCCCTTTTTCTTTACTCTTTTCTGACTGGGGGTGGAGGGGCAACTTGTTAAAGAAAAAGGGTGGCTCCCACCCTAAAGCTGCAGCCTTGTTTTCCCTGGGAGGGAGACAAAACTTTCTGCTGAGCTTGACTTCAAAGGCAAACGTCGAGCCTGCAGAGATTCATTTTAGTAATTCATGTGCAGCTGCATTAGTTAGGGGCTTCACAATGTTTTATCCACTTGTCACGATTAGACATTATTATTATTGCTGAAAACAGAGATGGCTGAGAGATAATAATTTTTTATGAACCTCCCGTCAGAATTAATGTCTGCTCCAGACTTGCCCATTTGCTGAGGTTTAAGCTAATCATTCCTTATATGTGTTTCAAGCCTTTAGTGAAGTACAAATAATTTGAACTAATTAGCTTATTAAAAGAAGGGAACGAAAACAAATGGCACATGAATGAATTGTGGGATTTCGGATGGAATTAATATCTCCCTAATACATGTGGATTTGGGAAATTCATTATGCATTCGTAATCAGAGCTGATGAATCACCTAGCTAATTCAGGAGTAATTAGCCATGAACTACTGACACTGAGTTTAAGGTGTGACCACACTACTTGGCTTTATCCTCAGGACTCAATTATGGTCTCCAAGGCCTGAGGAAACTCAGCTGTGTGCCTGTAAAACCAGTCAGTGCTAAGCTGGGCTGTGGAGAGACCTGCTGTGATTTATGATGGTGCTGAAGGAGATGGGGAGGGAAGGTGTCCACACTTCCAGCTCAGCAGGATGCTGATGGGCTATCACACTCTGGAATAGTCCTAGCCATCCAGCAGCTTCTAGGGGTGTTGAGGCATGTTGACTTTTTATAAGGGATGTGGGGAGAGGACAAGAGGTGATGGCTTTAAACTGGCAGAGAGGAGATTTAGGTTAGGTTTAAGGCAAGGGTGAAATTCTTCTTCATTTCTTCTTAGGTTTAAGAAGAAATTCTTCACTATGAGGGTGGGGAGACCCTGGCCCAGGTTGCCCAGGGAAGCTGTGGCTGCCCCATCCCTGGCAGTGTCTCAGCCCAGGTTGGATGGGGCTTGGAGACCCCTGGGCTGTGGGAGGTGTCCCTGCCCATGGCAGGGGTTGGAATTAGGTGACCTTTAAGTCCCTTCCAACCTAAACCAGTCTGGGATTCAATGGCAAGGGAGAGTTGGAGGAGGCCTTGCTGGGATGTACAGGGAGTGGGAGGGATGGAGGAAAGCACCAAGGTGTGTTTTCAGTGGCACAACAGGAGGGTTGTGGGAAGCATTGGGTGGAGGGTGTAAGGAACAGGAGGTGCTGGAGTTGGGAGGAGGGCAGAGCCTGGTGGGACAGTGACCTTTGGGATAGGATTGGGGCTGGATGCAACAAGGTGTTTGTGTTTGCAAAGAGCAGAGGAAAGGCTGTTGTGGTTACAAGGAGATTCAGAGCCTGGCTGAGAGCTCGAGCCTGGGGGTGGAGGAAAAAGAGGGGGAAGAGGATGCAGAAAGGCTGTGGGGGGAGAAGACCAGGATGAAGTTCCTTCCTGAGTGGCAGCAGGGTGACAAGGTGCACGTGGGTGGAAATGGTCCACCCAGATCTTCCCATCACTAAACTGAACCTCTGCTGAGGATCTGTGACTCATCTGCCTCCAGGTACCAAAGCAGTGTTTGCAGATAAGATTATCCAGGGATTAATTGTAGAGGGAGAGGAGCAGTGTAGATCAGTCATCCCTTGAGAATAGACATAGATCAACAGCATTTAGAATTACCTCTGGGTGTTTAACAGCCGTGGATCACCAGAGTACCTGAACACCTCCCATGTAAAACCAACAGGCTCGTTAATTATGAAAAATAATTCAAGTCACATCAGTGTAAACCCATGGAATTCTCTGCCTTCAGTCCAGAGGAGGCTGCAGTGTGCCTGTGCTCACTCTGGGGCTAGGGGCCATCAGAATATCTTTTTTCCATTTCCTCCTGCACCTTCTCCAAACAGCCCTGGGGAGGGAAGGCTGAGGGGCAGCAGTTTTCCTGTGCCCATCCCTCCCATGGTGCAATCTCCTCTCTTTGCTGCTGGAAGCACCAACAGCTTCCAGAGCCAGCAGCATTCCTTAGGGAACCCTTTTTGATACCTTCACTGACACTCTTCCCTGCAGCCACCTTGCAAAGAGCTGCCCCTGGTCCTGGTGCAGTGTGAGGAGCTGGATTTGCTCCTGGAAAAGTCCATACTCAGCTCTGCATCTCCAACAAGGGATCCCTGAAGGAGCACAGAGGGAAATCCAGGGACCGGGCTCCATCAGCTTTGCCTACACTTCCCAGGGCCCTCATGTGGTGCTGCCTAAGAGAAAAAGCAAAGCAAAACAAAACAAAACAAAACGGGAAATCATATTCTGTGCACACCAAGAACTCCAGCTCACTGCCTGTCCCTCCAAGCAGGGGGTGCTGGGCAGGTACTTGCGATGCCGCACGCGGATCTGAAGTGCAGAGCAATCAGCAAGAATAAACAGGAGCAATTACCTCTGGCTTCGTGGTGATGGAGGACTGGAAATTAGCAGTGGAGTTAAACACTAATAAGATGCAGAACACTCTGTAAGCCGGCAGAATTTTATAGAGTAGAATCCAGAGTAAATAAAATTACAATTTAAACAAAGGTAGATAATTTAATTATCTCCAAGGCACGGGGCTAAAATTGGGAGGGATTGGCTAATCAAGGTGCTGGGACAAAAAGTGAGAACCTGCCTGTGAGGAAGTAGAGGATGGGTTTCTGGGGCTGACAGGGTGAGTTGGGTCTGGGTGCTTGGAGGCTGAGGTGGCCTCTAGCATCCTTGGAGCATCCTTTGCCCTCAACTGGGGTTTGCTGAACCTCAAAGATGAAGGGAAGTCTGGAGGCTGAGGGCTGCAGAATGAAGTCACCTTAGGTGCTTTCACCATTGCCTTTGCTTGGCTTTTTTAGCTCTCAGCTTTTCACTTTGTCATTTCAGTTGGGTTTCTAAGAAATTAATGGAGTCAGAGTTGTGATGGAACAGCCACCTCCAAAGACAGGTGTGACACCCTTCCCCAGTGCAGCACCCCAGGCTCAGTGCCACCATCCACCCATCCATCCACCCATCCATCCATCCATCCATCCACCCACCCATCCATCCATCCATCCATCCTTCCAAAACTGCCCAGCCTGCCTGATGCCAACTTCCACATCAAAACCTCTGCAAGATCTTTGGTGCTCTCAAGCCTTGGGTGCCCTTCCAGCTTAGAGCAGAGGTCATTTCCTCTCTGGTTGCTCCTTTGTGTGAAGCCATGAGGTCTCTTCTCCATCCCTGACATCTTCCAGCAGTGAAGAGAAACACCACTTTGAAAGCAATCTGCCCTCACAGCCCTTTTGCACCCAGAGATTTCAATCTCTGAAAGCAGAAGTTTGTGAGGAGCAATTGCCTGCTGCATCCCAGTGTGAAATGGCCTCTCTCAGTTCCATGCTGATGCCAATCTTCTAAGGCAAAGCAGATCTTCTTCCCAGCCCATTGTATTTCACTAATTTAATTCCATTCTGTGTGTCAAATCGCATTAAACATTCACACCAACAGAAGATCTATTTTTTCCCTCCTCTTCTTTATTAATATTAAGACATTTATTTGTCTTTTTTTAGTGAAATTAGAGAGGAATCAAAACCTTTTTTTCTGGAAAAAAGGAGTTCTTTGCAGGCAGGTTCAGCTGCAGCTGTCTCTCTCTCTTGAGTGCTGGCTGGGATTTTTCTGCAATTTTTTTCCTCCCATTTCCCAAAGCTTTTGCCCAAAAGTCCCCTACCTGTCCCCCTGCTGGACTTCAGGTGGCAGATGGGTTGGGTAAGCAACGAGGTGGTGGGCTCTGTGTTTAGAAATGTCCTGTTGTCCTGAGTGTCACCTTGGTGGGAAGCAGACAACTTCTTTTGCTTCTATAAAACCATTTTAATGGCATTCTGGGGAGAGGATTGTGATTTGAGCCACCAAATGACGGAGAAACTGTGATATTTTGTGGAAGATTCCATTTTCCTGTGAAGTTCCTTTGATGAGCAGCCAGGAGAATGAAGTGAGCACTGGTGGGAACCATCAGAAGCTCCTGGGAGCTGGGGGTGTAATTCCTCCATCTTTGTCCCCCTTTGCCCAAGCAACATCATCCCTGATATCTCTGGTTCACTCCTGCATTTTGCAGCTGAATTCAAAGATGTTTTCAGTTTAGGAGGGAGTTTGAAGGGAGGTTGTTCCATGCTGTGGCCAGGGAGGAGCTCATCACGTTGCAGAAGATGCTGAGCCCCTCTTTCTCCTCTGGCATCTCAGAACTGAGTGGTGTGGGCTTGGTTTTGGTTTTTTTTCCTTTCTGTTTTGAAGCTCTTTGAGGGAAGGTTCTTTGGGGAATCAGATCACTTGGAAGGAAAACATGGTTCAGCTCAGGCTGCTGGGGATTTGTCACCTCTCCTCCAGTGTGGGAACTGATGGAGTTAAGCACATAAACTGGAATTAAAGCAGGTGTGGAAGGGACTTGCCCATCCATGCAGCATTTCTGCAGCATGGTGGCTGCTCATAAAGAGCTTGGGTGAGTTTATGGCATCTTTGGCTAATGAAGTGTGCATCTGCATTGCAGTAGGATCAGGGCTGGCTTTGCAGGGAGCAGGAGCAGAAGGAGCATCCTGGGGACACTCGATTTGCTGCATAGGTTGATGCTGTTGGACAGGAGCTGCTCAGCCTCCAGCAGATGGTTCTGTAGCACTGCAGCAGTCAGCTGCCCAGGCAGGGCAGGTTTGGTCACAGATGTCATCCTCAGGTCCCCATGTGGCTTTGTAGCAGCAGCAGTGGTCAGCTGGGTCCTTCTCAAAGATGCTCAACTCATGGATAATCCTGGTGGGATGGTGCTTGGCTCCCCTGAGTCTCACAGCTGAGGAACCTTTGGGATACCTCAGGTTTGGTTCCCTCTTGCAAGACCAGTGAGGTGAAACCTTTCCCTTTGTCTTGCCAGCTCCATTCCTCTTTTCTCCAGCTTCTCTGCTTGGTTATGGAGCAGCCCACCACCAGTAGGATGCCACATCTGGTTGTTCCTGGAGCTCAGTCACCCAACCAAGCTGACAGCTGGCATTTATTTTTTTATACCATTCTCTGTTCACCTGACCTGCAAACCCAGCATTTCTTACAAAAGCAAATGTTTTTTTTTCTAAGAAAGCAACAAAAAAACCACAAATCCACATTTTTTTTCCTGCTGTATCAACATAACCTGATAGAAACCCATTGCTTTGATGAGGTCTGCATGTTTCCTCTTTGGTTTATGGCATCATATGATTATAGAGTTGAAACAATAAAAGCAAATCAAAGCCCTTTGATACCATGAAAATGAAACGTTTGGGGTTTGGCTCAAATGAAATAAACTGCTGAAGCTTCACTGAAGTGCTTGGGTTTTAGGGATTGCCTTGTGGTGCTCTCTGAAAAGAGCTTTACATTAAGTTTAGGTAAATTTTAAGCCATTTCAAATAAGCAAAAAAATAAACCAACAAACTGATGTTTTGCTTTTGAGAAAGAAGAGATTAAACCTCCCTAATTTTTCTATAGGAAAAGAGTCTTTTCAGTTCGAAGTGTTTCAAGCTGGTCAACAATTTGGGGGCATTATCTGACTCTTCACTTTTCAGCAAATGAGGTTTCTGGTGGGAAGGAATTTGCCCATCTGTAGGAGAGTGTCCTATATAGCAGGACTAATAATGCTGGCATGAATAATTCATCAATCCTTATTGCACAGAAAAGGTGTGTGTGGAGTGTGATGCACACACAGATTCATCAAAGAGAAGTATATTCAGTTCAAAAATACCCAGGTTTCCTGGGGGGTTTTGGTGTGCTTGGCTTGGACTCCTCCATCTTTGCAGATTAACTCCCGTCCAACAAATCAACCTCCAAACTCGACTTCTGTTTGTCTCTGCCTGATCTGTTGGGAGATTATTAATATCATGTACCATCCAGTTAATAGGTCAGATGTGAGACCTTATTACAGCTGGAGGATAAATTGCCTCCCTGCTAGCACAGAGCTTGACCTTCATGGGCTTCCGAGTTCAATATTCAGCCTTTTGTACCTTCAACCTTAATTACTGTGTGCACGAGCACTAACATTGCCACAAAGAAAAAAATCCAGGACCCTGCTTTGCATCATCTCTTTGCAGAGAAGGGCACAGCAAAGTCTTTTTCAAGGGGCAGGGTTTGCCCCAGGGTCTTCTTTATTTCTGGTTCCTCTGTTAGTTGGTTTTTTCACCCAGAAATTGGAGCCGGGGGGGCAGGGGGTGGGATGGAGGGAGGAAGATGTCCTGCTGCCTTGTTGACCTAGGTTTTGGGGAGGGGTCTGCAGGGTCTTTCCATAGCACTCTCTGGAGCAGATCCTCAGCTCTACAGAGCAGCAATTCCACAAGGTAACTGTAGAGCCAGGGCTGATTTCTCCCCAAATCCCAGTGGGGCTGGGGGAACCTCAGGGCTTTGCACAGGAAGGTGATTGGGCTTTTCCTGCTAGGATCAGCCAGGATTATTTGTGGTGTTGGCATTAACTGAGAATGGATGGGAACAGGGGGTGGGTGCTGGGTGAGGAACAGGGGTGTGGGGACAGATTTGATGGTCCAGGCTGTCCCTTCTCTGGCCCAGTGGTGTGGCCAGTGGGTGGTGGTCCCCAAGGGAAAGCTCCAGAGGGTCCTCAGGGAGACCTTCCCTGGGAATGCACCTTTCCAGTTTTACTGAATTCTCCTCGTTTCACCAGGGAGAAGTCGATGGCCTTCATTGCCAGGCAGTGCAGGTGACATAATTCTCTTTCTGTGCTTTCAAATCTATGAACACACGAACTTAATATTAGCAACACAGATACAAACAGCATTTTAACTCACTATTTATCACCCTGCTTGCTCAGGAGAAAATCTATCAAAGCTTTAAATCTAAACCTCTCCCATTCTTCTCCAGCAACAAGATCAATTCATTAATATTTGGAAAGCTCTCAGTGTTATTAATCATCTGTTATTATTTTATTTATGTACTTCTTAGTAAGAAAAAGCAGACGAGCCAAGGCCAGTCTCACTGATTGCATTTTTTGACCTGGGGAGAAGGAGGGGAAACAATTTTTTTGGGTGAAAAAAAAAGTCCTTTGTGTTTGTGGCTGACAGCAGAGGTAATGAAAGATGCTGCAAGTCATCTAAAGACTGAGAAAGGCAGCAGGTTAATTGTTTTATAATTATGAATTTGCTTGGTGTCCCAGCACAGATCATACTCAATGTATTTAATATTCATGTCTCTCACAGGTGCTGTGTTGTGACTTCAGCAGGAGGGTGGTGGTTTGGGGGGTGGTCTGAGCCCAGACTGGAGGGGATGGAGCAGAGAAGTTATTAAACCATCTCAGGCAGGGAGGTCGAGCTCCAAAATGAGTTGAGCTCCATCTCTGGGTCTATCTCCTGAGAGTACCCACGGCTCCAAAAGAAGTTTGTAATTGACTGATGCAGCCAGATGAGTTTGGGAAGAGGTGATTGATGTCAGCAATATGTTGGATCACAATCAGCCTGGCTGGGAATACTAATTCTGCAGCCTCCAGCAGCACAGTCCTGCTGCTCAAACACTCTTTGGGTCAGGAGATCAGGCTGCTGGTGTCCAACCCCAGCTATCACCTTGGGCTTCAACTTTGTTAGTCCTTGTGAAGCTGTGCCAGATCAGAAGTTGAAAAAAAATTGTTTTGTTGACACTACACTGTGGTTTGCTCTCAAAGTTCAGGTATCCCCGAACTTTGAGTATTTCGGGTGATCTTGAGAATGGCATCTTCAGCAGGCTTGGGAAAGAGCTGGGAGATGAAGGAACAGCAAAGCTTCTTGCTTCCTGGGGACTGGGAAGGGGTGAAGAGCAATGGTAGGATGGACAACTAGGAAAATCCCTGTTTTACCACTCTTAGGCTTTTCATCACCACAGCAATAACTCAGACAAAATCACAGTTTAGTTGCTTGGCTGCAAGACCAAAATGAAGTGCTGGTGATTCTTCACCCCAAGCAGCAGTGTAAAGGAGCCTTTTCCCTTTCTATTTTCTGGATAATGAGATGAATGGTGCTCTCTGGGGGAGTTTTAATGCCTGAAGGCTGTGCTGGATCACTGGAATTCATGGAGAAAGTGCTGGGAGCTTGGGATGTGTCTGGGTCAGCTGTAGCCTGGCTGTCTCCCTCAGCTGAAACACCAAAGGTCTCTCCCCAGCCCTCACCAGAAGATGTGCAGATGCCACCAGCAATGCCCACTCAGCTCCAGTTTAGCTGGGAGGGTTTCTTGCCCCATGATGCTCAGGAGGCTGAGGTGCTTGCTGCACATCCCAGCTCTGGGAAAGCTGGGGGGTAGGGAAGGCAGAGGTGGGGATTTACAAACCTCAACTCTCTTTTTTCTTTTCCCCCTCCCCAAAAACTCAGGAGGCTGATAAATGTCATTGACTCAAGGTGGGAGTCAGCCCAGATTTGTTCTGCAGAACTTCCCTGGCTGCCAGCCCAGGGTGATGGAGCAAACCCCTTGGTATTGTTGGGTTTCTGTGGCAGCTTGAATCAGAGACAATTTTGGGGTAGTTTCCCACTTACTGCCCGTGGAAACAATCGTGGCTTTTTCCTGGTGTCATTTGGAAACATCTCATTTCTTATAATAAAAAAAGAAACAAACATTTCTTATTTCCCTTCATTGTCCTGCAAAACACTGGCCAAAAGGAGAGGCCAGAAGTGGGGACAGCTGCCCAGGGGGTGGAGGGGCAGGGGGACAGGGTTTGCCTTCCCTTCTCCAGCCTCTTGTGATTGCAAAGTTGGGTCCTGCTGATGAACCCAAGGGATGAATGCTGTCACACTGAGCTGCCTTCATCTGTCCCCAGCCTGCAAACACCAGGTTTCTGGCTCCATTACCCGTGGTGATGGCCTCACTGAGCAGCATCCATGGGCACCACAGCTGCCAGGGGAGCTGAGCAGTTTTATTTCTTTATCACCTTTGCTTCCTGCCTGGATGGCTGCTGGCTCATTTCTTCTCCCTTCTGCCTGTCCCACCTTGGGGCTGGGGTGGGGATGTCCCTGGACCAGCAGGCACAAGCTCTCAGGTGCTGTCAGTCATGTCCCAGGCATGCACTTTTCATCAGTGATGTGCTAACCTTTCCAGGCCATAATTACCCATCCAGGTGCTGCTGGCATTTTCCTTCCTTTATTTCCTTGCTCCTCCTTGGGACAGGTCCCTCCTGCCCATCCTGCCCACTCTGAGTTCTCAAATGCTTTGCAAAGTTTGCAGTCCATCCAAGGTGGAGATATCCACCCAAAAGGGCTGGTGCTGCCTTCATCTCTGCACCTCTTTACCTCATCACTCCTGACACCTCCTCTTCCTCTCTGGCAGGATCTGAAAAATCTCCAGAAATCGCATCCCATTTACAGGCATCCTCTAAGAGAGGGATTTTTTTGTTGGTTTTTTTTTCTTTTCTTTTTAAAATCTTTCTTCCCCTTCTCATTCTTGAAAACGAAGTTTCTTACACTGCTCATTAGATGGTAAGTGGCTGGAGAAAAACCTTTGAGGGAAGGTAATTCCTGGCGTGCGGAAGGGGCTGCGGTGCCGGCTGCACATTTATGAATGCAAACGAGGCTGGGCATCCTGTGGGGATGCTTTGTCAGTCCTTTTATCTCCAAAACCAAAGTTCAAACTGACTTCCTGAATCGAGAACCATGAAAATTATTCTGCTGAAAGAATTCTCAAATGCCATCTACGGAGAAGGGGGGTGGGGTGGGGGAAAGACCTTCATTTATCAGCCTCTGAGCTGGTCCGGGCATGTGCGGGAGCACTGAAAGAGCCCCTCATTATCGGGGTCTTATTCAGCTTCATGCTGCTCTCCTATAATAGATGGAATATTTTATGCTCTGATGGGGAAAGGTCCTGGTAACTCAAATGGAAATCCATAATAATCACAGTCCTAACCCACTGTACCTCTGTAGCCTCATTTTATCTCTAGATCTCAAAGCGCTTTGGAGCCAATCTGCCAAGACCCCCAGGAAGGGGGAAGCCTTGAGCACCAACTTTGCCTTTATTGCAAATGTGGTGTGAGCTGGAACTCAAGGGTTGTCCCTTTGCCTGAGCATTGTCACCACCCCAAGGCCCTGCCATGTTAATTCCAGTAGATCAATCAGTTTGTACAGAAATCAAGTTGAATAATATGTAGTAGGTGCCAACACAACCATGGGCATGGCTTTAATCTGCCCAGGTGCTTGTCTGGGCTTGTCTGGGGCATTTTAGGAAGAGTTTCCAGGATGTGCCATCAACGACCTTCAGATAAGTGGGATTTGGAGGGGGGGAAGGATTTTGGAGCAGTTAATCTCCAGGATCACCCTTCCCCCCTATCCCTGTGCATGGGGCTGAGTTTCCTTCAGGGTAGAGGCAACCCTAGAAGCAGCCAAGCATCAGAAATAAACAAACCCTTGCTACAGGTTGGACGTGTGGGCTGGGCTTAGTAGTGCAAAAATGCAGAGAAATGTTAAAATCTGGATAAATTAAAAAGAGAGAACCACTGGTGAAGGAGAAATGCAGCTGATGAGATCACCAACACATCTGCCCTGGTTATGTCCCACCAAGAATTAAAACCACCCCGTCGCCTTGTTATGAGCCACTGTGCCAAATATCATGAACCTTCTGGAGATCTGGATTTAATTGCAGCTCCAATTAATGATCTGTTTTACAAGCAGTTTGCTGGATTTTTTATATTTTTTTTTTCGTGTGGGTTTTTAGTTTCATCCCTTTTTAAGTAGCCCTTCCTGCAAAGCCAAATTGCTGGCGTGGTGTGGGGGACCAGATGACCTCCCTGTGCCAAACTTCTGCAGCTTGTTTAGCTGAGTATCAGACTGACAAAGGCATCTTTGCCCACACGGTCCAGGCAGGATCTAAATCTCCTGAACACTGCTCCCCTGGAGCAGATGGAAACCTTCTGGGGGCTGAAAGGAGAGCTCAGGTCCCATTTCATCTTTGTTTATTTGTGTTGTGGCTGAACAGGGTGCGGCCACTGGAGAGGATTGGGCAAGCCAAGATGAAGCTTTGGCAGCTTTCTGCCAAGATCCTCCTCTTCCCATCCAGCCCTCCCTCCAGCTGGGCTCCTCCAGCATCTCCCAGCACAGCCTAAAGGTGGAGGACCCGATTTAATTAAGTAATGAGAATCGAATATGATAGCTACAAGCATCGGCTAATTAAAAGGAGGGAAACTGCAAATGAGAAGTGCCATGAATTCAGTAAAAATCAATCAAATTAGAGCCTCTCATCAGCCCTTCAAATGGGTCTGGTCTTCTCTGTCCTTTTTGCTGCTTAACCCTTTGCACCACCAGGTTTTGCTCAGTGGTAGGGGAGGATGCTGAAGAGGCAGCTGCTGGGAGAGGAAGAGACCTGTGGCCACCCTGGTGTTTTCACCTTCTCCTGAGCATGGCTGGCCCTGTGTTTTCCTCTCCTCTCTGCAGGTTTCTTCTCTTTCCTTTCCTCTCCTTTCCTTTCCACTGGCAGGGCCCTTCTTCCCCTAAGTCTTCACCCAAGACTACAGCAGCAGCACCCACCAGAGGAGGAGGAAGAAAAATCCCACTTAATCAAAGAGAATATTAAAGCTGAGCTTTTTGTACAGCAACAGGCCTCAGCTTGAGAAATCCCCCCTGTCAGCGGGGGGATGAGTGAGGGAGAAGGGAAGGAGATAAAAAAGCATCAGAGTTTTAATTAAAACACTGCATCCCTCTTTTGGTTGCAGCTCCTTCAGCTTCACCCTTTAAATGCTCCTTATCAAAGATGTACAAATTCCACTAACTGGGTGCACACTTTTGCTTGAAAAAGCCCCATTTCTGGGGCTGGTTCCCAGTGTGGGTGGGTAGCTGGCCAGCAGCAGGAAAATCATCATCCCCGGGGGAAAACCATCCCAACCTCTGTGATTTTCTTCTCCATGATTGGTTTTGCTGCCTGATGGAAGCTACCCCGGGGCACACCCCGGCCAGGCAACCTCCCCTGGAGCTGCCATGAGGCAGAGAGGTAAAGCAAGGTGTGTGATGATGAAATCTTTGTTGCAGAGAGCTAATTTACCTCCACGAGGCTTGCTTGGGTTTCTCAGGGACCACATCTCCCCACTTTGCATTGCTCTGACCCATTGGAAGGGAGGATATCCACGGGAGATCAGTTTTGGCTGAGCCCACCAACATTTCAGAGGGAATGCTCTCCTCCCTCCCTGATTCCCAAACCTTCATCTTAGGAAAAGGACCACAGGTCCTTTCATGGCCACCAGCCCATGCTGCAGTTCCTTTCTAATTGGGCTGCAAGGAACTGGGCTGGTTTCACCCTGCAGGAACCAGATGGGATTTGGGATTCAGGGAGCCTGGAACATGGGGAAAATTTCCCCATTCCCTGCATTTCCCTCTTTTTTGCCTACTTTTTTTTTGCAGGGATACGTGGCAGGACTGGAAAATCCTGGTCTCTGGCAGCATGAAATGTTTAATCCTGAGCAGAGCCAGGAGGCCAGGACACCTGGGCTGGGAGCTGGTGTTTGCCAAGCTGTCTTGCCTAATAATTAGCAGAGTGGCAGAACTCAGGGTGCACAGATTCCATTCCTGAATATCTCAAGCCCTATTTCTTCTGGGAGTGAAAACTGGGAAGGTGGGAGGGGTGACCCTGAGACAGGTTCCCTTTTCCCCACCTGGAAGGAGCTTTCTCCATCCCTTCTGCAGGGCTGCAGCAGGACCCAACTCGTTTTTGCTTTGCCACTCAGCACCTCTGCTGCTTCCTTCACAGAAGGATCACAGAATGTTTGGGTTGGAAGAAAACTCCAAGCTCATCCAGTCCAACCTTTGACTTACACCACAGTCAGCTCCTAACCCATGTCCTTAAGGACCAGCTCCAAATGCCTTTTAAATGTCTCCAGGGATGGGGACTCTACCACTGTCCTGGGCAAAGGACATCTCATTACAACTCTCCCTCCTCATCTCAGGGGCCCAGGTGGCCACCAGGGTCATCACCACCATCACCTCAAGATCCTAAAATTCAGCCTGTGCTCTGTCCCTTCCCATCTGGAGTAAAACCTGGAATCCACCATCTCCCCAGGTCCCACTGCTGGGTCCCAGTGACAGCTGCTGGCAGCACGGGGCTGCAGCCAACTGCTGGCCCTGACAAGCAGCATTAATTAGGATGTGATACACCAGGAGGTGACACATCTGAAGCACAGCAGAGCTGGCAGTGTCACTCCCAGCACAGGGAGGGGGCTACACACATCTCTCTGAATTAAAGGCGAGTGGGAGCTGCCAGGTGGCAGCATCAGGGCTGGCCCCAGCCAGGGGCTGCCTTGTTCCTGTTGTCCCCAGGCTGGTCCAGAGGGACCTTCCCTGCCTGGGAGCAAACTCAGGCATCAGGTTTCTGCCTTCTGTCTTGCCTGAAGGAAGGACAGAGCTAGGACACCACTCTGCTGTGGCCCAGGTGTGGGTTTCTCATTGAGGTGCAGTGTCTGCTGCAGGTTTGGCACCACTCGTGTCCTCTGCCCTCACCCAGACAGTGTCCTCGGTCCCACAGCCTTGATAAGAACCTCTGCTTGGGTGGCCTGGATGTGCCCAGGTATAAACCATGGGCTGCAGACCCAACTGTGCATCTATCCTGCCCCATACCTCTCTGGCCATCACCCCCCTGTCACACCTGGACCTTTGGAGTGACATCTCCCTTGGCAGGATGGAGGCCATCAGCCCAAGCTGTTGGTGTCCCCCAGGATACAAAGAGCTGGGGCAGGAGACCTGCAAGGACTGGTGACTGCACCAGGCTTTTGGGTGGGTCACCATCACCACCGTCACCACCACCATCACTATCACCATCACCACGACTTCCTCAAGACCAATAGGACTAGTAAAGCTTTTAGGGTGGCTTAACTAACACCTTCAGTAGTTTATCTTTGGGAAGAACTTAACCCTGGAGATGAAGGGGTTTTAAGCGAGGGTTTTTTTCTGACTTTACACCAGAAACATCTTCATCTTTGGCATAAGTGCACCCAAGTCAAATGGGGAAGAATCTGTCCCTTCCTTTGGTGCCTTTGCTCAGGGTCTGGCTCTGACGCAGTCTCTGTCTCCTGGACTCCTGGCAGCAATGTGCTCCTCAATTGCTGGAAGTTATTTCCCAGTCCTCCCCAGACTGCACACAGGGGCCCAGTTAGGCAGGTGAAGAGTTCAGCTCCTGCATGGATGTTGTACTGTAATTGTCATTGCTCTACAAGGAGCTTCAGATGGATCTCAAGTGGAAATAACAGCCCTGGCTTTATAGGGCTCTAGAAATACAAACCCAGACCTAATACTGCAGAAGAGCAGAGCCACCTCCCCAAGCACCATGGATGTGATTGCTTTTTCCAGCTCCAGGGGAGCTTTTCTTGAGCAAATGGAACCTATTCCCATTTCCATGTAATGGGCTGCAGGGAATAGGCAAAAGAAAAGCCCAAGTTGTCAGGAAGTGAAGCCCCTCCAGGAGAAATCTCAGCAAGGCTCAGCTCTTGGTGTGCCCCCAGGTGTCTCAGAGCAATGAGAGCCCTGGGAGGGGGACTCAGAGAGGGACCTGGTTCTTGGTGTCATCCAAGTTTATAGAGAAGTAAAGACCCCAAAAGAGCCCAGCCCCATGGCTTGGGTCAGAAACTGTCCACATGCACATGAAAATACAGATTCAGCTTTACAATGTTAATGATCTGTAAAGAAGAATTTGTCTCCAGCAGTTTGGAGATGCTTCCCTGGTGAAATTATTGAATTAAAAAAAAATAAATTTGTGGTTAAACCATGTTCTGGATGCATGTTTGGATGGAGGAGCCAAGGGGGATGTTCCTCCTGCAGAGCCTGCCCCATGCACATCTCTGTGTTTCCCCAAAATACAAGGTGTGGTTTGGGGCTTTGGACTTGGTGCTCCCTCACTGCTGGACCTCACTGAGTTGCTTACAACTTCTGGTGTTGATTCAGGCTGGTGTCCATCACCAAATGAAACATTCACCCTGGCTCTGGTGTCACTTCTCTCCTCTACCACATCCTACAATGTCCCTGTTCCCCACATCCCCACCCAAGGATTCAGGGACCACCTCCCACCATTAAAAAAGAAGGATGATGTTGGCTTGGGCTTCCTTTGTTCCTTGCCAATGGATGTAAAAATAAAAAATAAAAGACCCTTGTGATTTGGGCTGGGAAATCAGATGTTGGGGGGGGTGAGAGAGAGAAGGATTTCTCAACATAATGAAAACACAAATGGACAAGATAATTATCTTCATAAGGTCTTGGATCCATGACAATACATCTCATTTTATAAAGCCCATTAGAGTTGGGATTTTATGCAGAACACTAAAAGAAACCTAAAAATATAAGGCAATAGAGTCAAAGCAGTGGGGATTATTAAAGGGGGGGGGGAAGAGAGGGTGTTATATTGGAGGCAATAAACCCTGGAAGAACCAGGAAAACAATGTTCCAGTAAAACCATAATAAATGAATGTGGTTTAATTACTTGGTAAATAACTAAGATATTTCTGCAGGTTTTATAGTGTCACTAAAAACAAAACCAAAAAAAAAAAAAAAAAAAAAAAAAGAAAAAAAGAAAACCTCAACCCTTCATACATTAAGGATTCAGCCAAGATTATTTTTCTGGAGACAGAACTGCAGAAGAGTGTCATTTTAGCAATTTACTTTTTTAAATAATAGTATATTATTTTCTGCATGGATCCACTTTTTCAACCTCTCCTGTGCTTTTAAGATATCATTTACCATTAGTTGGTTTTCTTCTCTTTCCACACTCAGCATACTCTTGAGTCTTTGAACACACAGAATTATATTATTCCGAGCAATCTTCCCCACCACAGCAAAAAGCAAACACTTAGGGAAACTCCTGGAGGGTCTCAATTTTAATAATGATCTTTCATGTGCTTGGGACCTAATTGCAAGATATTATATGGGTGGTTTAGAAAATATAAGCACATTTTGCATTACTTTCTCTTTGCCGATTAAAGAGCTGAAATCCAAAGGGTGGCTGTTCTGCCTCCCCCCCTGCAAGGGCTGCTGGGTTAGACTGAAATGAAGTGTTTTGATTTAAAAACCTTTTCCTTTCTTCTCAATAGCTCCCGTGCAGCTGAATGAAACTCAGCTCTCAATTTTTTTTTCTAGGGAGGGTGGGTTAAGTGCAGAGAGGAGGAACCCCAACGCTGTGGGTGCTCCATCAACACCACTCTGCTTGTCCCCCTGCCATGCCCATCATGGTCCTGGGGGACAACGACCTCTGCATGGCAGTAAGCACCTTGCTGGTGTTCTCATGAGTTTTATTTATCCAGTCCTTGTGGGGACCTGAGGTGAAACCCCCCCTGGCAGAGGGGAGCATCCGTACCCCATGGTGATGCCAGGATGCATGAGCCAACATGGGGGGGGTTTGAACATCTTGTTTCCTTCCCTTTCTTGAGGGGCTGACCTTCATGTTGGGGTGTCTTTAATTCCCCTTGAATCTTTCCTCAGCACTCAAGCTTCTGCAAGGAGAGCTGGGATCAAAAACCCCCCGCTGCATTTTCTGAACAGGCTCTTAGTGCAGGAAAACTGTGTCAGGGCATCACTGAGAGAAACCCAGAGCTTTATTTGTTGGGAAAAGCAGCCAGGCAGTTCCTCCCCCTTCCCCATTCCCATGCCCCAGCAAGCAGACCCCTGTGCCACGTGTGGTTTTGATCCTCCTGGCAACGTCAGCGTTGTTATCTGGTGGAACCCAAGCAGCTTTTTGCTGCAAACATCTCTTCTTGTTGGTGATTAACCTTGGAGCTGAACATTCCCAGCACCCCTTGGCTGTACCCCCAGTGGGGTTCTCCTAAGATGAGTGCTGGGGGAGGATGCAATTCAGACTGAGCCTGAATTTCAGCCTGGGCTGGAGGTGGAATTGCAAAAGCTTTGAGCATCTCCACATCTAAATTCCTGCCATGCCTTGGGTTTAGCCAGAGGAGCCCTCACTGCCTGGCTTGTTTTGGGGGGGGGGGAAATGTTGCTTTGTCCTGTTCCAGGTCTGGCTGTACTTCCATGGGGCTGAAACCAACTCAGCATCCCCACTGCAGAGGAGTTTTTAACCCATCTGCTCGTGTCTCTGCAAAGAGAAGAGAAACTTCCTTTTGGGAATGTCATGAAAGAGGGAGAATGTTGGAAACCTCAGGCCTCCTGGAGTTTCTCCGTGTGGCTCCCATGGGGAAAAGTCCCTTCCCCCCTGATTTTGTCTGAAAATCCCCAGAAAGGGCTAAGCAGCATCTGTAAAAGTTGCAGTCTCCTGCAGCTGCAGAGAGAAGGCTTTAAAATATGATCTCTTAAAAGTTCAAGGCTCAGGAGGGAAATAGAAGGAAAACACTAAAATTTACTTTTTTAAAAAGTGTCTGTGGTTTTTTTTTTTTTTAAGCTGTTCCTGTGAGGTGTGGGCATAAATCATGGTTTTATTTGAACACTAGGATTGGGAACTGAATCTCTTCTTCTTTTTCCTTGGGGCCAGGGAGCAGTGGATGCTTAAAGCTCATAAAGTCCCTTAAAATGTTCTTGTCCTTCTAAGAGAGTGCTGCTCACAGAGGCAAAGTCTGAGCAACCCTTCCAGGGCTCTGGCTGTTGCTTGTATTTTCTTCTGTATTTTTCACCCTCTGTTTCTTGCTAGGATCTTATTCTGGCAAAATAAGGATCTCTGCTGTAATTCAAAATCCAGAAGCAATTCTTTAAAGCAAATTTAAAGTCCTGAGGACAGATTTTTTTTAAAAAAAAAAAAATTAAAAATCAAACCTACAAGGTTTACTCCCTAGCTGGCAGAGCAGTGAAATAAATATATAACAGCTTGAATTGAAATGCCAGGGAAGCCATCCAAAATAAATATGCAATATTTTCCTGCAAAAGACCATAATTTTATTTTTATTTTTCACTCCCAGTATGATCAGGCTACTTTACATTTTAATAAATGCATAGTTATGAAGGGGAAAATAGTACTGCTTTGATATGGCAGAGATTATTTGATCAAATAACATATTAGAACTTTTCAGGACTGCAACATGGAGGGAAAATGTTTGTTTCTTCACAGTATTCCTCTATCTAATAGGCAAGTATTGCAAACAAATAATTATACTCTGAGACAAATAGGGAAAAATTAAGGTTATCTGGGATGGAACAGCACAAAAAAAAAATGGCTGGTAAGATAACAGTAAGGGAGCAATGTATAAATGAGTGTTTTGGAGATAATTGTGTATCACACAGCTGATTGGGGGTTGAAAAATGAGGCTGGGCTGACGAGGTGGCAGAGGAGCTCTGCATCCCCCTGCTCACCCGAGAGGCAAAGGGTGGGAGCATCCCCTGGAGCTGCCTTGGCTCCAGCTCTTTGGCCACTGCCAAGGGTCACGAGGAGGTAGAAACTGCAGGTTCTCAATATTGCATCTAATGAATCTCCTCAGCTTTAGGGAGGAAGGAAAGACCAACAAATAATTCTTGCCCTTGCTCTTTGCCTGCTTGTCCAAAGCCTGCTCAGCCCACTCTGAGCAGGAGGCTCTGTGGGAGCCCAGCTCTCATAACTGGCTGAGGGAACTTCAGCTCCTTGAGGGCATCCAGGGAAGGGGAAACTGCTGGGATGGAGTCCCCAGATCATTAAAATCACACGGACTGAGAGATGTGGAAGCAAGAGCCAGTCACACCTGGGATTCTGCTCTGCAGGCCAGGGACAAGGAGGTGACTCCAGGCTGCAGGGCCACCCCTCCTGCTGGAAACAAGGGGAGGGCACCCAGAGCAGACTTTTGTCATCGTGTCACCCCCTTGATGACATTGCTGAAGGGCTTGGGGAGGGCTGGGCTTGCTAGTCCTGCCAGCTGCACACATGCCATGGGCTCAGAGGTTGGGTAGCCAGCCCTGGGGACAAGGCAGTGCCACCAGTTATCACTGCTGCTGGTTGGGCATGCGTGCAGGGCTGTGTGTGAGATCAAGGCTCCTTCTAGCTGGGAACAGGAGGAAGAGCAACCAACAAGCACTCAGCAGGTACCCAGGCTCCTTCTCAGCACGAGCTGGAGGAAGAGAGAAGTGGGAACTGCTCTTAATGAGCTCAGCCCCCAGGCTGGTAGCCATGAGCATCCTGGAGATTTCTACACTACATCTCCCCTCTAAACCTTGTAGAGAAGGAGAGAAAAGCCCTTGTGTGCTTTAAAAGGACTGGTTCCCCTGCTTTTTGGTGGTCCTGGATGAAAAGACATCAGGTTTCCTCAACCTTGGAAATGCCACTGGTGGGTATGGTAATTCTGGTTCATCCTCATGGACTTTACTGCCAGGCTGAGATAAATCCCACCTAAATTCTGCTGCCTGTCTGTCACAGGTAGGATGCCTCAGCTGGCAGAGGTACTGCTCTGTGCTAAGGAGAGTTTGGAAAAGCCCATGGGACTCAGCCAGCAGTTGGAATTACCCAGGGTGAAGCACATCCCCTGGAGTGTTTCTCCCACCAATGCTCATCCTTCCGACCCTCCATTCCCCCAGCCACAAGCTGTGTGTGAACAGCCTTTTCCTGCACAGAGGAATTCTCGCTTTCCCTTTGCAGCCTGCCTGCCATAATCCACTTAAAATGTGCAGCTTTTTTCTGTCTTTTTTTTTTCCTTTTGTGAGCCTGCCTTTAAACTCTTGATGTAGCTCTTTTTCCATCTGTTCCTGCCCATGCATCTTCTCTCCGTGCTGTCTAATGACTTACTCTCACTAGGAAGAGCCTGTATATTAATATTATCATTATAATTCTTCTTTCCACCACTTCAGATCTTGTGAGGAATGTAATTGCTAAAGCAGTTTTGTTTTTTTTTTTTTCCCAGCTACATCGTGATAACCCAGCAAGTTACGGGGGAGGTTAGACTATCACTTTGCTCAGTAGTTTCCATTTCCCTTCAGCGTTGCTTTCTGAAGGCCCCCAATTGCACAGTGAAGGCAAATCCCACACTAGTGGATTCATTATTAACATTGTTGTTCCTGACATTATTAAGTTAGTGCCTGGCAGTCCCAATTATGGGCTGTGAGCCCGGTGTGCTACGGGGGCTCATTTCCCGACGAACTCCTCTTCCATCACTCCCTGCTCCTTCATCTTTGGCTCTTTCTGCACCCCAGAATTTCTCTCTGGATTCACTCCACATCTTCCTGGGGAGAATATTTTCCTGTGCCTTTTTCTCTTCCCCCCAGGGGACCCAGCTCTGAGGTTCTCGTTCGGATAATGGGCCCTGGGGTGTTTATTCCACTCCGTTGCAGTGGAGTTAATGGGCTCCGTGGGTTTCAGACCTGCTGGAAATTAATCTTCATTTTGTGCCGGGGTGAGGAAACCAAGGGAAGTGGCTTCACTTTCACCCTCAGAGCAGAATCCTGCAGGTTCCAGGTTAATGGGACATGAAGGAGGAGGCAGCACAGCCGGGGCAGGTGCCTCCAGTGTGAGCTTCTCCATTTCCTCCTCTCCCTGAACCTTCCCAGGGACTGTAGGAACACTCACAATTAATACAAATATTGCCTGCGAGGAGACTGCTGGCTCCAGAGTGCCTTGTACTTATTAAGCAAAGCTGAGTATTTTCATTAAGAGATGCTGACATTATTAAGATCACTTAGATGTCTCCTGGCACTGGTGTGGGCTCGGCTCAGCACATTCCCCAGTTTGTCTGGGACACCTGAAATTCACCCATCAGCCTTCTCCCCGGGATCCCAGGTCTGGTTTGGGCAGTCCTGGTCTCTCCCTCCTCTGTTCCAAGGACTCAGGTGAATGGAGAGCTGGGCTTTCATTATTCACATGGCGTGCACCTGAAAATTGCCTTGCCTGCTGGCTTCCAAATTGAGCACATTAAACACAATGCCTTAAACCTCCAGAATATGGAAATATCCAGGGAGGGCCTCAGATTTAAAGGCGTTGCTCAGTGGAGTCCCAGTTCCAGAGGCTGGCAAGGAGTTCAGATAACAGAGGACACGTTGTTGGTGAGGAGCCAGGGAGGAGAGAGGGGGGGCAAGTGGTGGAAGAGGCAGCCAGATGGGGTCCTGCTCAAAGAGGAGATGCTGCGTGGGATCCTGGCAAAGAGGAAGAGTTGGGATGGATTAAAATGCAGCAAAAAAACAGGCTCCATCCCCTGCCTGGCTCTGTGCTCTGTGACAGCTTTTGTCTTGGGCAGCACGAGTGGGCTGGGGGGGTGGTCCCAGCTGGGCAAAGTCCATGGCTGCACATCAGGGCTGGTGGGGGAGATGCTGGGCTGGGCATGCCAAAGCCCCACTTGGTTCCCCTCTGTTTTGCTTAGGAACTGCTTTAAGTTTGTATGTTGCTCCTTGTTCTGCTGGACACTGTCCCTTTGGCCCTTCCTGATGGCTTCACCATCACTGAGCAACTCAGTGTTGACAAGGAGAGGTTGTTGCTATTTTCTAGGTGGGGAAACTGAGGCAGAGGAAGGAAAACAGCTCTTTGTCAGAGCCTCGGTAGCAGAGGATGGCACAAAACCCAAGTATCTTGTGTTGGGCTTCATACCCACCACTCCTCTGACCCAGTTATCATTATTCACTGGTGCTGTTAGTGACATGCCAGGATCTCCCTGAAACACACTGTTTTTCATTAAAGATGGCAAAACCAGAGCTGGACCACTGCTGTTCAGATGGGGTGTCCAAACTGCCTTTGGATTTAAGTAGCCCATTTCACCACTCGCTTGGGATGGATCTCTCCAGGCCTCCCAATCTTCACAAATGGATTTTACAACCCTCCCCTGCAGACAGATCCCCACACAGACCCTTGGAAAGGTTTCTCACCTGCAATTTTCTCCAAACCCTGCTGTACAACAGCGTGGCTGCCCAGGTTGGGAAATGAATAAGGTGAAAAATATTGAGTTTCAGATGGGAATTTAATTAACAAGGATTTGATTTAGATAGTGGGTTTCCACTTCTGTGATTAGAAAAGCATTGTGTGGTCTTCAGTGACCAATAGTGATGGAGACTTTGGTTTAAGATTTCAGCTTGAGAGAGGAGCCCTTGGTAATTTGACATCCCTTAGCAGAAGGCACCTGTGGCTCAGAGGAGGACAGCAGTTGGAAAATTAAATTCAAACAATTGCTAACCTCTCCCTTGTTGGCACAACATGTCCTCTTCTTGCTTGACCTCCTCCTAAGCAAAGCAGACAGGTGCCTCTGCTTCTAACATGAGCCTTTATGCCAAGGGAAAAAACCTCCTGTCCCCAACACTTCTTGATAAAGAGAGGCCAAATCCAACTCCAGGTTTTCTCCTCGTCTCCAGGTTGTTCCAGTTTTGGGTTCTGTTTCTGCTCCCTCTCTGGCTGAGCTGCTGAGTTTCCCCTCTGTTAAAGCCAGTCCTGGGCAGCGTGGTTCCCATCTCCTGGCTGGAGGAGCATCCTGCAGCATCGCCTCCCACTCCCCCAGGCACTCCCTGGGTGCTGCATTAATTGAATAATATATTTTAATGCCAGGCCTGGCAGCTTGCTCTAAATGATTGTAAACAGGGAGTCTGACATGAAAGCAGAGACTGCAAACATAACATTTTACAGCTTAATACCAGCAATTAGAAGGGGGGCAGGTTACAGTTTGGAGCAAAGGTTTCTTCTCCGCAGAGGGGCTGCTTGATCTGCGAGGCATTCCTGGAGGTTTGCAGAGTTAGCCCCATGCCTGGCTCCAGCCCTGGGGATGCTGGCTAGTGGTAGCCAAGGGCTGGGCAGGGGGAGGTGAGCAGATGCAGCCTGTCAGAGGCAGCAGATGCCTCATTAGCCACAGCCCAGCTGCACGGAGGGGGCGGACAGCCGGGAGCCCTGGGCTGGGAAATGAAGTTGTCGAGCACTCGCTCTTGCTCTCCCCTCTCCTCTTTCCCCCCCTTCTCCTCTCGTCTCTGCTTTGCGACAGCTCCCTCCCCATTCCCATCACACCCCTGTTGTAACCATCTCCATTTACCCACCCGAGACTCATCTCTTGTTGCACAGGGAGGGAAAAGGGCTGCGAGCCAAACACCCATCGATTCCTGCTGGCGTGGGAGAACGTGGGAGGGGGTCAGGGTTGGGTGGCCCAAGAGGGGGATGTTTGGCACCGAGTGTGTCATCTCCGACCTTATTTCCCCGTGAGCTGGCTACTGCAGTGCAAGCCATCACTCAGCAGCTTAAACAAAGTGTAGTACAAGACAATTCAATTAAGTGCCAGCAGAAGTCAATAGTGCAGCTCGGTTCGGTTCGTGCGGCGCTTCCCCGGCCAGGGGAAATCAAACCTGGAGCCTGTTGGGCCAGGGCTGCCATCCTGACATGGGAGAAAGGGATGATGGAAGGAAAAAGCACCTCCTAAAGCATCACCCTGCAGGGTAGAGGCAGAAGGATGCTGGAGCCCAGGTTTCTCCACCTGCACCTCAGGCCACCTCCTGGTATAAATCAAGGGGAAGAGCTGAATTCTGATACTACTGAGGGAGAGGCAGGTCTGTAAAACTGTATTTCTGATGAAGATAAGATAGGAGAGGCAGTGGGATTTTCTGGAGAAGCAGCTCTTTATTTCTGGACAGCAGGCCTGGGACAAATCTTTGCTGAGCTGGTATTATCCATCAGGACCTCCCAGTCCTGGCACCACTCTCTGTTTCTGCTCATTTGCCCCACCAGGCAGCAAAGAGGCTGGAACCCTCCATGCTCTTTCCACCTCCCTTTTGAGTCGTCTCCCCCTTCTCTTTACACACCCACTTCTCTCAAAACCCTGGAAATACACAAAGCTCCTCTGATTTCCCATCTCTGTCCTCTGCCCATCCCTGTGTTCTCCCAGCATCTTGCATCTCCCCGGAGCTTCTCCAGTGACTCCCCCTCCCATGTACTTGTAATGCTATTCCCATTTTTCCTGGGGTTTGCTTGTGTTTGACGAGAAGCCCTCATCATTCCAGATTTGTCTTGCGTGAGCTATCACAGGATTAGTGAACTGGAAATCTTTGGGTTTGCTTTCAGAAGCTGGTCCCTAGGGAGCATCCCTTTAGTAAGTGATTTTTTTTCTGCTCTAGCCCAAGGAATTGGATCTGCATCCAGTAGCCAAATTGAATTCATTCGGGCAGGGTTAAGAGCCATTTGATACAGCTTTAGATTAGGTGAAGGCAGCCATATATATAGCCATATATATTTCATATTCTGCACTAACTGCTGCCCAGATCCCACGGATGGGCTGGCCTAGTTCTTATTGACTGCTCCCTAGTGATCCCACTGTCACAAATGGATGTTGCTAAACAAGGGAATGGCTCCTAAATCTTCCCCTGCTGAAAGGTAATGGAAATAAGACAGAATGACAGGAAAAGGGGATGGCTGGACACTTAGTAAAAAGTTGCTGTGGCTGTCAGGGTGGTTGTGGGGAACCAGCAAGAGGTTTCCCCCTTGGAGAGGGGGGGTCTGTTTGCATTTCTCCTGTTGGCTTGAGTTCTTTCCAAGAGCTGTGAGGGCTGCGTGGGACCTGTACAGAAATAGATTGGTGTAGCCAGCAGCTACTGAGCACAGCTGCTGTGTTACTGTAGTAACACGGTGGGGTTTGGGATCCTTCCCATGGCACACTCAAGTAAACTGATGTAGGTTTGTCTGTGCTGATGGGGGGAGGCTGAACTGTGTCAGCTGAAAATCTGGACATGGATTTGAATCAAAGGACAAATGAGTTTCTCTGTTTTCTTGAGGTGAGCCCATCCATCCTCATGCTGATGCCTCAAATGCTCTTGTGCCATCACCATCTGCTCTCTGCTGGAGCCATCTCAAGAGTGGTGTCCCCCAGGGTGGGAGCCCTTCTTCTTCTGGGCACTTGGCCCATTGCAGGAGGAAAAGAAAAAAAAAAAAAAAAAAGGAAAAATAAATTGCTCTGAGGTCTGCAGAGAGCACCCACTCAGGCTGTGAGCCGATGGCACAGGGGTCTGGGTGACTTTCAGCCATAGAAGGAGGGGAAATCTCTGTCATTGGTGCAGAACCTGTATAGAGCAGTACACAGGGTTTGGCACAAGCCCCACAGAGCCTGGCTGAGGAAAAAGGACTTGGAAAAAGCAGTAAGTTATATTCAGGGCAGCTGGGAGTCTCCATTGAAGGATCCTAAGCAAACGACATTCAAGGCCCATAAAACTCTGGGCTTGCTCACAAATCTTGGCAATGCTCAGGAGCATCCACCCCGTGATGTTTATTGCTTTTCTAAAGGCTCCAGCTCCTGGAGTCGTGGCATGAAATGAAGAATTCTGCTTTTCTTGCCTTTTGACTGTTTGATCTTTACTGTAGCAGGGAGAATTTGGAAAACATAACCTTTACGTTCTGCAGAGCCAGGGAGCAAATAAAAAGGACGTGGAAGAAGTTTGCTATTTATTTCTGTTTCTGAAATAAATTCTCATAGTTTCTTTTTTTGAAAGCACCTTGATCTTGCATGCTTTTTTTAACTGCTTGGTGTGTAAATAATGACAGAATTTAGGCCTTTGTGCATCCTTTGAGCTGCTCCTTAAACTGATAGAAATGAGGCAAACAAGGACTAGGGCAAGAAAAAAGATGCCTGGAGATGTGGCAGAGGAGATGATGAGCACAGGTCCTCTCCTAGGAGAGGAGGGAAGGGATGCCAATGAGAATGCTTGAGCCCAACCCGTGTCACACCAAGAGAGCTCTTCAGAGCTGAGGAGTGTTGTTCAGCTCTGTGGCACTCTAGAAGCAGTGTGTGGTGTCAATTCCCACTCCACGTTGCCCATAGGACATTTGTCAAGGCTTTTTTTGGTCAGTTTTATTAGCCAGAGGCTCAGGTGTGAAGTTGGCATCATGAGAGGTTTCTGCCTGGGCAGTGCTGGGCACAAGGGTTGTGACAGTGGGAAGGCAAAGGGCTGCAGGAGATGACTTTTAAGCACCTTTTAGGTGTCTTTTGTCAGTAGAAGCTTTCCTCCTCCTCCAAACATGTTCATCTCCAAACTGCCACAGTCAAATTTGGGGTTTTATTGGTGTTTGCTCCCCTCTCCCATGCAAAGGCCAAGATGCTTCCCATCTGGAGCTGTCACAGCTGATTTTCCTGGCCAGAAACCCCGTTTTCTCCCCATTTCCCCCATGTGTTGACCCTCATCTTAAAATGGTCCTGAGAGTGATGGGGGAAATGGGCAGTCATCTTCTTGTCTGAATCAAAAGAAAAACATTCTCCCTGTCCACAATCCCTTCTCAAAAATTCTATTCTCACTGTTTGGTTTGTTTGTTGCTTTTAACAAAGCAGTTCAAAACCACAAGTTTGGGTGTTTGGGTTTTTTTTGTTTCATTTTTATTTTGGTTAGAAATGACTGCCATCCAGGTAGAAATGTTTTAGCTTGGGGGATTTTCCAATTTAAAAAGAAAAAGCAGAGAAGGCAGCGTGGAGGAAACAAAGCTCAAATAACCCAGAGTTATGAATCCCACTGAACTGGGAATTAAACATGGTTCCTTTTCAGTCGTTTCCTCAGAGAAGAGCATCCACTGTGAACAGTCCTGACAAATGTGTTTATATTGTTTGATGGAAATCTTCCAGTCAGTACTAAATATAATATTGCTGGGCAGGATGGGGAGGGGAAGCTGTACATTTATCTGGCCTGAAAGCAAATAGCACACATTAGGATTTACATGGATATGGGAACACCAGAACTTATTGGACAGTAGCCGTAGGTCTTTAATTTAGGGAGCTGGATGGCTGTGTCTCCTGGAGTGTACATGGAAGGGAGAGCCTTTCCCTGTTGGCATCTGCATAGACCACAGCAATAAATTCAGGATGAAACATCACACTCATCACTGCCAGCCCAGAAAGGGACGGGTGGGAGGGGAGATGGGGACCCAGAGTAGGGCTGGATGCTCCTCACAGGAGCTGAGCCCAGCAGGAGCTGTGTATCCTCCCAGAGCCCACCTGAGCTCCAAAAAAACCCCATTCCTGCTCCTTTTCAGAATTCATCCTTTTTTCCAGGGTCCCAATTTCATCTCAATCTGAGAAGGAGGCAGACTTTGATGCTGACTCTGGATGTCTCCCTAGGCCAGCTTCAGAGGAGGCTGTGTCATCTCCAACCTTTCAAGGAACCCACTAGGGCTTAATTAAAAACTAAACTCGGGTTCTGCTATTCAGATGAGACCAGAGAGAGCTCCTCTGCTGACAGCAGCTCAAACTTGTCACTTTGCTCCTGCTGCAAGGTAGGAAATTTCAGCTGAGAGACAGAGCCCTGGCTGGTGTGGGCTGAACCCTTCTGCCAGAATCCTCAGCTGGTGAGAGAGGGTTGGGGTGGCAGCAGCCCCACTGAAAGGGCAGGGAGCAATCAATCAAGGAGACTTCATTAAAAGAGGTATGGAAAGAGGTGTTTGACAGAGCACTGCTCATTCAGGGGGAAAAAAAAAAAAAAAAGCTGCATTTCCCAATCATGTTGCTTTGGTCAGAAGCCTCTTGTTCTCAGCTCTGCTCTGTGGGCATTTGCATGTTTGGAAGGAAAAAAAATATAATATTAACCTTTGGCTTCCATCACTGAGGAGTCAGTGGTGTCATAGAAAGGAACAACTACAGAGAGAGGTGATTTGGGGAGACAGGAGATGTGAGGGACCCAGAGGAATGTGAAGTCAGAGAATGTCTTAGAAGCAGTATGGAAAGGATAATTTTATTTTTATTGGAGGTAATTATTCTGCCCCAGGTGCTGGAAAGTGCCCAATGGATGCAGAGGAGTTCATTAGGGCCCTGAGTTACCTCCTCCTGCCATTCCTCTGCCCTTTCCTGAGGTGGCCATGGCCATGTTGGGGATATTTTTTTTTTTTTTTTTGGAGGAGATGAGTTCCCTGAGGAGGAAACAAAAGAGCTGCTGAGGTGGGAAGCCCTGGGACTGTGATGGAGGCCAGGTCCTGACCTCAGCCTCTGCCCCAAGATTCTGGGGGGAAATTGCAAGTGTTCTCCCTTGAGAAGCAGTCAGGGAAGAGGGCTGGTGTGTGTTTTGCTGCAATAGCTTTGTGGTCTCTCAGGTATCCCCAGCCCTGAGGGGTGGGTGGGTGGGTGCTGCCCCATGGGGAGGTTGCTGGGTGTGGGGGGTGCTTTGGGTGCCCCCAGGGTTTGCTTTCGTGCTGCTGGAGTGGAAACAGGTCCTGCAATGAAGCATTTCTTCTTGTGGTTTGTTGCTGAAGGGGGCAGTGAAGGTTTAGGGATGTTTTGGGAGGGGTTTTGTTTGGTTTGGGTTTTTTGTTGTTTTTTTTTTTTTACTGTTCTGGTTTTTCTGAGCCTGGAGCATTGCCCTCTTCTGGCACCTCGATGGGCCACACCAGGTGGCTGTGGAGAAGAGGGCTTTGGGTCACTTCCAACATCAGCTTCTCTTGGAGTCCCAAGGGTTTCCTGCAATTGTCTGCAGTCCCTCTGAAGCCTGGGCTGTTGCAGAGCATTGCTGGAGCTGCTTTGGCTGCACAGAGGAGGTTTCAGAAGGGATTTGCAGGGTCAAGGGAGCAGAGCTGGGAGCTGCTTCCCATAACCAGGAAGAGACCCCTTCAGCTGCTCTGCACAGCTGAGATGCTGCTGCCCAACATGATCCCATCCCAGGAACTTTGTCCTCCCTGGGGCAGGAGTGTTTGGCACTTAGAGAAGGTGTTTGTGTGAGGAGAAGCTGGAGGTGGTTGTTTGAGGGCATGGGAGCTCCCCCATGGTCCCTGCTCTGATGCTTCCCATGGTTGGTGGCTCAGGAGGGCACCGTGGTCCCCCTGAGCTCAGGCATTTAATTTAAAGTTCATTAAACCTTGTTTTCTCCTGCCTGGCAGAGCTGGGATGCTGCCTGGATCTCCCTGGAATGGCATCTTGGCCTGGGGTGGATTGATAAATTTCTTTCCTAAGACTTTCCATGAACTTTAAAGCTTGCTGTCACTTTCAAAGCACATCTGCTTCCTGCCCTCTGTCCCATGGAGCTCTGAGTGATGCTGGGGCTGGCAGAACCAAGACAAACCTTGAGAATGTCCAACGTGTCTGCCTGGTTCCCTCCAACCTTTTTGTTGGTGTGTGTGGGGGGTGAGCAGGATGAGCAGGATGAGCAGGATGAGCAGGATGAGCAGGATGCTGTCCTGGCAGACAGAGGCACTTTAAGGATGCTGAAATGTGCTGGGAGACCTTCAGGCTGTGGCCAATCTCCAGCAAAGAGGGGACTGATAGATTTCCCTGCAGTGTCACTTTCCTTCTGGGATGTGTAATGTGACTTCAGGAGGTTTGTGAAGCTTGTTTTAAGAAATGATTAAGAATTTCACTATTGCTTTGATATTTGTTGAATAAAATGTTGACACAAGGTACCAGGCTACTCAGGGCTTTTTAACTTGCTGTGGAGATTTTTTTTAAAAATGTAATAATAAAAAAAAGGCATGAAATGAATTAGCAAATTATTTTGTTTGCTTTGTTCATTTTTCCAACAAGAAAGCTACCCACCTGGAAAATACTGCCTGGCTGCAGGCAGGAGCAGAATTTATTTCCTGAGATAAATGGATCTGGGATAAAAGTCCTCTTTATTTTTTCATTTCAGCTGCAAAAGATGATATGCTTCTGTTCAGCTCTTTGTGCTGAAGATCAAATAAGAAGGAACTTTGCATAGGTGTGCCAATGCCTTTCAAGGAAAAGTTTCTTCCCCTGCTCCAACCTTTTCCTCTCAGAAGCAGCACCTTGGACTGGAGATGAGAGCAATATTTAACATCTCAATGCTGCTGGTGTGACTCAATCCCAGTGCTGACACCCTTATTCTGTTTTCTGTTCCATGCACACAGTTACTCTCTGATCTCTCTACCTTGGCCTTGTTTTATTTTATTCTTTTTTTTCCCCATTTCTCCTGTGATGATGCCTTTGTGCAAGAAGCATTGTTTCATTTTCCTGAAGGTCCTGAGAGGGCAGCTGGCAGATCTCATATGCAGGGTGTCAGCTACATTAAATGAACACACTCAGATCCCTGTAAATCCCTATTTACACACAATAAACATGAGGATATAAAGCACAGAGGAAATGATACATTATTGATTACAGCAGTGGCATGTAATGTCTTTTGAAAGGCAGGTGGTGCCTGCCCATCCATCACTGCTCCTCAGGAGCATCTCCTGGCTCCTTGGAAATGGTGGTTGGGTTTTAACCCCCTCCCCTGGCTCCCTGTGGGGAGAGGAGGAGTGAAAGGTGGAATACAGCCTGGGGTTATCAGAAGCTCTGGGGACAGAGCAGTAGAGCTGGGGTATTTATCTGGGTGACCTCAAGCCCAGCCTGTTGGGCATGTTTGGGTTTTATTAAGCCATCCAATGCTCTAGAGAAGATTTTTCATACAAGTGGAGCCAGAGGGCTCCAATCTCACTGCCCTTTCCTCTAAGTGCAGGTGAGTCTCCCCCTTGGTGTTTATGCTGCCCCAAAAAGGATTTCCTTATGTATGATCCCCTGGTGTCAGGGGTAGGAGCAGAAGCAAAGCATGGGACAACCCAAAGGAGCTCCCTGAGTCTGCAGAGAGGAGAATGTGCAGCAGGGGGAGGATGCCTGCCCAGGCCTAACAATAGCCTTGAGACAATGAGTTCTGTTCCCCCCAAAGTGTGTCAGGTGTGGTTTGTGTGTGTGTGGCTTTAATGCTGTTGTTTGTTTGTTTGTTTAAATGGTGATCTAAGCTGCTTGTCAGCTGGGGTGCCTTATTGGCAATGCTGGCCTGGTACTTGTGTAGCAGTGATGAAGAACAATGTTCTGCTGGTTGCTGCACTTGTAGCTGATGATTTCTTCTCTTTCTCAGCACCTGGCACCATCCCCAGTCTCCTGTGCAATACATGAAATTCATTCCCTTGTTTTATCTCTGGCTGAGCTGGCAGGGAAGTGAGGTCCTTGAGGCTTGACAAGCAATTGGAATAGCTTTAGTTTAGTTTAAAGGAGTTGAGGGTTCAAACCCAGGCAGGTAATGGAGCAGTTCTCCTCCCCTTGCTCACTCTGAGGGCTCTGCAGCCTCGCTGCTCCTGGCACTGGTGGCTCAGAAGGATTTCAGGGTGCAGCCACGCAAACAGAAAGAGTATCTTGGTGAAAACTGGATAACCTGAATCAGTACACAGGGAAAACTGTTCCCTCCCCCTCCTCGATCCACCCCCAGCCTCTGATCTGAGCTGTTTGCTCACTCGTGTGAACCCTGCAGTGAAAACAGATTAAAGTTCCCCTTTTCCCGTGGCTTTTTTTTCCCTCCAGGTATTTAATCTTAGTTTACAGATGAAATGTGCAGTGGAGAAAAAGATGCTAATCACACAGTTGCTGCACTCTGCTCCAGTCACTGAAAAATTTATTACCATCTGGCCTGGATTGGACAGGGCTGTGAGCATCAAGATGTTCCCATCTTTTGAAGCAGTGGCAGCTAAAGCCAACATTGCATCAGGGCATGGCACCCAGGCTGTGCAAGGAGCTTGGGTGGCTTGTATGGCATCTCTTTGCTAAGGAAAAGGCAATGCTGTACCCAAAATGTCCCTGGCTGGGCTGTAAGTGTCATCTCAGCAGCTTTCTAAGGTCTAGTGGTGTGGGGGGGGGTTCTCTTTTGGTCAGCCACTTCACTACTCAGCCCTTCCCACTTTGGTTTTGGCCAGGAGTTGGGGTGGGTGTTGTGATTTCAGTCTCCTGGGTATCTCATTATGAACATCCCTAGCTGGAAGGAGGCCATGGGGCTTTGCATGGTTCAGTTCTGCCAGGCTTTATGAAAACAGAGCAGAAGGTGAGGTCAGGAGCTGGACCAGGAATGGGGCTGCTCAGGCTCCCAGGAAAAGGTATTTGGCTGGGCAGCTTTCTGACATGTTGTAATATTAAGCTGCCCTGGAAGAAAGCAGTTTGATTTCTGGCCTGTCTCTGCCCTCAGTGTATGGATGGACTTACAGTTCAGAAGGACTCAAACTCCAACCCCCCTGATGCATCTTAAATACATGATTTTGCATTTGGCTTTTTGCAAGAGCTGTGGTTGTCCCCAGCCAAGCTCCTCCTGGAGCTGTGCTTTCCCTCCAGCACCAGCAAGACCAGCTGGATTTTGGAGCATGCTTTCATACCTCTCCTGTGGCCATGTTGGCATATGTTTCCTCTTTTAGAAGAGCTTAAACTATGGTTTGTAAAAGCTCCCAGCTTGAAAAAGCAGAAATTGCTGAGCAAGGAAATAACAGGCAGGGTGCAAGCAGCACTCGTGTCTCTCTTTGCAATTAGGAAACCTAAATGCAGGCTTGGCTGTCTTTCCAATTAAACCCTGGCAAGCTGGGATCCAGGATGTGATAATGAAGCAGCAAGTTTTGGAGCTTCTCTGCTTGCTGGCTGCGGGAGCTTTAGGCTGTCTGGCTGAAACTGAGGCATTGAAAGTAATGGGCTGGACAATCTCACCCCATTACTCTTAATGGGATTCTGAGAGGCTGGGGGAGCTCTTTTCACAGATCATTCAAGTTATGGCCAACACTGGGGAAATGGCCCCCTGGAAGCCAAGCTGGTGGTGATAACTTAAGGGGTTTGGCAGCAGAGAGGAGGAGCAGGGTCAGGGAAGGGGCCTAAAGGTGTTTGTGGACTGGGAGCTGGGATGAGAAGGTTCTAAAAGGGGAGCAGGGATGTGGGGACCAAGCAATGTGAATATTGCAGCCTTGAAGATTTGGGCTGAATGCTGCCACCTGAAGCTGGGGGTGTGGATGCTCAGGGTCTTCTCTGGAGCCCAGACTGGAGCAGAAGCTGCTGCCGGAGCAGGATGCCTGCCTGGCCAAGCAGTCTGAGTGATGGATTTCTTTCTTGTGGTGAGGCTCAATCTGTTCCTGCCAGGACACTGAGGGAACGTGGTCTGGACAGGGCAGCAATCAGCCTCCCACAGCCTGAAATTTGCCCACTCACTTCCCTTTCTCTTGCTGCTGAGCATGGCCAAAGCCCTCCCTGCCAGCACCCTCTGCAGCTTCAATACCTCAATCAAAGCTGCCTTCCTGCAGCAAGGGATGGAGATGTAATGATTAGATAATCCCTTCAATCTTTTGGCTTTCTCTTCTCCCCTCTAATTGGTGCCTTGTTCTTTGGCAGAGGGCAGGGACCTGTTTTCCTGCTGCCCCTTCCACCTCAGCTCTTTGAGAAAGATTTAATGGAAAGGGAAGAGCAGCAGCAAGAGCACCTCCAGCTGGGATTCACCTCCAATTGCTGCTCCCTTGGCCAAGTTACTCATCCATGACTGTTTGGTATCCCAAGAATCCTCAACTCCCGTTCAAATTCTTGGGAGGTTGGAACACTGAAGGAGAAACTGGGGGTTCCCCTGTGGATCAGGGGCTGAGCCAGGGGGAATTGTTCACATCACTGGGGTCCTTCAGCTCTGGAAAGCCCAGGAGGTGATGGCATAGCAAGGGTTGGTGCTGCACAGGATGTCTCCTACCCCCTTCTCAGCCTGTGAGCAGGAAGGGGCTTAGGGAGTTTTCTGAAACTGCCCAGAGTTGGCGAGGAGGGAGAAAAAATAAAATGGAAACTGAAGATCAAAAAAAAAGAAAAAAAAAAGAAAAAAGAAAAAGCCTCAGAATTGCAGCCGTGCTGTGAGGTAACCAGCAAATACAATTTAATTATAAGATACACAGGAGTGGTGGCATTTGAGAGGCTGGAGCATGATTTGCCAGTAATAGAGGGACAGCAGGGTTCCCTGCCTCTGGCTGTTGTGTCATCTCCAAATGGGAGTGGGGCTGCTCCAGGGCTCTCCCTCCCTTCCCAGGGCATTAAAAGCCAAAGCTCCTCTGTGCTGAGGGACCAGGGCAGCTCCTGGGGTGCCCAGGGTTTGGACTTCCCAGGATTTGAGGCAGGAGGAGCTGATGGACCTGGGGCAGGTGGAGGCTGTCACTGGGATCAGGCAGAGAGAGGGCAGCTGGTTTGCTGGGTGTTTCCAGGGGTATTTCCAGGGGTATTTCCAGGGGTATTTAAGTGCTTTGTGCTTTCCTGCACTGCCCTTCATCTTTCTGGGTTTGTGACATGGATGGGTTAACCAGGAACACTTTCAAGAGGGGAGGTGTTGATCCAGAACATTACAATAGATGTGACCTTTACAGTCCTGGGGTGGATTTGTTTGGTTGGTTGTGGTTTTTTTGTTTGGTGTTTTTTTGTTTGTTTTGGGGGTTTTTTGGTTTGTTTTTTGTGTGTGTGTGTGGGGGGGGGTTTCCCCTCTGTGTTCACAATCTGTCAGATCAATGTGGGGGCTTCATTGCAAAGTGTTTCCTTTGCCACTCTCTCCTCATCATTGAGTTACAGGATTATGAGGGTCAGTTGTGGGAAATGGAGCTCTCCACCTGCCAGGGGAGCTCAGGGTGTGTTATTTATTCCAACATGAGCTGCTCCCCCCAGGCTTCAGGGCGATGGCATGGTGTGTGTGTGTGGCTGATGTTGCTGGGATTGCACTGGGATCTGCAGGGATCCTGGGGCAGGAGTGAGGAGCAGAGCAGGGCCTTGCCACAAGATGAGAAACCAGAGTGTTTGGTGATGAAATCCTGTCTCTGGAGAAAGCACTGTGTTCTTAAGGAATCAAAATCCGTGGAATTGTATTTTTTCTCCCTGTCAGTTTTGTTCTGTGCTTTTTCATTCAGGTTTCAGACACTCTTGGGGACTCCCAGCCCTTCCTGCCATGCAGGAGCACATCCTGCAGGCACTGGGAATGGAGCTGGGAAGCTCACCCCAGCTCAGACTGACCCAGTAAATCTCCCTAATGCCCCTCCCTTTTCCCAGGCTCTGGGAGAAGAAATGTCAGGAGGAGGCAGAGCAGGCAGACAAGGCTCAAACTGCTTGGGAGCCTCTCCATGCCCCAGAAGTGTGAGGAGCTCCAGAGGGTCCAGGTGGGATGTGTGGGGTGATGCAATGCAAGCACTGGGCTGTAACCAGAACAGATGTGCCCATCACCTCTCCTCTGGTGACCCTGGCTGCCCCGTGGGCTCCTCAGGGGTTCCTGGGGGACTGATGAGAGGGTGATGATGTGTTCTGGTTTCAGGGAAGCATCAAGGAAAGACTGGGGGAGGTGTGGGGCAGTACTTGGCTTTCTCAAAGCCCTTTTTTCTCACCTTCCTGCAGTGGTTTGGTGCCTTGGAACAGGAGATGAATTCTGTGGTTTGAAGGGAGCAGCAGGTCCAATGAGCTGCTGAAAAAAGCAGATTAAATCCCTGGGAAGTCCTTGCAGGGCAGGTGAGCTGAACTATCCAGGGATGGATCCAAGCTCCAGGGCTGTAGGAAGCCCAGGAGCTTCAGAGGTTCTGAGGTTAGCAAGATGAAAGTGGCAGCAGGACAGCAAAATACTGTCAAAAATCACCTAAACTGGGGGAAAACACCCATGCTGGGAGATGGGAATAGGAAGCAGTGACCCCCCAGGGTGGAGAGGGCCTGGAGATGATGCTGTGGAGAACTGGGCGAGGGTCTGTGCTTGATGGAGCCTTCAGAAGTTGGGTGTAGAGGGGTAACTGGAACCTGCAGGGCACTGGAATTTCCCAGCACTGCCCGAGGAGCTGTGGGTGTGGGCAGTCCCAGCAGCCCTGCCCAGTGCCTGGGGATGGATCTAGGAAGGTGCCATGGAAGTGTCTGGCTCTCGGTGCAAACAGGAGCTGGTTTGTTATCATTAGTGGTGAAGAAAACACTCTGCTTCCATATAACCTTTGATCTGTTTTTCTTTTGAATAAAATAAACGCAGTGTGAAAGTTGCTGCTTTTACAAGGAAAAAAAAAAACAAGACAGAAAAGCAAATCAGCCTTTTTCCTGTGAGCTGAAGGATAGTTAAGAGTGTGGAACTTGCTGGCACAAAGACCTCAGCAAAGGAAGGCACTGCAGCTGATTTGAATGGAGTAAATATGTACCTTGTGCACAGAGGTATCAAAGCTCTTTGTGTGAGGAGGTTCAAGTACTGAAGGCCACCTCACTCTGGGGGAAACTTGTTATTCCTCCAAGCTGCTTTATGCTGGGGGAAGGAAAAAGAAAAAAAGAAAAAAAAAAAAAGGAAAATACAATCCTAAGAACCATCTGGATTTGAGGCTTGTGAGGATTTTTCTACTACACTTGTGGGATGCTCCCCAAATAGGAAAGATTTTTGAGAGGCTTGGAAATGGAGCCCCAGCCATGGGGAGTGGGGAATGGAGAGGTTTGCCCTATTGAACTTTAGGGACTGAAGGCTCTGGGTTCCACTAGAGGAAAAAAATCTCTTCAAAGCACTTGCATGCTGAGTTACATCTTGGAGGTGTACTTTTTTTCCTGTATTTAGCCAAGGAACACAAGGAAATAATTCTCTTTGCTCAGTGTGCTCAGCAGCATGAATCTCTCTGCTTGCTTTCCCCTTCTGCCAGTTGTTTCTTGCTAAGAAGCAACTTTTAATTGTCTGGTACCAGGGCTGTTCTTGGGCAGAGCTGCTCTCTGGGTGGCTTCTCCATCCTTCCCTTGAAGCTTTGGGGGTGGCAGGCAGGGACAGTTTCGTGTCAGTGTCCTGTGATGTGTCCAGGCATCTCCTCTTGTGGGCAGAATCTCCTCCTGGGTCATGCGTGGCTCTGGGTTTTCACAGGATGGAAACAGCCCCAGTGAAATAAGCACATCCAAATTTTCCTGTCACTTTCCAGCATGGTTATTAAACCAAACAAATGTTAAGAAAAGAAGCTTTAGGGGCTCTCCAGACTTCCAGCAGCAGAAATCCCTCTCCAGGAAAGCAGCACTGGGCTGGTTTGTTTTGGAGCTGCTGCTCTTTGAGCTACAGATGCAAGCTTTTGATAGTTTTCAAGGGGAATTTAGGTCTTGATTGAGGCAAGGTTTCCATTTCAAGGAATTTTCCTTTGCCATGCCCTGGGCAGGGGCAGAAGAGAATTCTTTGCCACTTCCAAAGCCTTCAGCCAGAACTGGCTCCTGACCAGGGTCCTGGTTTCAGGGCCTCTGCTCTTTGGGCCTCTCTCATCCCAGCAGAGCTCTGGGGTCCCTGGGCCATTGGAGAAGGGTCCTCTGCAGAGCTGCATTTCCCCTCTCAGAGCAGGGAGCTGGCAGCTACCTCTGCTCCATCTGTTCTTCTTCAGTGATGGACTCTTTAATGTCAGATTGTGATCCCACAGGGACACACTCAGCTAATCTGCTGCTTTTAAGATTTTATTTGTGCAATAAATGGATGACAAGGTGGTTTGCAAGTACATAACACAATAAATGGTTTTACAAATGCAAGTTTTCTGCAGAGCACTATAGAATAAAATACAATATCACTACAGCATTTAACACTGATCTCTGGTTCATTCATATTTCAAGCAGTAATGTGTCCATTTTATCATCTGGGAAGCCTCTTAGCTTTAGTTTGGGTTGTTGTTTTGTTGGTTATTTTTTTTTAATACACTTTTATAAATTAGCCAGGCAGAGATTTAATAATAACTTGCATTTGTAGAGCTTCTTTCATCTCTAAGGATCTTGGATTGCCCTGCACACTCGCTGGTATAAAACAGAAGTTACATGCTGAAGGATCTGAAGGATCATTTGCTCTCTGCCAAAATGCAGCAGCAGTTGGAATGCTCAGCAAATGCCATCAAGGGAGGAAGCTGGAATCCAGCACTGGCAGCAGCAGGAGAACTTGGAGCTTTCCTTTATAAAGCAGCTTCCTTGGGGGGTGCCCAGAGCAAAGTCCTCTGCAGAAGAGGTCAAGGGATGTTCAGGCAATCTGCACAGGACAAGATGCTCAATTCAGCCTGGAAACTGGGATGTTGGAAACCAGAAAATTCTCCTCTTTCCAACTTTTGGGATCCATTGTTTCTGGATCTGGAGAAGCCGAGAGCATTGGAAGGCTTGGGACACTGGTCCCTCCTATTCATAACATTTTACTTTAGCAAAATACCCAAGAGCAGACAACTTGATCCATCAGGATGGGAAACTTCTAAGCAAGGCATGAGGTCTCTCAACCAAATGTTTTAAGTGGAAAACCCCAAAACATTTGGATTTGGTGATAGGACCTTTATCAATTACCCAGCTTTAGAAACAAAGAGAAAGTTCTTGAGCTGCTGCTTTGGGGACACTGATGCTCTTCCAAATATTCCTACCCAAGTTCTTTGCTTCTGAGATCCTCATGGGGCTTTTCCAGCCCTCTGTCCCTGAGTTTTGGTGTCACTGAAGTAGCTGCCATGGAGTTTATCCAATCCCTCTCCTGAAAAGCAAATGTTCAGAACAAAGCTCATGCATATAACATGTGATTGGAAAAATATTTACAGATAGTGAATTGCCATCTCTGTAGAAGGAAAACATGAGAAAACAGAAACGTGATCTTTATGTTAATACAAAGTTTTTAAAATTTAATTTAAGAGACCAGCTGTTTCTGCTTCTCTTATAAGAGCTTAATTGGTATATAATAGCATAGTTAATTAAATACAAATCAATAGTTTAAAGCAGCTAATTGATATTTAATATGTATGGGAAAATATAACTTAGTTTGTAATATAATTAACTCAATATTAAATAAGCAATGGAAATGCAATTATGCCTTTACAACAATTATAAATTTTATCGTTCTTTAATAAACTTGCAATTAGGCAGGATGAGCTGAAAATTATTAACCAGGTATTATTGGGCTATTAAACATTTATTATCATTCCTGGTGGAATCTGGCTACACAACAGGACATGTTATGCTTGTGTTAACAAACCCTAATTACTGCTCCACACCTTCAGCCTTGACCACGGTGGCTGATCAGGAATTTGGTTCCCTTCCCGACTTGTAGGTGGAGGAAACTTCAATTTTGGAAGGAATTCCTTACAGGAGAAATCTTTCAAAGCAAACTCAGCCAGTCTGGGCATAAAGCTCCTTTTCTCCAAGCCCCTGAACTCTTCTTGCTTTGAATTGGCTTTGACTTTGTTGTCCCTGGTGTTGGTGATGTGGGGTCTGACCTTGCTTCTGCTTTGTCTGAGGGGCTCTTCTGTAAGTTTTGGGGTGAGTTAATGTAGGTGCAACTCAGAAACATGCTTCTGCCATGTGTTTTCCAAATAAATAATTTAAATTCACACCTCTTCAAAGCTCCTGAGATAAATTCCAGCTGTAACTGGTTCTGCTCTGCTGGGAAAGCTGCTGGGGAAATGGCTGTTGCCATTGCAGGGAAATGGATGGAACTGGTTTTAGGGTGGGGGACACACATGGGTTAAAATGTTCTGTGCTCAGTGGTGTCTCAGCAGCCCCCTTAAAGCCAAAACAAAAATGCTTGGTGCCTGCTTAACTGGTTTAGTTTTAGGTAGCCACTAAAAGCCATGAAGTGGTTGAGATGTCCTCAGGCATCAGAGTCATCTTGAAGTGTTTTACCTTTTAAAGGCCCTCTCAAGTATTTAAAGGTGCCTTTAGCTATAAAGGTTTTTGCATGTTCTCACAAATTTATGGTATGAATTATTGTAATGCAGTGCTCTTGTATAGCTCCTTTCATCATGGGATATCAAAGTGTTTTATAAGCATTAATTATAGCACCCCTCAGGGAGGCAAATGGCAGACAGACAGCCATCCTGGTGTGCCTTGATCCAGGCTCCAGATGGGTATTAACCCAGATTTCCTCTGGATCCAGCCCACATGCCTCAGCCCTGACTATCCCTCCATCCTGCCAGGGCAAAGTGGGGACCTTTCTGGGGTTACCCTTCTCTTGGGTTGTAGCCCCCAGCAACAGCCTCCAAACCATGATCCCTTTCTCAGGGAGCATTGAGGAAGGGAAGGTGAGGGCTGGACACGTTCACCACCCAAGGAGGTTGCAGCTATTGCCCCCTCCATCCCTGGTCCCTCCACTCTGCTTTGGTTCAGGATGCTCTTGGGGATGTTTGTGGATGGAGACCAGGAAAAACCCAGCCAAGCATCCACAGAGAGCCCCACCTGCACCTGCTGGGGTGTAGGAATTAGTGAGATGGGAAGCCTGGCTTGCTGAGTTCCCCTGGGGGCTGCACTGCCTGCTGTGACTCTAATCTAATTGTGTTGTTTTAATTACGCTTTGATACCTCGGTGCCTGTTGGAGGCTCAATAGGAATCGATGCAGTTTTGCTTTCCTATCAATACCAACACAAACACCTCTTATCTGCCCTGCAGCCCCAGAGGAAATCTCAGGCTCATGGCCACATGCACATTGTTGGGTTTTTTTGGGATGTCTGTTTTCACAGGCGTGACACAACCCCTGGTGAAAACCCCACTGGCAGTTCAAGGTCTGATCACTTCTGGTTATCAGATCTCTGAGGGCCTTTAGCTAAATCCTGCTGCTGACCAGGAATACAAGAGGCAGCCAAATGCTCTGCAAATCAACACCTTTCTGGGTGTATTTCAAATTGTTGTGGAGGGAGGTAGATCATAGCACTACTGCTCCAGCAGGAAAACCTTTGCCTCTGGGATGGGAGGTGGCTGATGTTTGTTTGCCACCTCCTGTTCATGAGGACTCTTGACTCAAGAAACAGCAGTGGATGCTGATGGTTTGTTCATCTGCCCTGATCTGTCTCATTTTTAGACACCTACATCTGAGTCTATCACCACTTTTATGGCCAATGTGACTCCCAGGCACCCCCAAAGTCATCCTGGGGAGGTGAGATGCCCATTTTTCTCTGGGGGCACTACATGAGGTAACAATGTGGATTTAGGGGGGTAATTAAATTTCAGCTTAATCTGAGCACCTCAAGAGGATTACTTTTGTCTCAGCTTCAACTTCAGTGGGATTACATGGGAGATTTATTTGGGTGAGCTGCAGATGTCCTCCCTGATGGAAGCCTCAGGACCAAAACCTTAGTCTTCTGCAAGGTGGAGCCCTGTTTAGTGTTAGATAAAGTGCTTTAAGTCATCTTGGGTGTATTCTGAATGTCCTGGGATCAAAAGAAGTCTGGTTTTTTCTGCCTTTAGGCTCTGGTTCTGCCTCCCCCTGTGCTCCAGAGGATGCTCACCCCTCTGCAGCCCTGGGGAGGGATCCTGCCTGTCTGTGGCTGCACCCAGAGAAACCTGGGTGCCTTCCACAGCATGGGGAGCAACCTTCCTCTGGGTACTGTCCACACCTACAAATCAAACCCAGGTTTGCATCCTGGGCTCTGCTCTGGGGCTGTTGCTGCCTCTTCCCCCTTGCCGTGCAGCACAAGGCGGTGACGCTCCCGACGCTCCCGAAGCTCCTGAAGCTCCCGAGCTCCTTGCTTGGCAGAGGGGGCTCTGAGGAGACCACAGCCACATTAAGTAAACATCAAAGGGGCTTTGATCAGCAGGGTTCTGCAGAGCAGAGAAGCCCCCGAGGAGCTCTGCAGGTCCACAGGCAGGCAGCATCAGGGACGTGGTACCTTAATTTTCTCCACTGCGACACGGGAGGATTTGTTTGAAGAACTGGGGCTTTTTGCTGCTCTGAGAGGCACACGGGGAGAGCACGCGTGCACTCAGCCTACTTCTGGAAAAAAAAAACCAAAACCCAAAAAAAAAACCTTGCTCAGATCTCCCTCTGTTTGTTACTGATAGCCAGAAAAGCCCCATTAAGAAATCAAGGCATCAAAGGCGTGAGGCTCCTCAGACTCTGACACTTGGCTGCTTGTAGGGGCTCTGCTCTGCTTCTGAAGAGCAGGATGCCTCCAGCCAGACTTATCTTCCCTTCTGAGGGCTCTTCCCCATTTCACTGGGCTGCCCGCTGAAGGAGAAAGGGATTAAAACCTCCATGTTGTAGCAACATGCTGAGCTGGAGGAGGATGGAGCTCAATCCCTCAGCTTAGTGTAGAAAAGCACCGGAGTGGGCAGGGGATGGTGACCCCCCTGTCTCTGCACATCCATGCCTAAGCACAGCAGCTCAGCAGTGTCTGGTAGCAGCTGATTTGGGATCCTCAGCAAATTTCAGCTCTGAGAGGCTGACCCAAGCCTGGAACCAGCAGGATTTGCTCCCTCCAGCATCCCCCTGCTCATGTCCCCAGCCTGCTTTCCTAATGTGGCTCTCTCTTCTCTTGCAGAACTGGGGCTCCCAGGAAGAGGATGCTGCCTGGTACTGGGGTTCATGTACAAGGAGAAGTACCGCAGGATGACTGAAGGTGAGCAGATCCCTCACCTGCTGCCCTCCTTCTGCAGCAGCCTTACTGCAAGGGACACAGAGGTGCTGCCAGTAAAAGTGTGACAGGGTCTTGTTCACACTGAGAAGAAAATCCTGCTTCTCCTTTGAGTTACAGAAACACAGAATTAGTCAGGGAAAGGACCCCTCTGAGATCATCAAATCCAACCCTGGATCCACTCCCCCCGTGGTTCCCAGCCCATGGCACTCAGTGCCACATTCAGGCTCTTCTTAAAAACCTCCAGAGATGGAGAACCCACCCCCTCCCTGGGCAGCCCATCCCAATGTCTGATCACCCTCCCTGGGAAGAATTTTTTCCAAATGTCCAACCTAACCCTCCCCTGGCAGAGCTGAAGCCCATGGCCTCTTGTCTGACTGATAGAGCCTGACTCCCCCCTGGCTCCAACCTCCTTTCAGGGAGTTGGAGAGAGTGATGAGGTCTCCCCTGAGCCTCCTCTTCTCCAGCCTGAACACCCCCAGCTCCTTCAGCCCTTCCTCTGGAGTCCCTTCCCAGCCTCATTGCCCTTAAAGTTCTGAAACATCTCAGTGGGTGTGAGAAGCCCCCTGCATGAAGCTGCAAGAGAAGAGCAGGAGCTTATGGGTTCCATACACCCAAACCCCATCACCTTTCTCCCATGGAAAGGTTTTGTCACTTGGGAAGCCAGTCCAGCAATTCCTTCAGCCTTTTGCTCTAGTTGGGTGGTGGTGCTTCCACTTGCCTCCTTCAGCTCCCCAGTTTTCAGTGTCTCTGCACCCCTCAGAGGAGCTGTTCTGCTGTTCATCAAACCCCTGCACTCTGGCAGTGATGTCACTAAAATTTCTCTATTTATATTCTAGTCATCCCCCAAGTACTTCATGAGCATCGATTAATCCATAGAAATATCATAAATAATTATGAAGCATACATAATAACTAAACAAAACCTCTTTCTGCTCAGAAGAACTGACTTCCTTTCTTCTGGCAGCTTCCTTGCTTGGCTTCTCTTTCCCAAGCAAACGTTTCCCAAACTTTTCTCTTTCCCAGGCACCATCTCTGGGGGATCAGGGAAGGATTAGAGGTCCCTGAGCCCTGTCAGGATCCTGAGGTTGTGTCCAGGAGAGTTTGGCTGCTGTGAGGTGACCCTGGGGACTGCAAACTCGACCCACACATGGGTTAAGTCCTTGGTTTGGGATTTGCTTGGAAACTATTTTGCCATGGTAGTGCTTTCTTTAGCTTGCAGGGGTGGTGTGTTGCTCAGGGCTTAGCCATAGGGGGGTCTGATGATTTTTGAAGAGGAAAAGGTGTGAAAAGGGGTAAAGCTCTTGTGGAGGCAAGTTTATGGCTCAAATATCAGTTAAAAGATCAAAGGTTCCTCCAGCTTCCCAGGAGCCCTGGTACCGAGCTGCTAACATGGGGAAAAGACTTCACAAGGCTTCACCTCCTGCTTGTTAATTACCACCTGCTTTTTAAACATTGATTAGAGAGTGCTGCTAGCAGGAAGGGGCTGCCCCTTGGGAGAGGTGGTGGCAGGGTCTGGGCTGAGTGCTGTGAGAAGGAGGTGGAATTTCTCTCTTGATGCCTTCCTATGGCAGGAGCCCCACGAGGATGCTCACAGGGTGTCCAAGAGGTGGCAGAGGACCCATTGATCCTTTGGGATCGCCCACAGCAGTTCCTGTCCCCCAGGTTGGATTCAGTGAGCCCCCTTTTTTCAGGCTTTGCATGGAGAACACAAAGAAACATGAGAAGCCAAAAGGAAAGCTTTTGTGTCAGAAAGGGAGCAAAGTGTTGCCTGCCTGGCACTGTGCAGGCAGAGAGCTGCTGACCCCTGTTTAAAGACACAAACTATCAAAAACCAAGTCTGGGCATTTCCATGGCTCCAAAGACCCCCACCAGGACTTGTGTTTTCACACAAGTGAAAACACTTGCTAGGGGTTCAGCTCTCTGGTCACCTACAGCAAAGGTGTTTCCTACCCCAAGTTACCCTTGGGGTAAAGAGAGAGACATCTTCCCTTTTATAAAAAGTGGGAGTTTTTCCTCTTTTTGTTGCTGGCCTCTTTTTGTAGCAGCCCTGTTAATCATGGCAGGGGAGCTGAAAGAGCTGAAAGCAGAGGTAGGGAGAGGGGCAATGGGATAACTGAGAGGTGTGGGGCGATTGCAGGGATCATTGGAACCTTGCTGTCACTGAATAGGGGCATCCACAAAATGTGCTTGTAGCACAGGGGGACTTGGGGGCTTTGTCAGCAGGAAGGAGTCACTTGGTGGGGAAACTTCTTCTCTTGGCTGTCACCATGGAGAAGATCCAGGCTGGACACATGCAGACCCCTTGGCAACCCCTCCCAGCAGTGTGGAATACACATCGTGGTTTACAGACGCTCTGTGGCCATGTCCAGGAAGGGTTTTGGTAGCATTTTGTTGCTCACCAGCCGGCAAGCTGTGGATGTCCATGAACACAACTGAGCCTCTCCTCCTGGGTGAAAAGCCAAAAGAAATGTCTGAGAAGTTGGTTTGCTCTGGAGGAGTTACCAGGTATCAGTGCCTCTTATCAACATCTCCCAACCTGTGCTGTGAAAAAACCAGACAGGCTGGGTTTGGGGAGAGGTTGGGGTGTTTACAGCCTGTCCCACACTTTACCCCTTGTGGTGATTGATGAGTGTCTCTTCTGTGTGATGGGAAGGCTGCTTGGTGCAAGGCTGGGAGCTGTAAGGTGAAATGGAGCTGGTGACAGCTGTAGACAGAGGGGGAGAGAGAGGTAGAGCTGTCTGGAATGATGGCCTTGCAATAAAGATGCTTTAGAGTTAATCCTCCACCATCTGTCTTCATTCTGCTAATAACCCACTCCATCAGATGCTGCTGACTGTTTGTTAGCATTCAGAAACAGAGACATGATCAGGAGGAGCAGAATGTTGGCTCACCAGAGGCTGGATTCCTCCTTGGGAACAACTCTTCCCCTGGCCACAGCTTGTGGACTGGATGTCCCCAGGCCTGTGCCATGGTGATGCTGACTTAACTCCCATTTCCCCAGGGATGTACTGCCCTGGCTCAAGGTGATGCTGGAGCAGAGTGGTGGCACCCATGAGGCAGGTGATCTTAGTCCCCCAGGAATCTTCATCTTGAGCTAAGCTGAAAATTAAGGCTCATTTTTCTATCCCTTCTTCCCTTTTGGTTCCTTTCCCAAGGGGTGGGCTGTGAAATCTCTCTCTTCTCATCTATCATGTTGGGTTCCTGCCTAGCCGTAGCTTCAGCTCCCAAGCTGGGCTTGCTCCCCTCTCCTGCAGTGGTCCCAGGCAGGTCGGTACATCCAGACATCCATCCTGCTCAGGCAATTTTTCTTCTCTTCTGTCTTTGACTTCTTGCCAGCTCCAGCTCCAGTCATTAGCAAGCATCACTGCAGCAATTATGGCACTTTTTGGCTGCCATTCATAAAGCTGCTAAGGGGAAGCATTAAGCTCTGAGAGGTGTCAGCCTCCTCCTTCACCACCTGTTCCTGACAGCCATCAGTGGCTGGGAGGTGCCTACAAACCATCTCCCTCCCCTCATTTCATCTCCCTTTCTGGGCTCTTGCTTGGCTCTCCTGTCCTCCTCTGCAGTGATCAGATGGCACCGATGTGGGATGGACCCCTCTGGTGCTTGGGTCTGGTGGAGGGGATGGGTGGGCTTCATGTCCAAGGTCAAGCGTTGAAAATGGGGGGAAAAAGGAGGAGAAGGACTCTGTGGAGCATCCTCCTCCTGGAGCAGCCAGTGGTTAATGAGCTGTGCTGGAGGAAGGACAAATTCCCCCTCTGCAGCTTGGCTGAGAGCCCTGAGTTCTGCTTTGCTCCTCTCCACCCCTCAGCTGGGGACAGGACCTGTATCTGCAGGCAGCCTCCTGGGTGCTGGCTGCAAACACGAGGGTGCCAGGAGAGGACTTTGTGCTGGGGTTATCTCTGCCAGCACCTGCCCTCCCCTGGCACCAGGGCTGGCAGCAGAACCTGGGCTCTGGTGTTCTCTGTGTTCAAGGTGTCTCTTCAGTGCACAAAGCTACAGCAGCTCCACACAGCAACCCAGAGTGCTGCTCGGGTTTAATTGGGAGAGGGTTGCTTAGCAAATCATCATTGCTGGGTAATGAGTGAAGAAATCTGCTCAGATAACAGCTGTCTGAGGCCTCCAAGGCAGGAGGATTTTTCTCTAAAGGCCCCAGGGAATGCTGGTCAGTGCTTACACTTGACAAACCTTGAGCTTGGGGAGTAGAGATGGTGAGAACCTGGAAGTTCTGCAGGCTGAGCAGCAAACCTCACCTCATCTCCTTTGTTCAGAAGATCTGGGACCTGATCTAAAAGTGCTGGGGCTGATGCAAAGCTTTGGTGTCTTTTGCTGGGGGAAGGTGGAGGTTCCAAAAGGACCCCAAACCTAGATGGTTCCTCCATGTACCTCCATGTACCTGCTCTGGGTTTAAGTGGGAGAGGGTTGCTTAGCAAATCATCAATGCTGGGTAATGAGTGAAGAAATCTGCTCAGATAACAGCTGTCTGAGCCCAGGCAGGAGGATTTTTCTCTAAAGGCCCCAGGGAATGTTGGTGAATGTAAGGCAAACCTTGAGCTTGGGGATGGTGAGAACCTGGAAGTTCTGCAGGCTGAGCAGCAAACCTCACCTCATCTCCTTTGTTCAGATTTGCTGGGGCTGATGCAAAGCTTTGGTGTCTTTTGCTGGGGGAAGGTGGAGGTTCCAAAAGGACCCCAAACCTAGATGGTTCCTCCATGTACCTCAAACATGGAACACAGGTCAGGCCAAGGGGGACAATGACAGTGGTGGCCTGAACTGAAGCAGAGCCCCCATCCTGCTCTCCTTGTGATGACTCCAGCAGCCACACAGCCCTGATTGGGATCAGTCCCTGCCTTGCTGGACCTGGGCAGCTGCCTCTTTCTGCCCTGTGTTATCAGCTGTGGCCTTGCACATGGGAGCTCTGAATGGTTTGGGGTTTTTTTGGCTTCAGCGTATCTTTAGCCTGCAGATAGGTTTTGGTTCTTCCAGACATGTGGAGAGAACTGTGCATGCGTCTGGAAGCTGGGGTTTTTTTGTGGCTTATAATTATCTTGTACCATCCTTAGAATAATTATAACTCCTCCATTATTAATAATTGGAATTCCAGTCCTTGTCATAGATCACAAAATGGAGAGGAAGCTCAGGCCGAGGTTTGCATAATGTACCTTGGTCTAAATTGAATAATTGGTAAAATTGTGAAAATGGTTTGGTTTTCCCTTAGACTTTGGTGCTGGAATTAGTGAGATATTAGTGCAATTAACCAGGGCTTCCATTTGAGGCTGCAATCATTTGGTTTGTAATTTAGAATAAATGTAAAAGCCCACTTGTGCTTCTGAACGGATTATTTGTCCTCTTTAAAAGTATCTAATGGGGTGGCTGTCATCTAAGCAAGATACATTTGACCCATTTCAATTTGTTTCCCTTTTAATCTGCTATCTGTTTTCCTGGATCTTTTTTTAATAAAAACATAAAGAAGAAGTGGGTGAAAGAGACCAAAGGGGGAGAGAACAGACGTGTTAGAGATCTGGAGTTTATCATAAGGCAAAGTAACTTGAAAATCAAGGCTGTTAAAAGTGCAGAAAGCAATAAAAAGAAAACACCATTTGGAGATCGTTTCAAGGGACGAGTGACTTGTCAATGAAAGGTTGCTCTGTTCAACTGCTTCTTAATAGCTTCTTGCAGGGAATCTGCAGCTCCTGCAGGAGCAGAGGCTGCGGGTGCTTTTGCAGCCTCTCTGGTGGGGAAGGGAGTGGGGAGGTTGGGGTGCAGCAGCAGCAATGCTGGGATGGGGAAAATCCAACAACGAGAGGGAAAGGAGATGGATTGAAACCTCAAACCACAATAAGGCTTTCAAACTCACCCTAATATTGAAGTCCTGTCATAAACTGGGGAGGCTGGATGCTCTGCTGGGGGCTGTAGGCAGACCTGTGCCCAGTTCAGTCCCATCCAGTTTCAGCCACTCTTCCTTCCCTCACCCTGAGCATCCTTCCTACAGCACAGATTCAAAGCTCAGCTCTCTGTCTGGTCACATCTTAGTGCCTGGAGAGAAACCAGCTGGGGCTCTGGGATGGAGTCTCTGCTGTTTGGGGGGAAAACAGCTTGTTTGGGGAAGCTGGCTGTGCCTTTTCTTCAAATATCTCTGCTTGAACACCCTCTCTGCTGTCTCTGCCATAGTTGAAACTGGGTTCAGGGAAGGTTTCCTGCCAGGAAAATGCTCTGTTAGAGTGTGGCACTGAAACATGGTGACTTATTCATGCCACCCATTAGCAGCCCAGTGAGGCAGTTGCTGCCTCAGAATTGCTTGGATTTATGGGGACACTTAATCTGGATCTTGCAAGTGACTTTTACATCTGTAGCAGCAGAGGCAGAGCATGAATCTTCCTCAGTCTCAAGGATAAATGGGAGCCAGCCCCTCAGCACTGTGAAAGTGACCTTTCTACTCTACCAGGTGCTTCTGGAGAAGCTCAGACTTTCCACAGTCTCCTGGCCTGGTGGTGGAAGGGATCTGTCCTTTGGGACCAGATGTTTAGGGTGTTCCTTGCTTCAGCTCAAGCAGTGCTGGCTCTGCTCTACCTCAACAGCCCCTAGAAAACACGAGCAGCACCGTGAGCATCATCTCCTCACACTTTATCTTCCAAAACTTTGCATCAATCTGGGAACAAGACTGCTGCAAAGCTTTCCTTGAAGCTATGGGATCCCTGGCACCAAAATCCCTTGGGACCCACTGTAGCAGTGTCCTTGTTCTTAGCTGATCTCCAAAGCTCCATGTGGGATGTGGTGCAGCATTGCTGGGTGCTGTCCCTCTGGGGCTTGGCAGCTCTTACCTTGAGCACTGTCATCCTGGCTCCCCAGAACAACACAATCCTGACTGATTCAGGAAGAGGCTGCACTGAGCCTCTTGTCCTTTATCTGACAAAGGCATTTAAGAAAGAAAGAGGGGAGTGGATGGAGCGAGCTCCTGAGAACTTGTTACAGGTGCAGTGTTATCAGCAGAGGTCTCAGTGATATTTGTGAGGCTCTGTGTGTCTGTTAGCTAAACAAGGCAAGGATGTAAGCAAAACCCAAGGAAAAAACAGCAAACAAGCTCTTTCTTTTTTTTTTTTTTTTTTTCCTAGTGTCAAGGGAAGACTTGGCAGGGGGTAGGTCAGCTGGAAAATGGGGCAAAATACAGGAGAGGCAAGTGCTGCTGTGAGCCACATCCCTGCTGGTGAACTCCATCGTGTACATGCACAAGGATGGTGCTGATGGAAGGGTCTTTTGTGCCCTGCAGTGTGGGGAAATGCCTCCCCATCTCACCACTGCTCTCTGCCAGCCTGGGAGAGGGGGAGCAGAGCTTCTCCAGTTGTCTGCAGCACTTGCAGTGCAGCCCAGACATTCCACTGATGCTAAATCTGATAGAAATCCTGGGAGTTTTAATGGTAGCTGTGGTGTTGCAGCAGTTAGTGGTCTAAAGGTATAATTTTATTTATTGATTTTTGTAGCAGTTCCCTGTGGAAATCTATTGCTCTGTGGGCTTAAATGACTATGAAGCTTCCTTGCTCCCCAAGAAACAGCATTAGATAAGCTGGGAGCTGTTTTTCCAGCTTCTCAAAGGATCAACCAAAGCCATTGCAGCCATACCTGTGTTGCTGACAGCCAGGACTGCTGTGAAAATGCCTCTCAAGCCAGGAGAAGCAAATCCACTGTGTGACTGCAAGCAGAAACCTGGCTTGTCTCGAGTCCCTCAAACTACAGCCAGGCTGGGGGGTGGGAGCTGAGGAAGGTTGTTAGGAAGATGAAACCTTTCTGCTGTTACACAGCCTGTGGCTTTGGTGTGCTAGGAAAAAGCTCTAAGAAATAGTCTTGAAGCTCTGCTCCCCGCTGGTGTCCCTGGGTGTCACATAAGGTCCCCAGCCTGGCAAGTGAAGCTCCTTTCTTACAGGAGCAGGGCAAGGCAGAACCATTTCACAGCTGTACTGACAAATCAGAAGAAATTCTGGGTTTCAGCCAAGCAAATGAACCAGGTCCCATTTCTCAAGGAAGCTGGGACTTGGTTGGATTTGACTGAAAGGTTCTGCAAAGTACCCAGCAAAGCATCCTGCTTTGTTTGGGCTGCCTTTGGTTTTCTTTAAACCTTTCAAAAAATCCATTCTTACCCTAAGGAAATGGTGAAATACTGCTGTAAAGTATCCAGCTGGAGGCTGCAAATCCTGCTCTTCTTCCCAAGCTCTTTGCTGTGTCTGGCTGAGCCCTGCCATCCGTATTCACTAAATGAAACCCAAGCCCATCAGCAGCCTTCAGGTTCAGGCTGATGAAGACAGAAGAAGCAGGAATGGAAGGAACAGGAATGCTCTAAACCCTGAAGGATCAGGGGGGAGCATTTTGAGGGGGTGGCTGGGAGTGAAATTCCCTTTGGCCAGACAGGCAGCAGGATGGATACTGAGCATCCAAACCTGACCAGTCATGGGCCCTGTCTGTACCAGTCCTTTTATGCCCAGGATTGGCTCCCAGAGGTGTTTACTCAATCTATAAGTGTATTAATGAGGATAATCTTAAGATGCATCCAGAGATACGATTGAGATGACTGTTGTTTTGGGGTTTTTTTTCCCTCTTTAACAAAGGTTTCCTACAGATGAGGCAAAGAGAAAGGAAGTGAAATATTTGGTGACTAATGATCCTCATCAATATTCATGAGGCAGTATGCATTCTGAGATTTAAACCAAAGGAAGAATGAGGAAAGGAACTGACTTTTTCAGAAGCTAAAGAAATACTTAGGTTGACCTGGAGATAAGTATGCCAGGTCTTTGTTGCTGGCAGCTCAGGCCAGCATTCGATTGAGAACTTTTCAAAGAGGAGCAGGGAAGTTGCAGGGAAGGTTTCTGGAGATGGAGTGGCAGGGGGTTGGCTCCTGAGGCAACACAAGTCTTCAGCCCAGGGTGAAATTCATGTTGTGCTGTACAAATGGGGAGGCAAGCAGCCCCTACCCCAGGAACCCACATCCTGCCTCTGATCTTTCATTACCTGAGGAGGGGAAGAGAAGGAAAACTTCTGCAGAGGAAATACATGAGATGGGGCTTTGGCAGAAGGAGGTTGCTCTGGGTGTGCTCCAGCGACAGCAGAGGGTGGAAAGATCACCAGGACCTTAATATTCAGATTTATTTACAGCAAGAGTGACTCAGCCCTGGCAGAAAGGCTTTCCCCCAGCTCTCTGCATTTCCTCTCTTTTAAATCTTTTTCTTTTCCTTTTCTGCCAGTTGCCCTTGACTTCCTCCACTTCCCTCTTGCTGCTTTTCTTGCCTTGCCACCCCTTCCTTTTCTGAGTGACAGCTCTCCCACCCCTGCCCAGCTCCTTTGCCCTTGAGACCATCTCTGATCTGTGCCCTGATAGAAGGGCTGAGGATTGACTTTGGCTTCAGCTTCATTAGGAGGCAGCCTCATTTGTCAGCTTGTTTGTTTCCATAGCTGCTTGGGGGATGGCCGGGGCTCCCAGCTCCAGCTTTATTCTGGAATTAACTCCTTTTTCAAGGCTTTGCAGGCAAGGTCGTTGCAGGTGGCCTTGCACACTCCTCTCCTTCTCATTAATCGATGTCAGGGAGGTTTGCAGCAAGGTTGGAGCCAGTCAAGGGGAGACAGGAGACTTCTGCCAAGGCTCAGGGTGCTGGGAGAAGCTGGGGGAATCTGCAGCATTCCCAGCTGGAAGCAGGGGCTGGAACACTGAGGTCCTGTCTGCTTGGAGGGAGCTGGGAGGGGAGGTCTCAGTGGTGAGATCCTTGCAGGAGATTCTCTGGGTCTGGTTGCAGAATGGTTGCAAGTAATGAAGATTAATTTCTCTTGTCTCTTGTCATGGCCACCAATAACAGCTTCTGGTTTTAATCCAGCTGGTCAGATGAGGTTAATCAAATGAGTTTCCCAGGTTTGTTTTTTCGGTGGTTTTTTTTTTTTCCTTTCTTTCCTATTAGTTGGTGGATAAGGCATCAACAGGCACTCAGTCTTTGACCCCTTTAGGAATCACCTCCTCCTGCCATGTGTCCCCAAAGCAACTTCCCTGGAAGTTGTGGTTTGTGCCAGAGGGATTCAGGCTGCTTTTGGTGCTGCATGTCCTGGGTACCACCACACCCCCGGGAGGGAGCTTGAGGAAGATGCTCCTGGATGTTGCCAGAGGCATTTTACTTCAGCGGATCCCCAGGTACTGGAGCATCAGTCATGGTGGGGCTGGGATGTGCAGGGCACCCAGAGCCTTGTGTGTGGTGCTGGGAATGCCCAGGGATTAGAGAGCAGGGTTGTAAGAGCTGAAAATAGAGGAGGTAAATTTATGTAGTCTGGAGGTGGCTCAAGGGGAGACACTACCAGAGTCTCTAAATACACACAGGGATAGAAACCAAGGGACGAAATCCTTCAGCAGAATTGAGGACAAGGAGCAGCACCTGAAGCAAAGGCAGGAGGAGTTTTTTCTGGGTCTGGAGTGGGAGGAGAAGAGCACTGGGCTGAGATGGGGTCCTCACCACCCTGTCCTCCCCATCCCCATCCAAAGCCCCACAAATCCAGGTCCTCTCTCTCCTCCCCAGCTTCGCTTCCTTTTCCAGCAGCTCCACCCCATTCCTTGCCTGCCAGCCCTTTCAGACAGCGTGGAGCAGCCTCAGCATGCCTTAGGAGGTTTAATAAAATAGATTGAGACACATTTGGGTTTATGGCTTGACAACTGGTTCCCCTTGGCCAGGAACATTTGCCTTCAGTGGGTGACAGTGCTTTGAGCCTGTAGCCTTAGGCACTGGGGCTCATTGCTCCTCATCTCTCCAATAAATAGCACCCAGGCCCCAGGAGCTGTCTGCATACATCTTCCTTTCCTATAGGATAATTTCATGTTCTCTTTGGGCCTCCTGCTCCTGAGATGGAAGAGATTACTGCAAACCTGCAGCCCACAACCACAGCCCTGGGTTTCAAACGTCATTAAGTTTCATTATAACAAATAAACACTGCGATGACATTTATAAGTTACCAGAGAGCACAGAAACACAAATATGAGGCAGATAAACTGCATTTGATCCAAATAATTACTGCAGGCAATATCAAGCTTAGGCTGAGCTGGCAGCTGGGTGCTGAGTAATTTATAGGAGTCTGGAAGGTGCTGTGTTGCACATTGCTGCTGCAAAAATCTGGTGATGGTTCTGTGTGTCTCTAAAGCCTTAAACAGGTTATGTTCCTGCCTGGCTGAGGGCAGGATGCTTTTCCTCAACTCAGAACTGGAGGTGGGACTGGCTAAATGGCTGTTACTGGTTTGGGGCCTTTTTCTCTCCCCATTCCTCAGAACTGAGGCTGAGGTAGGACCTCCCTTGGAGGTTTGCTGTGGCTGAAACTGTAAGAGACTTTCTTTTTTGTCTTTTTTTTTATTCCCCTGGAGGTTTCTACCCCCAGCTGTGGACTCAAGAGGGGGGAATCCTCAGAGAGAGATTAGGCCTGTAAGGGAGTGTATTATCATAATTAAGTTCCTCTAATTTGGACTCTCAGCTTTACTACCTGCTCTTAACCCTGGGGAAGGAATCTTCCACCAGCAAAACCAGAGGGAAAAGCATCTCCTCCCTCTTCCTCCCAAAAATCCTGAATGAAAAGGGGGGGTTGTTGCTGTGTCAGCTCTCACACAGCTTTTCCTCCCTGCTAGGGCCAGGGCTTTTTCTGCTTCTGGGTCTCACATCCTCCTCTAAGTGGAGCTTGTCACTGGATGGAAAGCTTCCCATGTCCTGCAGGCCTGGAGGCTCAGAGCCAGCTGAGTTTATTGATGAACATCTCTCATTACCTGCTAATTAACTCAGCAGGCAGGGATGTGCTGAGCTCCTCTTGGGCTGGGGTTTTGCACTGGGAAGTCATTGACTCTGCTGTGGGGACCATTGAGAAGGAGCAGAATTGACACAAAACAACTAAGCCTGGGGTTTAAGTACTTTTGAGCCCCTTTTGGAAGCTTTCCCTTCCCCTCTAGCAGAGTCCTGGGATCTCTCAGCACCACTGAGACACAGCAGGTTCCCAGGGGCTTCTCTGCAGGGTGCTCCTGGGCTGCTGGAGCAGTTCCAGGGCTGTAAAAATTGACTGGATTCACATTTCCTCTTGCTTGTCCTGGCTCTTGGTTCTGCTGGGGGAATTCCCAGTCCAAAACCAGGAGCCAGAGGCAATGATGCAGGCCCCTGGCCTCCTCCAGGAGAAGTGAGCAATGGATTAATTCATTTTCTAGGCATTTCCCCAGCTCTCCGGGTGCTGTAGCAGCAGTGAGTTTCAGGGGAGAGGAGCTTTTATTAGTTCTTAATGTATGGATAGAGAAGTGCATGAGGTTTTTCAGGTAATGAGGATGGGCACTTGCATGAGATGTTTCCTGCTCAACTGATGCTCTGCTCCCTGTTTGTTCATCTTAGCATCTCTTACCTCCTCCTGTCTTTTCCCTGCCACTTTGTTTTTCATGTATTGCATCTGCTTAATTTAAGGCAGTTCTCCAGAACAATCTCTTTTAACTCAAAATGTGAATCTGGTTGGTAAAAAAAGAAGAAGAAAAAAAAGTGCACATATTTACAATCATTTCTGCTTGAGAACATCCAAACAAACAGTAATTACTGGAGAATCCACCTCATTCTCATTCCATTTCATCTGCAGACTTGATGATTCACACAGCACAACCCAAAGTGATCCCAGCTCACTCAGCACCAGGGAGTTGGAGCAAGGACCCCTCAGTGCCCCAGGAATGTCAGGAGCCCCTCCAGAACCAACAGGTCCATGTTTCCTCTCAGTTTTTCCAGGCCATAGCAAGACTTCATCTCCCATTTTCCTGCCTCCATCCATGCAGTTTGGTTCCCCACAGAGGAAGTTCTGCTTTGGGCACTTTGCCTGGTGGTGGTTCAAGCACCTGCAAAGATGGGAACAAATTTGTGTAGGGAAATGGGGCTCTGCATGGATTCCCAAATCTCCCTGGTGGGAGCTGTGTGGGGCTCCTTGCACTCAGATTTATTTTGAGCAGGATGCAAGTAGGTGATTAAAGTCTGGGTTATTTTCTGATAAGCTGTGGCAGAACTGCAATTGGAGTAGCAGAAGGGAAGGGGGGCAAAATTAAAGCTTGTTTTCACCAGGAGTATGGCTGGAAGGTGGAAGAGGAGAGCAGAATTTTAGCATTAAATATCTGCTTTTTCTGTTCTGAAATGAATCCTCATTTTGATTTCTCTCTGACTCAAAGCGTGCAAAAACAGACTTTGAAAAACGAGGATGGAAGCAAAACACAGCCCGACCCAGGGTGAGCTCTTTGGTCTAATTTTCCACCCTGTAGACTGCACAACTTCCAGTCGCTACCCTTCCTGGGAGCTGAGCCAGGCTTTGAAATCTCCAAATCGTTTGTGAAATGGATTATTCATCCTTCTCCTTTTCCTACAGACGAGTGTCCTGTGTGCCCTCTAACTCAAAGATGAGCTGAGATTTATAGGACTATATTTCAGAAGAGCAGCCCTGAGCTGGGAACAAAGGGTGAGCTAAGGGGGTGTATCTGGATTTGAATATTTCTCAGGGCTGGGGGGGTCACTTGGGAGATTGCAGAAGGTCCCAGGAGACAAAATCCTGAAGGATTTTATCCAGGAGACTTTGTAGAGGGCAAAATGCTGCCCGCTGGTTTGAGGGTCAGCTGTTCATTTGGAAGGAAAAGCTTCTTTTTCCTCCTCCTTTGATTAAATTTGGGTGTTCGTCCCAGGAACAGCCTCCTGCAGCTGAGGACCCACTAAGTGCTGTTTGTCAGCTACAAATAGCATCAGAAAAAACATCTGGAGTTGCCACAGAGCAAGCTGGCTTGGCTGGAGTCACCCAAGCATCACCTCCTCTTCTCCCACCTCCCTCTTGAGCCCCTGGGGCTGTGCCAGGACAGATCTGCCTTGACAGAAGAGCAAATGGTCATTTATTATTCTGGGGCAGGTTCCTCAGGAGCACTGATAACAAAACATTTGAGATGTTGGCATTCTCCAGGGGGAGCTGGAGCCTCCAGGTGGATCAATTGGAGGAAATACTTTTCCTCTCTGCTCAGGAGACCCAAGCACCTCCTGTCTCCTTCAAGGGATGCTTCTCAGCACCAGGGCTTCCAGTGCCTTTTAAGTTGCTGGGGGTGCTGATGCTCTCCCTTTCTGGCAAGGACAGGTACAGATCCTGTCCCCAGCATCCCCAGCAGCAGCTCAGGCTTTGGGATGAGGCCATAGTGTGTGCTGGCCCTGGTGGCAAAATGCCACCTCCTCCAGTTTGCTGCTTCTATCTCCAACCCAGGAAAAGTGCTGTGTGCCCCAAAGCTCATCTGGGTAATTTTTTTCCCCAGCTCTGTCAGCTTGTCTAATCAAAGATAATGCTGCTGAGCATGGGTTTATCTGGGCACCAGGTACACAGGGGGTTGTTAAAGGAGGAGGGCCAGGAGCCACACAGTGAGTCTGAATATTCAGTGCCAGCCAGTCCCTAAGGTCACTGGAATGCTGCTTTTTGGTTTGATTCCTCAATGCAGTACATCAGTTTGGTTTCTTTTGGTGCAGTGACCAAGAGCAGGCATTTAATCTCTCCAGAGGTAATTCTGGAAGTGGGTGCTGGGAGGAGGTTGCTAATAAATATCCCCCAGGAAGTGTACTCTTACACCTTCCCCATTGGCAGCTAATAACAGAGCAGACAATGACATTTAAGCCCTTTCTGCATGGATGATCAAACTGCTCCCAGTGACTTTGAAAGCAGAGCTGGGATTTCATGTGGGTATCAAAGCAGAGGCACCACTCGATAGTTCAGATCTCTTGCCTGTGTGACTGAGAGACAAAAAGATTTCTAAAAAGGTCTAATATCTTATTCAAAATTCTTCTGTCTCCTGTCAGAAGCTCCTCAGTGGACACAGTGGGATGCTGATGTTTCTTCATTAAGCAGCCACAGGAAAATATCTGACACCGGGGGGGGGATGGAGCTCAGAGCTGGTGCCTGCTCAGGAGTCAAAGGGTTGCACAGAAACACAAACTCTGCTTTTCTTGGGGTGCTCGATGCAGCCAGGATCCCTCTGGCTTTGTTTTTGCCCAAAATTGTCCTGGCTTCTTGCCATCCATAGCAGCCTGGAGCTGATGGAGACTGCCAGGCTTTGCTTCTTGGGATACTTCAAGGGGGAAAAGGGTCCCATCTCCTTCCATCTTTGTGGGCAAGCACGTTTCAAGCTCAGCTTTCTGCTTTACTCAAGGAGAGGGAACACCTCTGATGCCAGGTCACACAGCTAGCTGGCCAGGGATGTGCAGGGCTGCCCCTTCCTTTCCTTATGTATTTCCATGATTCATTCCTGTCGTGCTTTTTTTCTTTCAACTTGAATAATTCACCAGCATCAAGCCTACAGCAGCTGTGTGAGCCAGACTTGTGTAGTCTGACTAAAAAAGGCCAAACTGACATTTTTCTTCAAACAGATTTTCATTTTTTTTTCCCCCAAGGATCAAAATAAAATACTGGAAAGTTTATGTAAGGGAGGAACTCAAGCTACCTTTCTTTTTGCTTCCATGAAACTGAAAGAAAGGGCCAGGAATGGCCCATCATGGCATGTTGGCTCATCCTCACTATCCCTTGGGGACATCACTGTCCCCATCATCATCACCAGCATCACTGGTGGGATTCATCTGCTCCTGGTCATGGAGCTGGGGGTTTTTTGCTCCTCTGAAGATACAAACAAAGCTTTCTGGGGCAATCCTTGCTGAGGACTCTTGGCTGCCCCTTTCCTTCATGCCCTAGAAGTTCTGTGCTCAGCAGGGCTGGGCTGGGCAGCATCTCTCCCTGGGAGGCAGGGCTGAGAAGTTGTGCTGCCTGCACAGTCCTTCCCTGCTGTCCCTCTGCTGACTGACAGCTCCAGAGAGCTTGGTAAATAATGTAAGGTTTTTTGTCTGCTTGCTTTCCCCAGGCACCTAAAAATCAATGCAGGAGCGTGCTGGGCCTCATGCAGGGAGCTCATTGCCCTTGGCTTGGAGAAAAGGACCCATTGGAATGAGCACTGGGAATGGGGCCCTTTTGTCTCAGGGTGGAGAGCAGAGGTTGCATGGGGTGGGGTAGAGATGAGCTCTGCTCTGTCAGGGAAGCTGAGGCACAAAGCCATCCCTGCCCACCCTTCCCAGTCCCCTCCATGGGGAGGATGAGGAGGTGGCTTCACCTCCAGGGCTGTGTAAGGAGAAGCCAACCCTGAGCTGGGGCTGAAATGCCACGCCTTGGCATCAAGGACTGAAGAGGGACCTTCCGAGCTTGGCTTGTAGGCTGGGAATCAGGGAATCAGTTGGAAAAGACTTTTCAGGTCATCCAGTCCAACCATTAGAATTGGGATTATTGGTTTGTCAAGTGGCAGCCTCTGGATCATCCTCCCCCCCTGTGTCCTGGGGAAGGAAGGATGAGGTCTCTGCATTGAGGGCCAAGGAAAACATCCCCCCTCTCACAATCCCAAGGCCTTTCATTTTAGAACAGAGTCATATTTTTATGAGGAGCTTCCTAGTCCTCCTTGGACACTTCTCTCCCCTCCTCAACAAAAAGGCCTAATTCTTTTCCAGAACACAATGGAAATTCTAAGCTCCACTTACATAAAAGGAGCCACAGTGTCTAATGAGTCGATGTTCCCTCTCTCAAGTCCCTGGCTCCTCACTGCAATGCTCAGGTAATGAACATTTAACTATCTCCTGCTCCTGGTTGCCTCTTCTCTCCTTGCAGCCACTTGTCTGCAGGCAGGTTGGTTTTTCACCCAGGAGGCTGCAAGCTGAAATAATTCAGCCAAGAACCCATGCAAACAGATTCCATCCCCCAGAGAGCTCAGGAAAGCAGCCCCTGACTCAGGATTTGGGAATGGAAGGAGCTCCCAGGTCCTGCTGCCCCTTGGCACTGTCAGCCTGGAGCTGCCTCCCTCTGTTTTCTGGGGTGTAAAATGGGATTTTTGTGCCTTCCCACAAATGTGTGGACACTGGGGCTGCTCTGCAAAGGGATGCTGCTGATTTCCCTGGGAAGTCACAAGCATGGGAGACCTTCAGCCTCTGTTTAAAGGAACGAGGCAGTGTTACAGAGGGAGGCTGAAAAACAGGAGCCACAGGTGCAAAACCCATGAAGGAAAGAGAGTTCTAAAGTGGTTCTATCTTTTTTTTTTTTGCCTCTTTTAATTCTTACACTTTTATGACAAGCTTGTGGCTTCACAAGGCTCCTGCCTGTGAGTTTTTGAAGGCAGGGTTAGCAATGCTGCCTGCTCACCCCTCATGGTGGAGCCTTTGATCTCCTTTTTATTTTGTCCCTGCCATTTAGGATTCCAAGAGCTGCAGGATGTGCTCCCTGCTTTTTGTTTTAGGTTTTTCTCCAGGATCAGGGAATGGGCCAGGCAGGTGCAAGGAGCTTCTCAGGGAGCAAAATAAAGGCAGTGACCAGGAAAAGATGAGGTTTCAAGGCACCTTCTCTGACACCAAAGGGCAGCTTGGGACTTCACCATCCTGCTGGAACCTGGCCTGGTTAGCATCTCATTTGCATAGTGATTGGGTTCTTTAGGGGTGAAAAAAAAGATCAACTTAGAATTCAGACTCAACATCTGCTTCTGCCTGGTGCATTTCCCCTCTCTGCTGGATGAAGAGCAGAAGAAGCTCCCAGAGATGCTGTCAGGGAGCCAAGGGTTATTTATTTATTTGAAAATCTGCCAAGTTTTTTATTCTTGGAAAGAGGCAAAACGGGGTGGAGGCACTTGTACACATTGCTGCATCTCCCTGGCATTTGGGATCTCTGGCACAGCCCAAAACTAGAAGCTGGGTTCCCTTTGTGTGGCAGGAAGGTGCTGTTGGAGGTGACAGAAGGTACCAACTGGTGGTTGGTTGGTTTTAGGTACCTTGCCTGGACTCTTGGTTGGGCTCATGTGGTCTGAACTCCAACCTCTGCAGGGATTTGGATTTGGGAAGCCAGGTTAGAGTTAAATCTGGATTTTTATGGCCAACATTCTACTTAGTGGAAGGGGACAGAATGGGAAACTTCTGGTTGGCCAACGTCTGGCTGAAGGGGTTGTTTTAATTTGTTCTTGGAGCCAAACCACCCTGCTCTGAAACCAAAGCCCCGTTTTGTAGTCACGTAGTAAATATTCATAGGAAAAGTACCCAGCTGCTGGGGTTTGGCTTTTTTTTCTTGTAGCCAAAACTGTACAGCCTGCATTTGTAGATCACCCTCTCCCAGTTTCCCCAGTTTCGGTTATTCTCTGTCAAGTATCTTATCTCCCTTAAAACTTTTCTGCAAATTACTTGTTCCTTTGACATTAAGACGTAAGCTGTAACGTGGCTGAGCCTCTGATCTTCCAAACCCAGTTAAACCCAGTAATCAGACTTTAAGCTGATTTGAAAGCTAGTTGAGCTTTGCCTTCAGTACTTTTTTTCTTTTTTTTCTTTTTTTTTTTTTTTTCCTCTTTTTTATCTGTAATTTAGGGAGAAATGATCCTGCCATGGAGCAGGAGCTGGGCCAGGTGAAGCTCTTAAGTTCCTTACCCCCATCTCTCCTCTCCTGTGCCTGGGTCTGAGCTGTTTGTAGCTGAGATGGAGCCTTGGACCTGAAAAAAAAAAAAAAAGGTTTTGAATGACAATTTTTTTTACTCTGAACAAACAGAGGGAAGGAAAAGACAGGAGACAGATGCCATGTTTCTGCTCTGATTTTCCATGGTCATCAGCTGCTCCTGAAAACAAATTAAGGAACAAGGAAAAAAAAAAAAACCCAAACAATCTTAAAAAGGGGCTTCCTTTCCAACAGCAATTACCAAATGAAGCCTCTGTTTAATGGACATTTTCAGAGGCCATGGAGAGCATTTGGTGCTTCTGCTTTCTCATTACAGCTCCTGCAGCTCCCAGCTGACAACCTGATAATTCTCCCCAATAAAACAATCTTTGGGGGTTATTGCCACGTCCCAGTGCTGTCCTTGCTTGCCTGGAGAATTGTCAAGATTATGAAGTAAGCTGTGAAAATGTAGTTAGGGAGTGGGAAATATATATATTTAAAAAAAAAAAAACCCAAACCACAGAGTAAAGCAATATGCTCACTTTTTTTCTGCTCCCTTCCCTAATTTTCTCTCTCGTTCCCACTTTTCTGTGTTATGCTACCAGTGAGTCAGAATAAAACCCAGAGCTGATTAAAGTTCCCTATGAAATCATATTTCTAACTCTAAATTGAACATAGCAAGGGATCTCTGCCAGGGTTGGATGCCACCAGGACTTCCAGCAAGTCTCTACCAGCAGAAAGAGCTGGAATCTCCTCTGGAGTAAACCTGTCCTGGGCTGCATGCAGCACCTTTGGGAAACCCCTGTGATGAAAATCAGGTTTCCTTGCAAATATGTGGGTGCTGGGAGAGCCTCAACCTCTAAAATAACCTGGAATCGGGTGCTTGAGGTGCTTGAGGTGCACCTGAAGGGAAATGTGCAAACAATTCAGCAGGGCTGATGTACCCAAACCAGCAGGAATTTAGAGAGGAGAGTTCTGCTCTTCCCTGTGTGTCTTTAGCAGGCTGACAGCAAGTTTAGGTTAAGCTACAAGAAATTAAATTGAAATTTAAGTGTTCACGGGAGGGACATATATTGGTTTAACTGCAGGAGATGGAAAATGATGGAGCTTTGGAGCTTTGCCCCCCAGGCAAGGCCCAACAACTCATTTGGAAACAAGTTGAGTTGCCAGCACTTGTGTCACACTTAACCTTGGGTTGGGATTTATCATCAGTCAATGAGTAAATTGGGTTAATGTAAATTAGGATTGAATTGATTTTTGGGGTGGTTTGCATGCAGACTGTCCTGGCTTAACAGATTGATTTTAAAGAGAAACTTTTTCTTCAGCCTGACAGCATTCTGGGTGTTGAGCTGACATTCAGCTGAGGGGTTTGGGGCTTTCCAGGATCATTCACCCCCAGAAAGGCTCCGAAGCAGGAAAATCCCCTGGAGTCACAATCCAGCTGCTCTGCCTTCCCCCCAGCTTTCCTCTCTTTCATCTCTCCTGTCTCCAGAGTGAATGTCTGGAAGTGCTGGCAGAGCTATAGGGCTGCTCAGATGCTCTACAAACACCTACCAGGAAGGACCAAGCTCACTGGGTGTCCAGACAACCAGCAGAGCAGCCTGAAGTGGCTTTAAATTTAGAATTTTCCAGCATTAAATTGCAGCACTCCAGCTGCTGGCTTGTACTACAGCAAGCTGCCCCTGAGCTCCTCCAGATGTGGGTTTGGTTATGGGCTGCTCTGTCAGCCTTTGTTCTTGCTTTTTCTTCTTTTCTTGAGAAAAAGGGGAGCTTGGCACCACGCTGCTCTGTGCCCTGATCTCTGGTGAGCCCTGGGGACACCCCTTGGAAAGCAGAGCTCTGGTTTTAGAACAGAAAAAATAAAATAAAATGGGAAGTTTCACCTTGCACCCAAGGTGGGAGACATCTCAGAAGGTGACCTGAGGGCTTTGGATGGGAACTGCAACACAGAGGGTGGGGAAGGGGATGCTAAAGCATTGTCACCCAGGGTGTCACACTGCAGAGCTTGGCTCATTAATGCTGGATAGTTTGGGAGTTTGATGATGATGATGAAACTTCAGCAAAAGGATGTGCTTTAGGAGGGCTGCTGCTTCCTTCCATCCCCAGGGGGGTGCAAAGCTCCTGGGGGTTGGTTACACCCTAAGGGAACAGGTTTGTAGCAGATTGTTCAGTGAGCATCTTGATTTCAGAGAGCAGATGAGGACAAAAGTCCTCTTGATTCAGTGGAATACAAGATCCAAAAGCTGTCTGCTTTTCTGCCTGGTGATCCCAAAGCCACAATTTGGAATCAAATACTTAGAGGAAAAGCCTGGCACCCCTTTGCTGTATCATTCTTTTTCCCTATGGAGGGATCAGGTAATTGGTTGGTGTTGGGCTCTTCTCCCAGGTACCCAGTGAGAGGATGAGAGGAAAAAGGGTTAAAGTTGTGGGAGGGGAGGTCTGGGTTGGGTATCAGGAAAAATTTCTTTTCTGAAAGAGTGGTGAGGCATTGGGATGGTGGAGTCACCATCCCTGGAGGTGTTCAAGAACTGTTTTAGCAGGGTACCTCGGGCTCTGGTTTCCTGGTTGGGGCAGTTGGGTTTGAGGATCCTGAAGGTTTTTCCCAAGCTTGCAGATTCTGACTCTAATCAAGAACTTCCCAATCCCAGCACAGGGAAGCACCTTGAGCTGCTGCATCCCAAAGCACTGCGTGGCAAACCACAGCTTCTTTTTTTCCCTCCTCTTCCTCTCTCCAGGCCAAGCCTCCTCCTTCACCCAGCAGCCCCAGGACCAGGTGGTGATCGCGGGGCAGGCAGTGACCCTGCCCTGTGCCATCCCTGAGTACAATGGCATCGTCCTCTGGATCAAAGATGGGCTGGCCCTCGGGGTCGGAAGGGACCTCTCAAGTAAGTTGGGATTTTTATTTCCCTACCTAAAGGAGGAAAACAGGAGCACTGCTGCCCCAGGTGCAGCCACAATATTTATTTTAAGGATCGCTGCCTTCTGATTTCAAGACTCAGCTACCAAGCCCTCCAGCCAGCTCAAACACAAGCATTAAAAATGGGAATAAACAAACATTTTTTTTAATATTTTCTTTTCTTTCACCTCTGACTTGAAACGACTCCTCTGGTTTCCCACTGCCCCTTTAGGAAAGCTTTACTTTGGCTGACTTCTGGACTCAAATGTCACGTTTCCAAAGTTCCAATTCCAATGTCACTGAAGTGTTTTGTAATTGTTGAAAGTGTTTTGACGTTCTCCAAAAAGAAGAAAGTTTGCTTTGGCTGCATGTATTTACTGCAATCCAGCAGAGCCCACAAGCACTCGTGGCTTCTTGAAACTGTACTTTTGGCAAATTGCAGTTTGGTAATAAAATTCCTCAGAATTCCTCAGTACTTAATCCCACACAGGGCTTGTGACTGAGGGATCATTGCAAGTGGCAAAGACTCTGGAGCAATAGTGGAGAAGTTACATAGTTTATTCTATAAATTTTGCTGGAAAATACTCATTTTTAGTGCAATATTTCCTATGACTGAGGAAGAGTGCTTGAAAGCCAGAAACCTGAGAGGGCAGTGAGAAACCTGGGAGCTGCAGCCCTGTCCCTGAGCACACGGGTGACATTGCCACCACTCAACTTCTGCAGGGCAGAGGAGTCCTGGGAGGGTTTTTCAAGCAACACCATCCAGAAACCAGGAGAGGATTGATGTTCCTTGGTCTCCAGGGACCTCATTCCTCAAACGCAATGCCTCTTTTTTCCTTTTCTCTGTTGTTGTTGGTTTTTTGTTTTTTTATCACCAATAATTACTCATTTCTCAGGCTTGCCTGAGCGAGCAGTCCTCGTTTTGATTTTCAAAGCTCCCTGCCACAACTCTTTACAGATATTAAAGAGCTGAACTTTCCACACAAGACCTGATGACACGAATGGGTGACACCAGCTCCGCCGAGCTGCATCGCTTCTTGTGAAACACCCAGAGCTGGGGCTGCCTTCAGCAAGAGGAGCTGCCAGCCCAGCCAGTTATCTAATTAGCTAAATACAAATAAACCCATCATTTGTATTTCTTGTGGTTCAGGAGAGCAAATCCTGCTGCTGAGAGCTTGGGAAATTAAAAAAAAAAAAATAATCAGAGGATTGGTGCCAGGCTGCCTGCCCAGCACAGGGAGGGATGGGGTGATGGCAGCATCCGTGCCATGAGGCTTCTGGTGCCCCCCCCCGGGCCCCCACCCAACCTTTACACAGACCTAAAAAGGGAAATATTCCAGGGTTTCACCACAAGCCAAACAGAGATAAAGAATCAGAGGAGGTGGAGGTGAGGGGGGGTTTCCTGGGGGAAGGGCTCATCTCTTTTCTGTGGGATTTCAGCTAATGCTCCTTCCTCAGCCCTTCTTTTTGAACTCTTATTTCTTTCCTGAATTTGGAAGGAATTTGGAATTCGGAAGGAATTTGGAATTCTCCCTTTTTGCCCTGGTTGCCAAGGAGGGGTGGAAGCTACCTGGCCCCTGGGTGTTCACTGCTGGGGCTCATTTTAGACTTCATCAGCCCAGCTGCCTCCTGCTTCTCCTCCCACAGGTTACCCACGTTACCTGGTCGTAGGGGACCATCTCTCTGGAGAGCATCACCTGAAAATCCTGAGAGCTGATCTCCAAGATGATGCTGTCTATGAGTGCCAGGCCATCCAAGCTGCCATCCGCTCCAGACCTGCCCGCCTGACCGTGCTGGGTGAGTCTCTTCTCCCCATCCTGCTGGAGGTTATTTATGGGGGTTTCTTGGTTGCACTGAGTGGCTTTTTTAAGAAAATGGTGCTAAATCAAGAATTAATCAATTAATCCACGGTGAGAGAGATGGAGGTGTGTCTTGATCCCAAGAAAGGATCCGTTTTGGGAGCACTGGGATGAGTAGCACAGGCACAAAGTGTTTGATGCTTCAGCTCTACAAATGCACATGGAAATTAAGGGTGCATGGGCATAAATTTAAGGGTGGATTTAAGGAGTGCCAGTGCTATCAGTGCCATGTGCATCACCCTGGACTGCTGCTCCATAGCAGGACCCAGGGAGACTCCATCACTTGAGGAGAGCTTGGTTTACATGCTCTCTTCATACTATTTTCTTTGTGTATCTCTCAGTGAGCTTCCCCATGAGCAAAACAGGTGGTTGTGACATGGGGTGACAAACAGGAGAAAGGTCCCAGCATCTTACAGACTCATTTTGGGTGAGAGCTGGGAGGGTGGCACTGGCAAAGGATTGCAAAGGGCTTTGGGTTCTTCTCAGGGGTGCAGGCTGCTTCAGCAAGACTTCCCAGAGCTGATAAGGTTTCAGGGGAAATAACAAAACTGGTATTTTTCTTGAAAAGCTTGGACACAACCCAGTCTGTATTGGTCCCAGATACATCCTGACTATTCAGCCCCCAGGGTGAAACTATTTACATGTTTAACTTTGTTATAATTAACATTTGGAATTGCTTGTTCCTCATAGGTTTGTTTTCCTGGTGAATTTTAGGTGAGGGAAATATTAAAAAGAGGTCCAAACAAGGAGTTTGAGTGCTTTTAGTCACCAATTAATCTTAAGCAGCCAAAAAAAAGTGAATTATGGTCCTGGTTTTGGTTGAAGATTCACTTTATCAGAGCCTGCTGCCACGCTGAGCTCTAATTCCTGCTGTGCAATGTCCCCTGCCTTGGTTTCTCTCTCTCCTATTCTCTACCCAATACCCTATTCCCCAACTTACCCACCTGCCCCCTCTTCCTTCCCTGACCCCCAGGACAAGGCTGATTTTCTTTTGATCCCCCTTTTGCTCCATCCAGCAGCTCCCAGCTCTGATGGTTTGCCCGCACACCTGCAAATTAATCAGGAAGCAGAAGGTGGCTGTCAGAGGGGTTTTTTCCTTTTACCAACAACCTCTGCAAGCTGCATCGCCTTCCCCTCCTTCTGTTGGGAAGGCAAAATACGTTGCCGGAGCCAGACAAAAGAAATAATGTTATTTAATTAGAGCTTAAAGATTTCAAAACTAATTTAGTCCCAGGGCGCGCGGGCGAACGTCAGCTCGGAGCTGCTGCAAAGGGTTGATTGAGCAGAGAGATGTTTTTATGGATCAAAAGGAAATCGTTATTATCTTTGGGGTTATGGAATGTGTTGAATAGATGGTAGTTAATGTTTCTGTGAATATACATGGTAGTTGCTAATTGGTACATTTACCTAAGATGTTCAGCAACTTTTATTTGCGGCGTGGTTTTTCCCTTTTAAGAAAATTCAAGTTCTGGAGCGTTCAGCTTCAGCCCGATGGCTGAGAAAATGGGGCTTGGGAACCCAGCAGCAGCACCTTGTCCCTGGAGATGTCTTTATTCAGATGTTCTGGGGAAACTTAAAGCCAACCAGGGGGTACAAATTGTATCAGCAAGGGGCTGGGGGGTGGTCAGCAGTCAGCAGATGCTGCTTGGCTGCTTTTGGGGTGTGCTCTGGTTTGGGAAGGGAATAGAAACAGCACAGGAAAAGCCAACACCTCCAATCCCCTGTGTGCTACCAGGGAGTGCTGGCTCCTGACAGCCAGTTAGGGCTTGCAGAGCATAAAGTTACAGCACCTGGGGGAGGCAAAGTGGATGTTTGTACAGGAAACAGACGCTTGCAGTGGTTCCAGATGTGTGATGCCACCACCTGTGCTCACATTGCTCCTCTCTGGATCCCGTGCATTCAGGCTGCTTTAGTCAGGAGCTAAGCAGCTGTCTCTGGAGGGTGATGTGGATCTGACAGCTTTTATCTGGCTGGGTTAGGAAGGGATGTGGCAGGCAATCTGAGCTGCCTCTTTTGAAGGAGGTGGCTGTGGGGTGTTCCTCCAGCACAGCTTCCCCTGGGGCTGCAGGCATCCCCCGAGGAGGGGGTGACCCCTCAGCCCTCCCCAGCTCTGCCTGCAGACCCTGCAGCTCCCCAGGAAGATTTTTGTCACAGCTGGGGGGTTTTTCTGACCCACTCCTGCTGCCTCTGCCTACATCTCATCAGCCAGCTAAGGATGATGGAGGCAGTTCTGGGCAACCCAGTCCAGCTCTATCACACCCCAGTGACCCCTTTTCTCTGGAAAATGCCTTGCCTGGGGTTTGTTTTGGTTTTTTTTTTTTTGCATGGGTTGGTGCTGCCTTGTCCCTTCTTGCCAGCTTTTCCATTTCCCTGGTATCAAGAAATCCCCTCATGCCTCCCAGTTCAGTTTCCAACTGCTGTCATTCATGTCTGACAACTGCTTTGCTGGGCTGATGCCTCCTACTCCCCTGCTCAGATGCAGAGCTACACCACATTTTAATTAAATATTTAAGGTTTTGTCACGTTGTTTTCAAATCTACATGGTTAAATGTAGTGGAACAGATCATTCCATAGCCTTGGAAGTCCAAACATTCAAACAGAGGAGCCTATTGCTGCCACCAGCACAGGGGAAAGTCTTCTCTTTGTAGTGTCTGAGGGACAAAGATTGCTTGGGAACCCAGAGCTGAGGGAACCCCCTTCTCCAGGTCTTGCCCAAATTGTCCAAATGTTTCTCCTGGAGAGGCCAGAGCAGGAAGGAAGCTGAGGAGATGGTGACAGTGACATTGATTGACACTGGCACAGGATGCTCAGAGGTGGTAGAAGCCCCACCCATCCCTGGAAGTTTTTCAGACCAGGTTGGATGGGGCTCTGAGCAACCTTATCTGGTCCATGGCAGGGAGGATGTAACTGGGTGAGCTTAAAGGTCCCTTCCAAGCCTGACAAATCTGTGATTCTGTGATCTGGGAGATACAGAGGTATCCACGTTTGTCAGGAAAGCCCAAGCCAGGCAAGCTTTGAGAAGCCACTGGAGGGCTATTTGCTACCTGGTACATCTTTAATGGCAAGGCTGCTTAATTTATGATCTGTTTAACTAAGCTGGAGTATTAATTAAATAAAGTGAGAGCCTGATTAGGACTTGGAGAAATTTAAAAATAAAATCAGACAGCAATTGAGCAGAATTGCAAAGCAAACACTTTGGTTGTAACCACTGGAGAGTTCCCTCTGGTCTTCCATCAAAGCTCAGAGCAGGGAGGGCAAATACAAGAGATTATAGAGCCAACAGATGCCTGGTAATAAAATATGCATCTGCCAGGCATGTAGTTCCAGGAGCCCCAGGGCTGGCTGGTGGAGCCTTCTGCACTTGGGGGACTGGGAAGGAACTGGAGGCCCTGGCAGCTGAGCTGGGATTTGCAGCCACATTAATTAGTGCTGAGTTCCCAGACTAAAAGCTGGAGGAGAAAACTTGGAAGAGAGCACTGGATTCACTGGGAAGGAGGAAAGGAGAGGGGAGGAGGGGGGTCCTGGTGTTGCCCCCCATGGGCAGGGCCAGGGGAGTGATGGAGGAAGGGAAGGTGGGTGGTGAGATGTGGAAGGTGGGTGGTAGGGTGGTTGCTCTCCTTCCTTGGTGAATTCCAAGGAGAATTCCAAGGCTGTCCTGGTTTGTGGTCCTGCCCAGCAGAAGGTGGGATGCCCCCAGCCATGCCCTGGACCACGGGACAGGCTGGGTCCTGCAGAGATGCTGGTGGGACCCTGGTGATAATCAGGCCATGGGGGATAAGGAGGGAGGCAGAGGAGCTGCTGCCAGAGCCTTCAGGTGAATAATTGATAGGCTGTTAATTAACTTGTACATTCACCTCTCACAGCCTAATTCTCCCCCTCCTTCCCCTCCACAGCCTCTTCTAATATTAACTCAGCCTCCACGTGTGTCCCCACAGAACTGAACCTTTCTTAAATCAACACGAATCCCCTCTTGGTTCAGATTAAGTTAATTTGAAGTGAGAGTTCCTGTCTTTTAAGATGGCACAAGCCAGGGACAGGAGAAGAGGAGGGTCACCAGATGCCAGATGTATCCATCTTCAATCACAGCCCTTTTCTTTTCTCCATTTCATTTTATTTACTCATTTATCTATTTATTATTTTATTCAAATCCTCTTTCCAGCTGAATCTTTCCAGTCCTCCCCTGCAGAGCAGAGTAAGCTATTTCCATTACCAAAATGATGGCTGGCAGCTTGAGACATCTGCCTTTCCCAGCTTTCCTGCTCTTTAGCAGAGTTTGATCAGGAAATAAAGAGGTAATGGCCTGGGAAAGGCCATTTTTCAATATTTGTTTGTAAGGCTGAGCGTCGATGAGAAAATGTGGACTAGGTAATGCTTCAGATCCAGAAAAACAGTTTAGCTTGGAACTGTCTTGAGTATTTTCCATACTTTGTAATAGATTTCAATTCTCCAAATGCAAAAATCAGCTTGAGCCAGCATGTAGAGCCAGGATGTCAATTCAGAATAAAAAGGAAGGAATGAAAGCCTGGTAATTTCCTTCCAGATAGTCTCTCTTCTCCTTATAAAAAGTTTGGGTCTTCACCAAGCTGCATTTTCTGCTGGGAATATTTTTTTCAGTGGCAAAACAGCAACGGAGTCTTCTGAGAACGAAACAGAAACATCAAACAATGGAGCACAAATCCCAGATAACCTAAATATTTGATGTCATGTCTGAGCAGCTTAAGTTTACAGTGCTCTGAGCTTTTTGATAGCACAGGGTGGACAGGGTTTTCTTGCCAGCATCCCTGCATGACTCCCAGGCTGGGAAAGCATCTCCATGGGCTGGACCACATCCTGCTGGGCAAACTCAGGCTCTCAGAGGTGCTCAGTGCTGCAAAAATTCAGGGGGAAAGGCAACTTCTGCCTCGTGCAGTCTGTTTGTAGCTGGGCAAAGAGATGGACAAGAGGTGCCTTCTGCTAAAAACTGGGGTCTAGGCCTGGCTCTTCCCAAGCTGGGGTTGATCTGGGGGTTGCAGAGGGGTTAACACCCTGCTTGGCTGGAGGGAGAGCTCTGCTCTCCTGAGCTGGAAAAAGACAAGCAAAAATTGATCCATTTACATCCTCATTCAGCACCTCAGAGCCTGGTGCTGGGCTGAGGTGCTGGATGGGACCTGTCCCCCTGCCCCAGGCTCTGCTGATCTTCTCACTGCAGAACGAAGATTTTGCAATTGCCCTGAGATGGGGAGAGGAAAGCTGGAAAAGGATTTGGTTTTTTTTCCTTCACATGACAGCTCTACCCACTGCTCTGCTGCTTGTGCTGTGCTAAGGCAGAGAGCAGCTCAGTGTGCCCAGGAGCCACCAAAAGCTCCTGTCCTGAGGAGCCCAGAGGGAGTTTCCCATCGGTCACTGGGAAACCTGGAGCTTTGCAGAGACCCATCCCAGTCTGCACATTCCTTGGGACAGCACCCTGCTGGGTGTCAGTCCTGTCCTGGACATGGTTAAAACACCACTGCATGCCCAGGGAATGTTTCACAAATAAATCAGTTTCTAGATGTCTGATTACCCAGAGGGAAGATGCTGCCTCCACTCCCTCAAAGCCAGCTCCAGAGTTACCAGATTGACAGATATTGCAGTATTTGTGTCCTCTGAAAGCCCTGGGCTTAGGTGCTACCCTAAGAGTTTTCCTCGTTCTGTGCTTAAATTCCCAGGTAGCTTTCAGCACCACAGATTTGCCTCGTTTCCTTTGAACCCCATCACTTGCTCTGCTGAGCAGATCCCAGCTCTTTGAGCCTGATGAGTTATCCATGCAGGCTGGGATGATGGCAACCCCTGGGAACACCTCTGAAGCCATGGCCTGGGGCTCCTCTGACCACTGCAGGGAGACCCAAGGCACTGACAGCAAGTTACAAATTTGGCACCTCCAAATCTCCATTACAGCACGAAATTAGAAAGGCACATGTAGCTAAGTGGAAGGTGTCCCTCGGGCAGCAGGAAGCTTATGAGAGGATGGGGAAAGTGATGGAAAAATAAAACAAACCAGGAATGAGGATAAAACCTTGTTCCTTTCCATAGTGCTAAACCTTTCTGAGCTGGGTGGTAACACACGAGTCCTGGGTTCACCTCTGGGCTGCCCAAGCCTTATTCCCAACCTGGGGTAAGTCCTGCAGGCTCAGATCCCTCCCCTAAGGAAAGGAGAGAAGGAGCAGGGTGAAGCAGAAGCAGGAAACTTTGGGTGATAACCACCATCTGCAGCTCCTGTGGGGGTGACATCCAAGAGGTTTGGGGGGTCAGTTATTTCTGGGCTCTGGCAGCAGACTCACAGCTTTTGGGGCAAGTGTCTGAATTCTTTGTTGAGTCATAAATTGTACAGGAAACAAACTCTCCTCCCCGTGACCTACTGGGACACAGGGGATCCTCTGATTGTCCTTAACTTGGGACAGAGACCTTTCACTCCAGGTTTGGGACAATCTAGGGAGCATCCCCAGGCCTGAGGAGGCTGTTTCTTATTCAGGTTGTTGCTAGGGAAGTCTGCAGAGATTTCTCATGGTGGGTGAGAAGTGACTTTCAGATCCAAGGCAGCATGAAAAATTGCAAGGGAAAAATAAAAGTCTTGCATGATATCACATTTAATTGGTAACAAAGACAAAAATCACACCTCCCACACTCAGTTCACCAGTGGAAGCCCGGAGACCAGCTGCCCCCTTTAAATATTTGATTCCAACTGGTAGGCTGAAAAGCTGCAGACGGTATTTAATGATAATGATTTACATTTATATAGTGCCTGCTATCCATTGGGAGCACAAAGTGCTTTGTATATCTAGGGATAAAAATATACCAGAAAACAAGCACTCCATCCATCACCAAATCCCAGGCAGGCAGCAAGCTGCTCAGGGACAGAGCTGCTCCATCCCCCCAGCCCCTCTCCCTCTTCACTGCCACAGCACTTGGGGTGCTGGACAGTAAGTTTGTAATAAAACCAGGTGATAAAACCCACTTTAAAAAACAACAGCACCATAAAAAAAAAAGGAGAAGCCTGGCTGCCATAAAACTGCATGTGGCAGAACAAGAGGGAAAACTTGTCAGGGAGGAGGTTATAAACAGGGACTGTCTCCATCATGACAATGACCTCTTGGAGCTCCTGTGTTAGAAGGTGAGGAGCTTGGCCAGCAGGTACCACCAGGGAAAAATCCCAACACCTGAAAGATGCTTCTGCCTCCCCGTCCTCCCCCAGCTCCCTGAGCCACAGCCCCGTGCTTTGCCAGGTCCCTCATCCCAGGTGTCCAACCCCCCCCTCTCAGCCCCACATCCACCCCCTGGAATCATGAGAGCCTCCAAGAGCAGCTCAGCTGGGGCTGGGAGGCAGAGAAAGGGAGGGGAGGAAGGAAGGGAGAGAGAAAGGGAGAGAGGGAGAGAGGGAGGGAGGCTCTTTGAGATGTTCATTCAAAATTCATAGGCGCAAAATTGCAGCCTGCCTGGATTTGTTTCCTTTTGGAAATTACAGGAAACTGCAGGCATCAACAACTGTTATTCAAATCACCACTTTAGATTATTAGGATGACAGGAGGCTGTACTTACACATGCAGACCCAATATAATCAGCCTCCAGGCAGGGTGGGAAGGCAAAGCCAGGCAGAGGGAAGCTGGAGGAGCCCGAGCCAGTCCTGACACTGGGACCCAGAACAAGATCATCCAATTATTTACCCCTGGGCTGGAAACTTTGCAGGTTTGGGAAGATAAGGGAAAGCATGGAGCTCACTGAGAACCCCTGGAGGATGTTTCTTTCCACTCAGGAGCTGGCAGGCTGCAGGCAGATACCAGCCAAGGCTCTCCTCTCCCCTGAATGTGAATTGCAGCCCAGAAACCCACACTCCTCATACCTGACACTCCTGGTGCCTTGCAGGAGGATGCATGAGTACTGCCCAGATTGTTATAAACCAAGACAGAGGGAAAGTTTTTATCCACTCTGAATTTATATAATTAAAAAAAAAAGGAAAGAAAGCTGCAGGCACACAACCCCCTGAGCAAATATTGTTCTGAGGACTGGCCTGAGGGTCAGCAACAAAATGCAGGGAAAACATCTGAATCACCAAAGGGTTGGAAATTACATAATAAAACCAGACTGCCAGCAGACAGGCAAGGGTCCCAGCTTAGCTTTTTATCCAGGAAGCTGTTTCTTTTGCTTTTCAAAGGTTTCTCTGGGGTTCCAGCAGTGCTGTGGGGTGCAGAGCAGCCAAGAGCATCTCCTCCTCTCCCTCGAGGCAGCATCTCCCATCCATCCCATCCCTCTTCGGGTGCTCTGGTTCCTCCTTGGCAGCTCCCAGCCACCTGCTGTGGCTTCACACCTCTCTCAAGGTGTTGGGAAATGTTTGCACACAGACAAGCAGCCCATCTGTGGGTGCCTTGGCAGCCACCAGGATGGAGCTGGGGATGCCTGCAGCAGCCCACACCCTGATCCCAAACCTTCTGCTTGCCAGCCCCGCATCTTCAGCCACAGCAGAGCCCTGCTCTAAGGTCCCAGAGCCCTTTCTTTCCCATTAAGCTGTTTCCCTGGCAAGCAAACCACATTCTAAAGCACCTGGGGGATGGAGAAAACTGGATGTGCACATCTCAGAGGGCAGTGAGACCCAAAAACTCCAAGCTGGAGGGCTCAAGGGGGTTATGTTTCAGGTGCAGCCAGCTCAGAAGGGAGCTTTGACACCTTGGATGGGTAAGGAGACCTTGCCAAACCCCCCTAAGCTCCCCCTAAAAGCAGGTAGGGATCAGCCAGACCCCTGGTTCCACATCCAGGGTGCTTCTGGGGGTGACTTTGTGTGCATTGTGGCTGGGCACAGATGCTGGTGAGCTGCTTTGCATACTTTGCCTTCCCTTTCTTGTCTTTACAAGTGCTTTTCTCTTCATCCATCAGCATTTTGCCAAACTTCACAATCTTTTAGTGGCAAGGCTTTTGGAGAAAGAAATTTGGAGTATTCTCTTCCTTTCCACTGGAAAATGCAGCTTATCTGCTCTGGAGAAAGCAGTTCCTCCTCTTTATCCAGGCTGAAATCTTATCTAAACTGGTTCAGGTGGCAGAGCCGAGAGAAGGAAATAATTAAGCCAGAGACAGGTGAAATGCTGAAATTATTATTAACTTAAATGGTCCAAACCTTTTACCTGGTGGATTTTTTTGTATTTTATTTTACTTTTTGTCACTGCCAGTGACACATAACAAGGCAGAAATCAGGTTTTCCAGGTTATCTCACCCATCCACACGCGTGCAGCTTGACCCCCCCTCCTCCCTGCCCCACCATAAATCTCCTTTAACTGGTTCTCTTGACAAGACAGAGAAACAATTAAGGCAAAGGTGGCTGAAATGTTGATGTTATTACTGTAATGCAGCAGCCTGTTTAGTTTCTTTGCCGATGAAATGCAACCAGGGGAAAATCAGTTTTAAAGATTACCTCCCAGAGATGCAAATTGAGGAGCGGAAACCATGTAGTCAGGAAGAAATGGTCTCAAACTAGGAAACATTTCAGTCTGTGACAGTCTCTCAGGGGCTTTTAAGACCACAATTTACCTTTTGACTGCATTCTATTTTCTCTGAAATCTTTTATTTCCCTTTTATTTATTGACTGGAGAGACACCACGAGAAGGAAAAAGCGATTCTCCAGCCGCTGGTCTTAAAAATCCATAGAAGAAAATTATTCTCGTGAGGGAAGGGTTTTTTTATTGTTGTTGGGCTCTTTTTCCTCCCCTCCCCTTCATTTTTAGCACTCTCTGTGAACCAGGGCTTAATTGAATCCCTTTGCCATAGAGGGGCCTCAGACTGGGAGGTATCAAGGTCAGCAGCAGCTGGGAGAACGAAGCCCCCATTAGAGAGGTGGCAATAAGGCAGTGGGATGAGGAGCAGCTCTTCATCCTATCTTCATCATCCTCACACTGTGACCAGGTCAGGAGCTGGTGGCTGAATCACAACGTGGTGCTTCAAGTGAGACTGCTCTTCACCCACCCCTTCCTCAATCTCCTTAAAGCCTCCAGGACCCAAAAGAGGGATTTTTTACAAGGATATGTAGTGATAGGATGAGTGGAAACAGTTTTAAGGTGAAAAGGAGGAGATTTAGATTAGGAATTAGGAATAAATTATTAGGTGTGAGGGTGCTGAGCCCCAGGTTGCCCCCAGAAGCTGTGGCTGCCCCTCCCTGGCAGTGTTGAAGGTTGGATGGGGCTTGGAGCCCCCTGGGCTGGTGGGAGGTGTCCCTGCCCATGGGAGGTTGGAACTGGAAGAGCTTTAAGGTCCTTTCCAACCCAAAGCATTCTGTGATTCCTCCTAGGAGCACACACATCCCAATCCTTGTCTCTGGAAGCCCAGAGCCTGGTCCCATCATCACATCCCCTTGGCCTTGTCCCTGCACATCCTGCTCCTCACCCAGCTGGTTCCCCCCACCCACGTGGGTCTCACACACGCTTCAGTCAGGGGGCATTCCCTGCTGGGAATGAGACTGAGACGTGGAAAGAGGAAAAAAAAAAAAAAATCCTCCAGAAGTCCTGCAGTGCTGGCCTAGTTAGCCCATCCCCAGCTGTGAGCTGACTCTGCTGCCCAACAAGCCCCCTGGAGACAGCTCTGCTAGGAGGAAATAACTAGATTAAAAAATAGTGCATCAGCGTAGGCTAATATGGCTGAGAGTCAGTGCAGCCCTGTAATTAGAGCCTGGGATGAAATCCTTTTAGGCCAGCCAGGCTTGCAGCAAGCTGTGTTTAATTACTCTGAGCTCCTCTCAGTCGTGCCTTGGCAGAAAGGAGCTTGTTAGGACATCTCCCACTCCTCCATCTCATCCCCCACTTCTCCATCTCACCTCTCCTGCATCTCACCTTTCACTCCTCCCTCTCACCTCTCACTCCTCCATCACATCTCCTGCACCACCACTTCACCATCACCCTTGGTGATGCTTTTCTGCTGGGTGCCTGAGGTGGCACCAGGAAAGCTGTGGATGAACCTGCAGCAGTGTCACACCCAACCACACTGCAGGGGCTGAGCTGGGCATCTCCTCCTGCCTGCCTCCAAAGCACCCCAGGTGGTACCAGGGCTCCAGGGGCTCTGAAGGACTTGGAGCAGCACTTGGATGTCCACAGTGGGGTGGTGGAAGACAAAGAGCACCCTGTGCTGTGGGTGATGCCTCTGGGAGGGCAGGGAAACCTCCTGTTACATCTGGAGGAACAATTTCTCTGCTCCTCAGTGGGAGCAGCTCCATTTTCTGGCTCTGTGGCTTTCTGTCTCAGCTGCCCAGGCAGGATTGGGAGGGACTTTGCTTCCTGGTGCTGTTCAAAGATACCTTTGACTTGTGCAAAGGCAGCAGGAGGGATGGAAGAGTAAAACTGGCAGAGGTTTGAAAAGTTTCCCTTTTGGAATGATGGATTTTGCCACAATTGAACTGAAAAAGAGAGGGGGGAAAAAAAGAAAAAAAAAAGAAGAAAAAAAAAAGGCTAGGCTGGTTTGGGCAATATCTCCATGAAACTGTTCCTTTCAAGCCCACCTGCCTGTCCTCATTTTCCTCCCTGGACTTTGGCATCTCCTGTGCTGCAGGTTGGGAGACAGGAGCTGTAGGAGCTCTGCTGTGTCCCAGGAGAGGTTTGGGGGGGTTGTGCCCCAGTAACACATTAGAGCAGTCACCACCCATCTCCCAGCTTTCTGCCTGTGTTTTATTCTCCCTCTCTCCTCCACAGCTGATTTCTGCTGCCATTGCAGACCCCAGGGGGAAGCCCATCCCTAGGGATGGGGGTGCAGGCAGTGGGAGCCCTCACCCTGTGAATCCCCCCAGCACCAGGACCCTGCTTCCCTCCACAGCTCCATTGCTGTGCTGAGAGCACCCTCTCCTGTCTCACCCTGCTTCACTGCATTCTTTCCCTGCTCCTTTTGCTCACACAGAACTGAGCTTCTCCAGCCCAGACCAGGCTGAGGAGGTGGCTCTGGGGACCCCTCAGCCCCAGTGCTGGGCTTGGTACCCAAACCCCCTCCCCAGCACAGAGGTGATGGGTGATGGGGTGGGCTCCTGCCAGCAGCAGAGCCCCAGTCTGCTTAGGAGAACTGGGGGAATATTTAAGTAAAAAAACCCCACAATTTCTAGGAGAGAGGACTGTTCTGATTACTAATTAGATCTGGTTATAATTATCTCTCTTTGCAATCCCATACCTGCTTCAGAAGAGCTCCAGTTCCTCCTAACAATTAAGGGAGAAAGTCTTTTATGATACACTTGGTGATTGCACTGCAGCTGCAGCCTCCCTGGCAAATGCTGACTTATTAAAGAAGGGCCGATATTTACAGAAGAACATGGTGATCAAATTAGGCTAAAATTAACTGGAGTGAATTAAGAATAGCAAGGTTTGGTTTTATTTTCATCTGTTTCCCTTTCTTTTCTGCCACAGAGTCACCTCTGGGCTCCTTCCTAATGCTCGGTGGTACTTGACTGGGTAAAAAATATCCTAAAGTGGCAGCAACCCATCTCTCTGCTTTGAAATCTGCTTTTCCACCTCCCTCTTGCTCCTCCTTCTGCTTTGCTAATCCCGAGCCACAAAACCAGAGGGTAAGACCCAAACCTCTGGCATTTGCAGCATCCCCCCAGATATAACAACCTCACTACAAGCGTTGGCAGGAGCCAAGCAGCTGGGAATTTGGAGGTGGGTTTGTGGTTTGGTTTTTTTTTTTAATAGCAATGGGACACACGAATGCTCACCAAATGGTCTGAAGGGGCTTTTTTCAGCACAAACAGAATTCTTGGTGAGCAGAGTGGGATTTTGAAGGGGGTTGATTCTTGCTGTAGGTGGCCAGAAAGTCACTGATGGGGACAAACTTTGGGCTGTGGTGCTGGAGGGTGGGTGATGTTGCTGTGCTTCTCCCAAGGAGGTGGCTGAATCATCCTAAATGATTGTATAGCAGGGGATGGTGAGGGTAATGAATAATGTAGTCTCCAGCCCAAGCCTTTGGATAAATTATCCTTCCAGATGAAATTCATGGATTTGACAGGCTTTGCGAGTTACTCCTTGTTGCAGAGTCACCAATTTCTCCACATTCCCTTCACTGCCTCACTCCTGATCCTTCAGATCAAAGTTGTGCTGAGTTTGAGGTCCCTCAATGTCTCTTTAGCAACTCTGGGTTTTTTCCCTTAATCCAGGAGCTCCTCCCTAGTTCTAGTTTAGTGAAGTTCAGTGAACTTCCATCCTGACTGCTCCACCTGGGACTTGAATTCCTGTTTGGCCCCTGGATGTGCCAAACGAAGCCCAGGGCAGTGCCTGGCAGTGTTTCTGCAGTGCTTAATGGTGCTTTTAATGTAGATGGTGCCACCAGATGGAGGTGGACACAGGGCATACTTCAGATGGGGTTTGGGAAGGTTGTTCCTAAGGATGCAGTGGTTGGGATGAAGGATTTGAGGGTGAATTAGTCCAAACACTCTCTTCTTTCTCCTTTGTTTCAGTGGAAAAAGCTTTGAGAAGCTTCTAGGTTTTGTCTCCATCTTTCCTCCACTTTGTCCCTCTGTAGGTGCCCGGGTGGAGGGGCAGGGACCAGGATAGAGGTGGAAAGGGCAGAACCCGATGCTGCTCCCATTCCTGCATCCCAAGCCCATTCCCGTGGCTCTGTGGAGATGGGGCTGGTGGTGGCTGTGTTAGGAGGTTTTCCCCCTGCAGTTCCTACCCTGGGGAATCAGAGGAGGCAAGTGAGGGTTTGCTGTTCCCAGCACACTGAGTATTCACAAGAGCTGTGAATTAGCTGGGCTGGGCCATCTTTCTGGAGTCCTGCCTCATTCCTCTAGCAGACTGGCTGCAGCCAAGGGGAAAATTAACAATACTTTTTGCTTTGGGGACAAGTCTGTCGTGCAAATCCTCTTCAGAAGCTGGCAATGAGCATGCAGGGCTTTGTTGGGCAGGGGAAGCTGTCTCGAGCCAGGTTTACTAAATGGATTTCTACCATCCCAGGCAGCATGGAGGGTTTAAAAGAGGAGGAATCAAACCCTTCCCAGGCACAAGGAGCTGAACTCCTGCAGGAGGTTTTTCTCCCTGCCCAGTTTCTCAGCCTGCCTTTCCCACCTCCAGAGTTCCCTCCTTGCTGACAAATGGGGACAGCAGTCAGGTTCTCCAAAGATGCTCCCACCTTTGGGACCACACACCAACCTGCCACGTGCAAGGACCTGTGGGGACAGCTTGGGTGTGTGGAGGGGACTCAGAGGATGTTTAAAGGATGTTCCTGTGTTCTCTGCACTGCAAACTGGCACCCTGGAGCCCCAGAGGGCTGGGGTGAAGTGACCAATATCAGGGTTAGGATGGCAGGGGGTGCTGGCTGGGGTCCCTTCAGCAGGTAAAAGTGGCACCCACTGCCTCAGCACCATCTGAATACGTTGGTGACTGGGACCATGAGCCCATCACCTCCCTGCTCTTGCAGGACACTTGCAGCCTGCTCCTGCCTGGGGCTCCTGCCAGAGCTGGACTCCCCAAAATCCAGTGGCAGCCCAAAATCTCCCCTGCTCCTTGGGCTTTTCCTAATTGCTGTGTCTGCAAACAGTGTGAATTCACCAGCAGTGCTGCAGGCAGGGGTCAGGGGATGCTCATCCAGGGTGGGACATGGTGGGGACCCAGCAGGCAGCCCCACAGGGATGGATTCAGTGGGAAGGAGCCTGCCCAAGCCTAGAGCTGAGCAACCCAAAATGAAAAGCTGCTGGGTGTTTGGTTTTTTTTCTCCTTCCCCAACAAGCTCTGCTGCAATCTGGGCTCTTTGCAGACACCTGTGACCCCTTTGATTTGAGGCTGGGGGTCGTTTGGGAATCTGCTGCTCGGAGGCACAGGGCTGAATGCCCTTGCAGGGAGGCTTAGAAATGGCTACGATGCACAAGAGCCACTCCACAAGCAGATGTCATGTCCCTGAAGCCTCGAGAATGCTTGAAGAAGTGAGGGAATTTGGAGTGAAAATCAAAATGCTTCGCCTCTGTTATTGGTGGAGCATCCCAAGGTCAGGATCTGAAGCTTTGCAGTGCTGAGGATTAGAAATGTGTTGGTTTTTCTGTGATGAAAGGCTCTGCTCCTCCTCTCTTCAACTGGATTTGAGAGCTGGGCTGTAAGAAAAGTTGAGAAATGATGTGACAAGCAGGGTACAGCTGCTATGGATTGGCTGCTATGGATTTGGTGATGCTGAGTGAGCTGCCAGATGTTCTCAGCCTGGCTCTGCCACCCTGAGCAAGGGCTTTCCTCTCTCCAAAGCAACCCAGGACCCTCAGGAGCTCTCTGAGCCCACTGGTGGGAAGGGGCTGCAGGTGGGCAGCTCTCTGACCCCTCTTTGGGGTGGGCACCTGAGCTCAGGGCAGAGGCAGCTCCTTGTTTGAGGTCCTGGCAGGAGCCACCAGCCTGGGACCAGCTCAATTCAGCATCCTGCCAACCTCCCCCCCCCTCTGCAGCTCCTTCCTTTCCATCTGCCCTTCCATGGTCCCCCTCCCCTCCTCTGGTGTCAACACAAGCTTAATGAAAAAGCAGCAGATGTTCTTTTGATTTCCATTTACTGCAGATTCTCACCAAAATGCAAATGGTGTTTTGCACCCAGCTGTGTCCAAGGCCATTCTGGCTGAGTCCTGGCATCTCTGCTCACAGATGTCCAACCTGTCTCATGGACTTGATGGCCCCAACACCCTTCCAAAAAGCTTCTCCAGGAGGTCATCTCTGCCAGCCCTCATGCCCTGGCTCAGTCCATGCCAAAGGATTCACAGGAGGTGCTGCTCCTGGGTCTCCCTCCCACCAGAGTCCTCCAGGATAAGGAGGAGCAGGAGAGGAAGGAAAATGCAGTTTGTTAATTGGCACCCTTTGGGCTGTCATTGGAACTGGGAGGGGTTGAGGGACAAGCAGGGAGGGAAGGAGCTCTGCAGCTCCCCCAGCCAGGACCTTGTGGATCCCAGAGAGATTCCCCACCAGCCACCACCTGGATCCCAATTTTCTGCCCCTTCCACCTCACTCTCCATCTCTGCACCAGCCTGCTCTGCTCACTGAGGCCCAGTTAGCCTGAAAAGGAAAAGTGATGGAGCTGGAGCCTCTCTGGGACCACGCCTGGGTGACTTCTTTTATTTCCATTGAGGGAAGATTTTTGTTGTGTGAGTCAAAGCTGGCAAAGCATTTCAGCTGGGAAAGGGCAGCAGAGGAAACTTTCACTCCTGAAATCATTTGTGTGTTTCCCATGAGCCTCCCAACAAAACCTTCCCCACTCCGGCTGCTCCGTGGACAAACTGGATTTGTGCTTCCTCATCTCTTTCTTCTCTTTCCCTTTCCTTTCTCCCTGCCATCTGATGGCAGACAGGACCTGAGTGATTAAAACCACAGGAGGCAGGAAGGGGACTTTGATGGATGGGGGATGGATGGGGGATGGATGGGGGATGGATGGGGATGGATGGGGGATGGATGGGGATGGATGGGGATGGATGGATGCTGGGAGCATCTCAAGTGGAGTGGGGGGGCAGGTCCAGCCCTCCTGGTGGTGAGGCTGAAATGGAACAGGTCCTGTCCCATCCCACAAACCTGACTGTTCCTGCTTCACCCCATCTCCCAAATCAGTCCAAAGGTGCCTGGCCGCACCCTCAGGCTCCAGGAGGCACAGAGTCCCTGACTGAGATGTTGCACTTCTTGTTGCCTTTTTTGCTATTGATTCCTTAATTAAAAAAGAATAAAATTCCACCCAAGCAGACATTGCTCTGAACCACTCCATCAGTAAAAAACAAAGGAAAAAGAAATCAATATCCTATTTAGACAAAAAGCACATGGGAGCAGATGCTGGTGCAGCCCTAGGTAGTACCTCCCCAAGAAACAAAACCTTTCCTTTCTGCATGTCCTGCAGCCAATCCAACCCTTTTTCTCTTGTTCTCTTCCTCCATCTGGCCTTCTCCCACAAACCCAGCCCCTGTCACTATTTTTAGAGGGCTAAATCCAGCACCTCCATCCCCAGTGTCTTTGTGCTCCTTGCAGAGAGAAACCTTTGCAAAACCACCCAGATGTAGCCAACCTGAAGCCATCATCCCCAGGCTCCTTCTGTCGTGGCTTTAAGCAGGCAGCAGGAAGGATTCCTGCCATCAAAACCCAATTTTTCTCTTGCTGGTGATGGGGACAGAGCTGTGCCATGGCTTTGGGGACACCTTCAAAGAGGGACCTGAGAGCAGCTTGCAGGGGCTCTCTCTGAACAGGGGCTTAAAGACTCAGATAATTTACCTTAAAAAAAGAGATCTGCTCAAGGTTTGTGTAAGTCTGAGTGGGACAGGAGGGCAGACAAGGGCAGGAGTGTGCTGGAGCTGTGCTGCTGCCTGGTATCCACATCCAGCCCCAGCCCAGCCACTTGGCAGCACTGGGAGCACTGGGATTGATGGTGCCCTCCTCCCAGAAGGACTGAGTTTGGCTTCCTTCTGCCACCCAGGGACACTTGTCCCTGTCCCCATCTGGGAACCAGCATCCTGATGGGTCAGCCCACTTTATTTTGCATTGCTCAGCACTTGGGACATGGGGTGTGGGGGTGTTTGGGGGTTGCTGGAGCAGGATCCTGCAGCAGGACAATCCTGCAGCAGGACAAGCCACTCGTGGCAGGGAAGGGCTGGCTCAGGCATGGCTGCATTTTGTTATTTTATTTTATTTTCATGGCACCTCCTGCTTTCTCCTGGACCAAAAGCCCCCCAAGTGCTGGGGACACATCCAGGGGGAAGATAGCTCCAATTTACTTGAGTGCCACAGATTTTCTGAGCACACAGCCCAGGACTCATCCCTCTGCAGATGAAAACATCTCCGAGGGGTTGGGTGACACAGCTCTGACAGGGCTCAGCCCTTTGAATTTCCCCCAAGCAGGATTCCTCCCATCCCTTCCTGCAGAAGAGATCTAAGAGCAGCAGCAGCTGAAGGAGGGGGCCAACTCCTGGGGTTTGCTCCAGAGCATCCAACTTTTCCTTTCTGCTTTTTTCTTAAATGAACAGTAATAATCCTTTAAAAAAAAAATCTGAAAAATATCTGACATGGGGAAAAATAATGAATTCAGTTTCTTGCCTGCACTCTCTGATCTGTCAGTCAGCACCCAGGAGCTGTGAGCAGGGGGTGCTGCCCTACATTGGGGAGATGATGATTTCCCTGCCTGTCCCCCCCTCCCAGGAGAAGGCTCAGGCAGTGCCCCCAGCCCCTCCAGCTCTGGCCCTTTGGATTGCTGCTTGTGGGAGAGAGGGAAGTGCTTGGACCTTTCATCCCTGGTGTCCTGATCCTTCCCTTTCCAGCTCAGCAGATCACAGCCTATCCGTGCCTCAGTTTCCCCCTCTTTGAGGTACACAGTTCCCAAGCTGGGAGGTTGGGGTGTGAGAGGGGATCCCATTAATGGATTTGGTTATTAGAGTGGTAACCAGGCCAGCTGGGCAGATGGTTTTTCCTCCCTTCCTGTCCCATCCCTCCTCCCAAGGCTTTCCCCTGACTTTCCCCATCACCCCCAGCAATGCCCTTCAGGCTGAGGGGAGCTCAGCACAGACACAACCAAGCAGCTGCCTCCAAAGGCTTTGGGATGATCCAGCCAAACACCAACTTGTCTGGGAGTCTGAAAGGCAAAATATTTGCTGGGCTCCTATTTCCCTTTCAACAGGAAGAGTAAATTTTGAATTTCTTACTCTTTGCAGAGAGAATATTTCAAGTGAACAATCAATACCCAGCCAGGTACCTGCCTGCCTGCACAGCATCTGGATGTTTAGTAAAGCTTGGTGGGGTTTGCCAAGTTTGTTTTTTTTCTCCTCCTCTTTTATAAAAAGCATTTGTAGAATACAGATGTTCACTTATCCCGGGTCAGGCCTCCTCATGTTTCCTCCAAAAAATGGGTGCTGCCCAGAGGCAGGGCTCACAAAGGCTTTCACAGCTCTGAGCTTTGGGTTTAATCCCAATGTGAGATGAAAATCCAATATTTAAATCACTCTTTAGGAAGGAACCTGGGACACCAAACCCCTCCTCAGCTTGACAAAGCAAAGAGTATTACAGTGATGGGACTTGTGGTGGATGGATGAAAACAGAAATCATTAGGAAAGTAAAAAAAAAAAAAAAAAAAAAAAAAACCAAACCCCAAAAGAATAGATTTTAGGAAATGCCAGCAGTCTGTGTCCCAGGAGCTTCAATGTTTGTTTCCCAGGAGCTGCAGACAAAGAGGAGGGATACAGGGGTATCCCTGTGGGATGCTTTGGGATGGACCATGGCCACTTGGGATGGAGGAGGATGGATGGAGGTGGCACCCATCCCCCAACCCCCCCCCAGGCACACAGACTCATGTGCCACAAGACACACAGGCCTGGGAAAGAGATGCACTCTTTAAACTTTCATCACTAATTTTCTCCTTGCTCCCCTTGTTTCTTTTGATTTATTTTTAAGCATGTTTTCCCCAGGCTGTGCTCTTCTCCTCCATCTCTTCCCTCTCCTTCTTCATTTGCCAGCAGCCAAGCATCTTTCAGAGGCCAAACCCAGAATTATTTCAGGATATCCAGGCTCAGTTCACTTAAAAAAAAAACCAAACATAAAATGCAAATGATTTGTCTGTATTGCACAGGATTTCTGTGAGACCCCCATGCCACGGGCACCCTTGCTGATGGTTCTTGCAGCAGAATTGAGCAGACAGAAATATCTCCAGGTTTCAGATGGAGGAGGCAAAGGGAAGATCTGGTTGGTCATGCTTGGAGAGGAGGATATTCCAAGTTGGAGTTGGGGCTCTCAGCCCTGTGACTGCCCCTGTTTGCTCTTGGTGTCCCCTTTTCCCAAGCTCCTCACCTGCCAAAGGTTTGGAGCCTGCCAAGATGTCAAGATCTTGAGATACAAATGCAGTCCAGGAGAAAGTTTCCTCCAGAGCTCAGCCCACTACAGACTCAACAGATTCCATTTAGTGCTGCCCTGAAAAAAAAAAACAAAACCCAACCCCTGGCAGCACTCAGACACAGGGAAATCTCAGCCTTTAAAGTGTTGGACAAAACCTAAGAGGCTGTTTCTAGCTCTGAAGAGCTGCTGGAAATCTGAATCCTAAATGTGTAAAGTCCTGATAAATGAAAAGCTACACAGTGATGGAGCTGGAAGCTGCTCTGCAGAGTTAGGCCCTCACAATTCGTTGCCTTCAGAGTGGATAATGCAGAGAGCCCCTGGGAAAGGGAAAGGGACTGCCAGGAACTCAATCCCTGTCAGGGGATTCTCTTATCCAGTGCAGTGAGCTCCATCCTAAAGGCAGTTTTGTTTTCAGGCCCCTTTTCCTCCTCTTGGGAATCCATCCCAGATACCTGACCAAACAGAGAACCTTCTTTCTCCCCCAGTATCCAAATTCCCCTGCTTTTTCCCTGGCTTCCTCCCCACTGCCAAGTCTCCCAGACTCCAGTTTTGCTGAATTCCAGCAGCCAAGCTCTCCTGCTCCCACCTGCTAGAAAAGCTTTCCCTTGGACCACCTCTGGAGCCCTTTCTCCATCTCTGTCCTGGATGGCAGGATAGGGATGAGCATGAGCATGGCCAAACCCCTCCAAGATCTCAGGAGCATCCTTTTTTTTTTTTTTTTTTTTTTTCCTTTTTTCTTTTTTTTTTTTTTCTTTTTTTTTTTCTTTTTTTCTTTTTTTTCTTTCTTGCTTTTTTTTGCTTTTTTTTTTCTTTTTTCTTTTCTATTCTTTTTTCTTTATTTCTTTTTATTTCTTTTTTTTTCTTTTTTGCTTTTTTTTTTTCTTTTTTTGCTTTTTTTTCTTTTTTGCTTTTTTTGCTTCTTTCTTTTTTCTTTTTTATTCTTTTTTCTTTTTTTTCTTTTTTTTCCTTTTTTTTTCTTTTTTTCTTTTTTTCTTTTTTTTTTTGCTTTCTTGCTTTTTTTTCTTTTTTTCCTTTTTACTCTTTTTTCTTTTTTTTTCCTTTTTTTTCTTTTTTTTCTTTTATTTTTCTTTCTCCACTTGCAGGACCTGACTTCTGCCCAGGGGATCCCCTTATCTCAATAAACACTGTTGATAACTGAGGCTCTGTCTGCTCCCCCCTTACACTGTCCCACTGCCAGCAGAGGAATCTCTCTCATTTCTGCAGGGCATCAGCTCAGCTCTGAACAATTCTGCCTGGTCTCACTCATCAATCACCTTATCAAGGCTTCCCAGGGTGGGTCTGGGGGCAGGAAAACCTCTAAGGAAGAGGGAAGCTCTTCAGGAAGCTGCTGGCTGCACAGCACACATTGCTTTGGATTTCTTGATGCTTGGAAAATGAGCTTTTCCCAAAGCACTCCAAAGGACAAGGAGCAGAGACCCCAGGCTGGCTGCACTCATCCTGGCAGCCCACAGCTATGGGCATCAGATTGATGCCTCTTTAAGGCTGCTTTAAAAATACTCTAAAAATGCTGCTTTCACAGGAAAAGCAGGAGGTTGATGGGAAGAAGTTTGTCAGAGTTTCTGTGGAAAGTTTTGCAGGAGAGAACATCTCTCCAGTGAAGATCCTGAGTGCACTGGGAGGAGCAGATGAGCTCCTGCTGGGGCTTTTCACCTCCCACCCCAGAAGGTTTCAGCAAAACATTGATTTTGGGGGGGGGATGTGTCTGGACTCCCACCCCACCAGCAGCTGCACCTCCTCCATCTCTCTGGCTCCTTCTGCTGGGCTTAAACCACCCTGGATCCCTTCTTTTCCCTTCTCTTTTTCAGGCAGGGAAAGGTTAACTCCATATTCTCTGCTGCCAGGAAGAAGACACACACACCTCCCACCCCTCAGCCCCAAACAATTTGCCTATTTATATCCCTGAGTTAATCAGGAGGGCCAGCACTTCCACAGCAACCTGATTAAAAATTAGGAGAGCAGATTCTGTAGTGGTGCCTTTTTATACCAACCCCCAAACCCTGGGAGTGCAGTGGATGAATAATGGATCATGGCTCCATCCTACCAGCTCCTTGCCTCCCCTTCTTCTCTTTTTATCTTTCAGTCTTCTCCCCCTCCTCCTTTCCCAGGCTGGAGTTTGAGGCAGGAACATCTCCATCCTTCATTTTGCTGAGTTTAGAGCTGCTGAGCTGCATCCCTGATTCCTCTTCATCAGCCCCAAGTCCCCTGCTCAGTGAACCTGGGGACCATCAATAATTCATGGCCACGGTAACCACCTACTTGGGAAGATGGAATCAGGACCCATCCTCTCCCCTTTCCTTCTCCTCATCTCCTTAAGCCTTGCTGCTGATCCTACAGAGGAGCAAAATGGGTTGGAAAACAAAGGTTTCTGGCACAGGGAAGACAAACTGTTCCATCCATGAGGTCGTCCCATGCCCACCAGGTGTCACAGGCAGCTGGGATGCTCTGAGGGGGTGATGTTAAACCAGTGACTGCAAAAAAAACCCTTCAGATGTCAGGCAGTGGGACAGGACAGCAGTCAGGAATATTAACAACCCACTGGAAAAAAGTCCCTTCATTTAATTCCAAGGTGCTCTTCAGAGAAAGGCTTGTGAATTGGGTTTGGGTTTTTTCCCACTAGATGAATTTCCAATATTTTTCAAGCTGAGGTCAAATTTAATTAATACCTTCAGTGAGGGAAAAAAAAATATTGAAAAATATCAGGTTGGGTTTGTTAAACAGCATAGAGTCCTCCAGTGAAAGGTTTTGTTGGTTTGGGGTTTTTTAAGAGAAAAGAAATACTTTCTTGATTGTTAAAGAGCATCAGAATGAAGCAGAAATTCCCACATTTTCACATTTCAACTGACCCAAACCACAGATTTCTCACTTTTTTTTTCTTTTCCCTCCACTCTTACAGCCTGAAAAAAAAAAAAAAAAGTACATTTTGGAACCATGTAGCAAATCTTCCCCCCACCACCGCCCCCTCCTCCCCCATCCTCTCCAGTCCCTGGGTTCCGCCCACTGAGCTGAAAAATCCCATTACTCACAGCGTTTGGCAGATGTCTGTGTGAGCAGCCTTGTGTGCAGCCAGCACAGCTGCCTTGCCTACTAATCCTCTGCCTCTGCCACCTTGGAATTGCCAACCAGCAGAATCCCTGCCCCAGCTCCTGAATCCTGCCCAGCACTGGAGGAGCCAGGGAGGAAGTTTTGAAAAGATTTCTCAGGCAGCTAAAAGACCCCAGCAGCTCAGGAGCAGGGGGCTTCAGAGCCCAGTTCTGACATCCACTTTGCATGGTTCAGCTTGGTGCCAGCTCAAGGAGGAGGAACCATCCCTGATTTAAAAACAAAACAAAACAGCTCCACTCTGGGGGAAAAGCAGGAGGTTTCCTCTGGGTGAGGATGCTGAGGATCAGGATTGGTGTCTCCTCCTGAGCAGCAATTTTTTTCTACATGAAACTACCAGGAGCTCTTCTGCCTGGGCAAGAGGGATGGATTTCCATTGTGTTCTCCACATTTCTGGTGGATTCTCAATGCTGCAGGGACCCCAAGAGCTCCTGGAATGGACCAGGATGGGGGTGGGCAATGTGTCTGTACCAACCCTGGTTCCCAAAGGCTGTGGCTGGGAAGAGCAGACCCAAGCAGGGGACCAGGGATGAAAAGTCCTCTCTGCAGGTTGGAAGGACAGGTCCTCTGATTTCCCATCCAAATTTCCCATCTCTTCCCATGCTGGGGGTGGTTGGAGAAGGCAGCCAAGGACAGGACCATGCCCAGATGCTCCTCAGCTCCTGCTTTCCAGTTCCCTCCTGTCCTTGAAGCATGAAGGAACAGAGATGCCCAAGGGCTGTAATGCAGACACAGCCTCACAGGGGCTGAGGAGCTTTCAAAGGAAGGTTGAGATCTTAAATGTCTCCTTGACACCCCCAGCAAAATCTGCTTTCACAGAGGGAGATGTTTAAAAACCTCACTGTGGTGAGAGGGAATAATCTGCCCAAGCACATGGAGTTTTGCATTCCTTTTTTTTTTTTTTCTTTTTCTTTTTTTTCCAGCTGACAGCAGCACAGGGAGGGCTGAAAGCCAGGGGGAAATCAAAGCAGAGCAAGGGAGGGCTCCAGGGTTCCTCCAGCTCTCAGTGACAGGGCACTGCCAAGGGAACCCTCTTCAAAGGCTGGCACCTGGCAACCTGATGCCCATAATGAGCTGTTTCCCCTCGAGTGCAATAAGAAACAGACCAAATCCAGTCCCCCTGCCCTTCTCCTCACCCTCCCCTACCTCCCAGATTGCAGTCACAGGGCTGCCCAAAACCTTTCACCCTCTGGCTACCAGCACCAGTCACAGTCTCAGGCCCCAGCTCACTCCAGAAGGTTGGTTTGATGCTAACAAATGACATTATCCCCTCCCTGCTTTTTTTTTCCTTGCAGTTCCTCCAGATGACCCTGTCATTTTGGGAGGACCTGTCATCAGCATGAGAGCAGGGGACCCCCTCAACCTGACCTGCCATGCAGACAATGCCAAGCCAGCAGCTTCCATCCTCTGGCTGAGGAAAGGAGAAGTCATCAACGGAGCCACCTACTCCAAGGTGAGGCAGGATGGAGCTGGGGACACTCACTGTGCCCTCCCTTGGCTTCAGGAAGTTGTTCCAGGCCTGGCACTGCCCTTCACAGAACCCCAGAACAGCTCAGGCACTGCCTTCAGCTGAGGTTCTCACCCTGCATCACCCCACGAAACCTTCACAGGAGGATGCAAGGGGGAAACCACAAACTGTGAGAAACCCAACCACTGCCCTGAGTTTGGCTGCCACGGCTCAGACCTGCCCAAAAATCCCACTTCTCCCCCAAAAACCCTGCCTGGGTGTGGTGTTACCCTCATCTGCAGCCCCACACCAGCCTGGGCAGAGCAGAAACTCTGGATCAAACTGTGACATACATCTCCTCCTCCAACTGCAATTTTCCATGAAAAATTGTCAGGGTTGTTGGCATTTTTTAATTTAAAGGGAAAAGCCTTTATTGGGTCATAAAGGAAAACATCAAAGAGCAATCAGCAGCATGCTCAGAATGGGTTCCCACATGTTCTTCTGTTTATAGATGCTTGGTAAGTGCTCAAGATTCAGTAACACTTGACATCCCTAATGAACATTTCTAAAGAGCAAAATGCCAGGCACAAAATGGGTCAGTTTGCAGCCATTTGTAATGCAAGCAAACTTCAAAGCCAGGAGTCAAAGGCATCCATTCCTCTTGGAGCTCCTACAGATCCTCTAAATAAACATTTCAACCCTCTGGTGCCACTGTCAAGTCTCCACTCAGCCTTGTTCCAGCACATCCCTATGGGCTTGGAAAAGCAGAGGGGCTTGGGCAGCTTCCTGGCCTCCTCCCTGTCACCCCCCAGAGGACACTTGGTCCCCCAGCAGAAGCTGAGCTGCTTCCTTGGTAGCTGATGGGTGGGAAAGAGAGGGGGGAAATTATCCCATCCCCCTGCCTGCAATACAAGAGGCAGCATTAATTAAAGCCAGGGAGAACTGACCTCTCCCTCCAATCAAGTGGAATTAATTAAGCATCAGGCCATTGACATGCAGCTGGTTATAACTTGTTTCCTTCACCCCAAAGCCTTCTTTTCCACTGCAGACTGCTCACATTTGAGCCCTCTGCCTTTCAGGTCCCCAAGCAGAGAAGGAAGGATGCTCCAGAATGCTCCTCTTTTGTTTTTCAATCTTTCCAACAACAACAAGAGCAAAAAGAACTTCCCAAGCTGAGCTTTTCATGTCCCACCCCCATGCAGGACAGATACCTCCATGGCGTTGGAAGCAGGGGTCAGGGATGGGAAGGAAGAAGTCCTGTCCTGTATTCTCCCCTCCTCATGAACCTCCTGACTTTCACCATGAGGCCCTTCCACAAACACATCCCTGCCATGAGCAGGGAAAAGGGATGCTCCAGAACCACACATGCCCAGGGCACCTTAACTTGAACAATTTGGGGGTTATCTTAGCCTGAGCCTATTAAAGAAGAAAAGCTACCTTTAAAAAAAAAACATCACCCTTCAACCTTTTCTACTGAGTGGGAATCTCTTTGTTTCTTTAGCTTTCCAGCCCACCAACCAATTCATCTGCAAGGTTCTGCACAGGGTTAGCATCCACCACATCCTCATCCCCAAAAGCAGGGCTGTTCCACAAGGGGAGGGCACACCAGGGGATAATAAAGCAAGCCCAGGGCAGCATCCTTACCACTGAGGGCAGAGCAGGTTTAGGTGATCACCAAAAGACAAACCAGAGCAGGGATGGTTTCCCATCTGGGCCTGATGGTTTTCATCTGGACCACTGTGTGACACCTGGTGTCACCACCCAGAGCTGGGGAAAGTGACCCAGGAAGTTTTTGCACTCCCTGGGGGAGCTGACAGCAGGTTCAAGAAGCTGGTTATCCCATCTGTCTCCTGCTTTCCAGGGGTGGTGGGTGCCATATCCCCCTGGAGCTGTGATTCCCAGGAGCTGGAAGTGAAGTACCCAATTCCCAGGGATTCTGTCCCTGCTGGTTCCTTCTGACTCCCCCCAGCTGTGAGCAGCCAGGGCTGAGCTCTTGGCCAGGTCCTGTAGGAATCTGCCTTTTCTCATCCCAGTTTCTTCCCCCCCCCCAGCAGACCCTGCTCCGTGATGGGAAGAGGGAGAGCATCATGAGCACCCTTTTCATCTCCCCCTCTGACATCGAAAACGGGGAGAGCATCGTCTGCCGTGCCACCAACAAAGCCATCCCCAGTGGCAAGGAGACCTCTGTCACCATCGATATCCAACGTGAGTACACAGCCCCCCAGCTGGGTCTGCGGACAGGGGGCTCCCCACATCAGGCTGAGCCCAGCCAGGAGCAGGCACTGGGGTTTGGGGGGTTCCCTGGATGGGGATTTACTGGTGGTGTGACATTCACCAACTTCCAATCATCTGGGATGTCCCCAGTGAGCCAGGACTGTTGGTAGATGATAGAGAGAGGCTTGGCGAGCTCTTCTGCCAGCTCCCTCATCACCCTTGGGTGGATCCCATCTGGTCCCATAGACTTGTGGGGATCCAAGCAGCTCAGGAGGTCACTGACTGTGTCCTTCTGGATCACAGGGGGGCTGTTTAGATTCTTGTCTCAACAGAGTGGCTGAGAGCAGCCAGGCAGAAAGGGACCTGGGAGTCTGGATTGCCAGGAAGCTGAACAGGAGCCAGCAGTGTGCCCAGGTGGCCAAGAAGGCCAATGGCATCCTGGGCTGGCTCAGGAACAGCGTGGCCAGCAGGTCCAGGGAAGGGGATTCTGCCCCCTGTGCTCAGCCCTGGTGAGGCCACAGCTTGAGTCCTGTGTCCAGTTCTGGGCCCCTCAGCTCAGGAAGGAGATTGAGGTGCTGGAGCAGGTCCAGAGAAGAGCAAGGAGGCTGTGAAGGGATCCAGCAGAATTCCTGTGAGGAAGGGCTGAGGGAGCTGGGGGTGTTGAGGCTGGAGAAGAGGAGGCTCAGGGGAGACCTCATCACTCTCTGCAACTCCCTGAAAGGAGGTTGGAGCCAGGGGGGGGTTGGGCTCTTTTCCCAGGCAACTCTCAGCAAGACAAGAGGGCAGGGTCTCAAGTTGTGCCAGGGGAGGTTTAGGTTGGAGATGAGAAAGAATTTCTTTCTGGAGAGGGTGATCAGGCATTGGAATGGGCTGCCCAGGGAAGTAGTGGATTCTCCGTGTCTGGAGATCTTTCCAAAGAGCCTGGATGTGGCACTGAGTGCCATGGGCTGGAACCACGGGGGGAGTGGATCAAGGGTTGGATCTCTGAGGTCCCTTCCAACCCAGCCAGTTCTATCATTCTATGACTCTATGTCCTGGGTGACTTCTGGGCATCAGACGTGGTGGCCCAGCCCACCTGCCCTGAGCCAGCTCTGTGGAGCAGGGAGAGATCCCAAAGGGTTCAGGCTGAGCAAGCAGCATCTCTGGACACAGCCAAAAGCAGAGATGAAGCCCTTTGAGATTTCTGGTCCAAACCCACGTGTTTCCAGTCTTACAAGGAAGTTTTTTGTACTGTTCTCCACTGGCACAACATGTGAGATGCCTCCTCAGTGGGAAGGCTCCCTCCTGGGAAGTGGCAGTCCCCAGCTGTGTCTTGAGAGCCAGATCATTTACCCTTTACTGTAAGAATACCCAAACCCTTCCTCCCTCTCTAAGCCACGTTTCTCTCCCTTCCTCCCCTCTGTAGCTGTTGCTCTCAGGCTCATCCTGACCTCCCTCCAGCCAGGCTTCATTTGCACACACCATCCCTGCAGCTGTATTTACCAACAATTTGCAAATGCAGGGTGTTCAATATTAGCATGCCAGCTGCTTCCCAGGGCCCAATTAAAATTGACTGTACAAATTCAAACCCAGCTAAAAAAAAAAATTAAAAAAAAAAAATTCACTATTTAAGACTTCCAGCTTTCACTGCTGGAAGATTAACAGGCTCTGGGGTCACTGGGTGGCTTGTCCTGACAGAACAGGCCAGATAAAATGAGATAATAACAGGGGGTTATTTCACAGCCAGCAAACAGTTACAATAGCTGGGGACACAGGGGTGTTGGCACCAGCCACACAGAGCTGGGGACATGGTTACACCGTGTGTACAGTGAGGGGCAGGAGACGTGAGCTGAATCCCTGAGGCCACTGGGATGGGCTTTGGAAAGAGAAAAACCCAATAAAGAACACCAATTTCCACCCTGAGCCATTAAATACTCCGTGCTGGGAAAGAAATAATAATAATAGTAATAATAATAATAATAACAACAACAACAACAACCCATCCAGCTATTAGAAGTTTGTTGTTCTTAATGGGGGTCTAATGAGGATACCAATTTCCCAGGGCTGGATGGAAGGACAGAAAAAGCCCAAGATGATTTAACCAACCTCCCATGGGGTGGTTATGTACCAGCCTGCACAGGCCATTGGGTTTAACTCCCAACCCAGTAGGCAATTGGCTGCTTTCATTTTGCCAAGAGCTAAAAGTACATTTTCTGAAGCAAAAATTCTCTGGGCCACTCGTTTCTCCTGAGGAAACATCCTGAGCAAGGCTGGCTCCATGCCCCTCTGTATCACCCTGGTCAGGAGGGGAGATCCTTCCCCTGGGTCATCTCCCAACATCTGGCAGAGAAGGAGAAGCTTGAAGGGAAAAAAGAAATGGCTTCTGCAAGGATAAAGAGGTGGGGACCAGGTCTGGGCTCTCCCTTGCTCTTATTTCACCCAGGAACCCACACATCTCTTGCAAAATAATCCCAGGGAACCAAAAATAATCCCTTCCAGGAAGCCTCAGCCTGGGAGATCAATCCTCCTGCTTTCCTTTCCTTCTGCAACTCAAAAGAAGACCCAAACCCCTCAGAGACAGCGGGGGGGGGGTGATCTCCTACCCAGGGCAGAGAATCTCCCAAAGGTGAGGTTTGGCTCCTATCAATCCCCTGCAGGCACTGCCTGACCATCTCAGCAGCCATGAAATAGCTGAGTCATAAAATACTAACAAAGAAATTAAAAAAAAAAACAAAAGCAGGGGAGGGGAGTTGGGGGGGAAGGGAATTGAGGGAAAAAAAAAAAAAAAAAAAGAAAACCCCAGAGCAGGGTCTGTAATGGAAACACTAAGTGACTCCAGCTGGAACATCTGTTGGATGTGATTTCCGTTCCAGCAGCCACATCAAAGTCAGCCTCCTGTGAGTTATGCACCGAACATCACAAGTGGGATTAAAATCATGTTTAATAGTTTGATATGCCATAAACTATTTATACTGCCAGGCCCGGTGGCTCTCTGGGCGCGCCGGGACGGGGAGGAGCAGGGTTATTGCTTATCCAAAGCCATTTGCTCCAAGCCTCTCAGCACACATCAGCACTTGTTCATTTTTACACCTTTTTTTTTTTGTTTTTTTTTTTTCTCACGGCAAGAAGGTGTTCAAGTGCATCTGGATTTTTTGCAGGAGGTGGAAGAAGGAGGCAGCAAGTGGAGCAGGGTTGGAGCACGTTTCTCCTTGGAGCATCCCAGTATTTTGTTCCCTTTTGTGATCTGTGGGAAAGCCCAGAGGCATTTTCCAGCTCCTTGTTCCTCCTCATCTGACCCCAAAAGGCTGCTTTTGGGTTCAGGGTGGAGGTTTGGAAGGGCTTGTCTGGGGGTCTGGAGAGACAGGTCCCTGAGCATGGTACCTGCAGCCCATGGAGCTGAGCCCCAGGCCCCAGCACTCATTTTCCAGGTGCTGATGGAGAACAGGGGGAGCTGAGGGGTTTGCTCATCTCCCTCACAGCTGGTGGGGAGGGATGCTGGTCCCCCAGTCTCAGCATGCTCCAGGGGTACCTGGTTCATGAAAATCCTGGAGTTATTTTGGTTGGAAAAGACCTTTAAGACCACCAAGTCTGGCAAGGCCACCATGTCCCTCAGCATCACATCCCCAGGGCTTTGACACCCTCTCAGGGATGGGGACTCCAGCTCTGCCCTGGGAAGCCTGGGACAGAGCCTGACAACCCTTTCAGGGAAGAAATTGTTCCCAATATCCAACCTAAACATAGCAGCATTTGCATGCACACTGTCCCCCCAGCTGCCTGTGGGCTGGCTCTATCTGATTCCATCATTCAAATTAATTACAAGAAGCCAGGCAGGAATTATAATTGTAAGTGAGTGGAACTACATCCTGATGAGTTACAATTTGTCTCTTTTTTTTTTTCCTCTCTCTCTCTTTTTTTTTTTCTTAATTTCCTCTAACATACCCCAAAACATCCTCACACCCCCGACCCCCACGCTGTTAGAAAACCCCAGTCCCATTTGTGAGAAGATCAAAGACTTTTAATTCATTGCCTTGGCGCGTTTTTTTTTTTGTTTTTTTTTTTGGTCCCTTTTTTAATCTGTTGGGGTTTTGTTGGGTTTTTTGTGTTGTTGGTTTTTTTTCTAGTTTGAGTGCAGGAGGGAGCCAGGCTCATTTTAATACAAAGAGGCTCCTCAGCAAATGGCAAGCACAGCTCCTAACCCATCAAACAATGGGGAGGCTCCTAAAAGAGAAACATGATTCATATTTAACAAAAGCAGGTGATGAGCTGTTGTTGGCTAACAATAGGCAAGTCTCACCCTGCCTGCAAATGAATTAGGAGCCCACTGGATAGCTCTGGGCTCTTACTTTGGGGGGAACTCATTTGTATTCCCAACTGCACCCCTCTTTATTGTCATTCCCACTGCACATTTTCAGCTGAGATTAGGGGAAATTGAAAATACCTGTAATTTGTCCCCTCATCAGCATTTCCCTGTGGAGGAGGAGGTGAGTGCCTTGGCTCCCAACAAAGGCTCTGCCTGGGTAAATATCAGGAGTCAGGGACCCAGAGGAGAAGGAGAAGAGGAGGAGGAGGAGGAGGAGGAGAATGAGGAGGATGAGAAGGATGAGGAGGATGGGGAGGAGGAGGAGGAGGAGGATGAGGATGAGGAGAATGAGGAGGATGAGGATGATGATGAGGAGGAGGCCCCATGCTGTTGTTCTCCAAGGTCACTGCCCAGGCCACCTCCAAGGCTCCATCCCCAACCTTGCTGCAAAATGATCTCAGCCCACGCCATGCCTGGCAGGGAGAGGTTGGAATAAGATTATTCCCTTCATTATTCCCATTATTCCCATTACCTGGAGTCCTGCCTTTGCCCACCACAGCTCCTCACAGCCAGGAGGTTTCACCCATTTGCAAAATGACAGCAGAAGAGGTGGCAGCCAAGATGCTCTCATATCCCAGGGCCAGCCCATACAAAGGCTCTGAGCAGTTCCCAGGGATCCAGGACTTCCCAGCAGAGCCCTGACTGTTGTGTCAGGATGGAGGAACCTGGGGCAGGGAGGAACTGGCAGGGAAGCTTCCAACTCTATGGAGGATGCTGACATTCCTGGAGCTTGCATGGGATTCAGGGCTCCTCAGCATCCGACCAGCAAATGGAGCATCCCAGGTGTAGGTTGGGAGGGGCCTTCAGGATCACCAAGTTCACCCAGCACTGCCAAGTCCACCACCAAACCATGTCCCCAAGCCCCTGACCCATGTCTCTAAGGGACTAAATCAGGTCCCTCAGGGCACCTCCAACCCTGCTATCTCAGACTCCCATTCCCAGGGCAGGAAGACCCATTAGCTGGACCCAGGAGCTGGGCTCAGCTCCTCTCCACCACCTCAGAGCAGTCTCCAGGGGCACAACTGGTTTATCAGGCACTCAGAAAACCTCTCCATGAGGCCATTTCTTTCTGCTTTTCCCCTTACATCAGGTCCCATCCTGAAAACCAAAACCTGCAGGGGTTAACACCCCCTCTCAGACACCATGAAAATTTAAAACAACTCTGGAGCTTCATATTCCTCATCTAAACGTGGGAGCCTTTCCTCTTCTCCCTTGTTTTAATCATTCTCCTCTAAATTTTGTTTGCCACCAAAGCATTTAGCTGCTTATCAGGTAAGAAGGAGAAGTGAAGCCCAGCACCAGTTGGCAGAACAGAGGCTGGGGACACCAAGAGGGACTTGGCAGGGCTGATCAGGCTGATGGAAGAGCAGAAATGCCACTTTCAAGTTAGCCCAGAGACAAAAGATCATCATTACCCAGCAGGATATGAAATGGGAGCTTTTCCAAGTGGAGGAGTTGATTTCCTGGAAGGGGAATCAGAGCTATGGTCAAGTGAAATGTTCCATGGGGGGGATGTGCAGTGGCTCCTGTTCTGTCTGATCTCCTGACACCCTCCCAGAGCACCCTGCTGACACCCACCTGCCTTGCAGAACCCTAAATGTTCATGTTGAGAAGCCTCAGGGCTTTTTCTGTGTTTTCTTACCACCCAATTTTGCTTTTTCAGACCCAGAAGGCTGTCAGGCAGCAGGCCAGGGGATGCAGGGCCCTGCTTTTGAGGTGCTCATCACTTTGTGTCTCTCTCTCCTTGCAGACCCACCCCTGGTGAACTTGTCCGTGGAGCCACAGCCTGTCCTGGAGGATAACACTGTGAAATTCCACTGCTCTGCCAAGGCCAACCCAGCTGTCACCCAGTACAGGTGAGGTGACCCAGCAGCACCACTCAGCTCCCTCTGTCCCCTCCTCACTGCTCCAAGTCCTTTCATCCAGGTGACCCAGGAGTGGCTCTGCCCATGGTTCCTTGTGGCCATCCCAGGTGGCTTGGTGGCCACTGAAGCTCATGCTCTTGGTCTCTGCTGTCCTCTGCTGCCATGACCTGGTCCTCTCCCCATCATCCCCATTCCCCCATCTCCCTGGCACTGCTCCTGCCTGGCTGATGCTGTTATACATCCCTTGCCTCTCTGCCAGCCCTTAGGGGATGGTTTGCTGCATGCAGCTGGTCCTGGGGCAGCTCCATTGGTGCCTTGGAGTGGTGAGGAGGCTTGGCACCGAGCTGGCAGAGCCATCTGTTTGGGGACATCGTGGGCAAAGTGTGCTGAATGGAAAGGCTGTCCTGGGAAAATTCCTTTTTATTCAAGTTTTTTGGGCTCACTCTTTTACAGATTGGGCAATTCAGCTCCTTCACCCTCTCCATGTAACCCTCAAGCTCTGTGTAACCCTTACCCCCCCCCCCCCATGGGATCTCCAACCCTTGCTCCAAGTGAGCAGGAGCAGAACAGGAGCAGTTGGGGGGCTCAGTTGGGCACTGGTGAGGCC